>NC_134430.1:3750000-4375000 GCF_030867145.1 Opisthocomus hoazin | reverse complement strand
ACAAGAAAAGTTTTGCGGGTAAAAAAATGTCTAAAAAAGCCCATGCTGAATTGTGTTGAAATGGGAGCTTTTGGGCTAGAGAGGGAGTGCTTTAAAAGCTCCTCCAGCATTAGTCTCAGAACTGGTGCTATTTATTGCTTTCAAGTTACACTAGCACACAGAATTGGAAGAAGAGTGTTAATATAGCTAGTTATTGACAAAATTGAAAAGCACGAGTACAGAAGACTGGAATATCCTGAATGAAGAACCAGACGAGGTTCTGGAACAGCACAGGAATCCCAAGAAATGGACTGGTGGAATGCACTAATAAGATTAATGCCAAGCACAAGGCTGTTCTCACAGGGACTAACAGCAAAAATTCTTGTAAACTGGGAATTCATCACAGTTAACAGAGAAGGATGAAGATGCAGAAGCATTACTTAGGCACAGAAATGACTAAACATCACAAAAATGAAGAAGCTAAACGTGATCTAAAGACCAGGTAAGGCACATCCAGATGTTAGTGCAATGGCTCTCTTGCAGAATTTTGGGTACAGTTTCTGTTCAAGAACGATACGTGAAAACTGGAATACTTGGAGAAAAGGCTTTCCATGATGGTTACAAGAGCAAAGAATCTATCATGAGAAAAGACTAAAGTTTTATTTCAGCTAACTCCAACAAAAGAAAGGCTGAGATAGGATAGGGCTAGTTTGCATACATAGATTATGGCTTGAACACAGGTATTTAAACTGAAGGGTTATGTTGCCACCAAATAAATATAAAGGCCCGAGTTAATTTAGGATGAAAATTAGAATAGGATGTCTTCTTATTAGAAAAATCACATTTCATAAAATCCTTCTAGTGTGGCTACCAGACTCAAAGGGACTAACTCTCTTTATGCTGGAGCTTGATGTCCTTATGGACAACATGAGATATGGTTGCCTGCAAAAGCCTGGCACAAGGCAGCCGACGGAGGCTCCTCAAGCCAAACAGAGGGGAGAACCAACACCAGCAGCCCCATTTGAAAGCTCACCTGCAACCTGGTGGATGATTAAGAAGATCATTACCATTAGTTTACTGGGGCGAGTTGGAAATCTGTTTATCGTCACCGTGGAACATACAGACACAGTGGAGAACTTTGACAGCTTTGCCATGAATTTCCCTGCTTTACATCAGTGAAATGAGAGGAAAATCTCTTTGCGATATCGTGAAGATACATTTATAGTGGTTAAAAAGTATTCAGGTACTATAGTGAAAAGCATCACAAAAATCCACTATCATTAGTAATTCTGTATTTACTATAGCACTTGAATTATATGCAATAAATATGTAAGCAAACATCAAATAACAAGGATAAATGGAAAATCTGAAAAAAGCATTCATTGAATGAGACAGGGTTTGAGAAGGCAGGTTATATGATTTGATTTAAAATTAGAGACTGCATCACAGTGCGAGGAACTGGATTAAGATGGGCAAAAGTGGAAGAAATGTACACAGGAAAACTGAACACGCTGCTCCATTCCCTGTTAAATTCATCCGGGTCACAAGAGCGTAAAGAAGCACGAAATACTGAGAGTGAATAATATGCAGGCTGACCCGGCCCTGGAGTACGCACAAGCTCAGCAAATTCTCTGTGTCAGACAGTGCCTGGAGAACCAAGCAGCGATCCTTGCTGTAGTCAAGGCTACACACACACTGTCACCTCAGCAGTGCGACAGTCCTCTAGTTCTGCAGAGAACTGTTGAAAGAACAAGCTTTTCTAAAGGTAAAGCTTTGCAAAGTGCCAGAGTGCTGCACCTCCCCAGGAGACGGTAAAAGGCTCACATCGCGTTTCTAGTTTTTGCTAACAGTTCTTTGTTTCCGTCATAAATAACATCACCAGGACTATGTATCAACTATTTCCTTGCATCTAAGGTCTCCTCATCTCTCCAGACAAAACGTACCTGCTTTAGCAATACTTTTCTTTAGCAAACAAACTAGGGCTGCCCTTTTTGAGATCTTCTGTTCTTAACTGTTTGACCACTGGAGATGTTTTTCATGATTTCAAGCACGCTGTGCTCCACGCTGTCAAAGGCTCCTTTCCTTGTATCTGCCACCTCTACATCTTTCTATAAACAATAATAGGCAGGGGCATGGAGGCAAAAAGCATCTTCAGTTTGGGAGGTTCTGACCAGAAAGCTGCACGACAGATGAAGAGGACACCTCACATCCATAAATCGTATCTTCATGTCATCAGCATCATGGACAAAATCAGAATCCCATAACTTGTCTGTTGTTGTTTTCTTCTTTCTTCAGATGCCTTTTGGATTTGACTTTGGTTCATCTCAACTCTAGCAACTACGTCTATTACTTTTTAAGAGACATTAACAAATTACTCTGCTTGTCTTCTTAATAGCAAGAGAGTAACAAAGTTTAACAAGAAAATGATAACCTAAGACCCATGTACTATAACTGCGTTCTTTCCCATTTGCAGGCAAACATTCCCATTCCAGTTCACATTAGAACTTTCATGAAATGAACACTTTCTGAGTAATAAGATGACAAAATGTATGATGATTTCCATCCAGTATTGAAAACCAACGTTATCTCACAATTCCTCTTCCATTTGCAGGCTGACTCACTCAGAGTTCACAAGAACAGTGCATTTGGAAAGCCTCCTCAGGATCTTTTTCAGGCATGGCATTTTGAGCAGAGTTTTTTTGTTGCCGAGGATCAAGACATGAGCATTCACAAGGCGGGGAGTAACTGGTTGGGCAGCAGGAATGCACTGAAGAAGCCAGTGGTTATAATGGATCACAAACTGAATTTGAGTCAATGCAATAAAGATAATACATCACAGAAATATTTAATAAGGCTGCTTTACATAGGACGCCCATGACAATCATCTTGCTCAACCGTGTTGGTGATATCTCAGCTGGAATATTGTATCCATTTTCAGGTACCACATAAAACATAAAGCCAGCTATAAACCAACTGGAATGAGAACAAAGAGAGCAACGAGAATTCTGGGAGGCTGAGGAAATCTAACCCCCAAGAACAAACTGAAATACTGGATTTGCTTAATCAAAAAAAAAAAAAAAAAAAAGAAAAGAAAAGAAAAAGGAGAGAGCTCACAAGAGAATTGAGAGAGGACAAAATATCAATAGTCCATTTTGTTACAGTAAAGGTCAGCAATCAAATGTTCGTGTCCACTGAAAGCAGAACAGGTAACAGACTCAATTCACAGTAAGATTTGGTAGAGTAACAAAAGTGACGTTTAAACAATGAAAACACCAGTATGGGAAGTTGTAGAATGCCCTGCATGTCAGATTTTTTTAAGGACAGGATACACAAACATCTGTATGGGACACACATAAGCATCTCTCTTTTGTCTCTGAGTTGGGATGGGACCTGGGACCTCCTGATGTCTCTGTGACAGCTGTATTTATTATTGTAGCAAACACAGGAAGAAAAGTACTGGTGAGAAAAGAATATTTTAATTAGAAAAGTGGTCTTTTAGATGAAGAACACACCATTCTGGGCCACTGCCTCAGGCTGCCATTTTGGTAAGTTACTTGGAGGACTTTCTTGCAACTTCCAGCTCCAGAAGACATGCGGGTGCGCATGAAGTGGATCACTTATGCAAATATATATCCACTCTGAGTTTAAAATTTCCAAGGCATTTCAGACCAAATGCTTGTTTTATTAATTTTATTTTGCTAAGTCAGACTACTTTGATACACTTTTGTTGAAGGTCTTCACGGAGCTACACCTCAGCTCACAGTAGCATGACATCACCTACAGTAATTGCTAATAACGTCAAACGCTGTTTCTTTGATTAATTTCTCCATTACCTCCTGTTCCTAACTGCAGTGCAGTTTTTCCTTACAAAATGGCTGATTTGCAGAGGCTTTTTTGCTGGACATCCATAACATTTAAAGTGTCTTTCCATTCCTTGCTTCTACCCATCTTTCAGTATCTTTCCTGCCCTTACAGAACTTGTACAGATCAGGGCAAGCTCAAGTTTCTAACTAGTATGTTCTGAAGAAGTTTCATAACACTATTCTACATTCATTCTACATCCATTCAATGGTAAATCACTTACATTGATGAGCAAGGCCGTGTATAACCATTAAGAAGTTGTTCTGTGTTTTCATAAATTCCTTCTCCGGGCCCAACAGACCATATTTACTCCCTGAACGCCCATAACCCTTCTTTGATTCACAGACTGTACCTGGGAAAAGCTCTCAGTAATTTCTTATGCATTGCCAAGCTTTATGACACAAAAGATCAGCACCTTCTCCAGATATATACATTAAAAAAAAGAAAAAAAAAATCCCATGACCATATCCCTGACACAAAACTGGCTAGCTTTCAGTTGGAAGTGATCAGAAACAATGCTCTTCCAGAGCCAGCAGTGGGCTTCCGCATGTTAAGGAAAGTCTCTGTTTTGTATTCTGCCTCTGCTGCTGAGATCTGCGCAGGTTTCTAGGAATGCAATTTTGTCATCTTGATGTTTGGCTGCTGCTCCTGGCCATACCAGTTCTGCACCAGTACCCTGTGCTATCAGTCACTGCTAGCTGACCACACGCAGAAAGAGTACACCATTGAGTAAACTGCTCCAGATAAAACCTGTACAGAAGTAGCAGGTTGATCACACCTTACTGTTTATCTTTGTGCATTTCTTCTGTTATCAAAGTAGGAAAAGCTCTATGAAGCCACAGAACTAAGACCTTCCATCTGTGCAACCTCACAGGAATATGCATTGTAATGGATTTACCAGGCTCTTCTCCATGCAACCTTGCAGCATTTGGAAAAAGAAGTTGCATAGGCAAAAATCAACGGATGTCAAGAGAAAAGGAATAGCAATTTGTCAGGCTGACCCTCAGAATTCCCAAATTCCTGAGAATTCCCTGTCAGCACACTGTGAAAAAGCCCCTTACAGCTGAGTAGCAGAACACCACTCCATGGGATAGAATATTCTGAGATGTAAATTAATACAAGAAAGGACCGTGCACCCGATTAACAGTGAAAACACCTTAAATCAGCATAACAAAGTGGGGTGAGTGTACTTGTGCTCAATATAGTTAAATAGCTGTAATTAGATCAAACAGACTAGATTGATGCAGCATCTCTTTGTAGACATGGCCTCAGAAGGTAGGTCAGGAGCTAAGTTCAGTAAAACAGTTTTAGCACTGCAGCTTTTATCTAACGAGGCACAGCCACACACTCACTCAAAAGTAAACGCTACTTAGAAGAATTGCTGAATTCCAAAGAAAAAGAGTTTGTAGAGAAGAATACATTCTTCAATAATTATCTTTACTTTTGTCACTAACAAAACTCTTCTGGTTGATTTCATCATACACCTTTTGGATAAACAATGTACAAAATTTTGGTTACAAATTCATTTGCGTCAAGGCATTTGAAGGTCTTTATTGAGTTGTTCCCTCATCAGCTGTCTACACAGAAATGTGAATTCTAATTTGCTTTGTTCTTTCAGAACCTTTTAATTAAATTTTAAGAAAATATTGTAGAACAATGTTGCATGAAACATGGTTACTAAGTTTCAGAGATGAGCAAAACATAAGGCGGCAGATGGTATGAAGAGGATATATGTGAAGAAATGTAAATAGTAGGGAACCTCACAAAATCAAAAATGTAAGGCAGAACTGAAAGCGCGTGCAAGACCCCTGGGAGAGCAGAGGAGATGAAGCAACAACTGAGCTGAAAGACATCAGACTTTCCTTACTCAGAAACGACAAAACACCAACAGGAAGCTCTAATCTAGTAGAAGGAACGACCCATCGTAGCCAGGGGAGTGGAGATTGCTGGGAATGGTCCTGAAAGTAAATATGGAAGGTGTGGGGGAAACAAGGACAGAGTTTGCAGGTGCCAGCAAATATATTCATCAAACACTCTTTGAATCAAAAAGAATCCCCTCAACTCCCAACTATTTCAGAACTGTAATCAATAAGTAATGAATACATTATAAAAGAGCTAATAGTAGAAAATAACCTTGTATTGAATAATGACAAGATGAATTGTTTAAATTAGGCAAAACACCAAACAAAGAGCAGCCTGGTAACTAATCAGAAGAGTTCCAACCATCAGAAACAGACACAGCATTACTATGCGGTTAGGAAGAAAGGCAGCCTGTGCATCAGCATCATTTGGTACGGAACCTGCACTCCAAGTTATAGGAATTATTGTGGCTGCAGATTTCTGTCCGGTAGTCCCGTCTTGTATGATATAGCCTGATAAATTAGTGAGTGGATTATGACATATCTGCATATTATAGCAGAGTCTGGGTGAAGACCAAGAACATCTTTCTAATATTTTGCTTAAAAAGTTATCAATAACAGAACAACGCTGTTAAATGAAAGCCACCAAATACTACTTTGATGTACACTTAAGGGTGAAGGGAGGCACGCTTGAGAAATGAGGCTTAGTTGATGACTGCAATTCAGCTGAAGGAATAGTTGGAAAACAGTAACTGGTCTAAACATTTATATTTCAAATAGTTAGAAATTAGAAAAAAAAAGCAGTTGCTTTCTCTTTTCCTGCAGGATTTCTTCCAGCCAGTGACAGGCCTGTGAAATACATCACTAATTTATGAAAGTTGTTAGACTTAATCTCAATGAATATTCCACCAAATATGGGAGGCAGGGGGAGGAAGAAACTCGTGACCTGGTGTCACAAAAGCACCTAGCACCGCATCCAGAAGCTGAGAGCATTTTCTTTCCTTGTTTGTACCAAAACTATTGCCATCTTAAAGATGTCTTTACATGCCTCCAACAGAAAAGCCAGAAATTGCAATGAGATGAGAGGGATGCCGAAATATAGACAGGCAAGGCTGCAGAGTTTGGTCGACAAGCCTCAGGAACTGCAAAGAAGAATGGCTGGGCCACAGATTCTCTTAGCATGTTTGGCTACTAATCACCAAAGGTTAAACTCAGTTAACAAAACCTGGGAAGCTGAAGAGCTGCCGATTTCTGCAGGGGCCCTTCCATGCAGCTGCAGAGAATACCCCATCAGTGTCAGGAAGTAACATACCTTGTTCTGTGAACTGAGAGAGCGCACTGAGAAGACACCTCACTGCCCAACAACCTGTCTGCAGCGAGTGAAAAATACCATTGCATTCTGAGCATCAGAAATAGCGCAACAGAGAGAAAATGGCAGCACTGTATGCAAACAACAGCATCAGAGAAGCATGGGACAACTATCTAAATACACTGCGTGACTGCTGAGCCTGTTGAAGTCACCCTCGTGGTGCTCCCTCCATCACGAAGATGCATCTGGTGACAGGTGGCTCTCTCTGTTTGTCTCACGCCAGGCACATTTCCATAGCAGAACACCACAAAGTTCATTGAGTCTAAATCACAACCACTCTCATTTTGTATCTTCTTCTGCCCCAAGTTCAATTTGTCTGGGTGATTTATGAGGTGAACTCTGGCTGTGCAAAGCTTCTCTCTTTCTGAATGGAGGAACAATTCAGATAAGAAACAAATCTCTTCTGAGTTAATAGAGGAAACTGGACTTAACGGAATTTACTAAGATATTTATTATACATCTAGGCCAGATGAAGCTTAGCATATTTAATACACGTAAACCTGCAGATAGCTGCTAGGAAGAGCAGAAAACAATCAAAACAGATTCAGAAGTTTCTTAATAATTTAAATTACGCCACTAAAGTAACAGAAAAACAAGAGTTGCCGGCAACTGCAACAGATATCTATCAATTCCAGCTTGCTGCTTATAGCAACACACACAAATAGAAAAGCAGTTGGCTCTATGTCCCCTTAGATACCCTCAGGCTGAGGGACTGCTAAATTGTAATCAACGTGAATGCAGAACCCCCAACAGGCACTGCATTACTTTTGTGGCTGTTGATTTCATAAATTGTCTTCAGGTTCATTGTCATGAAAGACATCGTATGTAATTTCAGAAAAAAGATGCCTGCAACTTACAGGCCTGGTCCCGTGAAAAACATGTTCTTTGATGACTCAGCAGTTCATAGGGGATCATCAGCGCTTTGTAAATGGGAGCCCAATGCTGAGAGATAATTTGCAAGAAATAAATCTCTATGGTGTAACTTCAACTTATCAGTTCAGAAGAGACCATCCGCAGAATTCTTAATATGCGTCGAAATCACAGAACTAAAAAATTTAAGCATAAAAACGATTATCAAGTCATCCAAGTCCATTTACAATTATTGATGGTAAATCCATCTACTCCAGATGGGAAGAGGTCACTCTCTTCTTTTTCCAGGGCAATTCTATGAATAATTTGAGTGATTAAAGCTCAATGCAGGTGTGAAAATGAAAAAGACCACGAAAGCACAGGAGGAAAGAAATGACCCTCCCATGAAGATACTTGGCTTCCATTCTGGAATCAAAAAAGGCACCCTCCATTCCCCCAAGTCCACACAGCCACAAAATACAGATGAGTTTGTACATTTCTTCCAAAAGAGTTGTCACTTTTAAAGGCACATTGAAATCTTACTTTTACTTTTTAGGTCTTCCTTCTTCCATCAGAGATGACCTAAATTTTGAGCTGAAGCATTCACAGGATTCTTGCTTGGAATATAAAACAACAGCAAAAACATCAGTCTGCAAAAGAGGCAAAATAATAGGAGGGAAAATTACAGTGAAGACCTCCCTGAATAACAGGAGGTCACAAACACTGCAGACATAGATGCTGAAGCAGTACTATCTGGAGACAGTGGACACAAAGTGATTGCATTTACAGAAGCCTAGCAGAGGACAGGTGGGCAGGATGTGAATCTAAGCAAACGGCCACAGTTCTGGGAATACCCAACAGTTCTCAAGACTTCCCCTCGCTGGATTCTTTGTGCAAAAAATGTCACAAGCACCAAAATCCAAGAGTCTCCTCTTCCAAAAAAATAAAACTGGAAAGCTTACTAGGAAAAGTATTCAAATGGAATTAAGCAGCAACAGAAAGGGGCAGAGGCTATATTCTATATGCTAAAGAGAAAAATGTATGGCAAACACATACATGACCAGGTAATCCGTAGTATAGAGTACTGAACATTCATGCAGCTCATTATTAAAAAAAAAAAAGTGCTTGCAGATACATTTATTTTGTTTTATCATCTTAAATAGCCAACATAAACTAAGATTATAATCTATGCCTTTTAAAAAGTCCATTCAGCAGATGTTCATAAACAGACTTGAGCCAAATTTCAGTTCCCGAAAAGGACAGTCAGCCAAAGAACTTTTACAAATGGATGATAAAGTCCCACTTTTTCACTTGTAATGATTGCTTTTCTGAGACACCAAATCCTCTCTTAGCCTCATTACAAGTTCCCACCAGCATCAAACACTATTTTTTCATTTCCATTTCCTATAGTATTGTTTTCCAAAAATGGCTCTGACGTTCCCAGCACAAGACAACTCTCCGTCACTCCTTTTTTATGTCATCTCCTCAATACGGTATGAAGCGATTATCTCAGTGACAAGGCTCTGTTCTTTTAAAAAGATAAAAAAAAATCCAACTGGTACTAATAAATACTTACTTAATGTAAGGAAAAAGGAATTCAACAATTAAGTATGAAAATTAGAGGAAGAAAAAGGTGTTTGGAAAGGCAAAGCTATGAGAAGTTCAGTCCTTCTTACGAGAATGACTGCTCAATAGCTCCTTTTGGGACACAGTGAGATGACTTCTTTAGAAGCATGGTCTGGAAATACCCCCAAATCACAGAAAATATTAGTCACTTGAGGATTTAAGATGCAATACAAAATAAAGAAATATCAGGGCACATAATGAAAATGGTGGAATGAAAACAGTGTTACACTTACTTGTCAGTGTTAAAAGGGGAAGGGGGGGCTGAAATGAAAGGTTTTATTTTTACTTAATTACTCTCAGTGTTCACTAGGGACACATTCCAAAGTGTATTTTGTATTTGGACATAAATGCAAGCGGGATTCTGCCTTAATCTTATTCCTTATGACAATACATTTCTTAAATTAGAAGTCCCACAACTAGGATGCTGACCCCATCGCTAACGTTCCTCCAGCACCTGAGAGTCTCTTATGTGTTATCAATCTATTAATCCGGGAAGCAGTTAGCATAGGAAAAAAAACCAAAGAGACAGTTTAAAATAAAAAAAAAAAAAATCCAGAATATAATACTTTGTAGGCTTGTATGCAACATCTTTCATCCAGTGATTTCAACGTACTTTGTAATAGTCTAAAAAAAAAATAAATAAATCCCACCCAACTTCAAGGTATTTTGAAAATGATAATACATTCATTGAGTGAGCATCCACCTGTGATGCAATTACAAGAGTCTCCTACTGCAGCATTTCACACATATTCAATTCACCTTCTGGTTACAGCTTACAAGTTTGTGGTATGTAGAAGGAACAGCAGAGCTGGTTAAAGATTTTCTCTTGCTTCACATACTCTGCAAGCTTCTCATTAACTCATACATGACTTTAATCAGCGCTGAAGCACACGCTTCTTTCAGCATGCATCAGGACTGCTCTGGAAAAACACCCTCACTCAATAAAATATCATAGCCATGAATTAGTAGAGAAAAAGGCAACCTTTTTCTGAAGTGACTGCTGATTTTCATATATAAATGGTTAAACCGACTACCACTGATCCAGAACAGCTAATAAAATAGAACTTTAAGAACAAAAATGGAGCACTTCAAGAGATTATTATGAAGAGCTGCATTCAAGATGATAGAAGACAAAACCTTAAAGCACAGATGCTTCTAAAACAAGAGCTCACACGTTTTAAAAAGCACACTACCAACCCCTTATAACGAATAAGCAAAACGAGGGGAATCAGGGTTTGGTTTTTTTTCCTCTCGCAGGGCTGCGGAGCTCAGAGGAAAGGGGGCATTCAGCCGACGTGCTAGCAGAGCCAGCTGCACGCTTTGCACTTAGGCAGAGCTGTGGAGCCGGTATTGGTCGGTGGTGGTGGGGGAGAAAACAGAGTAAGCCTGAGAAAAACCCATCAGAGCTCCTGTCCTCCCCTTTCAGCGTTAATGGGAGGGATACAAGTCTATGGGAGCTGCAGTGGGGGATGGGGCTGGCAGAGGGGGTGGGGAGAAGCAGAGCAAGGCCTTACAATCATCAGCAGCTCTTGTTCTCCTCTCCTTTCAGCCTTAGCAGGAGGATGTGAAGCTCATGTAGCTGGGAACGGGATGGGGGAAGCCGAGCAGGATCATAGTTTAGCTTTTGTCCTCTCTCCACAGGGTTAATAGGAGGACACGAAGGCTGTGTGACTGGGATAGGGGGAGGGGATGGGGGGGCAAGGCCTTCGAGCAGAGTTTCTCGCCCTGCTCTCCCCGCAGGGTTAACGGGAGGATGTGAAGCTCTGTCTGGGGGCAGCTCTAGGATTCGTGGGGGACCTGTGCGAAGTCAAACGTTTTAAGGGGGGGGAAAGTGGGGCAAACTTCCCTAAACGTGGCGGTGCCTTTCGGCGACTGGGAGCCTCTGCTTACCCAAAAAAATGAGCCAAGAAGTTGCCCGTGGGGTGACCGTGGGTGGGGCGAGCCCGGCTCCTTATCTGCGGGGCGCAGGAAGAGCGGCCCCCCCCGCCCCTCACCCCCCCGGCCGATGGCGAGGGCCCAGGTGCGCGGCCAGAAACGCGGGCCCTCACGAAGCGGGTGGAAACCCGAACACGGGGGGCGAGGGGCAGCCCCAGGGCCCGCCTGGAAACCCCCGAGGGCGCTCACCTTGCCAAGGAGGACACCGCGTCGTGGGGAGGCGGGAGACTGAGGCACGACCCCCCCCCCCCCCGACTCTCGCCCTAAAACCACGGGGAAAGTTTCCCCGAACTTCGCCGCTCGCCCCGGCGAGGGGAGCCGTGAGGCGGAGGGCTGCCAGTCGCCTCCCCCTCCCCACGCCGGAGCGGCCTCGGTTCCCGGCTCCGCGCCGCGTTTTCCCGCTCACCCCCCCCCCTCCCTCACGCAGAGCTCCCCGCACCTCCTCACTCCTCCGCGCCTCCGAATCCCTCCGCTGGAGCCGGCGCTTGGTTTTTTTCACCTCCCCTCCCCCCCCATCGCTTCCTCCTGACTTATCCCCGCCGAGCCCGCGGGGTGAGGGTGGGGGGACACGAACACTTCCCCTCCCCGTTTCTGTAACGGTGTCCCGCTACCGGAGAGCGCGGCGGAGCTTTTTTGCCGGTTGAGAGAGGAGAGGCTGTTGGGACTACTTGGCGCTCCTGCCACGGACTCGGCGGAAGGAGCTCGCTGTGCGAGAGGCTGAGCGGTGCTGCGGCTCTTCTCAGCGCTTCCTGGAAACTCCCGCTTAGGAAGGGGGGGGGGGGAGGAGGCGGGAGAGAAAGAGTCCCAGGCCGGGAGCGGGGGGGGGGGGGCACGGTGCAGCCCCCTCCCCGCCGCAGCAGCCCAGAGAGCCCGCGATCCTCTCCCCTCACCCGCGCAGACGGAGCGCGGAGAAGTGAGGGGTGAACTCCCCCGTAACCGCCGTGCGGGCGGGGGACCGGGCACCCCTTCTCCCCTCCTCAGCACCCCCCCGAGCGGGGTGGGGAGCGGGAGGACGCGGCGAGGTGGCCGGGGGACGACGAGCCCTTCACCCCGACCTTGGCGAGGGGAGCAGCCCGGTGCCCTCCCCAAGTATCCCCTTGCCCCCCCCCCCCCCCCGTGTTTCCGTGGGCCGGGAGGGAGCGCGGCGGAGGGCCCGCGGGGGAGGGGGGAGGCCGGGTTTGTACATGGAAACGCTGGTACATGAGCGTTTAGCACAATCGCGCTGGAAAGCTCCAACTGCAAAGGGCTGAGAACAAAAAAAAAAAAAAAAAAAAAAAGAAAAAAAAAGTGAAAAGCCTCCCTTTGCTGCCCTCTGCCTGCCGCGGCGCTGGGCCCGGCCCCGCTGCCCTCCCTGCGGCCCGACCCCCCCCAGCCCCCGGCCCCAGGCAGCGGGAGGGGAGCTCGCCTGGCCTGTTCTGGGTGAAGAAACTGAGGAAATGGGGCCGGCTCTGGCCCCTCTGTCTCTTTTCTTGCGTTGTCCTGTTCCCTGGGGGTGGGTGCGTTCCTCGTCCCCTCGCTCCCAAACACCAGGCCCTCTCAGGGGGCGAAAGCTGTTCCCATTAGACTCAGCTAAAGGATATCTGCAAGTTGAGAGGGCTTTTGGGTCTACGCTTTAGTACTTGCATTATTTAATGGGATGAGTAAGAATTCATAGAGTGTGCAAACCACAAAAAAAAAAAAGTGGAAAAAACAGGAGGGGAAAGCAAGTCTGCTGATAAATGCCCCTAATACCCAGCCAAAGACGCACAGCATCAGTAAATACCGTATGGTTCGTTAGATACGGGCTTTAGTGATTCTAACAGTTACAAGCCTCGCTTCCTCTGCCTTGTTGCCTCTTACAAGCTCATCTCTCCAGCTCTGCCAGTTCCTGGAGCCCACCACCCTTTAAACATGGAGCTGTTGATCCTCTCTGGTGTTGCAACGCAACTCTTTGACACCCCCCCCCCCCCCCCCTTTCTCCACTGAATCCATGACTTTCGGCGATGCTGGGACTACTCTGGAAAAGCAGGCAACATGTAATGAAATTAAGTGGAAAGATCCATTATGGCAAATAGGGACCCGTAAATCCTGTTAGCAACCAAGCATTTCCATAGAAATTTCCTGACTCTAGATACCCGGCACCTTTCATACGCTTCCATTTCCTTAACGCCGTTCCTAAATCTCTACGTGGCTTCATTTACAACTCTAAAATCCAGCTGTAAATTGAGGGTGAAGGTTGTCCTCGACCTCCCAATCTCGTCGAAGTTGCTGTCTCATTCATCGGTTTTAGCTCTAAATTATGTAGTTCAGAGTATGCTGGAAAGAGCAGCCTCCAGCTCTTGAGCACAAAGAAACATCTATCATCAGCTTTACGTTCCTCCAGCACCGGTCAATTAAAGATGATCCGTGCTCTGTTTTAGTTCTCAGCTCACTTTTAGTATCTTTTAGTTAGTTGCTCTCTTTGTTGCACCTTTGTTATTTTGGTCTTTGTACTCCAATCTTTACAGAATGTCTTGTAAATATATGTATTTATTCTGTCAGTCTTGCGCTGATTCCCTTCTACCATCAAACTATTAAACCACAAAAGCTCGCTGATTACTCATCAGAAGATCTGCGAATTTACACACAGACAGCTTTCTTTGGAGCAACTCAGCAAATTAAGAACAACTCCTTCAAAAAACTTTGGCTGAGAATCGATTGTTTCTAGATCCTTTTTTTTTTTCCTCAATAAAAAAGCAGGTTCTGGGGAAAGCTAATAAGCAGCCGCTATTGAAAAGCCGATAGCGCACCACATTCTGATGCTAGTTGTTTTGGAGTAATTGCAATCTTGTGTTTAGATTGCAGGAGATAGGAAAATGTCACTTTGTCTACATGTCCCATAAGAATAAATCATCCTGGATACTTCAAGGGGATAAAGTGTCTACCAACAAAGAGCTGATTCAATAGTCGGGACTGAAAAGCTTCACGTTGCCTGGTAGATAGTTTAAATTATCATGGGAGGATTATCAAAAGCCTTAAAAAAACCTCCAACACATTAAAACAAAGAACTCAAATTCTTCTCATCCAACTGCAGGAAATTCAAGCGTTGGAGAGGAAAAAAAACAAACCTCACCGCTCCCTGATTTCGTGAACTCTTAATTGAGGAAAAGTGGTTTATTCCTAAATGTCCTTTTAGTGTGCTCTAGTCTGAGCAAGTTATTGTCTGTCCTCTTGTTTTTATGGCACCCACTCCAGTGTTGGCCACTTTAATATTAACCACTCGACCGTTTGCAGTGATCCCGAGAGCCGTGTGAGCGATAACATGCCTCCCGCGCCCGCAGCCCCACACAGGGCTCCTCAGCACAGCTGCCCGAGAGGTAAGGATACACCTTGGCAAGTCTCAGGTTCTGCGATTAAGTATAAACCAATTATTCTGGCTGAATTTTGTGCAGTTAATGACGTTAATTGCCAGGCTGGCAGACAATTTAGAATTTGAAACCATTTCATAACTGATACATGAAGATTTTGCAGTTGGAAGTGATTTAACAGGATCGCTGATAACACATCCAATACAAATCCCTCTCCTGCTGTTCCATTGCTTCCCCAGCACCAGGCAGAAGGGCAGTCCTGCTTGGTTAGGGGGAAAAAAAGATAATCTGGTTGAGAACTGTGCTTTATTTTAAATAATTACCAGGTCCGCTGTAGTATTTACACCTGTATTTTTAATGTTCCAGCTGACAACAGTTTTTATTTTTAAAGTTACTCAAGTGAGAAGAGATCGCTCTGAATCCGGACTAGCAGCATGTAGTAAAAAAGGTGTTAGTTTTATATAGCTGCTGCTCTAGCGCTAAGCGCATATTAAACAGGGAAAGCTGTGGTTATCAGACCGGAGTACTTGATACTCGGTACTCCCACATGGTACGTCTGAAGTGATATTACTGAAATATACTGCACGAGACGGCACTCTCCATCTTTCAAGCCTCCTGCTAGGCTACCAGCGGAGGCTGAGGGAAGTTTACAAGAGCTTCCCAAATGGGAAAGGGAAAAAAAAAAAAATCAGTTAAATGATGTATTTGTGAATCAGCAGCTGAAGAAACATTGTTGTGTGAAGGGAATCCCACTGTTAATGAAAGAAATGTTTCCTTGCCTGCATGCTTAAGTGAAAGCCCGTGCAACACTGCGGTCCAGTCACAGCTGCTAAACCGTGCCAACCCACACCATTTCCGTGCTCCAAGCGCAGGCAGCAGAAACGCGGGCGAGCAGAGAGAGGAGGCATCGCTGGCTCAAACGAGGGTGCCTGTGTTTGCCTCCCCACCCTCCCACCAGAGACTACGCAGCAGGTCACAGGAACTATAGCCACAGGGACGAAGGGAGGTGGAGATTACCGAGGCAAAGCAAACACGTTAGAGAAGTCAGACAAGTACTTTTGGAGGAGGAGATTTCAAGCACACTTTTCAACCCGTCGCATGACCTGTTTGGGATCTGGCAAGGCTGTGTGAGTCCTGAGGCCAGCCTTGTAAAACGCAGGTAGAAGGTACAGGTGTCTCCTTTCTGTGGCTGCTGAAGAGACGCAGCGAGAAGGTAGCATGAGACAGAGCAAAAATTGCCAAGACAGCATGCTCATTTTTCAGAAAACACCCGTTAGTGGAGTTGTTTTCTTTGCTCACATTTGACAAATCAGTTCAAGCCCACACAGACCCTGCAGGACATATTACACTCCAGTATCTAGCCTCTCCTGTTTCCCAAACAGCTCTGTCACGCTACTAGTGATCGTCTGGCGAAGGCACCTCATTGCAAGTTGCAGTCCCTCAAGTCAAAATAATTTGAAATATTTATACCCTTTTTGTAACGAATGGAAGATGCCCTTATGTATAAGCTGAAGACACACTAAACATCACCAGAAGCCGCAAAACTTGTTTTACATTTTCTGATGATGTCAAGCTGCCCTCTTACAAATCTTTTTTGCTGTTCTTCTGGACTAAACAGATTTAGAATGATATTTCAAAGACCACTGATCATACCACTCGGTAGCTGGAAAGAGAAAGAAGCTGTGGATGGAGTTAAGAAGAGAAATAAAAGCAGTCTGTGCCCCAAACCCAAAATTTTCACGACTTACGTGGGTTGGGGGTGTGAACTAGATGCAGAGAGATACAGGGATGTTACACTGCAATCCTCAAACTTGAATTCTTGCACCTTCAAGGCTGTATCTGATTATGCATTTCTATATTTTCTGTGTATGTAATAATCTAGCACAGTACGTGCGGGTTATGGAGTAAGCCCAGCTGGGCGCGGAGCGCTGGGAAGGGGAGAAGAGGCCCGCACGTGGGTGGGTGGGTTTGTCTGTGGTGGTGACTGCAACAATCAGTGAGTGCAGCGTGGAGAGAAGTCTTACCTGGGATGAAACTGAGATAAAAATCATGGCTTTGTGCTGTGAGCAGTTATTGCCTCCCTGTAGACTGCGAGGATCCGGAGCACCTGCGCAGGCGTGGTCCCGAGCAGGCTACAGCCAAGGAGACGCAAGTTTCAGGCTTCTCAGAGTTGAGGAGTTAAAGAAATCTAAGTGTCCTTGCTGTAAATGCAAGGTAAATTATTCATTCTCTCTCCCCCCCCCCTTCCCTCCCTCTAGTTCAGTTTTTCTTTTCATGCTTTAATCGTTTTGACACCAAGCTGTACAAAAGTAATTTAAAATTAACATGACTGACACTTGGCAGATAGCAGGACCCAGCGCAGGGCTCCACCTTCTACTCGGGACTGCGGAGAGGGGCTCTGGATTGGCTGTGGGTCTGCAGGCAGCTGATGGCGACCAAGGAAAAACACGGCAAACAATTAATTTGCTAATTTAGTTTTCTGTTTAATTTGAAACCAGAAAATTGTCAGGCGCTCATCAGCCCACGAGCAAGGCTGAGTGGGCTTAGGGCAGTGCTGCACTCTTGACAGCGCAGAGCGGACACATTTGATCAGCCAGCAAAGCAATTTCTTCTACCAATGGCGTTTAATAGGCTTGGTAGGGTGCTTTAGCACCCAAGTTCTGCAGCGTTAGGTTTGTGTCGCCTTGCCTCAATCTGGTGCGTTTTGTGCACGTGAGAACGGCCTCTTTCACGGGGAGAGAGGTAATGTGCACACGCGTGTCGCAGAACAGCTGCAAGAAGTTGCCACCTCAAGCACAGAACACGCCATAGCCCGTCATTAACCTGGTACCTCCAAACGATGCCTCGGTCAGCTGGAATTCTTACAGGGACAACTCCTGTGCACGATAAATGATGGCGAGGCGTAACAAGCCTGTATCAGGACTAATGAATGCCCTTTGATGGAGAAAGAAATGCTCTAATTTGATTTCCTCCCTTCAGCTGTGAAGGAGAGTGTGTAATTTCAGATCTGCATGGAGCAGAGTCCTTTATGCTCAGTTTTGGCCCTATTTTTGATGCAATAAACGGAATTCTATCTGCTTATTTCACATGCCCAATTCAGGATTTCACCAGTGGCTCACCACTCGGGAAAATGTGCGCGTTTGTTGGGACTGAGAAATCACCACGGCTCTGAATTTTGTCTCATGCCTTTGCAAGGATTTGCTGTTGTGCGTGCGAGTGGGTGTGCAAGAAGTTGTGAACACATTAAATCAATTAGTCGGTTACCAGCAGAGGGAGCGTGGGTCAGGGCTGGGTTCAGCGAGGAGTCACTAGGCTAAAAATGGGACAGTCTCCCAAGGAAGCGTCGCAGCACAGCTCTCGAAAAGAAGAACTGTTGCAGCATCAGCACGGTTTGTTTCCTAAATCCGAATGAACCGAGAGATAGGATCTCAGCTGCAAATCTGGGACCTTGCTTGGCCTCCCTGATTCACAGATTTCCTCTTCTCCTTCTAAATGATGCTCTCTGTAAGCCAAAGTCACTAGATGGTACTGTTGCTGTTTAATATTGACGCCTCTGTGGGCCAGCGATTCGGGAAACTCACATTTCTGCTGAGAGCTGAAGAAGGGCTGTGTAATCTGTCAGGGAGACGCAAGCCAGGAGCCAGGGAGAAGAAGTAGGTCAGGTCTGGTTCCTGGGATTCAGTTGTCGGCGGGAGAGCGGAGGGATGGCAAAGATTTCATCTGAGCTGGTTTTCTTCCAGGTTTTCTGCCCAAAGCGGGGAGAGTCAGGCACTTGTGTAAACCCTGTGAAACCCAGGTCTCGGTCAGCCTCGCTCGTGGTTAAACACTGCTGGGGCTCAAGAGGAAGGACGAGCCCTCTGCGGCTGCGGCCGATGGAGGCTGTGTGGCGTACTGACCTCGGCGCACGTGGAGTCAGCCTCCTGGCAGGAGGAAGCGCTGGCTTGGGCAGCAAATCTTGACCTCTGCAGCACACGAAAAACCAACCTGAGGCGAGCGACTGGTCGCACGTATTCCTTAACCACTCAGAAATACCCTCAAGCTTTCAAATGACATCATTGCCCGGGTCCCATCCCCGTTAGGAGGTCACCAACCTCTCCGGCGAGGAGGGTAACAAACAGGTTATTGTGCTCTGCAAACAAGCCCCAGCCTGAGAGAGACTCCGTCCCCGGACAGGCAGGAGAGCTGCCGAGCTGCCTGCCCTGCCTGCACTTGGGTTTCTATTAGAGGGGAAAGTCAGGCCAATTAAATCAGGCAGCATTGAATCTCTAATTGACATAAATGAGACAGACAGACAGCTGGGAAGACTGGGGGAGGGAGGGAAAGGGGAGCAGGTGCCCTGGATGAGAAAAAGATGGAAATCCAACCAAATAGTTCTGCAGCTTTTCTGATTCTGTGTGTTTACATTAGCTAGCAATGTCTTGAAAAGTGTCTGAGCTCCTGTGCAGATAAATAGTGAAATAAATACAAGTTACAACCATTGTGTAGTTGATCGGGATGTTCCCAGAAACCTCCAAACAAGCCCAAAGGAAGAAAAAAAACAAAACCAAAAAACAAACCCTCAACAAGACTTTTTGGAGTTAAACAAAAAAAAAATCTGTTTTTTCCTCATGTAGTTTGAACATAAGGCCCTGCAGCTGAACAATTCCAAAATAATTTGATATCACACTTGCTTAATTTTCCACATCTGAGCAGTGCATGACTAGGTATTTCCCCCTCTCTTTTTAACCAGGGAGTGCTCTTTTTCCTAGAGCAGACCCCGCAACTACTAATTTGTACAGATGGAAGTTCTTTGAATTCATACGTTTCAGAGAAGGAGGCATAAAGGGGAGTAACTCACCGACGTCCCAGACACCGGCGCTGGGGACGGAACCAGAATTTCCAGCCCTTGGGCGGGCGCCTGGCCGGGGAGAGCGGGCTGCCTCACCCAGGGTGTTGCCCTGCTGGAAACGCGCTTCTGCTGCGGGCGAGCCGAGGGAACCTCGCGGGGTGCAAAAGCGAGGGGCAAAAAGCAGTCTGAAGTGGATGGAGGTAACAAGGGAGGGGTCAAATTCAGTTTTGCTGTGCTGGTAAATTCTCCAGTAGCACAACGAGCAGCAGCTCTTGCAAACCAGAACGACAACAACCCCTATCTTAGTTTTACAACAATAAAGTTTGGCACATTAGGGTGCAAGAACACCAGAAATGTTTTTCACTTACATTTCCAGAAACTTTTGAAGTCTCTTCCCGAATATTTCAATACATTTTCCTCCACTGTTTTCCCAGCTGGGATCATTTTTGCCAGTACAGACAATTCTTCTCGGTATCCATGGGAATTGCCTCCATAATTAGCCGTGCACCCAGTGCACAGATCAAGGCGTTCAAGCCCAGCAGCTGGAACTAGGAGGCGGGTCTGATTAAATCTGCTCTGCCACGAGGAGAAAAGCCGGCTTTAATGAAACATCAGAAGAGCTCCCTACCCCTTCTTTAAACCGAGCGGGGAAAGGGGCTCCTGATTTACTCCGCGAGTGGCTGCTCATCGTGTGCTCCCAACTCACTGAAGAGAGAGCGAGCAGTGAGTGATCTGGGGTCTTGAAATCGGGGATCTGTCTCATTAAAAAGGGTCTAATTGCCAGCAATGGCATTTATTAAAGGGGGCTCCCAGTCTGCCTTCAGAATGACAGTACAGGCTGGAAACGTTAGCAGTTGCCGGCCCCAGTTTTCTCCTCGATAGCTTAGGCTCAGCCCTCCTCCAGCCTGAGCAGGGTCAGCTCACACGCGTCTTGCAGAGGAACAACTCCTCAGCTGGGTTTCCTGCCCTGACCAGCAGCGACCATTTGTGCGCATCCACAAAAACACGCGCGCAGCCACCCAGCAACGCTTTTGTTTTCATGGCGAGTAAACGTTTTCTAGAACTGCACACCCAGTCTGCATTCAGCAATCTGCTGTACAGGAAAGGGAGCTGGTGAAAGAGGCTGGATAGAAATTATTAATCCAGTACAAGATTTTTCACCTTTAGGCGCTGGTTCCACTCGTTGTCACGAACCCCACGGCTGCTGGGGGCTTCCCCGCTGACCAAGGAAGGCAGGCTGTGGGCGTGCTGATGGCACAGCAGACAAACCGCACTCTAAACTCACATTTCTCTACCTTTTTTAAAAAAAGTAGAGCTGGGGGTTGGTGTGGAGAAGATGTGTTAAAATTGTAAGTAGTTTGGTGGGTGGGGAAAAAAGCAACTTTTAAGAAATAATGATTTTCCTACTGCTTACGGCAGCAGAGGACACGGCAGGGACTGCGGCTCAAACGCGGCTCTGGATTAGACACCGCTGCAGTCCCTGCCTGCCTTACAAGAACTGAGGACAACTTCGCCTATCGTTTCCCTAATATGATAAAAATGCAGCTCCCTGTCCTGGGGTAGTGACAAACCCTCAAATCTATCGGCATTGCAAGCCACGTTACTGTTCCCACTGCTGAGGAATTCATTCCCTTTCCAAACGCGGCAGCGGAGACGGGCGATGCTCACAGATGCCAATTAATGGAGGTTTCTTTAAGTGAAGTTTGAACTCCGCCCTTCTTGTAATTCTGTAATTCGAATATCATTTTCACAAACCTTGCAAGATGCAGATGAATGAGAGATTCCTGGCTTTGAGTCAAATGCTGCGGTAATTAAATGTTTATAAAACACTTGAAGCATGCGAAGTGCTATTATCATAGACAAGAAACCAATAGATTATGGCAGATTGGAGCCGGATCTTGAGGCGCACCAGCAAACACAGCTCATTTCTCCCACTACATCTCTCTTTTAGAGTTGCTAACAGAGGATTATGGAGAACATTAGCATGTTCCTTTTATTATAACCAGAATAAGTCAAACCAGAATGGCTTTCTTTCATATGAACATATGTGATTCAAAAGTTTTTCCTTCTGCAATAAATATCCCAGTAGAGGGCCAGCTTGCTGTTTATCTTGTGAAGAAACCACTCCGAGGGAAACGAGGAATTGCTGCGACTTCTGATCTCTCACATAAAACTGAAGAGGTTCCACCTGTTACAGGTTTCTAACACCATCTGCTGTTTAAAAATAAGACAGCATTTGAGCTACGCAGCAGATGAGAGCCTGTACCCGTTTGACAAACCAGAAGCGACACCGGCGCATCAAGAAGGTTTTTGTAATTGGCACATTTCACTTTTGTTCTTTCAAACCCTGAACAAATCTCGACTTGATCATAATTATGAAGTGAATTATTTCTTTGCTACAACACCCAGAAACCCAACAAGCACCAGCTGAAAGCCAGGCCCACACTACAAAACTTAAATCTTCATCCGCAGTCACGGCACCCTGTCCATCTTCTCAGGATCGAAGCAGATTTCGAAGCAGTTTCGCTCTACTCCAAACCTTGGCCCAGAAAAGCTACTGAAAAACCTTTTCTTCAGAGACAGCCACAGCCTCCACAGGGTGTGACGAACTCAAAGAAAATCATTCTTTCCATTAACAATAAAAATATTTACCTTTTGCCGTCTCACACTGCTGTCTCCATGACAGAATAAATACTCCAACCAAGGATTCTTTTACTGCTTCCTTATTGAATGCCATACAAACTTTTGTCCCAGGAAAAACAGCAGAGCCCTGGAGTTCCTTACACACCTGAAGCAAAGGACTCGCCACCAACGCTCTCAGTTTTTGTTGCATGTGTTAAAAAGCAGGGAGGAATTCTTAATAACACCACTTTTTTCTAAAAAAAATGACCTTTCTCCAAACGGGTCCCTGCAGAGCCCGGCCGTTCACCCCCAGACAACGCCGGTTTTATCACCGCAGGTTTAGATGAAAACCACCCCAAATCTTCAAGTCTAATACCAAACAGAGGATGCAGCTCTGCAAGCCTTCTCTAGCTGCATCACGTCAGCCCATTTACCGCATCGCCCTCCATATTTAACATTTATAACCCCCTCCGCACACATCATCTGAAGAGTCAGTGGCTCCTTTTGTAAGCGATCGGCTTCTTACCCCAGCACTTTACATGCACTTCTCGACAAAAGAGACCTTTTACATGTCAATTTATTTTCAGACAAGCATATCTGAAAGGGAGTTTCTCTCCGGAGTAGAATTAGTGTTAATGGCAGGTGTCCCCGTGCAGCACAAAAGGAGGAAGGCAGCAAGTTAGCTGAGCTTAAGTCGTAAGACAGCTTGATGTTTTAATAACCAGGGGCAAGAAAATGGAGTGGCAGCGGACCTCCAGCTTTCATAGCATGAATGAAGGTTTTATTCAGAGCCCCCTATGTACTTGCAAAGACCACTTCGAAATATTTTAAATGTTTTCTTTGCATTAAAAGAGGGATTAAATTGTTGAATATTACATGAAAGCGCAGCATCCGCCCCACATACCGTCGAACACACTTGCAGTCACCGAGCATTTCCGAAGCCTCCGTGTTGCTGGGAAGGCGGCAGTGGCTGCCGCGAGGAGGTGGTGGCACCCGGGAGGCCACCGGCTGCACAGCTCACTGTCCGCAGATGGCAAAAGCTGCAGGAAAAAGAATGAAATGAGCTAACTTCAAGGTGGGGATTTGAAGAGGAGATTTGCCTTTGTCGGCTGGAAGGCTAAAAAGCAGATCGGTTGCTCGGTGAAATTTCACTAAGAAAGAAAAAAAGGGTGATTGCTGAGAAAGTTACTGGCCTTCAGTTTCAAAGGCAGCCTAAATAATAAAGATGGGAATATTTATCAGGGCAAAATACATTTATTTACGCTCTGTTTAATTTGACAGAGGTCAGGACCACATCATTAAGAGGAAGGCACAACTACTTTACACAGTGGGAAGAAGGGAAACAGCGTCTCAGCTGGGTCGACCTCTTTTACAACAGAAAACGTTGCTGATTTACATCCCCAAACAGGAAAGTTTAACTTTTCTTGTACAGAAGCTCTATTATATAAAGAGAGCTGCTCAATATTATTTTCACGCTCCTTGTCTACGGATGAACACGGTGTTTCCGCACAGGTTAATTCCAGGTAGGCTCAGCTCTTAGAGGCTGGATTCCAGGATTTCTGCTCCCTTGAGCTTTCATATAGACGCACAGGACAAAAATCTTAAAGGTCAAGTTGACTATTAAACACCTGAAATAATGCCAGCAGTTTTCCTTGTAAAGACTTCCTTATGTATGAAAGTTAAATACATTCTTGTCCCTTTTCAAATCAACACAAAGGTAAGCTGTATATCCTCTTTGTCCCATGTTAAAGCTGAATGACCTCAAACTCCTGCGAGAGCAGACCATTTGGTCTTCTCTAGGACACCTTCTAGCTCCCCCCAGCAGGCTTTAGAGACCCAGCCTGACACAGGTCCAACCTGCACCTCAAATAATGAGTTAAGATGACAGCAGTTGGTCCCAACTGTATTTTGGCAAAGGTTTAATATTGTCAGGACAAAACCAGAAAGGGAACGAGGGGGCCCGCGCAACCCGTTACAGACACCTACAGTCCTCATACACACAGAGGTCAACAAGTCCATTTTTATTGAGCACTGGAATTAAAAAAGTAAAAGCACTTGGTTGATTTGGAAGTAAAAATCAAGACTTATTTTCACTTATCGAAGGATCACTCAAAACAACTTGGTTAAAAGCACCCCAGAAAGCAAGGTATAGCCCTTCTTGGTCACTCTGTTCCCCACAGTGATGGAGGTCCCAGAAACTACCGCTGCACCAAACAGTTCCTCTGACTGAAGACCCCAGTGAGGCAGAGGGGTTTGACGCTCTGGGTATCGGGGTTTGACTGCAGTCAGCCGCCGGCTGCCCTCCCTGCGCCCACAGAGCTCTGCACCTCCTTGTCCTGCGCATCTTGGAGTTGTCACCAGTTGGCCTCACACCAGCACCATTACACGGAGGATTAAGCAGAGGGTGTCATGTCTTCCTGACTGATCTTGGAAACATTCACCATTTCATACAAACAAGCCAGCTACCATCCAAGCAGGGTGAACGTTTGGCCTAAGACCATCCCGAGGGTCCGTGCTGCTGAGCAGCTCGCAGTGAGCGGTGATCACCACCAACACGTCCAACCCCATCCACCGTTTCAGACTCCCCCCAACACAGGAAATATCCTGAAAAACTGTCAAAGTGCCTGCATCAATCCCAACAGCACCCAAAGGGACTGACCCCAGCTCCAGAAAGAAGCTATTTATAGTTACTGTATTTGTTTCAGCCACCTAACCTTTGCACACCTTTTCACTGGCACAGGAGTCACTGCGGTCGTAGGAAGCGTAAGGCAGGTTTGTTGACACCAATGCAAACATCGTGCCAGAGGTGCAAGCAAGTATTTTGAAGGAAGGCATTTTTGCCTGGTGGAGCATCCCCCTCCCCAGTTCTCGGGAAAACATTAAAACCAGCTCTGCTGGGGGTTGGTGGCAAACCCAGTGAGATCCAGCGTGCACCGGCCTCCTCCTCTCAGCAGCACCGGACATTAGTGCAGTACTTAGAATAAATATAGAAAAAATAGTGACTACTTCAGCTTCTCACTGGCTGCTCCAGGGAGTAAAACAGGACCTGCCTGGATACGAGTAGAGGAGGAGAGAGCTGTACATCTCAGAGAAAATTATTTTGTGGAATTCTCCATTTTAGAGTCAACTGGGACTAAATAAAAGGGAAAAGCAAAAGAGACAGTTTCCCCTCTCGTTATAGGATCGACCAAAAGTAGCAGAAATTCACGAGAACCTTTGCTGGCTTCAGTCACCTCCTCCAGCACGTGAGCGTTTGCAGTCCTTGCAGCAATCCCGCTCCTCCCGAGAAAACAGCCAGCACCAAGCCGGGGAGCTCCAGCAATTCCCTGCAAGTCAGAACGGGTCGGGAATTTATTTCTAGCGCAATTTGCCTCCAAGCGTTCGTTTCTATTAGCACTAAAATGTCCTGAGAATACGAAGTTCCCCTCCACAGCCTGCGTCCTGCCCCCTTTCTTGCTGATTACGGCCTTATTCCATAACCAGTTCCAATTACTTCCCACTGCAAGGTGAGGCATCGCACCGGAGAGAAGGTGGCGTAATATGCAGCCCCACTACAGTACTGCTGGTTTCCCCATCACTGGGCCAGATGAAAAGGCTCTGCAGATCTCCCAAAAGGCAGGCGAGAATCATTATCCCCGTACGACACGGGGAAACGACCGGGGTCGCTTATTCTGCAGCTAAAAGTCAATCAGTAAAAAAACATCAGCTGAATGACACATTTATTGTACAATTCAGAAAGAAACCCTGAGTTACCAGCTGTAGAACAAAGTTAAATTAAAAAAAAAGGATGGTTTGTTTTGTAGGTTCCTGCTGAAGGAAAGGAAAACAAAAAATGGTAAAAGTAGCAGCCAGAGCCAGCCCAAAGGCTCAGCTTTGCTGAGGAGAAGGTTCCTTTGCCATCCCCACCAGTGCAGGTGACAAAGTCCACAGGGCGTGATGGGGAGAACATGAAGATGGGAGGGCAGAGGGAAGGAATGAGCCAAACCTAGCAGGCATCCTGGACAGCCGAGCATCTAAGGGGGGGTTTGGAACACCCATGGTTTATGTCATTCAGAGAACTGCTGCCTGGGCTGGGGGAGGCTGGGAGAGAGGAAGAAAGGGAGTCTGAAAAACCGACCTTACACTCTGAACACACAGCGCAAAAAGTGGAGGGGAGGGAAGTCCTTTACAAGCCCCAGTTCTGCTGGCCGGGAGTCTGCAGGGCTGGCTTTGGGAAGGGCATCCAAAGGTTCAAGGGAGGAAAAACCCCAGAGCCTAAAGCCCAAACGTTCTGCAGTCTTCCAGCTGCAATGGCGTTGGAGAGGACCCATTCCAAGAAATGATGTAGCTACAACAAGTATCTGGCCCTACACAAGAAAGGGTGAATCAGAGCTGCTTTTTAGTGCCACTTGACATCGGGTATACATTCTAGTTCTCATATACACAGACGGATGTCTTTAAAAATTGACAATTTACACTTCAAAAACAGTTTTACAGTGAAGTTCTCTCAGCGAAGATCAGTCCACACAAGGAGGAGCCAGTCTTTCAGAAACAGAAAGGCACTTGGCCTTTGGAGCAGTCCTCAAGGGAGCTCCTGTGCAGGCGTTGACCACCCGATCTCCCGCTCCCCGTCCTCAGGAGGTGTGCAAAGTCCGGCGCGTGCAGGCACCGCACCGTGCGGCCGCTGAGCGCCCCAGCTTCACAGTGTGGTGGAAGGAAGTTTCTTCACCCGCCTCTGTGCCAGAATGGAGGATTCGATGGGCTTCAGCTGGGGGCTTGGCTTGGAGCTGTTCAGTGCGGAGTAGGTGGCAGCCATCGCCCCCTTGGAGAGAAGGCACCAGAGAGGTCATTCAGATGTAGAAGAGATATTTCATACTCATGGCTTTACAAGACAAGAGACAAGAGTAGCCAGACCCACAACCAAAGCCAGAAGCATCTTTCTTTTTAGTTTAAGTCTCCCTCCTGTACTCACACGCCGTTACAGAACCTCCCTAGGTCTTCCTGCCAGAAAAAATGGCCCACACCTCTCGAAGCTGCCATCCTGCTTTGCCCACACCACCATCACCCTACCCAGACCGCTGCTCTCCAAAGAGCCCAAGGTACATGAGGGACCACCTGAAGGCCCAGCCCAGCCTCGGTACCTTTACAAGCTGAACGTCCTGGTGATTGAGCTGGCTCTGGGGTAAGCTGTCCTTCTGGGTTATCCACGGATGCTGCAGGACCTGCTTGGCTGTTAGACGCTGGTGAGGATCTACGTGAAGCATCTTTGATACCAGATCCTAAGGGCATCGTTTGGAAAGTTAGATTTCAGAAGATTTCATACTTCAAATGTAAAAATACCACCTGTCTGCCCCCAAATTAGGATTTAAATTCAGAGGCCAAGTTCAAAGCCCCCAGACCCCAATCTCCTTTTGTGTAAAGTCTGTTTTCGTTAGGCCTGGGAAGTGTAACATAGCAGCAAACCCTGCATGGGTCAAGCATGAGGTTCGTGTTCCACACAAATATTCACAGTCAGAGCTAAAACAAGACGGGGAGAGGCACGCTGCTGAGCTGCCATGGGGCAGATACGCATGGGGTAGAACCTACACTACTGGTTTTCTCCTATTCTGCTCTCCCTCCTCAACTTGCTTTAAACTTACCCTACAGCAAACGGCCGTGCTTGACCCCAACCCTTTAATGCAAGGCAGACAAACATCAACCCGTACCTTGGCCATGTCAGAAATAGTGTCCCAATTGCCCCCACTGACGGAGAACTTCCCCCCGCCTATCCGGGTCAGGATCTCTTCTGGAGTGTCACTGGGACCATTTGCAAACGGAGTGCAGCTGAGGAGAGCAGAGAGAGCATCTGAGTTACTGTCCTGTGACCAGCCAGGGAGTGCCTCTGGGCAGCACCGACCGGCGAGGAGAGGTCCAAGTGCCACCACAGAGCACATCTGAGAGCAAGGTGGTCACAGCCCCAGCTGCTGCCTTCCAGCGAGGCGCTTACCCTGCGAGCATCGTGTACAGGAGAACTCCCAGGCTCCAGATGTCACAGCCCTCGTCGTAGCCTTGGCGTTTTAGTACCTGAACAGAGGAAGCAAAGGGGAAAAAAGAATGTTCGGTTCTTGTTGTTGAGCTCACTTCAGCTCTTGAAGAGAGGCTTGACCCCTGTGTGCAGTCTGTACGCAAAGCTCCACGAGCCCTACTGAACAGCAAAGTTTGGGACTCAAGATCAGGATTCAAATCAGATTTTGGTTTTATGAAACAGAGAAGCCCCCCCAGAGACATCAAAACAACAAGCGAGAAAGAAACCACGTTCCAGTGTGGCGCACGCATGCTCCATTGCATGCCTGCTCTTTTTCTATCTTCCACACCAAGATCACCGACTGGAAAATCATCCCAGCTCTTGTAAAAGCTCAGTTAACCAGGGAGAGAAGCAGCCTGGAAAACCAGTGGGATTTCAAAGCCTCAGTACCCCAAGCAGACCCCCTCATGAGGACAGCGCAAGTTGGAGGACTGCAGTGGAACTGCGCTCGAGATCCCCTGTTTGTCCACGACTACAAGCAGTACTTCTGTAATTACCTGCTCCAGGCCAGGCTGGAGTTAGGAGCGGGGCAGACCTGCACGTGCCGAGTGAGAGCACAGGCCAGGGGACGGACGTGACAGCTACCAAAGGGTCTCAGGTCAGTAAGGTGCTTACCTCGGGTGCCACAAAGTTTGCCGTATAACAGGGAGTCATGAGAAGGCCATTCTCAGCCCTCAGCTGCTTGGCAAAGCCAAAGTCACAAATGCGAATGCTTTCGGGGTTTCCTGACTCGTCCACGTAGAGAATATTGCTGGGTTTCAAGTCCCTGTGAACCACCTGTGGAGCAAAGACAGTGCTGTTCTCCTGCCCCAGGAAGACGCAGGTCTGAAGCTGCGTCGGGACTCTCAAGCCCTGCTCTGGCCCCACAGCTGGCTTGCCAAAACAGCAACACCAGCTAGAAACCATAGTTGGGACAGGCAGAGTTACTCCCTGGAGGAGAGGGAGCGTAGCGCCATGCCAGACAGCTTCCCAGGAAAACTGATGTAACCGTACTCACCCCCTGGGAATGCAGATACTCCACTGTTTTACAGATCGTGTGCAGGACCGAACTGGCTTCCCTCTCCGAGAAGAATTTCTGTCTGAGGATTTTATCCAGCAGCTCCCCGCCCCTCATCAGCTCGGTCACCAGATACACGTACTTCCCATCGTCGTACACCTACCGAAGCAAGCGCAGAGGGGTTAACCCAAAACTGCTTCCAGAGCTTCCCTTTTGTACTTCTGCCACCAAGAAGCAGACAGAAATCAGCAAGGCTGAGGTGGGTCTGGGGATGCTTCCCCACCCCAGGGCGATACAGTGAGCAGGGGCATGGGGTGGCCTGTGCTGGAGCTGCTTTCTGCCCACCACGGACCAGTCTGCACTTCCTAAACCAGAATATAGGAGAAGTCGTTCAAGTCACACTCACGTCTTTCAAGGTGATGATGTTTGGGTGCTGCCCATATCGCAGGAGGATTTCTATCTCCTCAGAAGGGTCTCGCTTGCTCTTGTCAATAACCTGCGAGAGCACGGATAAGCATGAGCCACAACAGGGTGGGAAAGGGGCCAGGACAAAGCAAAAGTGTCTGGAGCCCTGCAGAGACCCTGCACCACAGCCATTCCCTGTCCCCTGCCCTCTTTAGCAACAAGCTCCAGAAACCCCCTAGTTGCTTCATCAGTTCTGTGTCCCCAGACCCCAAAGTTTTAAGTCTGGCTTATTTGTTAAGAGCCGACACAGCCACAGCAAGCTTTGCAAAGCCAGGTGAGATCCTGTCCTCCCCCGACAGAGGAGAACACTGCTTCCCCGCCATTCCTCGATAAGAAAGCTTGTGCAGTCGCATGCACAGCAGCACGGAAATTGTCTGCTTAGGCCCTACGGAAGCAGGGAAAGCAACTTCACTCCTGGATGTTATTTCGGTCATCACGGGGATGAACAGAAACCTAACCGGGGAGTTCAGTTCAGATGGTAAATCTCAGACCTTGACTGCGTATTCCATGTTGGTTGCTTTGTGAACGCAGCGTTTACACACTGAGTAGGAGCCGACGCCGATCGCCTCTTTCACCACGTAGCCGTCGCTGAACTGGACATTCTTGCCGTGCAGCTGCTGCAAGAGGCGAGTGGAGAGTTGATGAGCTGGGAGAGTTCAGGGAAGGGTTTGTGCAACGTGATGAGTTAACTGCAACCCCGAGCGAGCTGACAGACTGCTGTCTGCTGCATCCCACAGCTTCTCCTCCCGGCTGGGGAGAGGGAGGAGAAGAGAACAAGGCAGATACAGGTCAGTGGGCTAACACTAGCTGCATCTAGCGGGGTGTGTTTTGGTGGCACCTTTCAACCCACGGGCATTTAGACAGACCTCCCGCTAGCTCGGGTCCACCTGGGGAGGGGAAAGCAGGCAGACTCGCATTGCCCTGCTGACCTTTGCCCATGACAACCATAGACATGAAAGAACAACAGGATGCAAGAATTCAAAACGGAACGACACTGCCTCCGGCTTCCTGTTAGCTCTGCTCCAGGTGGTAGAGAGGCCTCGCAGACCCACTCTGGAGTATGACTGCAGCTTCACACTGTTGTTCCTCCGTCCCCACTTCTTACCTGCACCACCGAATGCAGAGGCGACTGAGTAGGTTTCACCTTGCCGTCCTCCATCAATCCGGTCGCTACAAAACTGAAGCCTCGGAAGAGCTGATGGGCCCCCGCACTAGGGGGGATGCCTGGGGAATCTGCAACAGGGGTTGAGAGACAACTTCAAGAGGGCTAGCCTCCTCCTCCTCCTTCTTCTGTGATTCTGTGACTCTTCTTCTGCGGAAGCAGAAGCCTTCCCTTGCTCCCCAGGAGCTACGGCTCCTCTTTAGGTTATTCGTGAGAAGAACCACACCACGCGGCGCTGATCTCACCCCGTAACACCCCACGTATCTCTGGCTGGGCCACCTCCCCGCTGCTGCAACCACCTGGAGCTGGCAGCAGTGGCCAGAGGCAAACCTTGCCCTGCTGGCACCGCACGCCAGCGTTCAGCCGCGCAGTATCAGTTCAGACAGGAAACTTTGGCTCTGCGTGAATTCAGACGAACCTTTAGGTGTACGCGATGTAAATTCTGTGTCAAAATAAAAGGTGTCATCTGGCTGGCCCACTGCAGGCTTGAAGGGCGGTTTGATCTCCCTGCGGTACAGCTTCTGCAAAACAAAGACAGCTCGAAAGTGCTCCGACAGGTCAGCGCTCTCGTACTCGCCGGGCGCACAGGCTTGCTAGGAGCAAGAGGCCAAGAAGAGATTTTGCGAAACAAGAAAACTGCTCTGTGGCTTAGCATTTAACTACAGCTCAGCAGCCTGAGGGAAGACTTCTCGGCCGTTGGGGTGCTTTTGAGTCAGTTTGTGGAGAAATACTGCAAGTTCTACCACGTATTAAATCAAGAAAAAAAGGTGTTCTGTATGTAACTTGGCCCCACTCCAGAGGCAGTATCCACAAAGTATTGACCTTGCCAGGTCCTTCCACCTCCTCCTAACTCACATTAGGGCTTTGCTGACACGTATCTCTCTCCTGGGACAGCCAGAGGAGATGCCCCAGGAGGGCGTTCGTATCCCAGCACTCCCACAAGCAGCCTTTTTAAATTGCTTCTTGAAGTAAGAAATGGAAATAAGCTTTACTAGCATTGCTGGAGGTTCAGTCTAGCAGCTTGCTGGGTCCCTCGAAAGCATTAGAAGACAGATCTCCAAAATCTCTTACCAGGTAAGGGAAAACAGGGAAGAAACAAAATTATGTGGTAAAGTAGGGAGTTGGCCAGAAGCAATTGAGAAATGTTGGTTCAGTTCTCGCCCTGCTTCTCTGTACAAAACAAGGTATTTCCTTGCCAGAAATGTTTCCCACTTTGTGCAAGACAATCTGTGTTGTGCCAAACCACAATGAAAACCTGCAGCTTACTGTGGAGAGAGGAGTGAATTCAAACCAAGGTGGGACCATGGGCAACTCAGAGGTGAAACAGCTATTCACATGACAAACAGAATTATAATTTTGGGAAGGATTATTTGGAAAAGATGGAAGGAGGGACTGGTAGCTCTCCCATAGCTGGTCAAGCATCACGACCGTGCTGGTACTGCAGGCAGCACAACTCCATTACTGGTGCTGAGCGGTGAAGAAGTTTGCTCTTCTGTTTCTGATACTCACGTTCCAGTCAATGGTGGAGTAGAAAGGATGGCGCTTGATCTCTTCTGCCCCATCTGGTCCAGAACCTGAAAGATGCACCCATGGAGAGCGCTGCATTAAACCACCGACAAAGCGAAGGCTACTACCACGTACGCGGTATTACGGGAACCTAGCCGTAATTAAACGAGCCCATTAACCGAGCGCAAGTGTGGACATGCTGCTGACCCACGAGGATGTGAGAGGCCCCGGTACGGCATCAGGTGTACTCAGAAACCAGAAAAAATATCTTACCTAATCGGTTGGCTGGATTCCTTTTGAAGAGGGCTCGCAGGAGGCTCTGTGCTTCAGAGCTCAGGAACTGCGGCATGCCCAGCTTCGCTCTGGAGAGGAAGTTGTGCAATCAGTTGCAGGTTTCAAGAAGTCAACCCACAAGCCGACTGCAGCACCTCCACCCCCAAAAGTACAATTATCTGTTTGGCATTTACGCTGCACCCTTCAAACTAACTGTTGATACAAACTTGCCAAATAAAGCCATTAAATTGCGAGAACCCTCAAAATTGCAACACGAAGAAAGAGCAGAAGCTTGCCTCCTAAGCATATATGTAAGAGAAACTTCTCTTACTTGAGGATGAGGGTCATCGTGTCCTTACGATCCTTCCCCTGGAAGGGCAGCGAGCCGGTGAGCATTTCAAACTGGGGGGGAAGAGAAGAAGGGGAGGTCACGTCTGAGCAAGTCCGAGGGTTGCAGAGTTCCCCCGATCCTCGCCGAAGGCAGCGAAAAGCTTGCAAGGGATCAGAAGCCCAGCTCCAAAAAAGATGGCAGACGTCGTGTTTTCCCAGAAGGCGCTCGGCTCGCCCGCTCTGTGGTGGGAATACGTTGGGACTGGCGCCTGCTCCTGCGGGAGCCCTCGGACTCAGCGACCACCAGATGGTGGCACCAGATCTGCAGAGCCCGAGGTCCCAGCGCTGGGGGGGACACGGAGACCCCCGCGCACCCCATGCTGCGTGCCCTATGCCATGCGCCCCAGCGCACCCTGCCACAACAGCCTCCGGAGCTCTGCCTCCCCCGAGGAACTCGCCCTTTCGGCATGGAGCCCTTTCGGGGGGCTCGGAGAACACCCCCGGGTCAGCACGCCTGCTGGATGCGCGGGATGGGGCGAGGGTGTTTCCGAGCCGCCGCGGAGCAGCCGCCGAGGCAGGTCCCCAGCCACGCTCGCCGGGTACGCACCATTAACACCCCATAGGACCACCAGTCAGCACTGTGCGAGTGGCCCTGGCGATTCACAACTTCTGGGGCCATGTATTCCACCGTCCCGCAGAAGGAATAGGCTTTCTTCTCGTGGTCTATGGCCTCCTTACTCAAGCCAAAATCTGTGTAAGAGAAAAAACTGTCAGCGTGTGCCCACATGCTCTGAACAATCTCTTGGGCAGGGAGGCCTAAGAGGAGCGCTGTATTTCAAGAACCAAGCTTGCTGGAGCACACGAAGGCTTTTGTGGAGGGCCTTACCTGTGAGCTTGATGTGCCCTTCTTCATCCAGGAGGATGCTGCAGCATGAATGAAAAAACAAGTTGTTATCGGCTGTGATAAGGGCTGGTGAGAACAAGCACACACAGCGGAGACTGGTCTGAGACGCTCCCCGAATCCACGGGAGAAAATCATCTGTCCCTTCCCCGAGTGCTTTAAGCTCCATCACCAAGATATGAGTGGGACAGAGCAGCTCCCTGATCTCTACGCCCTCAACTTCACATCGAGCGAACAACCCACGCAGGTTCCACCACCTTTGATCCCCCCCACCCCAGGTAAGAATAACGAGCTCATGCAGCTGGTACAGAATCACAGAATCACAGAATGGTCAGGGTTGGAAGGGCCCTCTGCGGGTCACCCAGCCCAACCCCCTGCCCAAGCAGGATCACCCAGAGCAGGCTGCACAGCACCGCGTCCAGCTGGGGCTGGAATATCTCCAGAGAAGGAGACTCCACAACCTCCCTGGGCAGCCTGGGCCAGGGCTCCATCACCCTCAGAGGGAAGAAGTTCTTCCTCGGGTTCAGCTAGAGCTTCCTCTGCTTCACTTTGTGCCCGTTGCCCCTTGTCCTGTCGCTGGGCCCCACTGGAAAGAGTCTGGCCCCATCCTCCTGACCCCCACCCTGCAGATATTTAGAGGCATTTCTAAGGTCCCCTCTCAGCCTTCTCTTCTCCAGGCTGAACAAGCCCAGCTCCCTCAGCCTCTCTTTGTAGGAGAGATGCTCCAGTGACCTCCTCATCCTCGTAGCCCTCCGCTGGACTCTCTCCAGTAGCTCCTCATCTTTCTTGAACTGGGGAGCCCAGAACTGGACACAGCACTGCAGACGGTGCCTCACCAGTGCAGTGTAGAGGGGGAGGAGAACCTCCCTCGCCCTGCTGGCCACACTCCTCCTAATGCATCCCAGGATCCCATTGGCCTTCTTGGCACCCAGGGCACACTGCTGGCTCATGGTCACCCTGTCGTCCCCCAGGACACCCAGGTCCCTCTCCACAGTACGCGTCGCTGCAGAGGCCCAGCCTGGTGCCTCTTCCCTCTGAAGGCTCTCCACTGCTCAAAGACGGAGCCCGGGGCCTGCCGAGAAGAGCTGCTCAGAGGTGTGGGGCACACACCCGCAACTGTGGGTCTGAGGAGCGGGAGCCTCGCTCAGCACTGCCGCCCTCCGCCTGCCTGGCCTCGGGGCACCCTGCAGCTCGGGCTCTGCGGGAGAAGGCTGACCACAGGCTTGGGACCGAAGCGAAGGACTCGGTTCCCTGCCTCCGCTGCGCCGCACGTACTTCTCTGGTTTGAGATCCCTGTAGATGATTCCCAGGCTGTGCAAATGGTCGAGGCCCAGGGCCAGCTCTGCTAGGTAGAACTTCACGTCCTCCTCGGTGAACATGACCTGCGGGAAGGCAGAGGAAGCCGATGGGAGCTGGGGTTACAACGCTGGCAGCGGTACCACCTCTGCTGCACCCACGCAAGACCTTTCCCATCCACGTTGCTCCCTCCTGCCCTTTCACACCTCATTTTTCCAGGCTTTGCCTGCCATCCTAAAGTATCAATTAAGCAGAAACACCAAAAAAAACCCCAAACCAGGTTGCTAAGCAGCAGATGGCTTTTTAACAAACTCTTCGTTTACGTTCACCAGGTTATGTTCCCAGTTGTCTTCACCTGGCACAACTCCTCGTCACCCCTCCCGTCCCCTGCCCTCGCTCCGTCCCAGCGAGGCAGCACAACCAGCCAACGCCGCAGCAGAACATGGTTCTTGCCTGTCTCGGTTGTTGGCGTGCTGCTCAGGAGAGGTGAGACCTGCCTCCTGTGCTGCTGCCCTTCCGCCAGAGAACAGGGCTCCGGAGCCATCCTCTCCTGTGGCCCGCTCTGGGCTCGCAGCAGGCTGGAGGTTGTTTCCACCCCTCTCGAAGACTTTGCGAAGGTCAATCGCTTCTCCAGGCAATTAAGCCCAGATGAACCGAGAGCCTCAGCAACCCACCAAAGATGCCAGAGCATACCCACCTCTTTGGAAAGCCGAGTGAAAAGGTCACCTCCGCGGAGGAAATCCAAGATGAGATACAGCTTCCCCTCCGTCTGGAATGCTGAAACACAAGCCGGAGCGGGAATCAGAGCCCTCCGCGGAGGGAAGGCTCCACGCTGTTACATTAAGCACTTAAATCCCAATGGCTCCAGTCGTGCAGATGCCCTGCATGGTTACTAGGTTAAACACAGGTAGGGCCAATTATTTGGGGTAAATGAGATAGCCTGCCCGCGATGTTGAAATGGGAGCTCGCCAGCAGCACTCTGGCACTGCAGAAAATCCTCATTTTATGGGGGGTTGGCTCCCTTTCAGCCAGCGATGCCCTACTGAAAGGGCTGTTTTTCCGAGAGAGGCAGTGATCACTTTACAGGGAAAGAAGCTGTCCTCGCCTTCCTCAGAGGCGAAGCGTTAACCCTGTCAAACTCTGCCTTGATTAGTTAACTCTGCCTTCTCAGTTTCACCTGATCTAATGTTTTAAACCCAAGGATTTGATGTTTTAACTTCTTCTCCCAGTCTATGCTCTCTTCCCCATTCAATAGCTGGAGCAGGCACAGGACCAAAGACCTGTCCAGGAACAGATCTGTGTTAAAGGGATTGTGAAGGCTCCAGGGCAGCACAGCCATTGAGTGACACAGACTGACCCAGGCCTCTCCTCCATTTCAGGTATCTCCAGAAGCCTGCTAAGGACCAGGAGAGGCTCTCGGCATCCTCCAAGCAGCCTGCTGCTGGACGCCTCATGCTCATCTACCTGCTCGCGGCAGCTGTGCCTGCAGCTGCATCTTTTTTCATCGTGCGTAAAAGCAGCCAGTGGCTGTTCGAGCCTGCAGCCCCTCTCCCAGTGTCCCAACTAGCTCCACACTCACCGTAGTGGAGTTTCACCACAAAGGGATGGTTTACATCAGCCAGGATGTCCCTTTCTATCTTCGTCCTTACTCGATCACGCACTGCGGGAAGAGAGAGGAACAGCTCAGACACAAAGGCACACAGTACCCCGGTGTCAGCCTTGCCCCCAGCCCGAAGCCCTTTGGTACCAGGCAGCTTGAGCCTGATCTTTTCTACCTCCAGCACTGCAACAAGGGTTTTTTTTATAGATGGAGAGAAAAGCAGGCTGCTTGGCTGAGGTAAAGATACTTCTCTTTCACCCAGACCACCCTGGGGCCAGCAGTGACTGCTGTGACACTTCCCCCGTGCTCTTCAGGACACGCAGGACAGGAGCATCGCAGTAAGAGTCTCCTACCTTTCAATGTTGCCTTCTTGAGCACTTTCATGGCATAGAGGTGGTTGCTGTCTGGCGGTGTTATTTTTCTCACCAAGAAAACCTGAGGTAGAAGAACACCACATTAGCTGAGCACTGAACATGAGCAGTAGGCGTTGGGTGCCTCCCAACGTGGCAGACCTCGTGGTAACCCTAAGAAGCAGCTGCCCACAGGACTGGTAAGATGCACCCCAAGCTCTCCATGTGAAATCCCATGAGGTTTTCAGGCAGGTGCTGTGTGTAGACTCCTCTGCCCTGCTATCTCCAGCCATTACCGCACTCCTGCTTTTACACCGCGCTTTCCTCCTCTCCCGTCTTCCACACATCTCGCTCCCTCCTGCAGTTACCATGGGGCTGTGGCTGATGCCTGGGAGCTGCGACTCGAAGCACTGACGCTTCCATGTACCTCAAAGCCTCCTGGTGACTTACTGGTTTGACAGCCAGATCAACTCCTTATTATTCAGGTCCTGCATCCTCCTTGTATTTTTACCTCCTTCCCTTTCCTGACATCCCATTCTACCTGGTTTGAGCTTCAAAAAGACAGCACCTTCCTTCTGCGTAAAGCCACTGCTGCATCTGCCCAGGCACCAGCACGCAGTCCTGTGCAAGCCCCCACTGTTCGCGCTGGTAACGGATTGACATGAAGTTGATTTAACGTGTGAGCAGATGGTCTGCAAGAGACCTAGATTATTTACACACGGAAACAGATAAGAGTTACAGGCTACTTCCTTCCCCCTCTACAGAAGGGAAACCGGACCGTGAACAGGGGCCAAAACCAGTCCCTGGCACACAGCATCGTTTCTGAGAAGAGAGGAACACGCCCGAGTCCTCGATTCAACGGACAGCTTGGCAGCCAGCTAGAGAGCTGCAGGAGGGCCTTCTGCCCCGTGTGCCACCCGTGGTCACCGGCACGACGCTACCCCTTCCCTCCCAATCGCCTGAAAAAAGAATGACAGGGGAGCTTTGGACGGAAAGGCTGGCCCTGGTGAGAAGGCATCGCTACTGTTGCCTTTCAGGTTACAAGCAATCACTTGCTAAGAGGGCTCATCTGTCAGATTCTCACAATCCGGTGACATCAGGGAAGTGGTTTCGTTGGGGATCGTCCCCTTTCGTCACCAAAATCATTGATCTGGCATGACACGTCGGAAAGAGTGAACTCACCTTGCCAAAAGAGCCCTGTCCCAGCACCTTCAGGAGCTCAAACTGCGAAGGATCGGCTTTCTCGGAGCCTTCCTTCACGTGGTGTGTGATGTTGATTTCTTTCACAACACCTTCACCCTGAAAAAGAGGGGACACGGTTGACCGGGCATATACTGCTGAGCAAGGGAAGGCAAGCCTTATGGGATTCCGGAAGAAGGATCGTAGCTACAGACTCACAGGAACCACATCTGAGAGAGCCATAAAATCGGTGCTTGTCACAGGGATCTCCTGGCTTCAACATCTGGAATTAAACACGTCATCGGTGGGCTCGCCCCGGGCAGCCTTGTTGAACATCCCGCGCTCTCCCCAAGCGCTCTGCTCCTCGCGCCGCAGGCACTGCCTTCTTTTGAACTGCATTTCAGAAGAGTGCTCGAAAAGCACCTTCCTTTTTAAGGCACTGGTGGCAAAAACAGGAGTGTTTATGCCACTAAAAATCCCACAACACAAAAATACCGCACTGTTGTCAAAACACGGCCAGGGCTGGCAAAAACCAGACATGTTGGAGCCCATCTGCTCGGCAATCTGAGCAACTCCGCAACAGAAGTCTTAGTGCATCTTCAGCACATACAGATGATGCTTTAACAGACTCAAGCCTTCAAGAAGATTGAGGGGAAGCCAAGGTCTCTGGCACATGTTTTGTTTAAAACACATTCTTTTATTTAAAAAAAATAAAGATGAAAAAGAGATTTCATCGGCAGTATCTAGAATAAACTCACTGACAGAGCTAGACCAGCACACACGAATGGCTACGGACCCGGAGGTGATGCTGAAACACCTTTCCCCAGCAAACCTTCTCCACGCCTCTGGTGCATACAGCCCAGAGTTCAGCTCAACAGAAACACTTTGTGTCGCTTTCTATCTGCATCCCAAATACAAAGAGACTTTTTGTACCACCAGTCTTCCAGCTGTGCCTTTCCCTCCACTTCTCTTGACCGTACCCAGCCAGGACACCCGGACTTAGGTTTCCTCTGAGCTTGACCTGGTCCAGCCCCTCGCCCAGCTGACCACAGGCAGAGCCCACAGGGCAGGTTGGGCTCAACCTCCCTCTTCTACAGACGTGAATCCTACTCAGGCCAGAAGTCCCTTGTAGCTGTACGTCTTGTAAGGGCAAGTCCAGGCTTCTCAGCACTTCAGTCCCGCGTTATCCAGAGTTAGGCGTGGGCTGGTTGCTATTTGGACCTGAAGGCCAGCAATTATGTTCCAAAGGGCATTAAACCTGGCTGCTCTCTGAGCCTAGGGCAGATGTGGCCATCAGAAGCTGCCAGAAAGCTGGGACTACTATTTAGCTTTTCCCCTTGCAGAGTTGGGGGGAAAAAAAAAAAGCTATGCTTTGTTTTCTAAAACCGTTCAGATACTTGGTCTGGAACCCAGCTAATCAAAGCAGCTGTTAAAAACAACCGGAACCAAGCGTCAGGCTCTGCCTCCCCCCCGGCACCCCAGCCCACTCCCCACCCTCGCAGCACCTTCTCGGGGAGGGTGGCCTTGCCAAGCGCCCGCGGATGTGGTTGCCTACCTGCACCGAGCACCCTTCCCTTCCCGCACTCATGCTTGGTTTTTCTCTAGATTAGGAAATGGCTTTGTTTGCACGTTGGCAGCTTTGCTCTCTCAAGACCCTGCGTTATTCAGACACTAGCAGAGAAGCCCCCGCTCTCAGCGGTGCAGCACGTACAGCCTGAGCACGGGGAGAGAGCAGGAGCTCCTGTTGCTGGTCTTGGTGATCACGGACAAGAAAGATCTTATAATCCCTGTAACAACAAGTTTTCACGCTCCCTGTGATCTCCCAGCTTAAATCAGCCACCTCACACTTCTGGTTTCGTTTGCAGGCTTAGTCCGCGGCAGACAGCTGTCGGCTAGGAACAGCTTCCCACTTTTGGCCAAGAGCCTGAGTGGGAGTCAGCCAAGAGGTCTCCTCCGGCGAGCCCTTCCCTGCTGTTCAGCTCTCCACGGAGAGACCCCACAGCAGGGAGAGACCCGGGGATGGGTCCAGTGGAAGCTGTAGGCTCTGTCCCTAAAACACTAGAAACCAGGTCTACAGAGCATCAGCACTTGTACAAGAATGCACATTTCACCTTGCAGCATCCCACACCTAGGCAGGGAGGAACATCTGAAACGAACTCCTGTGCCCAGCTCCGAGGCAGCTGGACCCAGCCTCCCATCACAGCTCTTCAGGCGCTGCGCAGCGACACGTTTTCGCAGCTGTGGGAACCCTTCGCCTTGGCCAACAGCAAGACCCAGTGTGTGACCCACTGCAAGTGGTTTCAGCAGCCCGAGCCGTATCTCCGGGCAGCAGAGATTTGCATACGCAGCCTGGCAGCCCGACCACATCAGCAAACATGCTTACACGCCAGCTGGACCAGAAGTGGCATCGGTAGCAGCATCGTTGATAGCTTTCTGAGAAAAGCTTTGAGAGGCCATTTGGCATCTCGCTGACAGGAGGGAGGTCTCCTCCCATGGACTCATCCAGGAACTTGCAACCCAACAGTTCGGACTCTGGAGACCAGGTCCTACAGCCTGTTCAGCAGCACACCAGAACAAGTCCCCAGCACAAAAGCGTGCCACTGACCTGCAGCACGAACAGGCTTGGCTCGCACCGAGATCAGTTTCTTCCAGCGGCACCGTTAAGCAAACTATCCCAGAAGGCAGGAAAAGAAAAGCAAACCACACCGCTCCGAGTACCCGTCTGAAGCACCAGCCCACCCGGACGAGCAACCAGCAGCACCAAGCGAAGCAGAGCGAGGTAGCGGCAGTACTGACCGGGCTGGAGAGCTGGCTGGGGGCAGGCAGCTGCAGGCTGCAGGGCTTGGCTCGATGCTTCCTCTGCAGCCAGAGCGCCAGGAACGCGCAGATGCGAGGAAGTTTAGGGTCCCTCTCCATTCTCCCATCCCGCTCAACATCGCACAGCCCCAGCAGCCGCCACCCCCGCCAGCTGCCGGGGAAGCACGGCCGGCTCCCGGGGGTCCGGGGGGCTCGCGGGGTGCTGCGTGGATGCCCCACGCTGGAGGGTGCGGATGGAGGAGATGCAGGTGGTTGCAGCCCAGCTGGCGGATGCGCAGTGGAGATGAGCGGCTCGGTCGCACGGAGGCAGGTTCACGCTCCCACTCCCCAGCAACAGCGCTTGTGGTTGGGGCTTTTTTTTTTTTCTGGTTTCGCTTTTTTGTAAAAAAAAAAAAAACCAACCACCTCACTGCTCCTCGTTCACATTTGGGTTCCCCGGTTCAGACAAGACGCTGGCAGAAAACATACACGGTCTGGCTAAAGTGACTTCCATCTAGTGCTGCACAAACTTCACGTCAGGCTGTGATATTTGGGGGTATTTCCATTACAGGGCAACATTCTGAGAAGCCACTTGCTCTTTACATAGGAAGAGAAAAACTCATGAAACCCCACACAGAAGTCTGACGCCACCTCGGGAAGCTGCACATCTCTCTGCTCTCACACTGGCACGGGGACGATGGGTCTCCCACGATGGGGTTCAGGGTGCATCAATGCCACGGGCAAATCCTCTGGCACCACTGGGATTTGCATCCAGCCCTTTGTTTGCTTTTTGCTGCAAAGAGTCCCGGCTTCTTACACGCTGGAGTTATCCAAGAGCCACCCTGGGAAGTTCCACGTGAGGTATTTTTAAGGGTGTTTCTGACGCAGGCAGCTTCTGAGCCCACTGCTGCTCGGATTTATTGGCAGGACAGAGGAGAGGTATTTAGATCGCTTGTTTTGCCCCCTTCCCCCTCCAAGCCTGGTCCCCTTTGACCTTCCCCCAGGGTCAGGACAGACAGATGTTTTCTGCAGCAAGACCCCAGAGACTGCAGGTAAGAAAGAAACCCCTTGAAATGAGTAAAAAGACACCTACGCACCTTTGCAATTAGAATTAACCTCGTATCAGCGCTGACTGCTGAATTTCTCCAGAGCGCAGAGTATGAAAAGAGGATCTTGGTTTGGACCCAGAAAGACTACTTATGACTGTCTTGCCTCCTCCGCCCCCGGAATGTGCTCTTTGAGAACCGATAACGAGAGAAACAAATGACTTCAGCCCAGCAAGGCAGCTGGTCCCAGCTCCACGGAGGGAACCGCGCGAGCTGGTGAGGTCTGCAGCAAGGGAGCTGGGAGCAGATGCCAGAGATAAGCACGAAACAGCACCGTGCAGCTGCCGAGCACGCGGCTCCGGGACACTGGGTTCACACTGACACCTCTTTCGCTCTGCCACAGTCCCGGCGAAGCAGGAACCGCGTCCACAGGTTGTGCCGCAGGACGAGCATCGCCGCTTCCCGGGCGGCTTTGTGCTGCTTGGTGAAACCGTGTAGGAGCTGCAGCCAGCCCGCTCTCCGCGCGTGGGCCTGGCGAGATCTGATAAACCTCGTCCCGACCAGGACCATTCTGCACGTTGTGCTGTCAAGCGCTCAGCGTGGGGAGAGGAGCCTCAGAAAAGCAATCAAAAACCCCCACGCTCCATCCATGCGACTACAACGCTGGAGCGCCCGCCCCAGCAAGGTGACAAGATCAGAAAAGCCGCAGGAGACGTAAATGACGGCATGGAAAGGGGGTCGGTGTGGGGAGGAAGGAGGAGGAGGATGAAGTCAAGTCCAGGATGTCATGTGAGCAAGTGAGTAAGAGCTGTTTTCTGCATCAGCAGGCCCACCGAGCTGAGACGGGCTGGCAGGGACGTGCTGCGAGAAAGGGCTCGGTTCTCCGAGGTGCTTGCGAGCACCGCTTACGCCCTCGCACACGTGGGAGGACCCGTCATGGGACAAAGTGCGAATTCAACGCAGGAGTCTCGAGGTGTAACTCTGCAGCAGGCTCTTACCTTGTCGGCTGAGTCCACGAGGTCTTTCTCTATCCAAGTGATGTCTGACTTTGCCTGTGGGACAATAAATGAGCGTCAGCACAGAGGGGCTGCGATACTCCACTGAAGTTTTCCCGACAAAGTTGTTTAGCAAGACCAGGTGAGCTGATTAGAGGCACGGGCGGTGTCCCACCAGCCACCACTCCTCGGGATGCCGTTCGGAGCTGTGCCGGTGGCTCCGGGAGAGCACCTGGAGCCAGCTGCTTTGGTAAACTCTGACGGGCGGTGGAGAAGGACACGGTACCGGCACTTGGTTCGACACACTCCCCAAGAATCAGAGCACCTCCACCAAGGAGAGAGAATTAATTTCTGGCAGGCTGATTAACGTCTAGAGCAGATCTTACTCTCAGCTACACCTGGACAAACCCTAAAAGCATCTGTTCTGGTCGTGGTGTCCCGGCTCTGCGGGGAAGTTTGGCAGCCCCACGGCGAGGAGAAGGCTTCTCGCCAGGGGCAAGCTCAGCGTTTCTCAAGCAACCAGGAGGAACACATTCAAACAGCAAAACTCACCACAAACCTCGAGGGCAGGGCAGGGCCAGCCCCGCCGCGCTGACAGGTCCCCAAGCACTAGAAATATCAGTTTGTCAGATGCAAGCCTGCGAACCCTTGCGGGGAGGGATGCAGAAGCATTGCAAGGGAGCTCAGGGGAGAACTGCTCCTCAGCTAGGATATGGCTCTTTCTCCCCCAGAGAACTCAGACTCAAGTGAAGAAGTAAGTTTTTGCAAGGTCAGTCCCCAAGCCTGCTGTGTTTTAATGAACGTACATTGATTTGTCATCACATCTAGGTGCTCCTTCGCCTGTTTTTGAGAGAACGAGCCAAGTTTGAATAGAAAAATCACCCCCGAAAAAATGAAATCAGATTTGAAACATTTCCTCCGAGAGGTTTGAGCCTTTGGCTGCGGAGGAGGCAGAGCTCAGGCGACCGTGACAGAAGGGATCCGAGAGACGCTCGAGCTGTGTCTTTCCCAGCAGCCTGTGGCCGCGACGGAGCCCGCAGCGCTGGCCGGGCTCTTCGGCGCCGGCAACGTCGACCGGGTGGGTGCAGCGTGAGGCAGAGCGACCCGACAGCAGGGCGGGAGCTACGGCGAGGCGAGGGAAGAAGCAGCAAGCCTTGAGGGAAAGGAGGGTCTGGGCGAAAACGGCGAGCTTAGAGTTAAGGATTAACTGATTCTCAGCTCCGGAAGGACTGAATCAGATCGGAGGGGGCCCTGGCAGTCACCTCTTCCCCTTCCTTCCCTCCATCGCTCTGCCCTTGCTGCAGGAGCAGCCGAGATCTCTCTGGCTCTGGGAGAAGGTGGCTGTCCGGCTGTCGCCGTGGGAAGCAGATGCCCGGGGAAGCCGGCTGACACAGCTACCAAAGCCATGGGCAAACCCCTTCCGAGCACCCAAAAGCGATCCCCAAAACCTCAGCGGATCACACCCACCCACAGGGAAACCAGCTCCTTCCCGGCCCCTTCGCTGCCCCGACCAGCGAGCAGGCACCAAGCTCTGCCTTGCACTGGGAGGGACTGGTTTCCCTCCCACGAGTGAGGATCTCTCTGCAGGTCCACCCCACCAGCCCACCACCTCCTGTGAGCTACCAGCCATCTTCTGACACCCGCAGCCTTGGGAGAGGCCATTTTACACAGACCTCTGCACCGCTGGGAAATGATATTGGCTGCTCCTGGGAAATAAAAAGACACCCCGGCCACCGGCCAGGGCTGAGCCCAGGAGGTTGAGGAAGGCGGAGGAGGAGACAACTTCTTCTGAACTTCCCAGTGCTGCCTTTGACCTGCACAGACGGCTTAGTCATCCCAGAGCAGGGGGCTGGGGACCGACCTACGGGTTTGGGTTTTTTTCCAACACCAAGTTCAAAGCACAAGTCCTCGTCCTACTTTCCCCTTTTCCGAGGAAGGATTTTACAAGCCAGAAGCCAAGAGACAGGTTTGTTTTTTCTCGCATTTTGTCGCTTTGCTGGTTGAGACCCATCTAAATGCACGAAAAAAACCCCAACCCTGCAAGAGCTAGAAACAGATTACGCTTTTTGGCATTTCACTTCCTATTCATCAACAACTAACCAGAAGCTGTTTTAATTTCTGTTGCTTCAACACATGCTCTGGTCCCAAAACACTCCCAAATTCTGGCAGCACCTAGGAAAGCCGCTTCTTAGAAAGCAGTTTTACCGTCAGAAATGCCTTTTCCAAAAAAGCAGTCGTTAGTTAAAACCGGATAAGGTCTGGCTCTCTAAGGTCAGGCGATTCACCAGCTTCTGGCGTCCCGCAGCAGAGACAGAGCACAGCGCTGTAGGCAGAGCAGACATTTTACCAGCTAGACACTTGCCTCCCGGATCCTCGGCTTGCTGCGGAAGAGGAGCCTCAGCATCTCCACAGCTTTAGGCTGCTATTCTCCCATGCTTTGCAAGCTGGCTTCTGAACTCAGAGCACTCTGCGGCACCCAGACCAGCACGAGAACCCCGAGTGTAGTAGCTACGTCACCGGGATGTATTTTGGGAGTTTTTGCTGAAAGGAAACTGCGGTTTCGTATGGGGAAATTGCATTGTGTGGCGATGGCTGCACAATACCAGCAGCCACACGAAAACACTGGATGGCTTTACGGGTGCTTAGGCATGGCTCTTTCCATCAGCAAATCTCAGCAGGCTTTTCAAGAGGATCAGTACAGTCCCCCACGTCACAGGCAGTGAAACAGGCATAGAAAGAGCAATTTCAGTCACTACATGAGGCAGCAACAAGCACCTGAGAGTCTGCATAGCTCGCTGCCATGAAGTTACGCCGCCCCTGCTCCGAGCAGCACAACTGCTGAGTCCAGCACCAACATTCTGCCTGTAGGATCAGCTGAATTGCAGGTCACAGAATCACAGAATCCCAGCATGGCAGAGGTTGGAAGGGACCTCTGTGGGTCACCCAGCCCAACCCCCTGCCCAAGCAGGGTCACCCAGAGCAGGCTGCACAGCACCGCGGCCAGCCGGGGCTGGAATATCTCCAGAGAAGGAGACTCCACAGCCCCTCTGGGCAGCCTGGGCCAGGGCTCCGTCACCCTCAGAGGGAAGAAGTTCTTCCTCGGGTTCAGCTGGAGCTTCCTCTGCTCCAGTTTGTGCCCGTTGCCCCTTGTCCTGTCGCTGGGCACCACTGGAAAGAGTCTGGCCCTGTCCTCCTGACCCCCACCCTGCAGATATTTATCAGCATTTCTAAGGTCCCCTCTCAGGCAGCTCCTGTTTCCTTCCCTGTTTGTCCCTGCCCCATGTCAGAGTCACTGCTTGGTTATCCGCCATATCGGGGCTTTGGGACGCTGCTTCGAGGCCCCACGTGAGGTTTGCACGCTGACTTCTTCTGGGAAGGTTGCACAATCCTGCCTGCCCGCTCAGGGGTCGGCTCCTGCACCGTGACCCTGCTCCGCACCCGGCTCCTGCACATCCAGGGATGCCTTAACGCGGCCAGAGCGGGAAGGAGATGGGAATCGGCCCAGTCGGGCGGTGCGGACACGGGGAGCAGAGCGGAGAGGGAAGAAGGGGTTCAGCCCTACGGCTTGGAACCAATTCTCTCCCAGTTTCTGCGTTTGCAAGGAAGAGCAAGCCACGTGCTTACTCCCAGTTCCCGTCAAGAGGCCATCTGCGTTTCATCTATGCAAAATGGATGCCCTAGATAGTTTCAAAAGTTACCCAGCTGTTTCACCAGTGTCACTGCAAGGTCCTTTGCTGTTCTACAGAATCTCTTTAGCTGTCCCCGCTCCGTACCTTAAAAAAGTCACAGTTCCTGCTGAACTCCTTTCCAGATCCTTGCAACTTTGGCAGCTGCCAAGTTGCTTAGTGCTGCCCTGGACTGCAGCATTCAAACCACTGCCAGGCTGCAGGTGTGCCTACGTGGAGCATCCCAACAGCTCCTTCCCACTCCCAGAGCCTGTTTCCCGGGGGGATCGCTCCCTTCTCAGCGGCAGGAGGCACAAGGGATCCCAAAACAACTCTGCAGCAGAGGAACACAGGAGCTGGAGCTTACATTCAGGCAGCTACAGCTTGTGCAAGGAGTTAAAGCAGCTGCAGAAGGCGGGCATGCTGTGGTGTGAGATGGGATGATGCAGTACCCTGGTTTGTGGCCTGGCCTCTCGTCGGATCGGTTTTCTAAGCCGTGTGTTAATATGGGCACAAGGAATTGCATCCTCACCCCGTCCTGCCTTGCCAGGGGCCTGGCTCAGCCTACCTTCCCCTTTTCTCCCCTAGAATCAGCGCTTCGAGTTCCTGGGGCTCTTCATGGGGATGAGTCTCATCCTGAAGCCCCTCTGCTAAACCTAGAGACCATCGACCAGTCTCGGTCAGAAGCAGAAGCCACCAGCTCTCTGCTTCAGACGCAGCTGACGGCCACGGAGGGAAAGGCAAAACCTCTGTTGTTTCGCTGCCTCTGCTCCCAAGAGAAGGGACCAGAACCAGGTAACGATCCCAGCATAAGGCGATAAATCTAAAGCGAGAAGCCAAACCAAAGGCAGCTGCACGGTCTAAGGACAAGAGACACGTGGGCCTGACCGCAGCAAGAGCCTTCCTCCATCACACTTCCAAACGGCCTTACACATCCCGGGCGAGTGTCACACTTTTAGGGCAGAATTAAGTTGCTTCTCGGCCTTATTCCATATTTTTGAGAAGCAAAAAGCTGGGTCCTGGGAGAAGCACGATGCTGCTGTCTGAGCAGCCGTGGGCCAGACGCTGGTACCCAAGTGCCAAGACCCGGCTGTAAACGCTGCGTGAACCTGCTGTCACTGGCACGTCCGTCCTGGGAACGGGGATCCCTGAATCCAGTGGTGCCAGAGGTCCCCAGCACATGGCTTAAGACGCTGCAATCCAGTTCTGTGTCAGCAGGCAAGACCGTAGGGCTCAGCTCCGGCAAGTCCCAACATCAGCTCCGTAAACCAGGACACTTGCTAACCCTATAGATTTAAATCAGAATAACTGGGGACTGCCTTTGCCCCCTGCCAGGACCCAGTTACATCCCACTGAGCACTGGGAACAGCACTGGGGAGGGACGGGTCAGGGTTTCGTAAACAGGAAGGCGATGGTGTGCAGAACTCCCACCCGAAGAGAGCCAGCTGCTATCACCTCAACCTGCTCCAGAAGCAGGGCTGGTGCCACCAAAGGGCTTTCTCAGCAGAGCTCCTGGCTGCTGGTTGGGAAGCACTGGATGGAGCCCTCCGGCACAGACTGCTTCCGGTGCTGGCCTTGGGAGCTTCCCGCTCCCGAACTTCTGCATCAGGTTATTTCACACAAGCGACTCCCGAGCGAGAACCTCCCTGCAGAGCAGCCGCTCCCGCGCTGGAGGGAGCCTGGAATAAACGGGAAGCAAGCGGTGCCGCAGCCTTGCAGAGGAGACCAGTCCGCTTCTCGCTGTTGTAAAGAGCAGAGAGGCAAAAGCTGCTCTGTCTGGAGCTGGGTTTTTTTTTTATAAAGTGGTGGTTCTCAAAAAGGGGAACAAAGCAAAGCAAAGAAACCTCCCCAGCCGCTGCCTGCCCTCCTGCCAAGGCCTTATTTGGGCAAGGCTGATGGTTGGTCTCGTTTGCAACCAAAGCACTGGCCAGAACCACGTTCTTTCCTCCGCACTTCTTCGGTGGGTCGCTCTCAGCGCTCCCGGGAGCCCCCAGGCTTGGCCCCAGCCTGAGGAATCCCACGGGACACTCGTCCCCGAGCAGCACCGCTCTTCCCTGAGCAGGGACACCCTTGCGAAGCGAAGGGCTCCAGCTCACGGTATCCGCATCTGCAGGGACCCAGCGGCCAGCGTGGAGGAAGGGCTGGACCCGTTCAGAGCTGGGATGGGGAGAGGGGCTGGGCCCGTTCAGAGCTGGGATGGGGAGAGGGGCTGGACCTGTTCAGAGCTGGGATGGGGAGAGGGGCTGGACCCGTTCAGAGCTGGGATGGGGAGAGGGGCTGGACCCGTTCAGAGCTGGGATGGGGAGAGGGGCTGGACCCGTTCAGAGCTGGGATGGGGAGAAGGGAGCTGTGTCTCGAGGCAGAGCCGTTTTGACACGAGAGGAAGCGCTGCCCACAGCAACAAGATGCCCGTATCGGCAGCTGCAGATCTGAACTCGCTCTCTTGCCATCCACCGACTTCCAGGAAAGCAAGGCAGGCGCCGCTGACTACCCCCACAGGAAACCTGCCCTCCGAGCAACGCCTCTCGAGACGCCCACAACCACTCCGGGACCTCCCGGGAGCTGAGAAATGTCACCCTGTGCCAGTCCACACGCCCGTCCCGCACGCGGCAGGGTCACCGCGCCAGCCCACCACCGCTCCTGGGTCTTGGCTGGGAGGGGAGAGCAGGAGCTGGGTCAGAGTAAGCAAGGTGCTGCTACTCCGTGTTTACCAGGAGAGAAGATGTTTCCTGGGCTGCCACTCACTGCGGCTTAGAAGAGAAGTTGAAAACAGAAGTCCAGCCAAGCAGAACGTTTTGTGAGATTGTACCGATTTCATTCGATTGCTGAAGTTCAACAAAACACCTGGGAGAATTCAAGAGTTTCGCTCTGTCTAATTAAGCGGGCATTGCAGAATCAAGGTTGTAATAAAAGATTACACACCAAAGCCATCTCTCTCGTGCTTACAAGTACCACAAAGAAAAAAATAATAATTTGAAACCTCAAGCAGATTTAGAAACCTCTGTGCCCAAGAGGAGACTCTGTCCTGTTCTCCCGCACGTGTTCCGGCAGGTCTGATCCCAGCCCATGCTCCCCGGGCCACGCAGCTGCCCTCCTTCCCAGGTATGAAACCTTGCGGGCTCTGGTTTTCCCGCCCCGGCACCGTCCTGAACACCCCCGCCCCAGCAGCATTGCGGGGCCGCCGGCTCAGAGCAAAGGTCTGAGCACCGTTTCCATCGCGTTTTATAAGATGGGGTTACCTGCGCTTAGTACGTGCACGCCCGCATCTGCGAAAGGTCGGGGAGAAAAGACACGAGACCTCTCACTTCAGCTCCTCGGGCACTTCCAGCCGCACTCGGAGCAGGGAAAGCTGCAGAAGAACTCAGTGCTGGGGGTTTTAGAAAAGCAGGCGGCAGATGGAGGGCAGGGGCGAGCACACGCCCCTACGAGACAGCAGAGAATCACAGAATCACAGAATAGTAGGGTTTGGAAGGGACCTCTGTGGGTCATCTAGTCCAACCCTCCTGCCGAAGCAGGGTCACCCAGAGCAGGCTGCACAGGACCTTGTCCAGGTGGGTCTTGAATATCTCCAGAGAAGGAGACTCCACCACCTCCCTGGGCAGCCTGTTCCAGTGCTCCGTCACCCTCAGAGGGAAGAAGTTCTTCCTCATGTTCAGACGGAACTTCCTGTGCCTCAGTTTGTGCCCATTGCCCCTTGTCCTGTCACTGGGCACCACTGAAAAGAGCTTGGCCCCATCCTCCTGACACCCACCCTTCAGATATTTGTAGGCATTTCTAAGGTCCCCTCGCAGCCTTCTCTTCTTCAGGCTGAACAAGCCCAGTTCCCTCAACCTCTCCTCGTAGGGGAGATGTTCCAGTCCCCTCATCATCCTCGTAGCCCTCCGCTGGACTCTCTCCAGTAGCTCTTCATCTTTCTTGAACTGGGGAGCACAGAACTGGACACAGTACTCTAGATGAGGCCTCACTAGGGCAGTGTATCAGCAACAGCTTTTGCGGGAGGGAGAAATAGGACAGCGTAAATGCCTGGGGTCACGGACAAAGCTCAAAAGAGGGAGATTCTTGGAGCAATCCAAGAGGGTCTGCAGGGAAAGAGACGGCTTCGTTAGTCCTTTAAACTAAACTCACGCTGAAGGAGGGCATTTGCTGTTTTGACAGCCAAAAGCCTCGGGAGGCAGGGCTCACCACGGGGTGGCATGGAAGATGGAGGCCTTGGACAAAGTCTCTTCTGCGAACACAGCCAAGGAGCACCGGAGACTCCAGCAACTGGAACTTCCCGATGAGTGGATAAGGACGGGGGCGGATTCTTGGCAGGGGCTTTGCTGCTGGAGGGTCACAGGGAGGGATCACGGAGAGGGAACAGCGCTGGGGTGGGAAGGGAGGCACGTTTCACCCCACACCATCTCTGAGGATGGATTTATTGGTCTTCTGAAAAACAAACCAACCAACCAAAAATGGGGGAGGGAGAAGAGAAGAAACCCCGGACACACAGCCAGACCTCCGCACAGCGAGGCCATCGGTAGCGCTGGCAGCTGCAAGTCTTGTTCACTGCTACCTTCGTGCACAAGCTCTTACAGGACCAAGGCAGCCGGGAGAACTGAACACCCAACTCCACCACGGCGCGGAGAACGCCAGGAACCTCCCTCCGTATGGCTTCGAACAAAAGCCTGAGACTCCCAGCATCCTAGCAGCACCCTGCTTTTTTCCTCAGGGCAATTCCTCTCCATTCAGAGAGGCAGCCAAATGCTCAGTGCAAAATTAATTTGGTCACCCTTGGGAAGGACTCTGCTGCCACTTGAGCAGCGATCTTGGCTCCCCACAATGGGGGTTACAAAAGCAAATCCCTAAAAAGGGAAAACTCCGACAAAGACAGCTCAGTTTTACCCTGTTTGGTGTTTAGATGGAGCAGGTCCAACCTTTTTCATGGGTCCCTTCTCTCACCAGCAAGTTCACTTCTCTTGTGTGCAGGAAAGTGTCCCACATCACCTTCCGTGGAGGAGGACAGAGCTGTCACGGGGAGGGAACGCTGTGAAATCCTGGAGGCCACAAACAGACCCCAGCACGCTCTGGGAACGGACAGGAGAGCGGCAGCAACGGAGCACGGGACTCCGAGTGCAGAGGGACAATGGTGACAGGTCCTGGTGCCTGCAGCTGTGGGACGGGCTGTGTCACCCCAAAGGGCTGAGGGTGACAGGTCCCAGTCCCTGCAGCCGTGGGACGGGCTCTGTCACCCAAAGGGCTGAGGGTGACAGGTCCCAGTCCCTGCAGCCATGAGACGGGCTCTGTCACCCAAAGGGCTGAGGGTGACAGGTCCCGGTCCCTGCAGCCGTGGGACGGGCTATGTCACCCCAAAGGGCTGAGAGCCCCAGGGGACCTGCCAGGCTGGCTGCCCGGCCACCGCTCCCCCCTGAGCACACTCCAGCAGGTGGCACTCGGAGCATCTTCAATGCCCAAACTGCGTTTCCGTGCTGAAACAGGAGGGTAAGAGCAGCGAGCACCCATTTCATAAACACCCATCTCCTAAGCACCTCTGTGGGAAGACTCAGCACCCCTAAACCAGGGGGGATCTAGGAACGGATAACGCGATGTTTTCCCACGCAAAGCCCGATGTTCAGGAAGGGAGAAGGCAGAAGGTGGCCTGGCACAGCACAGCTCTCCTGGCAAGGCAAGCCCTCCTGCTTCACAGCGTCCTTTTGGATCTGGTGTTCCCGACTCATTTGACCAGGAGCACCAAAACATCTGCTTTAACGCCAGGGAGCTCGGGTCGCTCATGGGGTGGGGAGAGCAGGGAGGCTCAGCCATCCCCCTTGCACTCCCCGCTCTCCTCCCTGCCCCTGGCATTCTGGGGCATTCTGGCACCAGATCCTGCAAATTTCTTTAAAAAAAAAAAAACAAAACACACAACCTCTCCACCCTTTCCAGGCACTACAAGCCACAGCTGGCCAGGATCAGCTGACAATGAGCAGTTTGGGCTGAAGATACAAGCACAGGCAAAACATCTTTCCAAACCCCGGCGAGACTTCCCGACAGCTCTCCTGACTGCGGGGCTGCGAGAGAGGCACTGGCAGGACTCTGCACCCAGCGAAATGAGATGCCAGAGAGGAAAACACCTTTAACTGCCAGGAGATAAGGAACTACTTAGTGACGCATCTTCTACGGAACAAATTAGTCTCCATGTAGAAAGTGCAAAGGATGCTGCCTCCCCTTCCCACAGCCCTGCACGCATTTCCCAGCAAGGAGCAAAGGTCCAGCCTCAGCAAATTCCGATCAGCCTGTGCTTTGATGGTGGTAAAACCAGGATACCACGGCCCAGGTTCTTCTAAATGCAGAATATTACTCCTAGGAACCAGCATTAAACCACTACCCTCCACCTAGACACGACGCAGTTTTCCTACTTTCAGTACAGCAGATGACGCCTCTTTCTAAGCGACTTATAAAATATAACGCCGGTTTCACAACGAGCACCAAGACTTGTTTGCTGCCTCTGGAGTTATCGTGGGATGTGGAAACTATTCTCTATCGCAGGAATTCCATACTCCTCCCACAGCACACATGCTGACGGAGGTTTTCTTGTTGCAAGACACATGAAAAGTGGTCTCAGGACTTGGTAAAGCCCTTGCGTGGTACCTACCGGCTTTTGGTACGCGCACGCTGGGAGAACCCCGCTCTCTCCCCCGCTCCGGGAAGGGGACACGTGCGAGATACATAGAAAGAAAAATGATCATCACCTTTTCCTGGTGGCTCTGAACTATAGCAGTGCTAAAAGAAAAAAAAACCCCATACATCCAACCCCCCCCCCCGAGCTGTGTGTTCCCAGCACCCTCGTGAGAGCGTATGGGGTGAGCGCCTGCCACAGCAAAGCACAATTTTTTCATTTCACACTCGTAAAAAATACCACTGCAGCCAGCGGCTGCCCCCTCCGTGGCTCAGCCATGTCACGGGCACACGGCTGCCCTGCGTGCCGGGGACAGGAACGTGAAGATCAGGGTCCATCCCCTTCCCAAACACCACAGTACAGGAATCACAGTCACCCTGAACACTGGGAATAACATGTTTGGTCCTGTTCCCCTACAATACAAAACATTCCATTTTAAGGAGCTTTTTCCCCCTGCTCTGTCCACGCAGAGACCCCGGTGCTGCTGCACCAAAGGAGTGACCCCCCCAAACACCGCTGCCAACCCCAGTCCCAGTGCTCTGTGACGGCGCAGAGCCATTGCCTCCCCTCGCCCTCACCAGACGCTGCCTACTCCCGAGCTGCCCGGCTAAATACACCGCTCCGACGGCGAGGAAATCGATACTGCCACATCTCAGAGCGCTTTCGGGAGCACAAACAGATTGTGTCCGCAGCCCGTTCGCTATTCCCAGAGCCGCGCCATCAGCTCAGCCGAGACGGAGGTTTCAGGTACAAACGAGGGATAAAAGCCCTCATTTTCCATAAGTGACACTTCCCGGCTGTGCGCTCCGGGACTGGCAAGGGAAGGACCCAGGTTTCACGCTGCAGTTGGGAAATCCTTTCTGCCTCAGAGCATCGTTGCAATGAGCTCTGCTGGAGCTTCTGGGAGGCAATGCCTCTGCTCCCCTCGCTGGCTTTCCTGAAGGGCGAAGGAGAAGGGCTCCAGGGTAGGCAGGAGACCTTAGAGAATAGCCAGGGCTCAAAGCTCTCTGCAGGCAAGGTTTGTCAGCGCTTCTTGCCCCCCACCCCACACTTACAGCACCCATGGGAGCTGCTCGTGCTCTCTGTGCCATCACGCTGTGCTGCAGGATGGTCCCCGGCCCCATGGCAGCTCCTGGCAACCGGGTGGAAAAAAGTTCTTGCAGCTTCACCTGCAGCTTCACCTGGACGGAATTTACTGCTCGTGTCAAAACTAGGCTGCAGCTTCCAAATGCAGCTGGGACTTGTGCCACTGCAGGAGCTTCAGAGAGACGCTTGCGTGTGCAGGGAGAGCCCCGGGTCGGCGTCTGAGCCAGGGACAGGAGCCAGCCCTGGGGACCCAAAGCTCCCGGGTCAGTAACACGCCGGGCTGGGGTGGCACGTTCCAGCGACCCAAGCCCACTGCGACCCCTTCAAAAATCCAGTGTAAGCTCTTCGGTTTGGGCTCTTCGGTGCCAACCCTCTGCCGCACAGAGGGAGCTGCCGCTGCCCCATCCCCTGCGGCCGGTCTCCAGCTCCCTTCTCCTCCATCGGAGAGGAGCCCGCGGCTCCTCCATCCCTCCCGGCAAGCGCCGGCAGAGCTCTGGCCCTGCTCACGCTTCCTCCCGGGTCCACAAAGAACTTGGCTTCGGCAATGCCGTGGCCTCAGCCCCCCCAGCTCAGAGAGCCAGGGGAAGCCTGGCCAAGGAGGGGCTGGCAGGAGCATCCCTCGCTCGGCTGGAGGATCCCTCACTCGGCTGGAGGATCCCTCACTTTGCCGCTGGCTCCAGAGCTCCTTTAACTCTGGTGGGAGGCGGATGACGGAGGTTTCCTCCAGGTACAGCACACAGTAAAAGATTATTACTATTTTTTTTCTTTTCTTCAATAAAAGAGGCTTTCTGGAGACAGAGCTTGAGGCGGTTTCTTTTAACCCACGAGGGGGATGGAAATGGAAGAGAAGAGCCCGGCGCAGGGATGCTGGGTCGGCGTGCCACGCACGAGGGCTGTTTGAGCGCTGCTCGCCAGCTCTGCAGACTCGGCTGCATTCCTCGTGTGCGAGTCCTGTAAACTGACCCCTCTTCAATTATTCATCAGAGTCTGCAGCTCTTCAGAGACTCTGCTCCTCAAACAGGCATTTATTTGTTGGTTTGGGTCTTTTTTTTTTTTTTTAAGAGCTCAGAAGCTTGCTGTTAACCATCGCCCGGCCTCGCCAAGGACGAAGAGCAAACGCTCTGGCAGGACCAAGCCAGGCAGCTGTCAGGCATTATATTCAAAACAAACCCACTTGATTACTTCAGCTGACGAGACGGAGCAGCCAGTTTAAACGAAGAGCTTTACCACTGACAGGCTGGAAAAGCCGAACATGGCGAGCGTGGCAATAGCTGCCGCCAGGCCCTGCGGTGCGGAGGGGAAGGCAGATTTCCAGGCAGCACCACGGCGTGCTCGAGATGTCCTGCTCCCACTGGGTTATCCCAGGTCCTGCACAGCCCTCAGGGACCAGACCGGCTGGAATTCTCTTGGCCGAGTGGCTGGAAGCAACAGAAGAGGGGCAGTGGGCAGAGCAGGGGTTTGACAGTTGGGTTTGATGATGTTAGAGGTGTTCTCCAGCCTCAATGGTTCTGTGCTGAGGTACCCGTCTCTTCCCACGTTCGATAGCTTTCCAGCTCCTGGAGAAAACAGCAGCAGCTGTGCAAACACGCCAGCAGAGCATTTCACTTGTTTGCTTTAAACCCCTTCACGTTAAGAGGCCGCGATTAGAGCGGTGTCCAACACCGACGAGGATCGCACACTGGATGTGTCTCCGTCTTGCGCTCAGCCTGGAGCCGGAGCTCACTGCGGCGCTGGCAGCACGCAGCCCACGCGACGGGAGCCCTCCGTCACCTGGACACGAGGTGGGCACGCAGGACTCGCCCTTTGGTGGCCAGCAGGTCCCAGGTGACTCTTTCTTCCTCCTCCACTGTGAAGAGAAGGTGCTTCAGATTTCCCCTCTGACCATGCACTCAGCGAGGCAGCTCCAGAGAAGACAGGACAACTGCCAAGGGATGCTGTGCCTACGGCAAGAGGCACGGCACAAGGAGGGAGATGCACGGCTGGAGAGCAGAGCTACGGGCAAGCACTAATGCGGCACAGAGCAGCACAAAGCCTCCCTCTCTCACATCCCGCTGGAGCAGCACGAAGAACTCCCCATTTGTGACCAGACCTCAGAGCAGGATTCCTCACCAGCACTGAAGTCCAGCCTGCAGGAACGCTGCTCCGGCTTCATCCAGTCTGCAGGCGGGGGTGAAGAGCTGGGCTTGAGTACCTCCGCAGGTAGGAAAGGAGTTCAGCAAAACCACGAACCAGCCTTATTTCTAACGGCAGTCGACCGCTCTCGAACCGCACGGAGCAGCCTTGTGTCAGCTACCAGGTAGATGGCTACAACCCTCTTTCCTCCAGCTCATCCCATCCCATTCCAGCCCACCTCATCCCACCTGAATTACAATTCCGAGCTGTGACTGCAGCTGTACTCTGTCATCACCAGAGCGCTGTAGCAGGGTGTTTCACCCAAACACCACAAACCAGCGTTAACGCTGCTGATGCAGGTATTTCTCTGGCCACAAGCATCCATGTCCAGGGTTCCTGCCTATGGCTTCCCTTGCTGAAGCTGCTGCAGGGGAGGACCTTTCCGCCAGCTCTACCTGGTCAGGACATGAGGATAAATCAGCAGGAGCTCCAACAGACCTGGGAAAGTGCCGTGTCTCCCCCTTCACTGCGTTCCCACCGCGGTGTGCTGCCTCGCAGCCGGAGCAGGTGGGGCACCTCATGCCTGGTGCCTGCAGCAGAGCAAAGCCCTCGCTCTGGTCTCAAAGGTCTCTTTTATGGTGCAAAGCAGAGCTGGAGGAGGTTACTTATCACTTCCCCAGTTTTCACCCATTGTGATTATCACCCAAGAATAAGCTGATCAGCACTCCCAGCCTGCACCAGCGTCACCTCCAGAAAAAGAGTGGGCACACTCAGCACCGCTAACCCACTCCTCCTCTGCTCTTCATTATGAAGTGATTTCACTAATTGGGTGTTGTACTTTCATGCATAACTCCTCATGCTTGGCACCTTCAGGGGGCACCAGCTCACCCCTCAGCCAAGCGCGCTGCAGAGCAGGCTGTAAAACCCCAATTATGAGAGGTTCCATTTTTCTACTGAATTCAAGCCCTCTGTTGCCGTTCCCTGGCTGAACAAGGACCAATCGTCAGCCTACCTGACAATTAAAATCTAAAGAACATAGGGCAGAACAAGGTTCGGTACCCAGGGAATAACACAGGGTGCTGCTGATTAGCCCCCGGGGCAGAGCAGCTTTCGAGAGCAAGGCGAGAGACCTCCCGTCCTGCAACCGACCTGCACGGAGACGCAGCTGAGCTTCACCCAAGGCTGTGGCAGGAGATGCTGCTCTCGGTGTCAGCGCTGGCTGTGTCAAAGCAAACAGAGCAGGAAGGCAGCAAGCCCTGAGCCCTGAAATGCAGAGGATATCGGGACAGCAGCCCTGCTCCGACAGCATCAGTCCTGCTCCCCTGCCACCAACACAACGTGAAAGAGCAGCTCCGCTGTTCATCAACCCGCAGACGTCGCACCAAAACCTTGCACCGACTGTGCTGCTGCTATCCTAAAGCCAACATCAAATTTAAACAAGGTCAAACACCGCCACCGAAGAAGAGGAGAAGAAAAAAAGCCATCCTTGTACCTATCTTTTCCAAAGACCTCCTGTTCAACGCAGCGTCGGATTAGCAATCTGGTTTGAGGGATGTGGCCAGGACTGCCTGGCAGATTGCAAACTCTTACAGCAGGGACACGCTGGGAACATCCAGATAAGCACAGATTCGGGCATGAGCAATTTAGGATTGTGCTCACTGTCAGGAGAGGGTTTGGCTTGGAAATCCACATGGCCACAGAGCTGGAACGCTGCTGGCATGGCCGTGGCTGCAGCCCCAGGCTCCTCTCCGTGCGACCATGCGAAGGGAGGCAGACAGCTCTCTGCCCAACCTGTAGGATCTTGCAGGCACTTCCAAGATACTCAGATAAACGCATCGAGGTACGATGCTTGCAGGGACTTGTGTACCACAATTGTTCTTGAAAGATGGGAATCCACACAGGAATAAAAGCCACAAGAAGTTGTGAAACGCCCCAGCTGTCCTCAGTAGGAAGCTGAGCTGGAGCTACAAAGGCAGCTAGAAAATACCAGATCACAACCAGCCTGGCCCCAAACATCCCCGTGCTACCTCTGCGGTGACCATTTCACCGCATTTCACGCCCAAAGACCCCAAAGCACAACCACAGCAGGCAAGACGATGACGGAGGCACTGGACTGCATCAGTCTCGTGCTACCAGCTGCACAGTTCCCAACTCTTTTGAGGAACTCTTGGATTTCCTCCTTTGCAAAGCATCTTTGGTTATTGCCCAGGCAAATAACGATTGTACCTCTGGCAGCATCCCACTTACGGGGACAGCACTTCTGCGTGGGCGCTGAGTAATCGCCGCTGTCGCTGCTGCAGGCTATTTTTAGAAGAGATCACAGAATGAGCCGCAAAAGGAGAGCGAGTACAAACCTCGAACCAAGGTGCCTCTTCCCCTTACAGCTCTCACACACAGCTAGAACAGAAGGCCACGGGAGGGATCCAGAGCAACCTTCAACTTGAGAATAGCCAAACTCAGACGCTTACTGCTGCTCACTTCTCCTTCTTTAGCCCTTGTTGTAGGTAGAGCCGGTGCCAGAAGCCGCCGCTGACAACGTCTGCCCCCAGATGAACAGAACAACACGCAGGTATTCAGCACGCTGCCCGCTTCCCCCGTCTGCAGCGTCACCGCTGGTTCAGAGTGCCGGAGCCTGCCCTGCAGCTGAAGGATGTGTTTACAGCAGGGATTCCTTCGTCTGGGCTGGTAGGAAACCTACCTTGTACAAACTTGGAAAATATGGCGAGGTTATTTCAAGAGCGCGTAGCAGGGCTTCACGTGTTCAAAAGTTACCAAAAATGGGATTGTCAGACACCGCTCATGGGCACTTTGGCCGCGGTGCCTCAGAAAAGTAGAAAGCAGGACACTGGCACTCAGCACAGGGCCCCTGCGGCTTCCCTCCCGTGGGACGCTGGACAGCTTGCCCGCTGCTCTGCCCCAGCTGCGACGGGACTTCCCTTCCACGTCCCACACAGGCACAGGCACGGAACAGCAGAGAGAACCCCAAGCGCTGTTTGGCCTCCACCACATGATCCTTCTGTGGGGCCGCATCTACAGATGCCATCAGCCAGGGTTTGTCCCAGCGACGTCCTTTGAAGAAAAAAAATTGTCAGCTAGTTTTAAAGCAACATCCTTCCACAGCTTTTACGGGAGGGCAGTTTAGCCAAGTGTTTGAAGATGAAAGAGGCAACGTCTCAAGTCTTAGCAGCCCAGCTGGAATCCAACCAGAAGAGACAGTTTACTTTTTTTTTTCTCACGCCAGAGATGCAGGCACAGCGAAAAACCATAACCCCACTCTTCCCAGGGGAGGGAAGCGCACAGTCACATTGACCTGAGTTCATCTGACCCATGCCAGATGTCTTGCAGGCCACTGGAAAAGCGCCAGTCCAGCAACTGGGACAGAAATGCAGAACAGGTAGGTGAGATGCAACAGCAACGCTAGAAGTCCAGCAGAAGTTCCTGGAAAAGAACTGGCTGAAAAGTAGCCAATTCTTTCTTAGGTTTAAATTTCTTTGACTAAAAATATGATGGTAACCAACTGGAAAACCAACACAAGAAGCCCCCATAGCCTTTAGCACAGACGGTGACTCAGAAGGAGAAACGGCTACAGGGCACTGGCTGAGGATACGGTGCAGGACAAGCTCTTGACAACCCGTTCAGCAAGGTCTCCCAAGCCAAATCAAACACGTTGTGTCATTCTGCGCGGTTATAGCATCTACGTATCAGAAAAGGAAATCCTGAAAAGCTGAGGATTTCAAGGTACTGAAACGGCTCCTCTGCCCCGCGCAGTGTCTTGCAGGACAGAGAAGTATGGGCACAACTAGGAAATACTCATGCCAAAAACACTGGTCCTCAGAGAGGGCTCACATCAGAGAAATCAAGTCCTTCAACATCACGCTGTTCATGTTTGGAGCAGGAGGAGCTTTAGGTGTCTGAAGAAGGTCTAGCAGATCAAGACCCTTGCCCACAACATGGAAGGCAGCAGCTCAGTTTCCTCTGCCGTTCCCTGCTGATGGTAACGGAGATGCGGAGGGCAACTTGACAGAAGTGGAGCTTCTCCCAGCCCCACCGAGGCAAGAGGATAAACAGATACTGGGCACTCAGTAAGGGCAGCTGTGCCAAAACCATCAAATACTCCTGTATTTCTCATCTGGCAAGAGCACAGCACAGAGAAGGGTGTAAACACGGCACTGAAACGCCCCAGGGATTCTCACTTCCAGCCCCCTGCGACAGCCTCCAGACCATCTCCTGTGTGCTGGACTGAGGTGGCACTTCGGAAAACTTTCCAGGTATGTTCAGATGACCAGAGGGACAGGAAGAAAGAGGGTTTATCTTTTCTCTTCCTCTGCTCTAGTCCTTCACACTCCCACATGCACTCATCCAGATTACAAAGCAGCAGCTTACAGGATTTAAAAATAGCCATCCCCAACCCATGCCCCAAGTCAGCTCGAACCCCACACGCGGCTCAGAGGGATGAGTTAAAGATGTAACCCCAGAGCGTTGTTACCTTGGATGGCGGATTCCCACCTTCTTCTGGAGCAGCCTGCCCATTCTGCAAAGGAAGAGAACCTGCCATTAGCACACGCCGGGCATGGAACCGCTCCTGACACCCCCTTACAAAGGCTGTTGGCTTTGGGAGCCCTTCACGCAGGACAAACAGGGGAGGATGCCGCTTCAGACATGGTACAAGGCAGGCCAACACTCCCCATACACCGAGGGGACACTTTCTGCCAAGAAAAAAAAACTCGTTTAAAAAACAGGCCTCTTGTTCAAAGACTTTCCATGCTCCCTGCAACTGAAACCAGGGCTGCTCAGCTATCGACCATCGCTTGCGGGGCGAACTGCAGTCCTGCGCTCCTCGGGAGGATGCCTGGGGTGGGGGGTACGGGAATCCCACCCTCGGCAGCGAGTGCGCAGAAACTGCTCCAGGGACACAGCCGTGCAGCCGCACCATCCCAGCTCCGGCACCATCCCACCCGTCCTGCACCCTCATTGTGGCTTCTCTGGGACTACTGGAAGGATCAAGCAGGGAAGATCAGGTGAAGACGGAAAAGCCGTGCTAGAGCGCAGTTAACGGCCATTTTGCCATGACGTTGGCTTTAATACGAGCATTTATCAGTTATTTATTACCCCACGGCAGCTGACAGCGCTGCAGGAAATCCGCACCACCTGCCCGGCTCCAGGCCACCCTGGCCTGCCAGCCCAGCTCCTGCTGCTGGAGCTCCGTCCAAAGTCGCAGCAGGGTGACCCGAGCTGCCTGGAGCAGCACCAGCCGCTCGCTCGGCGCCAAACCGAAGCCGTATCAGGTTCAGCACAGCACCGTGCCCGCAGAAGCCAGCCGGAGCAAAAGTGGGTGGGATTTAATTAGAGGTAGATACTCCGAGCAGGATAAGCACATACAAAAGGTTTTCTGCAGATGGTGGGGAAAAACAAGGGCAAGAGGATTTTGCTTTGACGTCTATTTGCACTACAGTCGCCGGCTCCAAAAATCTCAGAATTCCTCTCTTTCTCTGAAAGAACAAGGCAAATTTATTCACTCTTCTTCAGGCATCAAGCTCCAAGAGCAGAGTTGCAATGCGATTGTATTTCAGCCTCAGACTCCCAGTTGCATGCCTGGATTTTGGAACCTTTCAGGAATCTAACAGAAACAAAGCCAGCTCCTTCTCTGGAGAAGCAAGGGGACATCGACCTGACATCTGCCTTGGGACTACACTGTCCCCTTCTCCCCCTTGGGCCAAATTTAACTTAATTGCTTTTAATACAAAGCAAAACTTGCGACTGCTGATCTGGAGAGCGCTTTGGGGCCGCTGAGAAAACCTCCCTCTAATGCTTGCACTCGCTTTCTACAGCATTCACCGGGTGCTTCCACGTTGACGCTCTTCTGCTTTCCAGCAGTCATCACCGCCAGCCTTACACCTCTGGGCTACCTGCTCGCGGCTAGCTCACGACGAAGGGCGTGACGCCACGGAGCTGAACGGCAGCACAAGTCTAGTTTTCAGATACTCCAAATCCACACGCAACAGCCCAGAGTCTCCGTACATCTTCGTCTTTGGGTCTCCCCGCTCCCACCGCAGCACCCCGCAGAACAGCGTCGTCCCACCGCAGCGGGGAGCACCACCGCCCCGGCCAGGGAGAAGACCCCCCGCCTCCCGGCCTGGCAATATCTGCATTTATACGGATCCCCTCGGAGCTCCAGAACTCATCCCAGTACCGACATCAACTGGGCTTAAGCTCCTAAGTATCTTCAGCCAACGACTGAAAAAAGCAACGGCGCTACGACGCACGCCAAGTCCTTCCAGGGGAACGCTGCCCCGATGTTTACGCGGAGCCCTCGGTGCCGTTAGCGCAAAGAATAGCTGAGGAGTGAAGTAAGGTTTTGTGCTTATGTGCAGGCTCCACGAAGAGCGGGGAGACGCCGCGCTCCAGATAACCAGGCTTGGAAACGCGCTCATGTTTACTGGCTCAGCTGTCACCGATCAACAATTCACAACTCGCTGCTAATCAAAACCACAGCTCGGGGAGGGCTGTTTATGTCTAAAACAGCTGAAGAAGTAGAATTTCCACGTTGGACAGAGGGAAGCAGCGCCTGGCTCATGCTTTGGAGAACAGATCTGCAGGGCACAAGCCAGAGAGGGGTGAGCTGATACATGGGAGCAGCTCTTTTCTTCCCCTGGGAAGACCAGCACGTGGCAAGCGAACACGGGGGCTGTCCGACCCTTCAGCTTCCAGGATAAGGTGGGAGATGCGGGTGCTGCCTCCGGACCTGCCAGGCCTCTCAGTGTTGCGTTTCGCCAGCTCCCTGCCCCGAGGAACACTTGTCCTACACGCTGCTGTTGACAGAAATCCATCCTACCTGGGGGTGGAAGGGAAGTGGAAAGCAGGACTGCGTCCATGCCAGGGAGGTTTCCTAGGCATGTAGGTTCATGGTCTTGGAGAGATGAAGCTCCTGATGAAACAGGAATTTTCTCCAGCTGACATAAGGCAGACGTGTAAGGAGACAACTGCAGTATTTAGAGCCAAGTGCTTTCCTTCTACCCCAGAGCAAAACCAGTCCTTATTCTCCCATGGATTCAAGAGCCATTTGTAAGCGTCCGAGATGGAAACACACTCACAGCTACAGACTCATCACCTCCCGAGACACAACACGGCCATTCACCGCCTCGTCCGTAGAGCTGAAATACGTCGTGGGTTTCTCGGTTTGACACTTGTCTCTTTAAAATGCTTTATTTCTGCACTCCCCCTGCATACCACGCGCAGCGAGTTAGCGAGTGTGTGTGTGCTGGCCTCCGTGCCAGATCCACCCTTGCAGCACATCGTTCTCGGGGTTGGAAAGGAGCCTCCTGAACATCCTACTCCGAGAGCAGTCCCGAAAATCTCCTCGCAGGCAGCACCCAGGCAGTGTCTGCTGCAGGAGGGAGGCACAGCTCCGTCCCTTGGGTGCCCAGGGCAGTCAGGAGCTGACGCAGACGGTGACAAAGCAGGGCTTGGGCTACCAAGGCGGCAGCAGCATGAGCCTCACCAGGGGCCAGCAGCCCATCCCTGCGGCTTTCCAGCCAGCCCTGCTCTGTGGTGAGCGGGAACGGGGATTACAGAGCTGATCCGACAGGCACGGGGAGCGGCAGCCTGGCAGGGAGGGCACCTCTGGGTGAGCAACAGCTAAAACTGCCCGAGAGGTAACGCAAAAGCCCTTCTGCACACGTTGCTGCTCTAGGGAGTTTTCCTAACAGCACGCAGAAAAGTACGTTGGAAAGCAAGCGCCTTCAGTTACGCAACTGCCAGCCTGGCTGAACTTGGGAGATATTTATCTTAGGACATCTTGCATTTTAAATCCCTTTAATTCCACATAATCCGCAGCACAGGGAGCAATTTGCAGAACAGGCCAGCACCGCTCTGATCTGAAATCAGGACGAGTCACAGCCCTGGCAGGACCGCGTGAGACCGTGCCCGCTCCTGCTGCCATCAAGGGCTGGGCTCTACAGTTAGCACCACCAGGACAAGTCACGCTGGATCATCGACAGCTCTGCTTGGAAACGCAGCCTGCTGCTATTTCTGGACCTCCAGGTTTTGACTGGTCACTTCTGAGATGCCCATATACAACACAACAAGGGTACCAGGCACCCAAAGACGCTCCTTCACCCAACTTTGATGAACCTCGAAGCATTCAAGCAGGAAGAAACGCAGAGCTGCTGGTCTGACACAAGAACAAGACAATTTCTTCTTATTAAGTGGAATTTATGGATCTTGCCTATTGCAGTTCAGAGAAAGGAAATGATTCTTCAAAAATAAAGATCTCCAAAAGGACTCGCGTAGCCCAAGCAGACCAAGGAGTCTATGCACGAGGCATGTCAGAAACGAAAGCCGCTCGGCTTCCTCCTCTATCTCTCGATCATCGTTTTACGCATTATTCAGCTAAGATGCTTGAAAAAGATAGTTATTTGTGAAGAGCTCCTGCTCAATAACGGGTGATACACATACACAGGCAAAAATCATTAGCCTGAAGTGGCCGGGTTTGGCGCAATCCCACGTCAGCTGTGTTGCTGTACGCTCGTGTAACAAGAGATTAAAGCAAAGCGTAGCCCCGATGGCAGTGCCCATCGCTATGGTGATGAAGTCACGCAACTCCGCTCGCTGCTGCTCGTACTCTGCCCCAGCCAGGTTTTCCTACTACCTAAGCGATATTCTGAAGAACATAAGCAGTGGAGAGAGAACAGAGACGGAAAAAAAAAAAGAAAGAAGTGTTACGCTGCTAGCTCAGCCCCCAGGGCAGAGGGACTTCTCCCCTGCAAGGGGTCAGTTCAAGCTCCCAGGTGTTTCCCCAGCACAGCTCCCGGCTGAGCGCCGGCAGGCCGGGACCAGGGGCACTGGCCGCGACCCATCCCCATCAGCAGACGGCCAACGCTCCGGGAACGCAGTGGAAAAACCCCAAATCCCTTCACAATAGGACCGAGGCCTCCTCCGGCGTGGTGACAGCACCTCTGCTCCGTGACTCAGAAAGCAAAGGTTGGAGGAAGCCGGTTCCTCACCTGGATGGCAGCGATCCCAGGGCAATTTACGTAACTGGTGTTCCAGAAATGTCTCCTCCGCTTCCCAGCGCTGCCACCTTGCCCGGGAGAGGTGAAAACTTTCTCCTCAGGCCCCCACCCTTGGTGATTTCAACCTCCAGGTGCAAATCTCCCCCAAACCCAAGCCCATCTCCGCTGTTCGCGGATACGCTGCCGGATCTCAGGGCATCCCGATGCCCGGCCCCGCGACAGCAGCCAGGTCGAGAGGGGAAGAACATCCGTATTATTTTCCTCACTGGAATCAAGCGCACATACTCGCTCATCTTAAAGCAAAGGGAGGTGAATTACTACCATCCCGCTTGTGATTCCGAGATGTAAGAAGACTGATCTGCAGAAAAATCACCTGCAAGCGGCTCCTGACCCTGACCTAGAGCTCTGCCCGAGGTGCGACGGGGAAGGGGAGAGCTCCGAAGCCAGAGGCAGGCCCTCCAGCTTCGGTTTGCAATTAACACGCCCGTTACTAACGCAGTGGGGAAACCGGTCCTCGCTGCTGCCACGATCGGCTGACGAATCCACCGGACCCGCCGGCCGCTTCCGCTCCGGAGAGATCCCGTGACGCTGACACAGCGCCTGCCGGGCACCTGGGAGACCTGGGATTAAGCAGTAAACGAATCTCGCCCTGGGCACCAGCATTAGTTTCCTCCTGTTACGAGTCTAGTTGCGTTTTCTGGCTTTTCAGGCGATCCTCCTGCTTAGGAAGAGCGAAACCGCAAATAAAAATCCCCATCTCCCAGCAACAACCTGCACCCCGGCTCCGGGCGCACGACGCGGTTTCAGGAATTGGGATCCAGTCACCGCAGGCCCCCCCTCCTCTCCCACCCCGCAGCACAAACCCATCCTCGCGCCCCAAGCCATGCTCCGGGGCGGATGCCCGCAGCCCCCCGCAGCTTCGTGCCGGCCGTTTGGCACCCGCAGCGCGGGCGGCCCCTCCATGCAGCAGCCCACCCGCACGGGGAGGGGGTCTCTGGGAGAAGCCGTGCCGTGTCTGGCTGAGGAAAATTCGGCAGCCCCCTCTCGGGTCGCCAGCAGACCTCCCCGTGAACCGCTGCCTCCGCCCGACGCGGGGATCCCTTTGGAGGCAATTTGAAATGGGAACGAGCAAATCCGACCGATGAACCGGGGGACATCCCGAGGCACGACGGGGCAGCGTGACAGCACCGAACCCAGTCAAAACGATGGGGAAGCACCGGGGGCTGAGCAAACACCTGGGATAAAATCCCCGCCGTCCCTCCGGCTTCTCCCGGCGAGCTGCCAGCTCCGGTTTGGATGAGGAGAGGTTTGAGCACGGAGCCTCGGCTGGCGGCTCCGCGCTGGGTGACCACGGCGACCGGCTGTCCCTTCATTCCGAAATGGCCGTGCCGCAAGCCTGCAGGTGCGGACAGACGCTGCGCCCCGTCCCGCGCGTCCGGCTTGGAGGTCTGCACGGCGGGAGGGAGGAGCGGACGCCCAGCCCAGCGACACCGGACCGCGATGGGAGTTTGGAACGCGGGCCGGGGCGAGCGGCTGGGGAGGCGGACGGTGAGGGAGCCCGGGGGGGGAAAGACCCCCAATCCCGGACATGTATTCCCCAGGGGACGGTCTGGGGAGAGATGGAGGCGCACGCTGCCCACCCTCCCCGAGAAACCAAAGCCCGCAAGAGCAGGGGCGCAGCCAGGGAGCCCCGGTACGGCCCCAGCCCCGGCCCCGCCGCGCACACCCCCAGCCCCGGAGCAGGCGGCTGCGGCCCCCACCAGCCCCCCCCCCCGGCTCGGGGAACGGCACAGGGCCGGGGTCCCCGCAGCCGGGAGGGTCCCGCCGGGCGGGGCGGGGAGGCCGGGCCGGGCGCGCCTTTGTTCGGCGGAGACCCCCGGGAGCGGGCGGGGGGGTTCGGCGCGGAGCCCACCCGCCCGCCGCGGCGCCGCGAAGGGCCCGGTGCCCCGCTCACCTCCGTGTCCAGATGCACCAGCTCCATGTTGGGCCAGGGCTCGGCCAGCTGGGCGAGCGGCATGCTGCCGGCGGGCGGCCCCGGGGGGCTCGGCGCGGCTCCGGGCGCGCCCGCGCTGGGCACCGGCTCCGCGGGCCGGGCCGGGCGGGGCGGGGCGGGGCGGGGATGGGCGGAGCGACACGGGGAGGGGCGGGGCCGGGCGGGGAGGCTCCGCCCTCCGAGCCGCGGGGCGGGGGGGAGGGGAGGGGGTGCCCCGGCGTTCAGGTACCCCACGCGTGTCGGGTTGGCGAAGGGATAACGGGGAGGAGCTGAGCGTGGGTGCGGCGGAGGGGGGGATGCGGGGGTTCCCTGCCCTGCGGAATTTTTGGGTGCAAACAGAGCTTAAACCAGCAATAAGAGGGGCAGCCACCGCGTGCTCACAGCGAGGGAATCCCCGAATCCCAGCCTGGCAGGGGCTGGCAGGGCCCTCTGTGGGTCACGCAGCCCAACCCCCTGCCCAAGCAGGGTCACCCAGCGCAGGCTGCACAGCACCACGTCCAGCCGGGGCTGGAATATCTCCAGAGAAGGAGACTCCACAGCCCCTCTGGGCAGCCTGGGCCAGGGCTCCGTCACCCTCAGAGGGAAGAAGTTCTTCCTCGGGTTCAGCTGGAGCTTCCTCTGCTTCACTTTGTGCCCGTTGCCCCTTGTCCTGTCGCTGGGCACCACTGGAAAGAGTCTGGCCCCGTCCTCCTGACACCCACCCTGCAGATATTGATCGGCATTGATAAGGTCTTCTCCAGCCTGAACAAGCCCAGCTCCCTCAGCCTCTCCTCCTAGGAGAGATGCTCCAGTCCCCTCCTCATCCTCGTAGCCCTCCGCTGGACTCTCTCCAGTAGCTCCTCACCTTTCTTGAACTGGGGAGCCCAGCACTGGACCCAGCACTGCAGATGGGGCCTCACCAGGGCAGAGCAGAGGGGGAGGAGAACCTCCCTTGCCCTGCTGCCCACACTCCTCTGAATGCACCCCAGGATCCCATTGGCCTTCTTGGCACCCAGGGCACGCTGCTGGCTCATGGTCACCCTGTCGTCCCCCAGCACTCCCAGTCCCTCTCTGCAGAGCTGCTCTCCAGCAGGTCAGCCCCAGCCTGTACTGGTGTCTGGGGTTGTTCCTCCCCAGGTGCAGGACCCTGCCCTTGCCCTTGTTGAACCTCATCAGGTTCCTCTCTGCCCAACTCTCCAGCCTGTCCAGGTGTCACCGGATGGCAGCACAGCCTTCCAGTGTATCCACCACTCCTCCCAGTTTTGTGTCATTCCTCCCAGTTTTGTGTCATGAATCACCAAGAACATCCAAACACCTGCTGAAAAATCCACATCACGCTCCTCTGGAAGGATTTTGGTTTCCCTCCTGGAGTGCCCAGCTCCTGCGCACGCAGTGCTGCACAGCATCACCAGCAGAAGAGGCGGTGGGGATAAACTCGGCAACACAATTCAGAGCTTGCTGCTTAAAGCGGGAAACCACGCTGGGAAATCTGGATTCCAAGTTTGAGAGGCACAGTGAGTCACTGCTCATCGCCGCCTTCCCCGCAAAACAGAGATAAAAACCATATCCACCTTCCTACGACGTTAGGAGAGCCTTGGAGGGAAGGAGCCTTACGCACAAGGGTTCATAATTCAGGGCTATTCCCACCTGCTAGATTTCTCAGGTAGGAAGAAGTTCTCTTCTACTCACATTTTACCAAAGCCCAAAGCACCGTGTCTTCATGTTTCATTATAAAATTATTTGGTAAAGAAAAAAACCCCAAATATGTAACAGGGTGCATCGCTAAGGGTTGACTTCACCAGGGTGTGGCTGAAAATATTCAGTGAGCCTGAGTGAAAGCACATACAGCTGGGGTTGTGCATTCCGAGGGCAGCTGCCCCACAACGCCGGGGCTGCACGGCCCTTAACCTGTTCAGAGAGGGCAGCGAACGCCAAAAGAGCCGAATCGGGACAGAGCCCGGCGCTTCGAAAAATTCCAGTTGATCTTCACAGCACTTTGAAGCTGATCTGTAAGTCATCACCAGGACCCGCTTGTGATTGAGGCTAGAGCTGTCATCTTTTTTGCACGTGGGGGAATCGAGCGTAGAAAATTCCCACGGTGACAGTAAGTGTTGGAGCCAAGCCTGTGAACTGCTGCCTCCGAGCCCTGTGCTCAGAGCCCCCCTCTGTGCCAGAAGTGTTGGAGCCCCAGATGAAGGCATTAAATAACACGAATGCACCAGACTGGTACTAAGTGAGGGCCTGTTATAGCCAATTAAACTCGTGTCACTTACCGCTGGAGCAAGCTGAAGCAGATCTTGTGGAGAGACATTCATTCAGCTCCAAAGCTGTCCGTAATTTCCCCTTACTGCCTGGTACACGGCGTGCCGTCTGGTTACATCCATCCTCCAGCTGCCGCAACCTGCTCTAAACGGCATCAATAACACGACGATGTCAATACCAGCATCTCATTTACCTTCTTCATTTGTTTGCAAAACACATCTCCCTTTGCTTCTGCTCCGCGTGCGTATCAGAGGGGCCCGGGGTAGGAGGTGAGCGTGGGACAGGGCTCTCCGCATCCTTCCTGGAAGGAGAATAAAATGAGACACTGCTTGGTGACCTGCCACGATTTAGTGCCAGGCCCCGTGAATTCAACCTCTGGACATCACATTCTGGTCACTGGGAGCTTCCCACCTGGGTGACAAACCCACGGGGAATGTTTCAGCCGTGATGCCAGGCACAAAGGCCACTTCCCCTCAGACGACCCTCCGGATGCCTCCCAGCTTCCAGGGTGGGTTCTGCATGGAAGTCGGGCAGGATCAGGTGCTGAGCGGCTACCGGCAGCAGCTGGGGGGGGGAATCTCAGCCAGGCTGGTCATTAACTCCTGGGAAATTTCTGACTCCAAGGTCATGGCTGTTATTATAAACAGGGAAAAAAAAATGTTAAAAATAAAATAAACTACTTCTGAAGTGTTGAAAAGTTACAGGCCCATACAGTAACCAGGAGAAAAGCAAGCCTCCATTTTCAAGGTCACAGTGGAAGGTTAACGGGCAATATCCAGAGGGTGGGTTTGCAAGGCAGAGCAAGGCCTATTGCAACTCAGCGAGGGAAGGGAGACAGCAACCGCTGCTGCTTCCACCCCCCCGCAGGTCTACTGAGCTGCAGAAAGTCCTTCATAGTTCACAGCAGAAAGACAGGCAGGATGACCATGAACTTGACAAAAGACAGAAATTACGAAGCTTTATGGAGCAATGACTTCTTTGGGCTGGAAGAAAAAGACAGCTCTAAACCCATGGGTACCTCTGCACCTAAATAAAACTACCAAATTATCCTGCCCCATTCTTCTAATAAAACAGCAAATTAAAGATATCGGGGAGACCACAAACGATTTGTGCATGATCATTCCCTGCACCTGTGCAGCTACTTTTGTTAAAGCCTAGGAGAGGATTTTGCTGAGGCAGCTCTACAGTATCCTCAAAATTATACTAACACCCCCCAGGATGTTAGTATAATATATATAAAGTGTGTATATATATATGTAAAATACATAAAGCCTAGGGAACACCACAGCAATTCCGCAGCAACACTGGGTAGACAAGCGAAGGTCTCTCAATCCCCAGCTCCAGGACTCAAAGCGAAGCGATCTGTCTGCTGAGAGAAGCTATCCGTTATCGGACCGACCTTCCCTCGACTCCCGCACCCCACAATGCTGAATCGCAGCTGATTAACAGCACGTGAAACGTGCCACGTCAGATTGCTGGTGAGGCCAGGGCAGGGTGTCTGGGTGCGAGAAACGAGGTGGTGGTCTCCCCCCAGGGTTTATTTCCTAGTCAAAGCACAGCTGTAGAAAGCAGCCCCTGTCCTGAGAGCAGGGTACAGAAAGCTTCTTTGGAGCTGAACAGCAGAGCCTGCTGTTTGGGTGAGTGTCATGGCTAAATACAGTGATTAAAGCATACATACTGGCATTTTTCTGAGACACTTACAGGCTGGGGAGAGCTGCTGCTGTGGTGAACAGAGACTCCTGATCAGCTGGATGGCCCTTTTGTCAGTACTGCATTTGCTGAAAACTCAAAATGCTGCGGTCTTAGTTTCGTTTAAAAACATCAAATCCTCCTCAAATACAATTGTAGGTATTTTTGCCTCTGCAGCCGGCTGGCTTTTGGTGCACAGCGTCCTCCTTTTCACAGAGGCTGGCAACACGCGTCCATCCAGCTCTCCCCAGTGAGACACTTCCAAAGTGAGACCAGTCCTTATCCACGTTACCACATCCAGCCTCTCCTCGTTATTCCAAAGCTGCCCAAGTGATTCTGCACCTAACTGCACAGCAACCCAGTGCTCCCAGGGCCCACCATACCCATTCCTTTTACTGAAGCCAGGGAGCATCTCTCCTTAACTGCCAGCTTCATGCTACGCTGCTTTTACACATATAAGGAAATGCAAAAAGCTTGCAGGCACGAGCACTCGCGAGGCTGAGTCCCAAATGCCTGCTACAGACTCGTGTAATCTGCTTTGTGTTTACGCTAAGACTGTCGCTTAATTAGAGCTCGCAAACCCTCTTTGTGTTTTCAAGATCGACTAATCAGTTCCGTCGCTCATTGTTATCCCCGCTGTGCTAACAGGGAAACTGAGTCATGTTTTCAACAGGTTGTCAGGGTAGAACCTGAACTCCACGTCCTGTCTTCTAATCCCCAGCTCTCAATTCACCATCTCATTTCCTCGCCTCTTCTAGTTTGTTTTTCCACTACGAAGGAAGAGGTGATAGATCAGCTTGTTGTGATCCCAGGGACACATTTTTCCGTCGCGTGGTACAAACATCACTTCGAAGACATAAAGCAGCGGCCCTGGAAATGCGAAACTTGGGCTGCGCTTAGCAGCAGAATTGCTTTTTGCTTTTCTGACAGATTTCTTGCTGTTCCTTAGCACCGGGTGCGATTGCAGCTGCCTCACATGCCAGCATTTTCCAAGGCAGGTCCGGGCAGCAGTCGGAATGCAGCAGCCGCACCGCAGCAGGCAGCGGGATGAAGAGCTCCTCGGGGAGCACAGCCCAGGCAGCTCTCGTTCCCCTGAGCGGGGTTTGTGCAGACCAAAGACTCATTCACAGAGCAAACACCTTTAACCTCTGCCGATACTTCCCGCAAAGGTGAGCACCATGCCACCTTGCTCAGCTCACTTGCTTTCTGAAGGTGCCTGGCGTATCCGAAACCCTTTCCTTTGCAGAATACATTGTGTTTTGCCTGCTGGTTCTGCAAACTGACTACCGGTCTTCTAAACCCACCCCGCTTCTACATGGTATCACTGTAAACCACGCCGTCCCTCCACGCACCAGATCTTCTGAAACGTCTCCCAGTGAGGCCCTGGCTGAAGCACACACAGCTCAAGCCAGGGAAGAGTTTTTCTAGCAGAATTGATTAAGCTGTTGGCTCCACAAAACATGCTTGATTTGTGAATTTGGCACCTATCTCTCAGGAACACTGAACTGCAGCCAAGAGGTACCTTGAGGAGAGAGACCCGTTGGAGCCGGGATGTGCCCTGGGAAGGCAGGGGAGGCGATGGGGATGGAGCTGCGAGGCAGCGAGGCCATATCTGCTGGTTGTCATGGATACAATCGCTGCCGGTCTCCTGTATCAGTTACCTTTCCTTTCCAGGATGCAAATAAACGAGCGGTAGTCTGCTCCTGTTCCTAGGCAGGACACAACCCTTGGCATCCAAACAAAACGAGAAAATCATCTGTTTCAAACCTAGACAGCTCTTCTTAACACCATCTGAGGGGAGAGTGGGAGGTGACTTGCTTTTTCGGTATTCGAACTATGTGAGTCTGATAATGCTCTGCCCAATTGCGTTCGGTTCTGCCCCAACCTTTGGCTGTTTCCTCGGGCCTCAGAGGAGCTGTGTTCACAGCCCGTCCAGCCTTTGCCCTGGCTCAGCCTCTTGGATTCACGACAAGCTGCTACGGACTTGGGCTCTGCCGGCTGCACACGCTTGCGGTTGCCTCAGCACACAGCTCGGGCGGAACGCTGCAGGCTCCAGTGCCTTCAGCTCCCTGTTTCAAAGGAAAAATGAGAGGTCAAGCGTGTCTCAAACTACACCTGACAAAGACTTCTACAAAACCTCACATAAAATACAAGCAATGGCTTTATTTTGAATTTTAATTTTTAAAGCAGGTTTGCAGCCCAGGTAGTAAGTTATTTAGAGTGAGTTATCCGGCAAATTTCGGTTTTAATGAGCATACAGCTATGTTTGTAGTTTATTTCGGCATAGTGCTGTGTGAGGGAGTGATAACATGAAAGAGAAAACTATTAGAAACTGTAAACAGAAGTGAAACTGTCAGGCCTGTTTTCACTGTCCCCTAGCCAGGGAGAAAGCTGAGTAAACAACAGTGCAAAGTACAGTCAGTTTTTATGGTTCTTTTAGGTTTAAGAACTTGTAAACAAGTGATGGGGCTTTTAAGTGGATACAAACAGATGCCGTCAGTTTTGTGCTCCTTACAGAGCACGCGGGTCCCAGTTTCTCAGACAGGGCAGGGGCAAACAAAAGCAGATTTCAACAGAAACCCAGCTCCAGCGAGACGAAAATGTCATTCCAGTGCTCGCAGCCTCCAGCCTGCACCACGCAACAGAACAAGTCTCGTCCTGCTTAACAGGGGGCACACACAAACACCCGCTCCTAACTACCCCATTCCACCGTTTGGGACGCCGTCATTCAACGTGAAAAGAAAAGCCAACAAAAAACCCCACCATTTCCAAATTGGAAGCAAATTTCAGAAATCCTGATGAGCAGCCTAAAGACCCCAGTAAACTATTTTCCTTAGGAGAAAAAAACCACTTTATTTCTGATTTGTTTAACACTGATATACTCACGACTGGCAATATTTTATTTCTCAGTCTTACAAAACGGAGACTGGTGCACACATCCAGGCTTGAAAAACCACATCATAAAAATAACCAGAGAGATAAACTTTCAGAATATGAGAAAAGATCCTGACTGGGCATATTTTGGCCTAATAACCAATTGTGTTACATAGGAAGACATAATACAAGCACAGTTTTCTAGAGAGGTGTGGGAAAGAGGTGCCTTCATCGCTAGGGAGAGAGAAGCAGGTCTCCAACTTTTCTTCTAATCACGTTCATTTTCTGTATTACAGAAACTGCTTAAGACAGAGCAGCAGCACCGATCTGACTCGGCTGGCTTGTGTGGTCAGGCAGCGGGTACTTGTACACGGTCCTCAATGGTTTCCTTGTTGCAGAGTGAACAAAAGGCACAACAAGTTCAGGGGCATCAGAAACCTGACTACCTGGCAAATGAAAATCTATCCATCCCTCGTCAGCATCGCAAAAAAAAAAAAAAAGATTCTGGAGTTAGCGAGGCTATCGGCCGTTTGCAGTGTTGCGTGTCTCGCAGCGTGGCATAAAACGCTGCAGAAGCGCAAGGCTGGCACTTTGCTGCTTGGCTGTTTCAGAATATTCCCTCTTTACGCCCTTGGGGACAGGATCAATACTTGACAGCAGAAGAGAATTTGCTAACAATAGGGGAACTTTCTGTTTCTGCTTTTTAAATTGCTGTTTTCCTCCTCTCACCTTCACGATGAGTAAAGGAAGGGAGCATGGAGACTGCTCCTTAGACCTTCTGCTTTCCAAAGGAGGCACTGGTGGTTTATACCAGCAATGTAAGGCCTGTTCTCTGGCTCTCTGAGGAGAGGCTCGGCGCATTTCTCGGTGAGTTTACCTAGAGTACTTACACCTCTGCTGATGAGGGAGGAACCACTTGATCCTTAACTAGAAAAATCCTCTCTCAGAATTATTCTCTAGTGCCCATGTAGGCGTTCAAAGTTTAGCCCAAAGGGTTTTCTGTTAGCAGGCTAAAAATCCACCTGCCTGATTCTTGTGTGCTGCTCTCATTTCATTGTCATGCTTCTGAATTGCTCAGAAAAGATAATTTCTAAGATCAAAAGCAAGAAGCTTACTTTTATCTTCCTTCCGCCAAACTTTGCGGGCAGCCATGTGATCGAAAGCCATGGCTTTGTTACGCTGCGGCGGTGTCTTTCCTCTGTCACGGCAAAGAAGGGAGGGTAGCGCTGCTCAGACAGCAGTTTTACCCAGTTTTACTGCTGGGGACTAAACATCTTTTATAGAGAAATGTGTCCCGACATTCATATTCAAGAATTCATAAAATAAGCACATAAAAAAAAATAATCAAAGACTTCTCAATGCGCAGGAAAACCTCCAGCACGCAGCGTGCTCACAGGACACGTCCTCAGCGTTGGTGGGACCTCCCGCCTCACTCGCCTCTGCTTTGCTCGCACGTGCATCTCCAGCCACTGAGTACCAGTAATTTACAAAGTAAAACCTTGATGCAACAGGTATTTCGTCACCCAGTGGATAGATAAAAGCTTCAGTGCACGCTGCTTGGTGTCAATAAAGGCTCTGCCAGAGGCAGCGAGCATTTTAAAAAGCTCCAGCTCTGGAAGCTGGCTTGAGTTTTGCCACTAACTTCAGTGACAGCAAAAATGAGACTTGCGTGGTAGATAACGACTCCTTTCAGCCTTTTCCTGTGGGAAATGAGGCATTTGCTCACAACCTGCTTTCAGAAAGTCCTGGCCAGACCTGCTGTCTTACTTTTCTATTTACAGTCTGCAGAGAATCATTTTCCCCCTCAGCCTAAGAAGCCACTAACATAACGTCGGAGATAAATGTTCTGTAGCAGCAGCCCAGCATAAGATACGGTGGAAACAGGGTCAGTGTGTTGGAAATGGATAATAAATAATATCTAATGTAACATTATTTAAGTCAAAAGTCTTCTCTCAAATACAAGGACTTTGGGGCATGCTACAGTCCTTAAAACAGCACAAGAAGCACAGCGCTGCGAGCTGTTAACACTCTGGAACACCATATACTTGCTGAAAGGTAATACTGATCGACAGAGATGGAAAACAGTTTTTTGGCAACCATTTGCCAGCTCCTTGGAAATTAATACGGGAGCCAATTATCAATGGACAAATGTCCCTTCTACAACATCACCGGCTCACTGCCGGCACAAGCTTGCCTGCTGCCAGAAGCATTTCGGAAGAGGAAGGTACAGGCAGAAATGGATGGGTTTAAATATCATCACTATGCAGACAGAAATGGATGGGTTTAAACAGCATCACTGTAGCCTTAGAAATCATTCGTTCAGTAAAGGGAAACAGTTATGTCAGAAAGCCAACCAGTCTGGATCCAGAACAGGGTAAACCAGCCCACCCGGAGCATCGGTTAGTCACCCCTTACGGTCCTGCAGCTCTCAGCACCAGTCATAGGGAAAATTCAGTTCTTTGCCACCCAGCATAAGATGGGGACTGTGTCTGAAATGCAAAATAAATCTGCAGAACCCGAGTGCGGGTGAGGCGGCGATGCTGGAGGAATCCCTCTTGCGAGGAGAGCCCGGTATTGCACGGAGGCAGCGCTGCACGGGAGCTGCTGCTGCGCTGGCTGCAGACGAGTGCGGGGAGCTCTGCCCTCACCTCCGTCTGGCTCTGTAACCAGCGACCTGCTCAGGCACCCGGGCAGGAACCCAATGCCTTTGATTTAAAACAAATGCATCATCGCACTTCTCACCGCTCTGGTAGGCAGCGAACGTGCAACCCCAGTGCCGAGCACACAGCCCGTGAGCAGGACCTTGGGGTGACATTGGGGCGTTTTATCTTCAACAATCTGTTTACTCATGTGTGCAAGCCAGACCCCGTATAGAATATAACCCAGCTGGGGCCAGTGCACACCAGTCCAAGCAGTGTGCTGGCTCGGGTGGCCGCTGGGCTGCCAGCCCCACCACCTCCGTGAATGACAGATGGGAGGAAAGGGTCTATCAGCATCCCCAATTTTGGGTTAAGCTGGCCTATATTTCCTCCCCCCCCCATACACAAACTGTAAGCTCAACTTAAAGCTGGCTCCTCCTTGTTTTGCTGATAGAAACTGTTCATTTAAGAGTTAATCAACAAACCAAACTCCCAAAGCTTTTCTGTGCAAACGGATAACAGCCCCGCTCTGCTCACTCTGCTAATCACTGAATAATCGCTGTAGGTTTGTTATCTAGGAACTAGCGGGGCACGGTGACAGGGTCTGTGAATAAAATCTACGTCATTCCAGTACAGGGCACACTCAGAAGTCCTTGAAGCATTTGGTGTCAATGTTTACTACACCTTCATGGAACGGCATTTATACTTGTGACTGGAAATCTCTGTCTTCTGCCTTTTCCCTATAATTCCAGGTGGTGTTTTGCCCACTTCATCCAATAAATGCATAGATCCCTGCCCCAATAAATGCATCAATCTCTGCCCCAAGTAGGTACTGAGAACTGAAGAAAAGGAATGAGCTTGGCTTACCAGGAGGCTCATCTTTCCGTTTCGCATCCACCTCAAGGAAGTATCACAAGGGTGTCAAGTGCTCCACACGCAATCTCGCCAACTCCGGGAAGCGGCCACTTCCTTTCCAACTTTAGGCACCGCTCCTTGGTAAAGGTAATCATGGAAAGCATGTGTGAGAAGGAGACAACCCAATGACGAAGATATTTCACAATGTAAAACACAAAGGAAAATCAGCCCTCTGCAACTGAGGGCATTGCTTCAGCCCAATACGTGTTCCAGGATGGCATTCTGTGAGACTCGGCAAACAGTACTGGCAGAAGTTGCTGGCTAGAAAACTGAGCACAGAGTTCTACAGCATCGGAAAAATCACGCCAGCTGGACTTTCAAGGAGCATTGTGAATTGGCAGAAATATGACAATTTGGTTTCCTAGATTAAGCTTGTAGAGAAAAAGCACAGGCACTCAAAATACTGACATACAACAGCAAAGGGAGGCATGACAAAAAGTGCAGGAAGCTTTTCAATAAAGTATTATTTCTTTGAATGATACGATTTATTCTGTAATCTCAGGTTGAAGATGCAGCAAGTGTGATAGCAGTCGTTTGTACCAACAAGCCTAAAAGTAACCAGGCTTATACGATACCTATTTAAATCTGGATTTAGGATAAAGTATCCCTTCCCCAGTTTGAGGACAGATGAGACGGATAGCGGCAGCTCTCGTTTAAGCTGAAACTCCCAGGACATGTGCCACAGCAGCTGCAAGAAGTGCCTGAGGAAGAGAGAGAATGGTCCAGTGACTCTTAAAATAGAATCTGGGAAGCCTAAGCTCAAAGGCTCGCTACACCACAGGCAGGTTCCTGCGAGATGTCAGCCGTGCCTGTAAACTGATGCTGAACTGAGCACTCTGTCTGGATTTCAGACAAAAACGTAACAAAAACTGGAAAGTGCTCCCGTGCTGTGGCTGCACAGCTAGGTTAGGGATGCTCGGAGGGGACTCGCCCCGCTCTGGTGACCATCGCGTGTTGAGTGCTGGTCTGCCGAGGCTGGCAGGAGAGCAGGGCGATGGAGGCTGCTGGAGAAGCACTCCTCCCGCTTCCTAAAAGCAAATAACAGACGCTGGACTGGGATAACCCAGGATAACCCAGGCTCCAGGCTCCCGGCTCTGCTGACAGGCGGCCTGTGCTGCAGTTGGACGCTGCCTGCCGTTTGTGGCTTCGATTCTGCGTTCCCTGGTACCACCGTGTGGCCAAGGGAGGAACGGGCTGTTAATTAAAGCGGTGCTTAATGAGCTGAAGAGCAGCCCCACAAATCCCCGAGCCCACCGGGCCGTGGCAAGGAGGGAGGGTGAGGCTGCCAAACCCAGCCTTCCCCTGCCAGCATGCCACCCATCCAGCTCACTCCTGAAACCGCGCAAGAGAAATTAATTCGGGATCAACGGAATTCTCCTTCCTCGCTTTCTGCAGGGCTTGCCAGCGGGGAAGCTAATTTGGTCGTGGTATGGCAGGGAAACCTGGGCATCGCAAACCAGGCTGCGCTCCAACAAACCCTATTCACCAAACACCCACAGCACAGTAACCATCTCCAGTATCATCTCCAGTAAGAAGGAAATTACTAGAGAAACTAATTTAATTGCCTAAGTTTACCATCAGTCCTCAGGCTAGACTAAGCACCCCATATATGTATACATTCAGTTCTTACACTTAGAAAACACTTATTGCCATCAACAATGAGCACTGAGACACCACTTCATTAGAATTAAGGCACACAAAACCTCCTGTCTGGGCCACACTAAAATAGTAACGTAACTAGATTAATAGTAATCTAATAGTAACCCCTCCCTTGCTTCGTGATTGCGCATACACAGCAACAGCAACCAACACGCTTGAGAGCAGGGCAGAGCTGTTGCCCAGAGGAAATTTGTTAAAAATCCAAAAGTAAACTCAGTGGGATAATTGAAGAAGACAAAATGAAATCCACTATCAAATCTGTTTAGAAGGGGAAACCTAGCAAGTTGGGGGTTCAAGTATCCGGCAGCAAAATGTAAAAGCTTCCAGTACCTGCAGGAGCTTTGGAAGGCAGAGCGGTGAGATGCTGCACCTCCAGGTCATCTGCAGCCAGTCGCACCGTGCCTTCCTTCCACCTTGTCTCAGTCCTTTCTCCAGGCTGGTGTTACAGACCTAAGGTGATGAAATCTTGTTTGGAGTCTTTAATGCATTTTAATAGATCTCACATTTAGGAAGTTTTTCCCTTACATTTCCTGTTGCTATTTCTTCTGTCACGCCATAGATTTTCTGTCACCTTAAAAATTCCTTTTGCAAGGAGATGGTTAAAAATCAAAACTGTCTAAATAGTTTAAAAAAAAGCCCAGCCTTTCACATTAGAAGTCTTCCTAATGTCAACTTACTAAAGCTCTTTATTCGTCAGTATCTCCTCCTCATTAGCCTTAATCAAACTTTCCTCAGAATCAGCTCCCCCTGTGCCATCGCCTTCCCATTCCTCGCCAGCGAGGCCGGGCTCACACTGTAAACTGTGAGTTTAACTATAGCTCCATTTCATCTCTACGAACTGCAGGATAAGGACCCATTTCTCAGAAATTATAGTCAGCAATATTAGTCCCTGGGTACAGTATTACCATATCTGGGATGATTTAGGGACAATGAAATCCCCGTGCCATCAAGCTTGGTGATTCTTCTGACACAAATGATCCTGCAACTCAATATTCACTGCGTGTGCGCACTGAGATTTAGTCCGTTTTCCTTCCCTGTTCCTTTTCATACCCACCCAGCACAGGGCTTGGCTGATGGGAGGAGGATACTGTCACTTTTTCCAAATATAATTGAGCTCTGTGAATGCAAGATGAAAACTGCCGCAGGAGTAAATCACCCTGAAACTCAACGCTGCTAATCCAAGGGCACCGCGTCAGGAGGAGCAGGGACGGAGTTTGTCGTTCTTGGGGAGTCCCCCCAGCACAATCTAGTTCAATTGTGCTTTTTTTAGCCAAACAATCCACTTTCACTTGAAAATAAAACCACGGCTGGGGTAAAGGTGGTTCTGTGGGATTGCGGGAAGTGACCCACTGGCCGCAACTACCTCACGTTAACTCCTACTCAGTTTTAATTGTCACTTAGTACACTGCTTTTGGAGAGTCCGGAGACTCTGCTCTATCATTTCTCAGTAATCTAAATGTTCTTAAGCACCCAGCAAAAATCTGAAGTCTTAAGAAAACCAGGATCGCCCACAGGCTCCGCTGGAAGCCTGCCAAAGGTTTCAGCGCCGTTAAGAACTTGGCCGTTCTTTGCAATCTCACTTATTAAGAGGCAAATAAATGATAACGGCAGTTTGGGTCCATTTCCCAGACCATTTGTGCTGAAATTAATAAACTGAGAAACAATTCAGTGGCACGGCCTCTAATTTTACACGGATTTAAACCATACCGGTACACGACGACTTCTGAACCTACTCGTTCGCCTTTCTGTTGTCCGTGGTGACTTTCTGGATCCTGGATGCTGCTGTGCCCCTTTGCTGCAACTCCGAGCAACAGATTCCCCCGTCATACTGAATCTGGCTCCTGCTTCATCGTAGCTCTCTAGTGCATGCAAGCCATTTTTCTGCAAGAGGATGGATAAAATGAAGGTGTGAAAGGTATCAGACAGCAGAACAAGGAAAATTATCATGTAAATTGACAGCGAATGTTGAGAACTGGGGTAATTAGCAGAAAGACAAAAAAGCTTTCGTGTCTTACAGGACACCTCCAACGCATCCAGCACTGCCTAACAGCCTCGCGCAGCTCTCGAGACGTGCAGTTACCATCTGAAACGACGTGACGCAGCTGCCGGAACGTGACCAGGGTCCCAGCTGGCTTACCCTTCCAAAGCGCCATTGCTGGTCCTCAGGACATCAACGTCTGAGAAGTAATGAAGAAGAGTGGACAAAAAATGGAGGATGATGTCTTCCACAACAAATTCCTAGACAGGGCACTTGAGCAAAGCCCAGCAACGCAGCCGGGCTCTGACAGCACCGTTTGTCTCTACACCTAGTACTTCTGTTTTTACCTGAAGCTAGCGCAATCCTTGGTCTTTCCCAGTCATCAGCTGCAAATGGGAACCATCATTGTGCATTCCCAGGGTTTTTTTTTTAATGCTCAAACCCTCAGATCGATTTAAAATAGGATGCTCTTTACGTTGGAAAATAGTCACGTATTACTGCGTAGCACCGGTACCCTTCACCAGCAGATCGCTGGGCAGTTCTGTGCATGGCCGTGTTGCCATCAAACACCGGTGGGCTCCAGTCCTTGTCAGCTCAAACAAATAGGACAGAACACACGCTAACGCAAAGACCACCTGACAGAGCAGCTTTCTAAATGCACCCGGCAGCATAAATCACATTCCCAGACGATACACAGAGACAATTCTCCATGTAAAATGATTACGATTTAACAGAAAAACTTATTTTTAGCTTGAGGCGTTCTGGCAGCTGGAGATGCAGATTTGCGGCTATTCTAACCGCTAAACATGCACGGATCGCGGCACAGCGCTGCCTGCTCTTTAGCTTTTAATTTACAGAACTAATTAGTTGGATTTACTGCCTTTAGCATCCCTCACCCTCTGTTTGCTTAAGGAGGAATAGATGAGCCCTGCGTGTCAAGTCAGGCTCCACAGGCCAATAACTCCAGCACAAGGGCACAGCCGGGGGAAACACCTTCGGTGTCGCAAGAGCTTCAGATCTTGCAGCAGCGAATATACGCGTCGCTTCGTGCGGAGAAGAGACAGGCAGAGCCCTCGCGTAGCCGAGACGTGGATCATCCGCGGGGTTTAAAACTTCTCTAGCAACTTTTACATGTTTGGAGGAGAGGTGGTGTTCTGCTCAGCAAGCAGATTTCAAAGCAGGATAAAGGAAAATACAGGAGTTTCGTAGCAAAACCAACAGCATCAATACTTTCCAAAGCGTATTACGGTATCAGCATGAAGCGACGTGTGGCAAGGCATTCAGGCCGTTGATTCCGTACATCCGAGATGTAATGGGGTTTGGAAGTTCGCTTGGCAGTAAGAGAGCACGGCTGAGGAGCTACAGAGAAACTTCTGTGGCAATTAGCACCTAAAATCATCATTTTCCTGCTCGGCTGCAGAAAATGTCCCGTACAGCAATGCACAGGACAGCGACACACCGTTGAAACTTCTAAGTACTGAAAAGCTTAAGTAATAGTTAAGCATTAAGCTCTTCACCAAAAAGAAACCCTGCAATTACACTTGATTAGCCGTACTTTATTTACGACTAGGGGATGAAGAGACCTTCCAGCCACAAAGATGCTCGCAGAGAACACCAGAGCATTCCAGCTGGCAACCCGTTCAAAACCCGATTCGTTTGGAACTGCTCGTTGTCTGTGTAGAAGCCCAACAACGTAAGGCTCTACAAAAGCAAGGTAGGCTATTTCAAAATTCCTTATATTAAAACATTTAATTAAAATATTTGAATGTAAAGGTAATTACGTTATTATTACTGGGTGAAATCCCAAGCTCACCGCCCAGAGCGCGCTTACAGCCTCACCCGGGCTGTGACCAAGCCTCGACCATCCCACAGCCTCCAGGCTCACCTCCCTCTGGTACCTGGAAATTCGGGCTCCTTGGGAAACCCCGAGGAGTTCAAACCTGCCCTCAGCCCTCCCGCTCCGGCGCTTGAACCACGCTTGCTCCCTCCAAAGTCTCTTCCACAGGACACAGCAGAGCAGACCAGAGCAACGTCACGGTACCCTAACGGCCTTTCTCGGGAATCTTTGACTTTCTGCTTCACCCCAGCTTCTCAACCTCCCCCATGGACGTCCTGGGGCTTCGCCCAAGCTGCATCTCTGGGAGGACGCCCCGGGCAGCGCACAACCTCCTCCCTGCTCCCGCTGCCGGGGAGCTGCGGCCTGTCAGCAGCCGCATCCCACTGCTCGGATGCTCAAGCAAGCAGTCAGTAGTTTCGTTGGCCGTTTCTAAGCTGCTGCTTCCGGGTAGCGTATACGCAAGATTATTACACATTTTACTTCTTACATTTGCTATGGCAAGTATAAGACATATCAGCTATGATAATACAAGATGGAAAAACAGCTCCTATTGGTGCATCTCACACTGGCTGCTTTCTGCCCGTCCAGCCCCTCCAGAGCACTTCCAGCACTCTAGACACCAAAAATCTGATGTGAAACTCTGCCCTGTTGGTTTCCATCAGATTCCCTCTGAAAACAGCACAGGTTGAAACAGGGCGCTGAACTGAACCAAGAGCCGACGCTGAAGTCCCGGGAAAGGCCAGAGACCGAAAAAGCACTCCCAGAAAGCTGCTGAAGGAGACATTTACACACCGGGGCTTCTGGTTTGGCTCTGCACTAGTGTAAGTAGCAACTATACAAATGGTGCATTTTTACTCAACAAATCTTGTTTCCTGCTTAGTCACTACTACAGCAAAGTCTGTATTTGATTAGCAGAAGCAAGAATATCCAAGCTTCAGCACAGAAATCTAACACACCATCAGTTTCACGGAGCTAGTTCTGGTTTCACTACCAAGAAAAGCTTACCAAAATTTATTTTTCTCTGCAGCGACTGCAAGATTGCTGTATTCTTCCCCTTTTCGTAGGGTGCCACTTTTTAGACGGTAACAAAGATAGTTTATCTCCGTAAATTCACTTACAGGCTCCATGTTGGGCCTCCCAGTAAGCCAAGTTTCAAAACATCCTGCAGTGCTCCAGCTCTCAGGTAGGGAAATCTCACTTTTCACTTGTGAATTAAGACTGGATTAATTATCTGAATTAAGATGCTCCAACCAAATTCCTGGCCTTTAGCAAAGCATCGCCTAAATACAAACACACACGTGTACATGGCAAGTACCCTCCTGACACTAACCACATCGCAGGTGAAATAAAGGCAAGAGAATTTAGAAAGGCATTAAGAACAGTCCAAGCCAAACCGTATCCAGCTTTATTAAAGGTACTTTTCATAAACAATCATGGTAATTTAGGCAGGACATGGGCTACAATCTGCAACATTTTACAACAACCGTCAAACTCCCCTCCCTTCATGGACTACCAAAACGTAAACGTTGCTATAAAACGGAAGAATCTTCATTTCATACTTGTAGAGGGGAAAGTTTAGAGTGAGGGTGGACACTTTCACATTTAGCATGTTGTTTAACAACGCTTCACAAACCTACCCTGACTTTAAGAGGAAAAAAAATTAAAATGCAGGTTTCTTAATCTGAAGATCCACAATATAAAAGAGGAAGTACAGCTCCTTTTCGAGCCATTAGATCCCTAAATCAGACACCAGAAGTCTGGATCACCTGACAATGCATTTAGAGTGGCAAGCCCCAAAATGCCAATTCTGCCGTGTTTTGGAGTGATTGGCTTTAGGCAAACAACGAGGACGTGAAAGGGAATGCCGAGGGCACTACAAACTGTGGTTTTGAAGTCGGCAACAGGCACCTTGGGAGCTTCGATGGTCACTTGGATGCACTTCACAGAACTTAACAGAGGGACAGCACAAAGGAATCCCTTCCTCTGCGATTCAGGAAGAGCCCTTCTTCCAAAAGCTGTGGGACCGGGAAAACTTTTCTTATTAAAATTTAGGTTCCCAGAAATAGACTAAGTGACATTTGTCCCCACTGCCCCCCCCCCCCCCAACACAACAACGAAGCGGTCTGTGTGCTAACAACATAGCTTAAAAAAAAGTAAACCAAAATTCTGCATTGTTATAAAACTTGATAAAAAATAGTATTTCAAACTGTACAGTCACCAGAAGTACACAGTTATCAAAAATTCACACATTTTACTTGGCTTCACCAGCACCTTCAGCTTTCTGTGCCTACAAGAAAAAGGGGAACCAGTCAATACACACCGTGCACTCGCGCCAAACAACCGATAAAACTCGTTTTTTTCTGAACAGCAGTTCTCTGAACAGAAGAAATCTTATCTGGGCTGCACCAGTGTAATTTTTAACAAAACAAAATCGAACATTTGAGGTACCGTAAAAGACAACCTGAAGTTGCTCTATTCCGTGCAAACCTTATGCATTTTCAGAACAAGGCAGAGCAGTAACTTTCCCGGGGCAACTTCAGCTTGCCAACAGGCAACTTTAGCTCTTCACCAAGCATGCAACACCCCTCCCCCCAACGCCCGTTCATACGTTGCTAGTGTCACAAGCAACAGGTCTAAATAATCAAGCAATAACCCCTCTTCATTAGCGCAAGCCTAGCCCTGTCCATGCTCGATATGTTAATGGGAATTCGCTGATGTAAGACAAGCGCCCAGACCCACCGCCATACCTGGTCTGTTTTGGCATCTCCATTTTCTGCAGGGTTGTTTCCCTCCTTGCCAGCATCAGCCTTCCCCTTCTTTCCCTTGGGCAACTTCTCGCTCTTCTGCAAAGGTAAAACGACGTGCGCCATTATGATTACCAACCTCCAGTCATTAGGCCACGAGAACCCAAAAACTAGAATGGCAAAAGCCAAGGGTGGATGTTGGCCCAAGAAGAACGCAACACACAAATGTTCGCGTCGTTAAAGAGATCGACAACAACTATGAGGAGTCTTCACTTCAGTATTTTTAATGCAAATTTAGTACAGCTCAGAAGTTTTCAGTGCAACTTCACAGCAGTAAGGATGCAGCTCCATGTCATCGCCACACACGCTGTTATTTGAAGTTTTATTGGTTATTACTGGACAAATCTCTCAGAACCCATTTACATCTCAGTAACAGCACTGACACGACGACTCACCTTTGGAGCTGCTTTTTTCGGTTTAGGCTCTGGCTTGGGAGGAGCAGGCTTCTGCAAGTGAGAAAAATCCCTGGTGTTACTCAAATTACTTTAAGACAAACTTATTCCTATTTTAAAAACATTCAACCCCAATGGTTTAGTTTTATGAAAGCAAATCAAAATATTTGAAACTGCAGCACTTACTTGGGTTGTCAATTATTCTACCACTCCCATAGCACCACACAATGGGCCAGTTCGTTAAGCCAGTAACTTTCTTCCACCTGAACAACGCGTCTCTCCAGAATACCTACGGCTCTCACACAGATGCGGTACCCACTACTCCAGCTTAAAACTGAGTGTGGTGACATCTCTGCTCAACGACAGAATACTCACAGCAGATAACCTCGCCGATCTCCGTTGTGGCTGTTCAAAAATAATAAAAGATCAAATTTAATGGGATGGAATATGAACGCTCAAAAACTCGTAAAGTAACTCGCATTGCAAAGTTGTAAAATCCCAGAACTAACGATTTAAGTTTTTAGTTCCCTTTTTCCCCCCCATTCTTAAGAAACATAAGAAGATCCCGTTTAAATCACTACTTATAGCTAACAGGAGTCGAGTAGATTTTTCATGGTGGTTAAAAGACAGTGAATACTTTGAAAAGCCATGATCAATTAAGACCACTCCCCCCCTTCTTTATTTTAATAAAGTTAAGCCTCCCTCTTCCAACGCAAACACTTAACGACCCAACTTTGTCAAAATATTGAACTTCTTACCTCATCCTTAACTTTGGCCTTATCGCCCTTGGTATCTCCTTCGGCCTAGAAGGCGAAGCACAGCTCGCACCGCCGAGTTCAGGGCAGGCGCTCCCCCCCTCCCCCAAGGACCCGCTCCCACCAGCACCGGGGGGACCCAGGCCTCCCCCCCCGCCAGCGGACAGCGCTCCCGGGCCCGCCACGACCCGGGGAAGAGCGGGAGGCCCCAGCGGGACCCCCCCGGGCCGGGCCCCGCACCCCGCGGCGGGGCGGGAGCAGAGGCCTCCCCCGGGGGAGGGGGGGGATGGGGGGGGCGGGGGAGCGGCGCTGCCCCTTCAGGGAGGCCCCGCGCCCGCCCACGGCTGCCCCCGCGGGGCGGCGGTTTTGGCGGCAAAGCAGCGCGCCCGCTTCCCGCCCTTTCCCGCCCCACCGGCGCGCTCCCCCCCCCCCCCGCGCCTCCTGTCACCCCGACCTCCCGCCAAAACCAACCGGATCGGACCGGCGCCGCTCGCCGCGCCCCTCCCTCCCCCGCCGCAGGGCCCCCGCGCCCGCTCCCCCCCCCCGCCACCGGTAACGGGCTCCGCGCCGCCCCGCAGCCGTTACCAACCCGGGGGGGGGCTGATCCCGCCCTCCCGGGGCAGGCAGGCCCCGCAGCGGGGCTCCCCCACGTACCTTTCTCTTCGGCATGGCTGCGCGCGGGCGCGTTGTGCGTGTGAGGGAAGCGCGCGGAGCTGGGCCGGAGCGGCGTGAGGGGGCGGAGGGAGGGGGGAGGGCGGGGGGAGAGGGGGCGGAAAGAGCCGGGCGCGCTGGGTGCGGGGCGGCGGGCGGTGCGGGGCGGCGGGGGGCTGGCTCCCGCCCGGCTGCGCTGGCTCCCGACCCCACTAATTGGGATCGGGTGTTTATAAAGTTTTATATAGAGCCGGACGCGGCCCAACCGGTTCCAGCCGGATCCCCACCGCCCCGCCCGCCCATTGGCCCGTCGGGGTCACGTGGGGTGGGGCCAGGCGGGGGAAAGCGGGTGGGGAGGGGGGAGAATGCTGAGGAGGTGGCGCGCGCGCAACTGGGCCTTGCGCCCCCCTCCCTCCGCCCCCCCGGCCTTCCCGCGCGCCGCAGTGCTCCGCGGGCGGGAAACACCCGGCGGGGATTGGGGGGGGGGCATAAAAAAAAGCTGGGAAAAAGGGGAAAAGCAGCAATGGAAGAAGCCGCGGGCGCTGGGTGGGTGCGGGGCAGCGCGGGGATACGCAGCCGCCCCCCCCCCCCCCCCAAACGCGCGTGGGGAAAGCGGGACCACCCCCCCCACCCCCCCCCGCGGGAGCTGCAGAGGCGGCGCGCGCGGAGCTGTTCGTTCAGCACCAGGCGCCGCCGTGCGCCCCCCCTCAGGCACCGCCCGGGGGCGGGAAAGGGGAGCGGGGGGACGTGAGGGAGGGGGAGGCAGCGCGGAAACACAGGGCGAAAATCATCAAAACGCCAGAAAACAGCACCGAAACTCTTCCCGCTACTTGCGCTGGGGTGGCTGCCGGGCTCCCCCCGGTCACAGGCACAGCCCCCCCGCCACACCCCCCCGAGCTTAAAACCTTTTGCCTGACGCTCCTCCAGCAAACCAGCCCCAGGAACACGCTCCCCCTGTCCCCCCCGGGAAGCCCTCAGACCTCCAAGGCCAGCAGAGCACAGTTCGGGTTCCCACCCCCTCCACCCTCACGCTCGGAAGCCGAGGTCTCGCTCACAGGCCAACCGCTCGGCTTCCGGAACCGTCCCTTCAGGAGTCACTGGAAAGATGCAGGAGCTGGCCCACGGGACTTCGCCTACTGGCCCATGAAGTGAGGTGTAAGGAGAAAGCTGGCGTTTCCCCAGAATCACCGATGCAGGGGGGGATAAACAAACTGTCAGGTAACACCAACCTCTTCCCAGCACCTGAAGGGCTGGCTTGTTCTCCTCCCCTACTACAGCAACGCCTTTTACAAAGGGGATTGAAACTTCCCCTCCAAGCCCTTTGTAAACCAGATCCTTCGATTACCACACCTGCAACAGTACTGCTGATTTGCGGAAAACCAAACCACCACTGTGGCTTTGGTCACCAGTATCATCATAACACAACTGAAAACCTTTTCTTCAAGGCAAAAATACATTCCTGGGTAGAAGACCGTGTCCCCATCAGCCTGGCAAAGCAGAGTGGAGAGTGCTCCGTCTCATGGAGAGTAAACCATTTCCACAGACGGCTTCCTGAAATGTAAAGACAGAGAAAATAAAATACAGCCAAAAAAGTTTAAAATCGACAGCTCCCATCGTCTCGGCATGCTTTCATCCAAGCTGCTGTTTGCTACTTACACAAGAGGAGGGTCGTGCATGGAGCTTCCCTCGGCCAAGCCTTGGGCTACCAGCAAACTGCTTGCACGGCTGTGAAAAGAACACGGCCTCCAAATGTTTCCAGTCTAACAGGAATCCGCTGAGGAGTCTGCCGTAGGTCGAACCATGTTGTGTCAGACCTGGACGCCACCTTCATGACCCCTCAGAATAAGCTCTACGTACTTTTACATGTTCAGCTTATTTTTTTTTTTAAAGTAAGTTTGGTATAAATATGCTTTATTCACAATTTGACAATGTCATTATCCTCTTCACAATCACATTCCCAGTGCTGAGTCTGCAGCACTTTAAAGTCTTTTAAATCTGCATTTTCTGGTTTTCACCTGGAGGTAAAAAGGAACACTTTAAAACCAGCCACAGCTGGTACTGCTGCACCGGCCTGTGCACCAGAAACAAAACCCAGGACATTTTCTGTTACTTTGACCATAGGGACAGAAACCAGGAGAAACTGGAGACGGAAACTATCTTGGAAATTAGCTAGTCCATCTCCCTGCCAATGGAAAACTGAGAACAAGCACTCCACAGCTGCTGCGGCCACTCCCATTAAAATCCACTAAACAGCCCCTCAAAAGCATTTTGGCTGGGGTCAGAGGTTGGTTTTGGCTACTGTACTCCCGAACTAAGCCCACCCTCATTCCCCAGGAACAGGACAGTAAGTCAGAGAGGTCTCGGAGGGCTTTGGCATACCATATCCATCACCTGGTTTTAGCTAACTTCTTTTCCTTTTTAAGCCATGAAGTGAATTCCCAGCCAATCCTTTTTCCTTGCCTGCTCAGAGCCCCTTTCCTAAGCACAGTCAGTCAGTTCCAACATCAGCATCTTGGGCGCTTGGGGTTTCCCCAAGTACACAGCCCAGCAGGGATCACAGGACCCCGTGAAGCTTTGGAGTATCCGTTTTCTTTACGACAAGCCTGACAACACCTCGCTTTAGCTCTTTCCAAAGAGCAGATACATCAAAACTAGCAGAGTAAGGTGGGGAAAAGACAAGATGCTGCCATAAAGTAGGCAGTGGGGAGTATCTCTGCCACCGCTTGGCAAAGGGCGCCCTTCTACGCTGGGAATAATCCTCTCCCTACAGAAAGCAGGGCTCCCCTTAAGGGACGGCAGAGGAAACTCAACAGAAGATTCACTGCTGTGAAGCCATGGAAAGAATGAAGTCCAGGCTGATTTAACGGGACTGAATTGGTTTGCCTGGGCCAATTCACAAGGAGTCAAACAGCACTGGAGGCTCATTCTAGATAACTTCTTGTCACCAAAACAGTCGGGCCTGTAAGTACCAAGCAGCAGAGATACGGCGGGGTGCGCGTGTTCTACAATCATCAGGGGCAGGGAGGCGAGACACAAGGACGGCATTACCTTCCTCAGCAGCATTCACAGAACTAGAAGGGTTCACAGTATTCTGTCCCTGCCCTCGGACAGGGCCAGCGGGGACGGAAAGCCCTAGAGCAGCCCTGCATCCCCACTGCAGAACCACACCGAGTGAATTCCTCTGGGCAGCAGCTGTTCCCTCTAACATGGTTAAAAATTGTCTTCCCAAGAACATCCCAGCACCTATGTCATGCAGACACCATACACAGTCTTTCAAAGAAGTTCGCTCTCTTGTGCTCTAGTGCCTGTAGAAAGCCCTGGATCCTCTCTTCGCGCATGGCGGTGCATTTCTGCAACAGCGTCTGTCGGCGCCGAGAGTCTCCGTGGGATCCAAACCCCTCCTGCTGCAGCTTCTCCATCACATAAGTCTGATCCCTTTCCATCTGCTGTCGCCTCGTTTCCTCCACGTAGGAGTCTCTGGCCTTCTAGAGTGAAAAGCAGCAGAGTGTTAGCACTTTACCAGGCCTTTTCAGCTCATCTGTGGTACAGATGCAAGGCAGCACAGGTTGTGGGAGAAACAGCCTCTGCTTGGCCATCAATCTGCAGGTGAAACAAGGGGTGGCTCTGCGCGCACCTCCTCCACTTTGAGGCAGCCTGCTTGGTTAGTTAGAAAAAAATAAATACAGGGATATCCTTCTGGACTTTCTGTCCAAGACACAAGTCTGCTCACAGCATTAACTCCTAGAGAAAATAGATAAAGGTCATGACAGATTCTGGAAAAACCCTCAGATACTGGAAACAGAGAGGAACAGCGTACCAGAGGACTTTACGACCACAGACACGTGCACGAGCTGGCCTCGCCAGTGTCATCGGAGAATCTTTGATCCTATTCACACCGCAGCTGAAAGGTTCTAGGGGATTCAGAACAATGTTTTATGGGGCAATTCTTTGAGCTGATGATCAGCTATTGAGCTGACCAGCTTCAATAAAAAAAAAAACCCAAACAAGAGTGGGCTCAGCATTCCCAAATGCCTGTGATCTAATAATGTACTGGCTCGAAACACAGCAGGATGGGCAGGAGAAGGGTAAAGGCAGTTGCTATCTTTGCCTGCCCTTCAAGTATTTGAAATATTTTTGCAGAGCATCACTTTTGGATTTCTTATTGCACATATGCTAGCCTGCAGCCTCCAGCAGCAAAAAACACATCTGCATGCAGAAATATTAGGCTTTCATTTTTAAAAAGGGTAAAACTGGTCACCGTGACATAACCTGACACACACATATTTAGGGAGTGCTGGCCTTTCAAACGGGGAAGAAGAAATAATTACTCTAATGAGAGCCTGACTCACTCTTCACTACACTTTCCCTGCGCCCAAGTCCGTAGTCTATGCTCTGGCACTGTAAATTAGCTTCTGTTGTGCTAGGAATGAGAGTAGAAATATCCCTAGCTACAGAAAGCCCACTCCACTGATAGCACTCCACTGCTCTAGCTCTGCTTATTTGAAATGCAAAGACCATCAGCCTGTTCAGCATTAGACTTCCACCCTTGGACAAAGGGAAATTCTGTCTGTTCACCAGAGGAGACTCTGCGCAACCACCTCCACAGGGCAGGCTTGCCAACCAACGGCTGCATTCTCTCCCTTGGTCTACCATGTACCAACAGCGGGTTGTAGCTGATCCTGGGACTAAGCGGTGAGCAACAACCAGGGAGCAGACTCCCCCGAGAGCAGGCTAACTGGAAAATGAAGATGATAACTATTAAATGGGGTGCTGTTTGAGTTGGTGGAAAGAGGATATCTTTTGTCAAGTACCTCCAAATGAAGGTTTTTCTGTACCTTGTCAAAACTCCCACCCGGCTGCCCATCCACACCGTAACTGCCTCCAGTGTCCTGAACACAGCTGCACTCTCCCAGAGTAGACACAGCTGCTGTCATATATTCCGGCCTCTCGGCAAGCCAGTGCCCTAGCCCCACCACCCTCACTGACAAGCATCCCTTTCGCCAAGGTAATTTGTTTCAAGAGCTCCAGATACTTTTGGCTTTCAAGATCACCTACTTCAGGTGCAAAAACTCCAGCTCCTGAACCTCAGCGGTTTCTCCGAGTGAAAAGTCCTCCCTTCTGCGCAGCTGGGCCGCATTCCTTGAAAAAAGGGCAGGCTTACATGCTGCAAAGTGGATCTTACAGCCAGAAAACTGACCAAAGAACAAATGGGGACAATAAAAAGCCTTGATAATAGCGTAGTATGAACACAGAGCCACAAACGAGAACTAAGAAAAGATGAGACTAGCTAGGAACAGAAGAAGCATTTGTTACCCACTGGAAATTAGCACCAGGAGCAAAGTCAGAACAGTGACCTTACTGTTCAAGTCAGAGGCAGAGCTGATGTCAATGACAAGCACTACTGCTTTTTTTGCTTTCCCCTTCCTGCAGAAGGTGAATTGCCATTAGTTGTATTAATACAATAAATTGTGGGTAGGAAAAGGGCAGACTTGGGGCAGAAAGAGGAATAAGAGAGGTTAAGGACATGGAGAATTTGGATGCTTCCATACTGACTGCACCCAATTAAATTCACCCATAACCACAACCGCCTATAATCTCTTTGACAGCTCTCAGAGGTGAGCAAGGTCCCTGAAGGTAGAACAGGACAATAAAACGCCTATCTTTAAAAACAGAGGACCCACTTTGTTTTGCTTAAAAATAGCCAGATTACTAAGTCACTACTAAGTTGGCTAGACTTATCTGAACCAGGTCAGGGAGAGCTCACAACAACAAATCTAAGAAGAGGGGAACAATGACAACGAGCAATAGGAACAATGTCTTTAGTAGGCACATCTGAACCTACAGTTGTCCACAGTCTCACAGCTCAGGCAGCCTCACTTCAGCTCCCAGAAAGGAAACTCTAAACCCACTTGTTGCAACCCTGAAAACAATAGCAGAATTAGAGGAAGAGCATACAAATTCTCCCTGCTCATTCCTGAGTGAACTAAGCAGTCTTTGCTTGAGCCACCGATGAATTGGTTTGAGTTAAACTGGCTGGTTTTGCCCTGTAGCAAATCAGGAGTGCTCACTTGTTCTGTCCTGTCGGCTGAGGAGCGGGGACAGATACTTCCAGTTGGTGGAACGAGCAATAAGCAGTAGAAAGAGTGGTGACTTCAGATATTCCCAAAAGTAGAGAAGTGTGGCCACCCGCTAAGATGCTGTGACAAGCCACACGGGTACAGGAGAAGCAACACATCTGGCATTAGCTGCTACTAAAACAAGACCTTAACTAACCGCAATAAACAAACAAGTCCTCTGTTCCCACTCTGCACACTCTCACCTGATCTCCAGCACGCTGCTGTGCGGATAACGTGCTGTGCTGAACTTCCCAGCCCCTTGAGGCTTCCTTACCTGTAAAGCACTGTAGTTCATCTGGAACCGAAGGATGGCCTCACACAAGTTCCAAAAGGAATATTCTGGCCACAAGACTGACTGAAACACCAGGCACGAATGCGATGTCTGCAGAAAGCAAGATCACCAACAATTTAATCATCTAGCAAGCGAAAAAGTCATCAAGATGCAGCTCTGTTGGTCAAACTCTGCCAGTTTCCCCACAAAGATTTTACCTGGGCTGTGTTATCAGGTTCTACTTAAAATGAAATAAATATCAGCCAGGACAGTTTGAAATTGCACAACAGAGTCATTCTAATTAGTTTTTAATGCTGTGACGCTAGTCATCCATCCCTGCAAAGAATTCTCTCTAATGCTACACTGGTCTTCAGAGAGGTATTTTTAATAGCTTAAGCATCACAGACTTAAAACAAAACTAAAATAGCAGCACTGGACTACCAAAGACTGAGTTAAGGGAATAACAGATGAACTGAGGATCAGGACATGACATTTAAGCCGTTCATGAAATGACATCTCGTGATATTCCTTACTGCCCACTCATGGCATTTAAATGGCTTGATGAATCTAAGAGTTGTGGGGCACTGAAGAGATCCTACAGCTGAAAGATGCAAGCTTTTGAGTTAAAACACGTTTTTGCCATTGAGTTCCTCAAAGTTTCAGGTAAGTGTGTTCCTATGACCATTACTACAACATCTAACACTTAAAATAGTAATGCTACAGAAAATCTTAGTGTCGATTCCATATAAAACAACACCATAGGACATTTTCTTTGACATCAGAGAATCATCGCGAAAGCACCATTTCCTCCTACTTTGGGGCTGTCAGGACACACACGATTGCCAGTGAAGGGAAATTTGCACCAACGCTCCGACACATGAGCTGGCAGAGTGGGAGCACAAGCACACGTTCTGCTCCGCTGCTTCTGCTGTAATCTGCGGCACGGGAGAGGGGCACCACGCCAGCCAGACTCAGAGCACTGACTTCCTCAGTAATGCTTCACCCATTTCAAGCTCAGTCTCTGAGGCACCTCTGCCAGGACTATCACCATGAGGGACAAGTGAAAGGTTAGTCTGCAGCACTGAGGCCCATCCAGGGTGTATACGTGTGCCCAAAAATACAGGGAGGAGAGGGAGATGCCTTGGTAGGCAACCGCAACTCAGGCCAGGCAACTTCTGTGAACTTGCCAATTAAGTAAGTTGGAATAGAAACATTTGATGTGGTTGCTTAAAGGCAGTTGGGTTTTGGCTCCAAATTGTACATGTAAAACAAAACATTAGCTTTAAGTAAAGCAGCTTGACTCAGATGTTCTCCTGCAAAGTTTGGCTTACAAACAAGTCAACTATAGCCTAGCACAGGAGAAACAGAAATGAAAGTAGCTGTGGATATTGCAACTGCAAATACACAAACTTCATATGTATTAAGAACTTACTATGTTTTAGCTCGGCAGCCGAGTCATGCTGATTTGACTTTGCTACCCTTAGAACCTGTCCTCCAGGGTCTTGTTTCATTATGAGAGTCAAATACGCCTCTGAAACTGTGACAAGTCAGGCATGTACATTACACGTACGTTGTAGGGTTACACCTCCAATACCTACAGCTGACGTGACAAACACCTCTCTTGGGAATACAGACATCCTTCCTGGGATTTCCTCATCCCAGGAAACATACTGACAGGTTAAATTAATCAAAGACAGGAATTTTCCAGTCAAATGGGGAATTACCTAAATGTGAGAAGAGGAGCAAAAGGACGAGCAGTTCATTATTTCACAGAATCACAGAATGGTTTGGGTTGGAAGGGACCTTATAGATCACCCCGTTCCAACCCCCCTGCCATGAGCAGGGACATCTTCCACTAGACCTGGTTGCCCAGAGCTCCATACAACCTGGCCTTGAACACTGCAAGGGAGGGGGCAGCCACAGCTTCTCTGGGCAACCTGGGCCAGTGTTTCACCACCCTCACGGGGAAGAATTTCTTCCTAATATCTAAATCTGCCCTCTTTTAGTTTACAGCCATTCCCCCTTGTCCTATCTATTTCCTTGACTGCTGTCAGCTAGACTAATTTGTGATTTCTTATTAAGCATTTTCAGGATGATACACTTCCAGGTTTGTGCTGCAAGGTATTTTAGGCAATCACGGAACTGCAAGAAACAGATTCCTCAGAGGCGTCCCAGCACTCCGTCCATCTAGGGAGTTACCTAACCACTGGCAGAGAGAGTTTAAGAGCCCTCGTGTCAGTTCATGCCTGGAGTCAGCAGAACACCCTCCGACACAAAAATGGAATATTTCAATAAGAAAACAGGCTTTACCTGCCAGAGCAAGAAGTCACTCAACCGAACCTCTCCAGAGGTTCGAATCAGGAGGTCTGGGTCAGGGGAGTTGCTGGTGTACAGACATTTATCAAGCAACGATTCAGACACATCACTAAGAAAGACAGATGCATCTTATTAAGATCACTTTCCTGACCCAATGGAGGTGGCACTACTACACCAGAACTACTGAGGGTTTTTCAGCAACACAGGACTGCAGATTAAAGCTGGGCGGTGGTGCTGTACCACAGCCAGTCATTAACTTGCTTCTGATGGAATTTGCTGTCTGCGCCACAGGCTATTACAAATGCTCTTTCGGCCCCCACAGCATCCCCCCCATGCTCTTTGAAACAATACAGTGGTGGAACCAGACTGTGAGGACTTCCATCTGGAGCAGAGAGCAGAGTGCTAACTACTCCATCTCCTCCAGGGTGGAGGAACGGTTCAGTATTCATGATTCATCTGTTGTTTGACCTCATAGCTAAGACTGCCAGCCAAGCAGTCAATTGTTGTGGCATAAAATCTGCCTTCAAATTTAAACTAACTTAAGACACAGACCTAATTTCTCTTCTGTCTTGGTTGTGTATCTATCACCATGGTAACTGCAATAATAAAAACCAAACATTGCATAGTAACTTTAAGTCATTTGTTCCAGTCATACCGGTTTAATGAGATCTATTTAAAAGCCACTCGGTTTCTGAGAGGTTATTAATAAAGCGTAGGAGGTAAGACAGGCAGTCTTCAACTACGAAACCTCACGCAGCAACACAAGAGTTACCTGGGCTCGAGCAGTCCTTGTTCCACCCCCCATGCCATCTCCCTGACAGCATTGCTGATTTCATGCCTCGACGTGTATGCAAAGCAGACGTTTAGAAAGCATCTGAAAAGAGGAGAAATAACTGAAAGACTAACCTAAGGAAGGTCCAGCAGATGACAGAAAGAAGAATATCTACAACAGTTGTGTGTGTTTGTAGGACAAAGCAAAAAAAAAAAAAAAAAGGTGTCTCATGTCTGCCAAGCCTCAGCCTTCAGGTTGAAGAGGAAGCCGTGAGGCTGTGCGTTACTTACTTGTTGTAGTTCCTAGTTGCCAGCACAGATTTGGCAATCAGCTCCTGAATATCCAAGGGCAGAAGTGGCAGGTCCCCGAGGACACGGATACACACACCATGCTTCTTCAAGCTCTCCCTATACCCAACAACAAGAGTGAGGATTGCAGAAAACAGATCAGTCCCTACTGCACACGTGCCATGTTTGCCTTGCGTGACATCTACCAAATGAAAACAGCAGGCCTGTAGCAAGCATAGCTTCAGCAAAACTAACAATTAGAAAAGGGAAAAATAACCAAATGGTTTTCAGGTGCTCACAGCTGGCTTAGATTTGATCATCCCAAACCACTCCATAAAAGGAAATGGATCATTCCCCATCCAGGTTCCTGAGGTACAGACATAACCAAAGGACTAGAAAATGATCACAGATGAGGCATTCCTACCTGAAGTTATGAAAATCCTTACGGAAAACTTATAGTACAATCATAGATTCCGGCCACCTATAACTAATCAAAAATTGAGGTGACTAACGGTCACCCACAGAGCAGCACAACTACTCTCTGGTGTAAGAAAAGAATACTGAATGAGGGTGTTAGATTTACGTCAGATGAGATAGGAAGCCATCTGTGCCTGCTGTAGCATTATTCTGAGCAGACAGGACACCCCGTGGGATCCTACAGGCTCGTGCTGCTCTCTGACTGGTGGTACGACCTCCCTGATGAAGGGCCGCACCGGGTGTGAACCACAGAAACAGCCTCTTTGCATCACAGCGTACTGCAGTGCTCAGACAGCCCTGATCTTCCCAGCTGCTTCTCGTGCACACACGCTACCCCCGCCCTCCCATTCTTCCAGCTGCACCCCCTCACTGCCTTTCAAATTGACTTCAGCCGGATAAGCACCCCCTCCATGCACCACTCAGCACCAGTCAGGCGTGGGGAAACACACACAGCCACTGCGCACCGGGGCACTGTAACACCGCTCCCTGCTCACTCAGATCTGTACCAGTCCCATCTACACACAATAGGTTGAACTAGCTCTCCAGCTCCAGCACGTGACTTAACACACCGTGTGCCCACAAGTAAAAGTCTCAAGTTACCAAGCTAAACTCGACCTGCCAAGAATACCATGACAGAATTGAAGACAAGGCTTTGACACTTCCTGAAAACAAGGCATCTAGCACTCTAGTGCCAAGCAGGAACTTCTGATTGTGCCGTGCTCATCTGAAAGCTGTACTATCCCCACGGTCTGGACAGGGTTGTTGCACCGTTAGCTGTATGATACGGACACGAATCCGGTGTGCTTGGGGACTGCACTTCCCCATCCATGCAGGCAGAGCCCCTCAACACAAATCTCTGGCTGGAGGTGGAGAACAGCTTCCATAATTTCATCCATTTTCTCAGCCACCAACATCTCTGTAACACCTCTTAATCACGTTCCGCTTTAGTTCCACCCTGTGCAACCCAGACATGAGAGGATTCTTACTGCTCTTCCAATAGGCGGCTAAATTTCTGTCTTGCCAGATCCATTAGTCCATCCACCTCCTCCTTGGAGCGCTTAAAGTTCTCAATACTGAAGGCATAAACAGTGACCTCCCGAATGCCCAGATTTAAGCACCACCGTAGTGTCTGCGAGAAGACAAAATATAATGGAAAACAAAAGTCAGGTAGGCAGACTCAGACAATCAGACAGGTCAGCGAGACCCAGCTTCTCCACTGCTAAAACCTTCCTGTCTTTTCCCACTATGCTAAGACTGGATCAAAAGAAACAAGCATCAAGAGCTGACAATGCAACCCACCTGATGAGAATTTCAGCTTCATGTTAAAGAACAGGAGGAAAATCTCACTATCTAAGGATGTGAATCCACAACAGATATGGGGCTAATCCAGCCCGGGAAAGCACTTCTTGCAGATAATATTCTAAGGTATATAAGATCATACCTTTCAAAATCTTTTCAAAGAAATTCAACCTGCTTCACAGAATTAAAAGCTTCAAGATCTGCAAGGCAGATATTTTAATCGAGTGTAAAACAGAGGGGAGAAAAAAATAGCTGATTAGAGTGACTCTGCAGATAACAGGAAGAGAGAGAGAGGAGCTGAAGCTGGGAACCCCGACGAGTAATGTCAGCTCCAAGCACGGACCCGACTCCAGCGAAGAAAAGGAACACAACACACCAGCCAAGTGGTAAAAAATCAGCTGGTGAACACAGCTCGAGGTTTCAATGCACAACTTTAAGGCAGCAAACATCCTCCCCACCTGCGCCAGCTTATCGAAGCCTTGCGAATGCCCCTGCTGTCTCTCCACATGACACTTCCGGGCGTAGCGGCGGTTGCCGTCCATGATGAAGGCAACATGCTTGGGCATCGGACCTGCCTAGAAAATACGGAGGAACACAACAGACCAGACAGCGAACAGCCAAGCCGGCCTCTTGCATCGCAGACTTTGGTCCCTGTTCATGGCAGCACCACCTATTTCTAGGAGTGCTTCCCACCGAAAGTCTGGAACAAGAAAGATGTGAGTTACCTGTTCATTAACCCTCATTTAGGCTCTCTAAGAAGCGCATCAGCATTGATAACTGCCTGAACTGAGAGGCAGCTTTGCCCTCCCCATTTCTACCACGCTACAGAGAACTGTGGCACTCAGTGGAGAGAGCAGCCCTGCCACTGCGACCTCTCCGCAGCCACGGTGGAGGGTGCGCACAGTCTTATGCTGCCCTAAGTGTAAGTGGGTTTTATTTCTGAGTTCAAGGGCATTTTCACAGACAATTAACTTAAGAGAAAACAAAACAAGTCACGAGACTTCCCCCCACCTAAGAGGAGTATTCATTTCCATTGACATCATGAGGTCTGCCCAGATCCTTCCGAGAGCAGGGCAGCAGCACCAGTCTCAGGACTCTGCTGAGCAAGGACGGAATTTTCCTGGAACTGGTGAGCTGCCAGTCTACTCAGCAAAAACTCAGTTTCATTTCTCAGACTCATAACCCGACCATCTTGCTTCTCGCCCTCCTCCCATGCCCTGCCTCCATCAGCAAGGGCACAGAACATGGAAGCCTGGGAGTGTAAGCTCATTACTGGCAAGCACTGCCTGCAGCCCTGCTCATTCGCAAGACTCGGCTTAAGTAATTTTCCATCCTCGAATGCTGTTTAGGGATGCACACCCAGTGCCAGCATTAACACGTACCCTTGCTAGCATCCCTGCCCTTCTAGAGCGGAGCAGTCGCAGAGACAGTCCCGCTCTGAACCCTGATGAACCCACCAGCTCTTTACCACCGGTAACCGAAGTCATTCCTTACCTTAATGATGTTGGCACAAAATCTCTCTATGATGGTCAGCTCGCCTTCTTTGATCCACGACATGTTTTACCAAGAGCTCCTTTTCTTTTTCAATAGGAAGATGAAAATAAAGGGGTTAGAGGTACAGAAGATTCTGTCTGAGCCCAAAGCAACGCTACAGACCATCACCTTGGAAAAACAAGCTTTGACTAGCTGCCTTGGAGCCCGTTTTACCATCTGTGCAAGTACTTCGATAAGCAGACTACGGGGGAGCTCAGGAACGAGCTCTGGAGTTTTCCAGCTGCATGCCGCGACAGTGGATTCTGCAGTAGCTGGCTGTTAGGAAAAAAAGCTATTCCCAGATCCTCCAGCCGAACTGGCTGGTGAGCGAGCACAGCCCCGCAGCTTGGGCTGCCACCAGGAGAGTTCCGGGGCGGTGGCCACGCAAAGCCACCTTCCGTGCTTTTGTGCTGGAGCTGGTGGAAATCCTCCCAACGAAGCAACCACCCACATCACCGACTACCCCGCGCTTGTGTCACCACTGGTATTTCTTTTCCTTCACAATGAGAGAACGTCAGCCCCTGGAGCTGTAAAAACGTTGGGGTTTTTACCATATTATCTGCACAGCAAATACCAACGGCTGGTTTGAGCCAGGGAGATACAAGAGCTTGCTGACCTTCCCTGTTCATCGTCAGTTCTCTTGCAGAGGAACCCTGAGAGACGTGGGCAAAGCAGCTCTGAAGAGAGCGCTGTGGGGGCCACACTCCAGCTCCAGCCACCCGGTACCCAGCTCGGGACCGGCGCAGACCCGAACTGCACCCATCGCACTGACGCTCTGTGCAGGCCTCCCCTGCCTCCCCCTCGGGAAGCAGTGCCTGCCCACAGAGCGCTCAGGCGAGGAACGCTGACCCTCGGGCTCTGCCACCGCGGCTCTGGACGCTCCCCTGGAGCAGCCCGGGCTGAACACCCGCCCCGGCCCGGAGCCGCCTTTGGCTGGAACAGCGATCGGGATCGCATGCAGCCGGCGCGGCAAACCGGCGTCCCGGAGCACCCCCCCGCCTCCGGGCCCGGGGCGCAGCACCGGGGAGGCCGCCGCTCGCTGAGGCCCGGCCCAGCGGGCGCTGCCAGGAGGATTCACGGCCCCCCCGGAGGCCGCTGCCCCCCCGGACCGCCCGCTCCCGCTGAGACCGGCCCTGCCCGGGCCCGGGGCACCCCCGGCTGCCTCTGGGGGGGTCCCGGTGGAAGGAGACGCCCCCCGCCCCCGAGAGGCCGCCCCGCTGCCGGAGGCGAGCCCCGGCCCCGCCGCCCGTTACCTCGCCCGGCGCCGCCTCGGCCTCCCCCTGAGGGTGACGAGCCCTTCCGCCTGCGTCACCCGCTGCGTCACCCGCCCGCGCCCCGCTGCGCGCAGGCGCCGACGCCGCGGGGCGGGGCAGGAGGCGGGGTTTGCGCGCATGCGCGGGGAGGGGGGCGGCAGCTGGTACCGGGGAGCGGGACCGGGGCGGCCTGGAAGGGCCGGGGCGGGGTGGCTGCGGGGGGTCCTGGGGGTGTGTGGGCAGGGCACGGTGGCAGGGCACGGTGGCTGGGGGGTTCTGGGGGGTTCCTGGGGGTAGGCGGTCAGGGCAGGGTGGCCGAGGGGGTCCTGGGGGTGGTTGGGGGGCTCCTGGGGGTGTGTGGGCAGGGCAGGGTGGCTGAGGGGGTCCTAGGGGTGGGCAGGCAGGGCAGGGTGGCTAGGGGGGTCCTGGGAGTAGGTGGGCAGGGCAGGGTGATTGGGAGGTACCTGGCTCCCTCCCCCCGCAGCACCCACTGGAGGGAAAAACAGCGTAACCACACACAGAACTCCACCAGCAGCCATTGCCCGTGGTCTTTATTATATTTTTTTTTACAGAAAAGAACAAACCCCACATTTTACATAGTTGGTACAAAAACAAATTAAAAAAAAAAAAAAGGAGGGGGGAAAACCTGCAGCAACAGGAGCAGGGGGGGGTCTTGCCGCAGGGACCCCAGCAGGAAATCCCTTTGGAAATCGCGGCTGGGGGTCACCCCGAGCAGCCGCCCCGGCTCTGCCCTCCCTCCCTCCCACTTCATAAAAATTCAAGAGTTTGCCCCAAACAAGCTTTGGTTGCTAGCAGTAAACACGGATTACATTCTTCCGTCTCCTCGCAGACAAATCTTGTGACTCCAGGCTCTTCGCGCCGGGGAGACGCTGGCTCGCGGGGGGACAGCTTCGCCTCATGCGTCCCAGCGCTCCCGCGGCGCGGCGGGGCCCCGAGCGCGCGGCCTCGTCCGCCCGAAATGCATAGTGCCCAGCGCCTGCAAGCCGAGCGTGGGCAGGGTGCGTGATGATGCAGCAATTTACTTAATTATTGGCAAGATACGGAAGGGCCACGGCGGCAAACAGCAACGAGAAGACGCGAATCAATCCCATCCTCTCCCGCGTGGCTTCCGTTCACAGATAAAAATCCCTGTTTGCTTGGATCCCGGGGCCACGCCGGCCCCGGAGGAAACCTGAGTGATTCTCGAAGCCCCTTTGCTGTTGGCTTCAGCCAAGGACAGGGATGGTTACAGAGCTCGTATCCCCACACAGAGTTGCAAGGCAGAGTACGCAGAGAAGATCCTGTCTCCCTGGTCCATAACCTATTAGATGCTTTGGCTATTTTTTAATTCCTTTTTTTTTTTTTCCCTCTTACTTTTGTAAACAATAATCAAGGAGAATACTGAGAGAAAATGGAAAGATTTAGAGGTATTTACACACGCTAGACATCTAGTAGAAAAATCACCAAACCATTAAACTGGGGGCGAGGGGGGAAAGGTCCCACACGACTCCTCAAGACAGAGACACGAATTGGGGGGCAGCAGTTTCCCCGGCACGACCGAGGTGCCGGGGGAAGGCCAACAGCCCCCCGCCACGCAGCAGCGGGACCGAGGCCCAGGCTTAGACACGCAGCCCAGTGCGCTCTATTGCATTTACCCCGTTCGGACAAAAGCCGTTTTCCTGAAGCAGCTTTGTATAGATCCCGCTGCTAGTCAAGAACTACAAAGTCCTTCCCCCCACCCTCCCAAGAAGAGAAGACCACCACCTCACCACAAAAACTACAGGAGCAGGGCAGGCGAGCAGCCGGGGAGCCGCTCTCCATCCCCACCGGTGCCCGCGTGCCACAGGGCAGAGCGAAGCCTCGGAGGGGTCACCAGGCTCCAGCAACCTCAGCAAATCCCCCCCCCGGTGACCCCCGCCAGCGAAGGTGGAGTAGGTGCTGCCCGTCTGCTCCAGCCCTGCTCTACATCTAAACCTATCGCTACCTAAAGAACAGCAGAAACCGTGCCCATGTCCCAAGACGCCCTCCCTGGGAAGGCTCCAGCCAGCCCTGGGCTGCGAAGTGGAGTGTTAATGCCCCAAAACCAGGGATCCAGAATTTTCCCTTGGTCATCATGAGCCGGCATTTGGGGGAAGCCGGGAAGGGAGAAGAAAGATGGAGCAGCTGCACCTTCCTTGGACTTGGGTCCACCTTGGCACCAGGTCCTTCGTCGCAGGAGGTCACAGGCAGCCAGCCAGCTTTCTGCTCGAGAGTGAGCACGGGCAGGGGACTGAGGATAACCCTCAGTCTCCCAATGACCTCCCCGGCCACTGTCAGCTCTTGTCCTGTCCCCCTGAATGGGCTGGGAGCCCCATCCTGGCTTTCCACCCCCAGCCACACGGCACCAGCCTGCTGGGAGCCTGTGCGACGTCCCAGCCCGTGGGCAACGGGAGGGCTCGGGCACGGGGTGGACTGGAGCGTTCCCATCAGGATGGTGGGGAGGGGACGTGTGAGCGTAAACAGGAGAGAGAAATGGAGGACAGCCCTCAAAATCCACCAGGCTGGGAGAAACTCTGGAGTTGGGGAGCCAACACGGGCTCTAGCAGCTGTTCCCTGCCCCATGGCACTGCCTGGCTTCTCTGTCCCCGCACATGGACCTACAGACCCCAATTCCTCCTCAGTCCATGGGGAAGGGAAAAAGACTCTATTAAAATACAGTTAAAAAGAAAACAAATCCCAAACATACCAAAAAACACAACTGAAAAGCTCGACAACACATCAGTCCACCTGGCGAACATCCAGTGAGGTAGATCTACACTTCCAATACAAACTTCGTCACGTCTTTGTGCTGTTAGAAAAAAACCTTCCTCTCTGTCCAGCACTGGGCTACAGAGGCATTTTATCCCTGAGATTGCTCGAATACCTGAGAATAAGTTGCAGGAATTATGTCCTTTCTCTCTCTCTCTTTTTTTTTCCTTTTCTTAAAGATTAAAATATACAAAAATACAAAACCAGAATATTTATATTAAAAAAAAAAATCAAAAAAACCAAAACCCAAAATAAAGACGACAAACAAACCCAAAGATACGTCATTCACGCACGTCCTAGTGCAGGTTTCACTTGGCGTTGGCTTCGGCACGGCCGGGGGGCTGCCCCGGGAGGAGGGCTGTCCACCGGGGCCAATAAATAAAGGCAAGACTTGGGGGGGCCGGTGGGGCGGAAGGACAGCGGCCGCTAACGACTGGGGCACCCTTTTCCTCTGGCCCTGGGGAGGCTCAGCCCAGGAGCCAGCGGTTTCTGGAGCGTGGGATGGGTGGAAGGAGCAGAGGGGCAGTTTTGTGCTGCGCGGGTTTGATCCAGGCAGTCTGGTGTCTGGGTCTGCGTGAGCCCCGGCTGGGTTGCGTACGTGGCCTCCAGGGGAAACGCTGCCAGCAACACCCCCCAGGAGCCGGCTCTGCCCCGTGTCCGGTGCCCAAGGCTTAACGAGGAGCATTTCTGCTCCGTGAAGCCCTCCCGCTCCCCAGCTCCGCACGTCGGAGGTAGGGAGAAGCCTTAGAGGGGAAGAGCTGGCTGCAAACAGCACCTCGCGCTCTCTGGGCTGGCACTTGGGAAGGCTTAGGGGGGAAAAAAAAGTGGTTTTCTTCTGCCTTGATCTCCCCCAGGCCACAGCTCGCAGCCCATGAGCAGGCAACAAGTGTTAGCCCAGCCCCGAGAGATGTCCCATTTTCTTCCAGACTGAGCCCAAATCCGGGATCTGCTGGTTTGAGCAATGGGGTGACCACGGAAAAACCGCAAATCCTCGCACCGACCTGCAAGTGAGAAGCCACAAGAAGCAGAGGGACCCGTGGGGCCGGCCCGCGGGCATCTCCCTGGCTCTCTGCAGCCACCCTTCCCCCCTCGGCCACCCTCCTTGGGGCAGAGAGGGACCGGGCAGGTGTAGGAGCGGGTCCCCTGCAGCTCATCCAAGCTCTGCCGGAGCCTGTTTGGAGCTCAGGAGAACAAGGAGCCATGAGCTCCTCCCTGAGGTGTTGCTTCTCTGCTCCTCCTCCCAGAGACGCTACTGCCTGGCTTTGTTTAGGAAAAGAATAAAGGTGAATCAAATATGGGGGTTTTTTTTTAGCTGGAAGAGGTGGGTTGGGTGCTGCCTCCCCCTGTTTCTGGAACGAGCCATCCTGATTCAAGCAGGGCTTTTCCCAGGCTGGGAAGAGCGGGAAAAGGTCTGTGCAGAGACACCGGGTCCCCGCCGTTAGCACTGCTGCCTTCCCTCCCCAGTCCTTCACCCTGCCCTCCCTCCTCCGAGCCCCCGCAGCTGCCCGTTGCCTTGCCAAAGCCTTTTCATCCCGGTGGAAGCCCCCCCTCCCCACCACCCGCCATCATTCCCGGGTTTCGGGGAGGAGGGCCGAGCCGTGCATATCCTCCTCCTCTCGGAAGTAGGCAGGTTTTCCCTGCGAGCTGGGGGACTGCTGGGCTTTCGCGGGGCAGTTGGCGACCATGTGGCTGATGCTCTGGCAGAAGTGGCATTTCTTGGGCTGCGGCGGGAGCTTGCACTCTTTGGCATGGTGGTCCAGCCCGCCGCAGTTGTAGCATCTGCGGGAGGGGGAGGAAAGAGATTCCAGGAGGAGAAACAAAACGAGGTGGGGTGCTGCCGTGGTCCGGCCTGGGACCCATCTGGTTTCGCAGCCAGAGCTGGGCTCAAAATGGCCCGGCTGCTGCAGGGATATGGGGTCGGCTCTCCGGGGACGGATGGTGGCCCTGGGTTTGGTCCCTGCAGTGCTCCAGCATGGCCAGTCTGGGCCTGGCTCAGTGGTGCTGCTGGTACCCAGGAGATGGCAGCAAACCCCCGCACCGAAACCGAGCACTCGGGGACAAAAATCGGGGCTATCGGGGGGCTTCCACCCCCTCCTGTGTCTACAGACCCTGCACCCAGGGTCGCACACCGTGGGCCAAGAGCCTGCGGCAGAGCAGGGACGGGCAATCGGACGACTGACAGCCGCAGTCGGGAGAACGGTTGCAGGGACAGCCCCAAACCTCTCTCACGGCTGCACCCTCACAGCCCTCGTCCCCCGGGTGCCACCTTCGCACCGAGCAGTGTGGGCAGAGGGAGCTGCCTCGTATCCTTTTTAAATCCTGCATCTGTCTAGGATGGCCACAACCCTTTGCTCTTTGCTTTTCCTTCCCATTTCCTTCCCAGCTAATTTTAAAACCCAATTGTGAGAATGGCTGGGCAGGGAGGGCGGCATCCGCTGGGAAAGCTGGGACGAGGCATCCCCGGGCAGCCGGGATGGGGAGGACGGGAGAGGAGAGGACGGATGAAGGGCTGGCCAGAAACTCGCCCCGGGGCTCCCAGCCTCACCGTGGGAGACGCTGCCGGGATGTCCGGCCATTTCCTTCCCACAAGGAAGGGTTTCTCTTCGAGAAAATTACCCCTGCCCAGCGCAGCTCCCCCAGACGAGGGGAGCGGCTGCCCGGGGTGTCCCTGACCTCTGCCCTCTCGCTGCTGGTTTGCTGCCCTTTCCCTACCAAGCTGCATCTGCCACTCATTAACAGCCGAAGGAAGCCACTTTCCCAGAGGAAGGGTCGCTGCCCGTCCCCATGCCGTGGGCAGGGTGCCGGGCAGCTCCTGGTGCCCGCAGAGCTTGGACCCTGCCCCGGGTCAGACCCCAGCCGCCCCTTACCGGTCTCCTTTCGATCTGCGTTTCTGGAGGCTCTTGCCTTTGGGTCTCCTCTCGCTGCCGATGCAGAAGACGCCTCCCGGGCCAGTCACCCGGATAGACTCCAAACCTTTGGATGACTTCTTGAAGGTGAACTCGACAGCTTCGCCCTCCTTCAGGCTGCGGAAACCCTCCATGTGGAGCTTGCTCTGGGAGGCACAGGGAAAGGATGGGGGTCAGCACCGAGCCGGGGTGTCCGCACCGAGCCGGGGTGTCTGCCGGGCACTCAGAAAGCCCCAGCCCAGCAAACACCTCCCGTGGCACCAGAGCTGCCAACGGCCCCTGTAGCTGCCTCTTACGAGGGGACGGATAGCGGGGACTGAGCTCAACCAGGCACTTTCATCTCCCTAAAATCCCTGGAGCCCCATTTGGTAACGCACAGCCTTCAGCGAGCTGAGACACCTGGCTGAGTAGGGCTCGCTGGCAAGCAAGGGCTGGCAGCTCTGACCTGAATTTCAACAGTATGTGCTGCAAAAATCTGTTTCTCAGGGCTGCAGAACAGCCCCCTGCTCCCACCGACACCCCAGGCTGGGGAGCAAGAGCTGCTCCTGCACCTCCCAGCGCCCCGGGCTGGGGATGCTCAGGAGGAGATCCAAAAATGCCATTTTAAAAAGACAAAAGGATCTTGAGGCTTTGCAGAGGCACATGTTACCCTGCTCGTGGCAGGACACACAGCAAGGCCAGGAGGCTGGAAGCTGGGGCTGCTGGCCTGGGGTCCCAGCCAGCCCCCTGCACTGCAGCTCACCTCGGTTCAAGCACTTTAAATGCCCCCAATAATTAATTAAGCAGCCATTTGGCCCTGGATTGTCACTGCTGGGAGCATCTCCTGTCCCTGCCAGGATTGCCACAGCAGTGCAATCAAACTCGGGAGTTCAGACCCAGGCTGGGGAGGGGGGTTGTGGGGTCCAAAAACCCACTCTGCTTTCATGAGCTCCATCCTTTTTAGCAGAACTAATTTGTACGGAGCCGAGATGGGCGATGCAGCGACATCTCTTGCCCCCCTGCGCCAGCAAGCGCTGCCATGAGCCGCACTGCCTGCTCCGCCGGACCAGGACCGACACTTCCCAGCAGCAATTCCAGCTCAGCTTCCTTCGTGGAGCCCAAACGAGCGTGAGCAAAGAGTTAAGAGGGGTTTGCTGGCAGAGGGAGGAGCAGCTCCAGCGGGCTGGGGAGTCCCGGCAGAGCCGGCGCCAACGCCTGCGCGGCTGCAGCAGGACCCAGCATTTATGAATGGAGCATCTCCCCCATTCATGGCCCGGCGAGTTCCCGTCACGTGGGCCGCGGCCGCCCATTCTTCCCGCACCGAGCCGCCGGCGCACGCTGCCTGGGGACGGGCAGGCATGGTTGGTTCCCCTTTCCCTTCCCCTCTTCCGCCCCAAATCTTGCCAGGACCCACGTGGAATCACCCCACGTAAAAGCAGAGAGGGAGAAAATGAAGTTGTTGAGTTTCAGGAGTGAACTGTTTTTGGCCAGGTCTTGCAGGACGTGCATGTGTCTGTGGACATGAGAGAAGTGGGAACGCAGCAGAACTTGAGGAACCACCCTTGAGACCCCTTTTTCCCTGTTCTGTGCCTGGGGGCCCAGACCCCACGGGCTGGGCCATGATACCCACTTGCACCCGGTCTATTTGCCCGCTGGGACAAGGTGCAGGGCGAGCCAGATGGGATCGTCAGAAACCTCGGCTCTCCAACCTGCTTCTGCTCCCAAAGGGGAGAGCCAAACCGTGAGCTACGAGGTCCCCAAAGGCAACAAGGACACAACAGGGTCTCACAGCAGCCTCTGCCCATCCAGGGGTGGTCTGGGCAGTCCCATCACCACCCACCGCTGGCAGACACCCTGCCATGCTTGGCGCGATGGCCAGACACTGCTTCCCAACCCCACCTTGGCTTTCCCCCGGTGCTGAGCATCACCAGGGTGCTGAGCATCACCCAAGCAGGAGCTCTGCATCTGAAGCAGCTGCCAGCACAACACAGGAGATGCCTGATTCAGCCTCGGCACCTCGGGGTTGGCCACCGACCCTGCCCCATCCCCAGTGTGTCACCACACCAGCCCCCTCGAACCCCCCCTGCGCGGCGGTTTGGGCGATGGGTGCTGCCACGGATGGCGAGTTTGCCTCACTCCAGCAGCAGCTGCGGGATTTTGGGGGTGAGGAGGAGCTGAGCATCACTCCGTGGCGCAGGAGGCAGCTCCGGAGGCTGGGGGACGAGAGGCAGAGCCCCTTGCCGGGGGCGTTTGCAGCCCCAGCTGTGTTTACACTGCGGAGATGAAAACTCCCAGGCGCTCGGCTCCCAAGCTTCGGGACAAAGCCAAACAGTGGCAGGGGGGGACCCCAGCACACAAGCTGGACCCCCCCCCGCAGCTCAGCCCACGCCCTGGGTACCATCACCCGTGGGCAGCCAAACCGCTGTACCCCCAGTGCCGGGGGTCCAGCTCCTTCCCCCGTGAGCCATCCGTTACCCCCATTTCGGGGAAGAGGCAGAAGCTGCCGCAACGCGATGGGGGAAGCGATTTATTTTCCAGGAGCGGGTGAGGATGACAACGGCCTCCCCGGCCCCCTCCGCCAAAAGGCCAAAGGAAACGCCCTCTCCCCGGGGAAGGGGGGGGGGGGCAGCGGCCGGGGCCCCCCAGCCCCCCCCCCCCTCCCCACACCACAGCCTTTTGATGTGAGCTGCAGAGTGGCTGGTGGTCCCTGCGCATCCCCCCTGCCCCCTTCCCAAAACACACACATTGCTGGCATTCCTCTGTTATCAGATAGGTAATCAAACTGCAGCCCATTGAATTAGCTGCATACCTCCTGCATCTGAAAGGAAGGGGCCCAGAGCCCCCGTCCCACACCACACACAAAGCCGGAGCCTTCCCAGGCCTCCACACACACGCAACCCCCCCAAAAAAATGAAGGGAGGAAGGGGGGGATTGGAGCGAGCCGGGGATGCTGGGGATGAGGGGGAGCAGGGGAGGGCCAGGGCCGGGAGCCACCGGCCAGCAAGAACAAAGGGCCGGCGGCAGCCGCGCTCCCGCTGCCCAAATTCCAGGAGTTCCAGGCCACGGCGGGGGGAGGAAGGGTGGCCGGCATGGCCGAGGCCCCTCTGACCCCCTGCAGCCCCTCCGCATCGGCCCCACGCCCGGCTCGCCCGTCGGGTGCTGGGGTTCAGGGTCCAGGTCCCACGGCGGAGCTGAGGGGTTGGTCACGGGGGGCAGGGGGCGGTTTTGGTATGGGGGGGTGTAGGGTGACCCTGGGGTCCCTCTGGGCTTGGGATCACAAAGCGTTGCCGTCCTCATAATAAAACCGTGTCGAAGCATAGCCTAGAGCAAGGATTTCACTTGTTATCATTAGGGTCCAGAGTTAACCAGCGGGACAGGGAACAGCAGGAGAGCGGGCACCACTTCTCCCCGCTCTCTGTGGCCCCCGGGCACCCCCTCGCCGAGAACCTCTGCTTTTCCACCCATCCCGCACCCCGGCAGCTCCGCAGTTATTTACGGCAGACAAAGACGCCAGCAGATGAGCGGCCGAGCGCTGCCCGCTGCCCCCCACCCTCACCCCTTCCCCACCTGCATGTGGGTGACTTCATCCCTCCTCTTCCTCCCACCCAACAAATCCCTCGTCACAGATCCCAGCGCTGGGCTTGCTTCCCCTCCCCGGAGGGGTGACAACGTGGAGCACCCCAAACCCGGCCGCTGCTCCCCAAACCGCCGGGCTCCGGTTCGCCCCCACCCCGCCGCGCTCCGGAGGGGCTTGGCCAGCCCCGGGGTCACCATTGTCCCCGCGGCCTCCCCAGCGTGACACAAGGGGACGTTTATTCCCAGCCAGCTCCGGCCACTCAATCAAACCATCTTTGTGTCCGGAGGGGCCTGGGGGGAGCGGCCGCGGCACCTCGGGAGCGTTGAGGCCGTTTAAACCAAAATCCCTCGGAAAACGAGCGGGGTTGGGACGCTGGGACAGCAGGAACGCGGGCGGTGGCGCCGAGCTGTGCCCGGGGTATGGCCGGGCCATGCCCAGCGCGTTTCGGGCAGCCCAACCCCACCGCAGCCAGAGCCCATGCCTCAGTTTCCCCCACTCCGCAGAGGGGAAGCAGCCCATGAGGGCCACGGGAGCTGGACCCCCCCGGCACTGGGCACAGGAATTGCTGAGTCCCCAGAGGGTCACTGCGCCCCGGCTCTGCACCCCACCTTCGCCTGCAGCCTGGGGATACCCTGACCGTGGTCCCCTCTGCTCAGCCTGCACCCACAGCCATGCCCAGGGCACCCCGGCCACCACGCTGTCCCCCAAAGCTGCAGTGTCCCCCCAGATCCCCCCCTTTGTGCCAGGCAGCCCCACGCCAGGCATCCCGGCCGGGCTGCAGGGCAGCTGCGGAGTCCTGGGCACCCGGCCGCCTTTGCCCCACCTTGACCGCCCAAGGGCCCACCCTGGGGGGGACACACGCGTCCTCCCGCCCCGCAGGGCTGAGGCTTGGCACAGCCGGCGCAGAGCAGCCCCCTCCTCGGCTCCTGCGCCAGGAACGAGCTGGCGTGCAGAGGGCTGGGGCTCGCCCCGTTTTTCGGGGCACGGTTCCCATTGCCACCCGGTGACGTCATCGCGATCCCACCGGGACGGGGCAGCCCCAGCCCAGCTCCGAGCCCCGCGCCGGCAGAGCAAACAGCCCCCAAAGCAGACGTGGGCAGGGTCAGACTCTGCCAACACTCAGCAGTGACCCGAGCCCCGTGCCACGGCGAGCCCAGCTCAGCTCCCACCACGGAAACGTCCCTTTGCCGTCACAGCTCCTGCCTGGATCCAGCCCTGAGCAAACCCCTTCCCCTCTCCCAGAACGACGCAGAAAATCTTTTCCCGGTGCCGGCAGTTCAAGCGCCGGGGGGCTGCGCTGCTGGGGTTTTCGGGCTCAGAGCAAGAATCGCCCCATGGTCCCGTCCTGCAGCTCAGCCCCCGTGCCAGCGGCCGGTGGGTGCTCTCAGGAACAGGGTCCTCCCTCGGCTCCAGGGGCTTGGTGTGGAGATAAATGGGTGACGCCTGCGGGACCCCGTCGGGGAGAGCACAGGGGGTTAAATAAAAAATTACCAGGGTTTTCCAGTCTCTCTCTACTGTTATCTAGAGCAATACCCCCAAGAATTTTTCCCCAATTCAAGTAAAACCAAAATAAAGCCACTTTCCTGCCAAAGTAACTTCTGTTTGCTCTTAATTTTTTACCGTAAGCCAGCAAAATTAAACGCTAGATACTAATTCTGAGGGGAAAAAAGGATCCACCGAGGAGCTTAATCCATCAGCTACCTGCCCTAAATCCACCCCCTCAGCTCCTTCAGCTGTATTTTTCCCCCACCCTGGGGGTGCCAAACCCTCCCGCGCATCCCAGGGGGCAGCTAATTAGGATTAGCTGCTGCATATTAATTCCCTGCTCCCATGTCAAAGCAGGGGCACGGCCAGGAGCAGCAGCGCATCTTCTGCCAGTGGTTTCAGCTTCATCCCACTCCTCCGTAGGACCAAGTAAATAAGGAAAAGGAAGCAGAGGAGCTGGGGGCAGCAGGGAAACGGGGTCTCCAAGCCAGCGGCCCCATCCCAGCCGGCTCCATCCCAGCCGGCTCCATCCCAGCCCTTCCCGGCTCCAGCGGGAGCAATCCCATTCATTTGGGCCATTTTATCTGGGAAGACCATTTAAGGGTGTTTTCTCTCCCTGCCCTGGGGCTGAGAGGGGAGCTGGGGGAAGGGATGTGCCTGAAGCCATCCGTTAATCTTTAGACAGAGACAGGAGGCTTTTTTTGTGTGCGCGGGTCTTGAGGGAGGTTCAGGGGTAGAATAAAGCCGCTCTCTTTCACTCTTTGCCATCAGGACCTGGCGCGCAAGCGGCCCGATACGATTTTATTCCAGCAGTTATTTAAAAAAAAAAAAACCAAAAACAACAAAGAAATTTTTCCTACCCCTCTCCCCCCAAAAGCAGAGATGCGAGGTGCATTTCCACCCCTGGTCAGCCACCCACGCCGGACCCCGGGTGCCCCCCCAGCGCCGCGGGGTGACCCCGCTCCCGGAGAGCGGACGCAGGAGCGACACACGTGAGAAAGCGGAAAAAGTGAGATACAGAATGCGTCCCACAGGCACCATGGTCCAACGCACTGACTAACTCCAACTGCTGCTCCGAGCGGGTTCCTCCTTCCCCTCGCCACCGCCCCAGCCCTGCGCAGACAAAATTTCCCCGACCGGATCCTGCCCCGCACCCCAACCCGGGTAAAGGCAGCAGGAGACCCCGCGGGATGGCCAGACCCTGCTCCCCGATGCAGAAATCCTCCCTTGTGCCCCTGCCTTTGCTCTCCGGCGCGGTCAGGGATGAAGCTGCCTCCAAACACGTGTTTTGGGGTTGGTTTTTTGGTTTTTTGTAAGACCTCACGTCATGCTGGTGTATTGCCTGGCTGCACGCCGGAGAACAGCGTGAGCGCAGGTGGGCGACAGCCCAGGCTGGTTCAGCCGAAACCCACGGCCGAGCGGCAGCCGTCGTCCCCTGTGCCCCGTCCCCTGCCCGGCCGAGCAGGGACAGAGCCCCTCTGCCGACCTCGACCCCCGCGGCCGGCAGCACCCAGGGGAACCTGGGGGAAATGAAGCCCCCCGCCGTGCCCACGTTGCCTGGGCACTCAGGCAGGGCACAAATGCCACATCGCAGCCCCAGCGCATCGAACCACGGGCACAGCCTTACGTCCCCGCAAGGACACGCGGGACTGCGTCACCGAGATGCCACCAAACGCCCTGCGGCCACAGCACCCGTGGGGTCCCAGCGGTGCCCAGAACCTCTCCTTGCCAAAAATCACAAAGAGGAACAAAAAAACCCCCCAACTAACATTGCCTTCATGGAGGATTTAGAGCTGTTGGCTTGGAGAACAGATGGGAACGTGGAGCTGAGCTGTGCGGGCAGCAGTACCCGGGGTCTGGGCAGCCAGGGCCAGGTTTGGGGACGGGCTGCGAACCCCAGCGCTGGTGGGCTGCGCCTGCTGCTCCGGCCAGCGGCCCTGAGCCCTGGGACCGTGGGGTGCTTGTGTTTCATCCTCCCCTTTCCCAGGTTGCCCTCCCCGGCAGCCCCACGCCCCTGTAAGCGATGCCCAGCACCGCGCTGCAAGCCCGAGCACCACATCCCCAGGGGACCACCGCAGCTTTGGGGTCTTCCCCAGCACCAGCCTGATTTCTACCACATCGAGACCACTACCCTTTCGCGGGTGCTGCTCAGCCCTTCGCTTTCTCCTACTCCGCTGCGCTTCTTCCCTCCTGTCTCCTCACAGTCCCCAAATGAATCCATCTCCAGTGTCCAGGGGAGGCATTTGAACCCAAACGCCTCATTTTTCGCTCACAATGCGAGGGAAAGGCAGCCCCGAGGAGCCCTGTTAGTCTCCTGTCCTGCCGAGATTTTAATCTCTTTGTGATCAGATAAAGGGAGAGGGAGATGGAGACGCGCTCCCTGCAGAGCGGGGCCATTCAGACCCGGTTCCTGTAATAAAGTGATTTAATAGATCTAAAGAGGCCAATTCCCTTCTTTCTCCCACAATTACTTCCTGTGGGTCATCATTCACATATGTAAATGAAGAGGGGAAGGAGAGGGTTATGGGGGGCTCTGGGGTGTTAAACCCCCATGGCTGGTGTGGGGCAGAGTGTGCGGTGTGGGTGGTGGGTGCCGGTCACAGCACCCTGACCCCAGCACCCCCTGCCCCATCTCTGTCCCTCACAAGCCAGTTCTGGCTTTTGCCCTCCCAGGCCTGACTCCCTCCCCGGGGAGCACAGCCGGCACCGGCTCTTGGGAAGCACCGGGATGCCGGGATGGGGAGAGCATCCGCGAAAGGGCCCGTTTCCCCGCCAGCCACCCAAGAGCAGCGAGGCCGGGGTGGGAGCGTGAATTTGGTCCCTCTCCGAGGAGCAGCCGGTGCCGGGATGCTCCGCAGTGGGAGAGCCGCTGGCTGTTTCGCTGCAGGCGAGCGGGGGCTTTTTGCCACGAGCGAGCGAGCGGGGCAGGAGGCAAAGCCCGACCCGGAGGAGAAAGGCTCAGCATCAGCCCGAAGCCGCTGCAAAGCCCCGCGCTGGGAGCACCCTGCCCTTCGCTGCGGCACGGGAACCACACACCCACCACGCTGCCGCAAAGAGCCCGCTTTCACCCAGCGTTCGCCGTATTTTCCGAACGCAGCAAACCCTGCGCATGGGACCCCACGCCTCCCCCAGCCCCGGAAAATGCAGGGCACCGGGCGGCTGCCCCTCTCCCTGGGTGGTGGGATGCCCCTGGCAGAGACACCCCTGCTCGTTCTCTTTCTGAAGGAACGTGAGCAAGAGCAATCAGGAAACCGGACTGTCTGGGGGCAATAAAACCCCCGGGAGAAGGGAGGGAGGGCGAGAGCCTTCCCCTCACGGGCACCAGGTCCCGCTGTGCTACATTGAGATGCAAAGACCCATTTGCTCTCTCGAGAGCACCAGGATCTCCATTTTCCCTGGCTGGTTTGGAGCCCTCGCCTCCGAACCCAGCCGTGTTTCAGGCTCGGGATGATAGCTTCCACCACACCCCAGACGAAGAAGGGATTTGCTTCTCCCTTGGTCATCGTTCCTTTCCCAAGCCACTGTAGCCCTGCCTGCAGGAGCCGCTGCCTCACGGGCAGGGGGTGAGAAACCCCCAGGAGCCCTGAACAGCCCAGGTGACCCCAATTTGGGGGGTTTTGGGCCTGTGGAGAGCAGCAGCCACTGAAGCTGGCTGGTCCAGGGGCTCCCTGGAGCCGGCATCACCAAATCCTGCGCGGCTGCTCCCAACCGTACCCACAAACCCACTCGTGTTTGCTCCAGAGATGCTTGTGCTTGCTTTGCTCCCTGGCCCACGCTCGTCACACAGACCCCTTTCCACGCAAGCCAGTGCCGAGCCCCACAGCTCCCACCCAGCGCTGGCCCGACAGCCCCGATTCGGGCACCATCTCCACATCCATTCCCCCCGCCCCGCAACGGGGTCCCCAGGCAGATCCTTCCCCGACAGCCGGGAGCAGGGGGGGTTCAAGCAGCCACAGCCCCGAATCCACGACTTCCCTCAGCGCAGGATCACCGACACGTGTGGGGCTTCCCCCTCAGCAAGGTGCATTGGGATCAAATCCGGACACGAGACTGTCACTATCCTACGGGATCCACAGGAACACATACGCGACCCCGCACGCCTTTGTGCCAGCTGCAGCCGAAAGAAGGCAGAGAAACCCGCCCTGGGGGATGAGCTGCAGCTGGGGAAAGCCCAATCCTGCACCCCTGCCTGGCTCGGGGTTCACAGGACCCTGTACCCAGGGGAAAACCGGCCCTGGGATGGGCAGCATCCCAGCTCCAGCACGTCCCGCTCACCCCGCGGGCACCTGCTCCCCCGGATCGGGCCCCGAGGGGCTCCCCTGGGAACCGGGATGGGAGAATGAAATCGCTCACGGATGAGCTTACAGGGCCGGTGCCCGGAGAGGAGCCCCGGGCTGCGGCGGGGCGAGCGGCCGTGCCTGCCCTCCGCCATGGAGAAACGAGCCCGGGGGACCCCCGGGATGCCGGGCTGGGCAGGGGGGACCCACGGCTTCATGTGGAGGCGGCGTGGGGGGATCCCCATCCCACCTCGCATCCTCCCCGGGGGGTCCCAGGGGCTGCACCCCGTTCCCTCCCCAGGACCCCACGCGGGATCTGGGCCCCGTACCTGGTGCACGAAGACATCGACGGGCGAGTCCAGGGTCGCACCGCCCTTGGCGGTCATGGAGAGGAAGCCGAAGCCCATGCGGACGTTGAACCACTTACAGATGCCGGAGCCGTGCAGGGGCTGGGATTCGTTCTCAGCCTTGGGCGAGTCTCCAGCCGGCTCCTCGCCCGGCTTCGCACCTGGGGAGAGACCCACGGAGCCGCTGAGCTGGGGGTTGGGGTGCCCCGTGTCCCCCACCCCCTGCCCAGCCACCCAGGTCCCGCAGCTGGAGCCCCAAATCCCGCTCGGGCTTCGCAGGTTGGAAAAGGCAGAAAAAAAGGAAAAAAACCCAAAACCCTGAAACAGTGGTCAGTTCTGGCTCCACGTGTGCGTGGGGATCCCCCCAGGAGTGGGGGGAGATGAAGGCAGGTCCTGCCGGCACGACCCGGGTGATGTGGGGGGTGGGGGTCCGAAAGCTGTTCTTCCCTCAAAAACGTTAAAAACAAAAAAAAAAAAAAGAAAGAAAACCCAAGCCCCAAAACCAAAAAAAAGCCAAAAATGAAAAAAATACCAAAGCAAAAAAAATCACAAAAAAGGGAAAAACTCCCGCAAAACACCAACCCGAAACCCCCCCAGCAAGCCACGCTGGGGAAAGTCGCTCCCCCGCCGTCAGCATCCCCCCGCTGCCCGGGGACCCCCCCCGCCCCCAAACCACCCCAGCAGCCCCCACCGGCCCCAAACTCCTAGGCTCATCTTGGGGCTGGGAGAGTGGGGGGAAAAAAAAAAAAATTAAATAAAATTAAATTAACCCCCCCAGAGCTGCAGCGGGGGAGCGAGCCCTTGGCCGGCCCCGGCCTCGCTGCTGGGGCACAGCGGGGTGGGGGGGGCCGGGGTCGTGGGGGGGGAGAAGGGGGGAGTCCCTGCACCCCCCGGCCGGGCTCTGCCGTCGTTATTAATAATCGCGGAGCAGAGGCGGGCTGCGACAATAATATAACTTAACCTGCAAACTGCTGGTTGGAAACAGACCCCATCCCGACCCTCGCTTGCAAATTCCGAGTTGTGGCTGTTACCGCCTCCTCCTCCCTCCTCCTCCTCCTCCTCCTCCTCGGCCAGCTTTGAGGGTATCGGCCCAGCCAAAAAAAAAAAAAAAAAGAAAGGGGAAAAAAAAAAAAAAAGGAGGAAAAAAAAAAAGAACCCTCAACAAAAAAACCCCCAGCTTAGACCCCGCCGGGAGAGGTTTGACTCCATCTTCACTCCAACAATAGGGGGGGGAGGGAGCGGGAGGGTTTTTTCAAAGGCTCCCAAATTCTCGCAGACAATAGCGGCCCCCCCCCCGCCCCAAAGCCCCCCCCCCCATCCAGGACCCACCCGCGGGGCTGGGGGGCGCCGGGCCCCGCTCCGCCATCCCGCCCCCACGTGATCCTAATTAACACCCCCCCCCCCCCCCCGCTAATAGCGACACATTCCGGGAGGGATTTGGGGAGGGGGATCTGGGGGAGGGGGGGTGACACCCCCTCCCCTTAGGGGTGAGGCCACCTGTCAGGGGAAGACGTGACCCCGGGGGGGTGAGGAGATGGGACCCCCAATATCGGGGGGAGCTTCCACGTCGTTTCTCCTCGCCCCCCCCCCCCCCCCAAGATGCCCCCACGAGTGCCACCACCTGCGAGCCACCCCCCACGGCTGGGGGAGGGGGGGGAATCGGCACCAGGCGGGGCGGGGAGGGCCGGTTTTCGGGGGACACCGGGGGGGGTGTCTCCCCGCGCCCCTCAGCCCCACCCCGTGTCCCGCAACCCGCCCCCCCACCCCCGGGGTCACACAACCCCACGGGGACACGCAACTCCCCCCCCCTCCCGTGCCCTCCCGCCGGCGGGGAGCGGGGCCCCGCCTCGGCCCCGCTCCCCGCCGGCAGGAGGGCATGGGGGGGGGTGGGGGTCGGGGGTCCCGTCCTCCCCCCGGGCAGGGCGCGGACAAAGGGCGAGTGACCAGCGGCCGCGTTTCCGGCGGGGTGGCCGATGTCCCGGCCCATGGGGGCACAGCGCCGCCCGCCGCCCCACCCGGGAGGTGTGGGGGGGACTCCCCGCCCCCTCCCCAACCCGAGGTGACCCCCCCCCGTGCCACCCCCCCCCATCCCCCGCCGCAGGGAGAGCTGCCCAGGGCGGGGGGGTGCGCTGAGCGCAGCCGCCCCACGCAGGACTCGCCCCGCGTGGTAGCGTTGCGCGGTGGGGGGAAGGGGGGCAGGGAGCGGACGCTGGGGATCCCGGCGGGGGGGTCGCGGTGTCACGCGGGGGGGTTCCCCCGGGGCCGGCCCGGTGCTGCCCGCGAAATCCCGCGTGGGGGGAATCCCCGCGCGAGGGCCCCCACCGCGCCGCCGCCGCTGTCCGTGGTGCTGAACGGCGCCGTCCCTGTCCAGGGTCCTGGGCCGCGGCTTCCTCCTCCTCCTCCTCCTGCCCTTCCTCCTCCTCCTCCGTCCCCGCAGATCCCCCGCCCGCCACCGCTGCTCCCTGCACCCGGGGGCTTCGCCTTGCCCCTTCCCCGCCGGCCTCCCACCCGCGGGTCTGGGGTGACAGCAGAGGAGGAGGAAGAGGAAGGTTTTTCTCTGCGAGGGCAGGGAGGCAGGTGAGCCTCTGGGAGGAGGCAGACGGGGCCGGGAGGGAGGTGCCCCCCAGGGCTCTGCCGGCTCCCCCCAGTGCAGATGAACCAGGGTCCCACGGGGCACGGGTGGAGCAGGAGGTGCCCATGACCCACACACAGCAACCTCAATAACTCCATGACACTCACAGAGTGTCACCTCATCTTTACACCAGTTTTAACTGGGATAGACCGGGAAAACTCCACGGGTCTCTTATCCACAACACCAGTCTTGAGTCACATCCCCAAAGCCAACGGGCGATAGCAGGCAGGCAAAGTCCGGCCGGGTTCTTCCTGGGCACAGACCGGGACCCCCACTCCCACCCATGACCAGGCTCTGTCAGCCTGCAGAGCTCCCTGCCCAGCGGGGACCGTCTTGGCAAGATGGAAACCACGCTGCGTGTTCACCCTTGGTCGCCTTCACGCTCCCCCTCTCCCCGCCGGCACCCACGGCCATCCCGGCTGGGGATCCGCTGCAGGACGGTCCCGGGGGCTGCGGGAGCAGGGTGCACCTGGCACCCTCTCCTGGCCAGGTCCGCGGGTTGCCTTGATTCTCATTCCCTTTGCGGGATAACTAGGGCAAGAGGAAAGAAGGGAGGAAAACCCCCTCCTTCCAGCCTATCTCCTTCCCTGCTTCCCTCCTTTTGCCCAGGATTTGGGAAGGGCAGCGCAAAAAAAGCCCATGAGCAACACCAGCCCATTCCTGGGACATCAGGGGCACCAGAACAAGCCTCCAGGGCTGGGGCCAAGGTTTGTCGAGCAGCCCGGAAATATGTCTCTGTCCCTTCTGTCCCCAGAGGGGACACCCCAATGCCAGCACCCACACAGCCTGGGGACGATGTCCCTGGGCAGACAGGAGAAGCTGCAGCGGGGCGGGAGGTGGGCAGAGGGGTGGGGGTACAGGGCAAGGATGCAGCGAGGAATCAGCCCTTGCTTTCTCCAAAACGAATCCTTGGGAAAATAATCCCTCACCACGCACCAGGTTCCTCCCCCCAGCCCCTTCCTGACCGAGAGGAGGGACCGGCAGCCCCCCAGAGACGCTTTCCTGTAACTCTCTTTTAACTCAGCAGCGAGTTTCTCGGCATCCCCCGATTTCTGCCCATCCCCGGTGACTTTCCGTCCCAGTGACGCAGCCACGTCCCTGAGCACGGCACTTCCAGGCAGCGTCCCTTTACATCCCAACTTCGCCTCCCCCGGCCCTGGCAACACAGCCCTGCAGCAGCGACAGCCCCGCGTCATATTTCTGTGTGTGGCGTATTTGTTTTTGGGGCCTGTTGAATGGCAGTTGCGAAAGGGAAGGGGACTCCTTCCTGTTCTTTCAGAGCCCGTCGCTGTGCCCTGCTCAGCTTCAAGGGAATAGCCAGCAAAGCGGCCGCTTTCACAAATAATGGCTTCATTAGATTGAAAGAAGTGGACAGTGACCTCGCCGAAATGGACTTTCTGACCCCTGCTGACCTCTGGCCCCAGCTCTGACAGCCTGTAAATCTTCCCCCTCGCAGCACGGCCGGGGCGAGGGCAGGCAGTGCTCGGCCGGAGCCCAGCGCTGGCAGTGCTGCCATGCTCCGGCACCGTCGTGCGAGGAGCACGATGCTGCCTGGGGGCTGCCTGGCTCCAGCCCCGCTGCCAGGTCCTGAGCCCAGCAGGACGAGGCCCAGGGGGTGTGAAAAACCCAGGCTCGTGGGTCACGGCTTTGGCAGAGATGGGGACTGGTGTCCTCAACGGGCTGCAGTCCCCGGCAGGGGCTGGTCCCAGGAACGGTGTTGTCGTGGCTGTGGCTCCCAGCACAGTCACCATCACCATCCACCCATCGGGAAGGCAGAGACCAGTTCAAAAGCAGCCTCCGAGTCCTCATCGGGGAGACTGGAGCCCATTCCCTGACTGTCCCCTGGGCACAGCCCTCCCGGCTGCGCACAGACACGCACAAACAGCCCCCCCAGCGCCCACCTTCACCTCCCGCCCGTGGGCACGGACCCCTCCCGCAGCACCCAGCACCTCCTTCCCCACCTGCACAGCCCAGGGTGCTGCCAACCGCCGCACAGCCTCCCCACCCGCTCTGCTGGTGGAGAAACTGAGGCACAACAGGGATCCGTGGCCAGTGCATGGCCATGCAGTGAGAGCTCATGGCAGGGTCTCCCCACCAGCTCGGTGCCCCGTGCTCCCCAAGGCTGGCACTTGCCCCCCACGGCACAGCCCCGGTGCCGGCAGCGAGCCCCTCGTGTCCCGGAGCCACTCGCCTCTCTCCTCCTCGCCCTCGCACGCTCGCCGCTGACCTTTGGCTACAAAGCAATCAATAATGGAGGCCATGGTGCCACTCCTCCCCCTCACCGGCCCCCCACACCCCCCGCTCGCCCCGTGCCTCTAACGAGCCCAGCCAGGATTGAGGGATGCTCCGGTAACTCCCAGTGCTGGGGACACGGGGCTGGGTGTGACACCAACCTTCCGGGGACACAAGTGTGCTCCCAAGAATGCCCTGACCAGGCCCCCCCTTCCCAACACCCCAAAAGTGCTCCCCTGGGGCTGCTTTCCAGCTCTGGGGTGTCAGCGGGTGCCCCACACCTCTGGGCTTGGGGCTCTGCGGTCCCCACAGTGGGGATGGAGCGTGGGCAGCCTGCTGCCATCAGAAATGGGGCTCCCCAGGGAGGAGGGAAGGACGAGAAGCGCACACGTGGGGTGACCCGCCGGGACGCTGCCCGGTGCCAGGCTCCCGCGCGGCTTCGCTGCCTTTTGGATAAGGCAGGAGGGGGTCAGGGTGGGTAAGGACAGCCCTGGCCTGGAGCGACGGGCCGTCCCCAAATTCGGCGGCTCCTCTTCGCACCCCCAGCTCCCCTTGATAAAAGCCCCCGGGCAGCAGCTGATCGATCGGCTGCAGAGCGGGCATTGATCAGGATTTCAGCCCCATACATATTCCTGCTGCCTGATAAAGGGAAATCGATAGCTGAAAGAGGCATTCCTTCGAGGCAGCAGCCTCCAGCAGGGCACACAAGCCTCCCCTCGCCCCGTAAATCCCCCCACCCCAGTTCAAGCCTTGCTCCCCCCGACAGCAAACCCAGGCAGTGGGAGAGAAAACTGCTCTGAGGGAGCCAGGGCTGGGGGGCCACGGCAGGACACTGGGGAGGGGAGGCAGAGCCTCTCCCCCCACGGCCGAATCTCACCTCCCAGAGCATCAGCCCTGTCCCGCATCTTCCTCCTCTCACTGGTGCTCTGGCAAAGGGGGTTTTCCCCCTTCTCGGGGTGCTAAAATACCCTCCACCCCCAAAGCCCCGGGCAGGGTGACCCCAGGGAAGCTGGGCTGGCTGGCACGTCCCCAGCCCATCACCTCCAAACGCCGGCAGCTGCGGCTGACACCGCCCCTTCCCAGTGCTGAGACCTGGAAACTCGCTGCAGGTGTGGCTGGAGCAGCACCCTCCAGGTGCCTGTCATGTGGGGACGGAGTGGGGGCACCCACTGTTCACCCGGGGAGCAGCCCTGCGTGTCCATGGGTGCAAATGGGCTCAGGGGCTCAACCCCTCCCAAAATACTGCCCAGCGGGGTGGTGTGGGTCTGGATCAGCCCATAAGGACCCTTCTCACGCTCGTAATGCACCCAAATACTTGCACAGCTTCCCCTGGACACCCAATCATCCCCCCAGCATCCTGAGATCCACCCCTTGGGTACCCCACCACCCTCCTGGGCACCCCATCATCACCCCAGCAGCCTGCCATCCCCTCTTTGGGCAGCCTGCCACCCTCTTGGTCACCCCGTCATCACCCCAGCACCATGCCATCGCACCCTTGGGCACCCTGTCACCCCCCCAGCACCCTCCCAGCCCCTCCAGACTCTGCAGCCCCCCCCATCTCTCCCCAGGGTGCTCTGGGGTCCCAGGACACACGTCCCCGTCCCAGCCCTGCCTCACCCCCACCCCGTCACAGTTTTGGTCTCATGCCTTGATCCCTCTCATCCTCCTTTTCCTTTCCCTTCTCCTTCTCTCTGTCACCATCCCGTTTCCCCCTGCCTGGAGGGAGGGTGACAGTGGGGACCCCCCTGCAGCCCCCTGGGACACCCCCAGGTGCTGAGGGGCTCCCTCCAGCCCCACGTCCCGTTCCCCCGGGTGCCTCGGCTGAGCCCGTCCCTGCCCCGCAGCCTGCCCCATATCTCCTCCCTCCCTTTGCACAGAGTGACTCAAGGTCTTGCCCCAGTGTCCCTCCAGTTCCCCCAGTGCCTCGGGAACTGGTTTGCCCCGAGGACGACCCTCCCCAGCGCTGACTAAATCCTCCCCAGCCAGCCCCGACGCTGCCGGGGGACGCAGCAGGGAGCTCTTGCTTCCCACAGCCGCGGCCAGCAGGCTCGGCTGGTTTGGCACGTACACACGCTTGCACACGCATGCACACTCATGCACACACACACTGCAGCTGGCCCCGGGGCTCCCAGGCTCCCCCCACCCATCACTACCCCTGATGGGAGCCCACGGTGCTGGAGGGATGCAGGAATGGATCCTGCTCCTGTGCCAGGGCCATGGGGACGGGCAGCCGGGCCACGCGTGGGCGTTTGGCCACCCTTGGGCTCCCCATGGCTGCTGGGGACCCTGCTGCGTCCCCACCCCACACAGCTCCCAGTGCCCCCAGTGCCCTCCGCACTGGGGGGACACGGTGACCTCCCTCTGCTTTCCTGGGGATTTTCTGCTCCGGGGGGACCCTGTTGCGGTGTCACCAGCAGCGGGTCCCAGTGCCGGGCCATGCCCTGGCAAGGCAGCCGAGTCCCCAGCTGCAGGGAGACAACCTGGTGCCACTTCCTCCTCTTCCTCACCGCGAAGAGGCTTCACCTCACCTCTCCAGATTTAGCGAAGGCCCCCGAATCCGGACATTCCCTGTTCGCTTGCTCCCGACACCCACCGAGCCGTAGCGCGGCAGCGGCCGGGGCTCATCGGCGGCCATGGCACCGGAGCGGGGCAGGTTGGAGCCACTGCACTGCCACGTCCCGCAGGGATGTCCCCCGGCGCGGGCAGCCCTCCCGGCTCTGCCCTTGCCATCCCCCCTGCAGACCCCAGCTCTCAGCGCTCCGGCTCGGGGCGGCCGTCGCCACCGTTCGCCATTTTGTGGGTCACAACGTCGGCTGGCGGGGACACAGCTCCTCGGCGCTGGGACACGGTGATGCCAGGCGGTGCGGCGTGGAGTGGCTTCGCTTGCCGGGCTTTGGCTTCCCCAGCCGGCACCGCATACCTGGTTTTTAGGCTTGACCATTGCTTTGGGTTTAGTTACCCCAAAAACAAGTAAAGTGGGGAAAAAAATCCCCATTTGCCTTCCGCTGGCTGGGGAAGCGGGGTCGAGGCGAGGGCACTGCCCTGCCCGACGTGTCCCACCCCAGCTCTGCTCCTTGCCCGGACCTCGGTTCACTCTGGGTCCCCCGAGTGCCCCCCCATAGCCCTGTGCCCCCCAGGAGGTCCACCTGAGGGTGGCACCCTGGCGAGAAGCTCCACCAGTGCTCAGTGTGTGCCCACTGGGTGCCGGGAGGGCGGGTTGGGGGGTCCCAAACCAGGGTGCAGCACCCACCCCGAGTCCCCCATGCTCTCACCCCTGCAGATGGGCCACAAACCCTTCCCGGCAGCAGCAACCCAAAAACCCACCTGCACCCACCCTCGAGGCAGCAGCCCTTCCAGTGCCACCAGTGCCACGGCTGCATCCCCCAGCACATCCACCTCCAGCTCCACCGGTGCCTGCACCAGTGCTGGCGCCCACCCCCTGGCCCCCCTGACCCCACAGCCCCCTCGGTCAGGCCGGTGGGTGCTCCAGTCTGGGTGCTGGCTGGCAGGAGGAGGAGGAGGAGGAGGAGGAGGAAGGAGGGAGCTGGCCCAGCCGGGCTATGACGCTGCTGCAGAGATTTGTGCAGGGGGAGGTGGGGAAGGGGCTGCCTGGGTGGGTGCAGGGACCCGTCACGGTGTCCCCAGGCAGCAGCAATGTCCCCCAGCAGGGTCTGTCTGAGCTGAGTGGGGGCTGCGTGGCGGGGGGCTGCCCCCCAGCCCTGGACCCTCGGGGCCAGGAGGAGCCACTGCCATCCTCTGCCATGACCCCCAGCCCCATCAGCGCAGAATCACAGAATCCCAGCATGGCAGGGGCTGGCAGGGCCCTCTGTGGGTCACCCAGCCCAGCCCCCTGCCCAAGCAGGGTCACCCACAGCAGGCTGCACAGCACCGCGTCCAGGCGGGGCTGGAATATCTCCAGAGAAGGAGACTCCACAGCCCCTCTGGGCAGCCTGGGCCAAGGCTCCGTCACCCTCAGAGGGAAGAAGTTCTTCCTCATCTTCAGCTGGAGCTTCCTCTGCTTCAGTTTGTGCCCATTGCCCCTTGTCCTGTCGCTGGGCACCGCTGAAAGAAGAGGCAGTGCCCCAGCCTCGCTGACAAGGACGGAGGAGGGTCCCCCCCGAAGGGCCAAGGAGCCCTCTGTCCCCACAGCCCTGGGGGGACATGGGACACGGGACCGCGTCCTCCGGTGCCAGCGGGCAGCACGGCTCGGTGCCCTGCGACTGCGTCCCTGGGCCAGGGGCTGGCAGGGTCCCCCAAAGCCTCCTGTCCCCATGGCTCTGGGGATCAATCACGCTGATCCCCCCATTGGAGACTGGCACAGGGGTGCTTCAGAGACCCTTCCCCGGGGGGGTCGGGGACATGGCCCCCACAGGTGCCCTCCACGACGTGCGGCTCCTCCCTGGGGGTTTCACAACCGCATCCCGCGGCTGCGGCAGGGAGGGACAGGGCAGAGTCCGGCCGGCCCGCTCCAGCCCCCACCCTCACCCCGCACTTCTCCGGGACGGGTAAAGCCGGCGCGGCGGTGGGTGGGGGGCAGCCGGGCCGTGGGCTCCCCATCCCCAGCCAGACCCCAGCGCTGCTGGCCAGGGAGCTTGGCTCTGCCTCGGTTTCCCCGGGACGTGAGCGGTGGCACCCGGAGCTGGGTGGCCCCGGGCACCCCAAGCAGAGCTGAACCGCGGCCACTTGTGCCGGGCCGGCGGTGGCCGAGGAGGCTCCCGGGCTGGGCTGGCAGCTGGGAGCGGTGGCTCCGGGGCAAGGCTGGGACCGTGGCGGGGCACCCACGGGTGCCAGGGAGGAGCGGGACGGTAGGGCGAGGGTGCAGGGCGGGTGCTGGCTCTGCTGTCGCTCCCAGCCCGGGTGGCAAAGGGCCCTGCGCCCGCGGTCAGGTCTCCCGCAGTGGCCCGGGGCTACCAGGACCCCCCTGTCCATCCCCAAGCCAGCACGAAGCTCCTTGAAAGCCGCAGCTCTCCGAGACCTGGGAGCCCTCCCAGCACTGGGAGCCTCCTGGGAACGTGCTGCAGTGCCAGGGGCTCCGCGTGGGACCCCGACGTAGCCGATTAGTGCGGGTGCAATCAGCGCCCTGGGGACCCCCAGCCCCTCACCGCAGCGTCCTGGGACCCGCCAGCCCCATGGCCCAGCCGAGCCCAGCTGCTGCGCTGCAGAGCTGCGGCGCAAAGCCGGGCACCGAGATCCCCACCGAGGTTACCATCACCCTCACCGGGATGGGTGGTGGGGAGGGGGCGGCCGGGCAGGGGTCTGGGGGTCCCAGAGCCACCCAGGCTGGCCGGGCTCCCTCCCGGCGCTGCTGAGTCGGAGGAAACGGAGGAGCTGGGTGCTGGGGAACCAGCCTGACCGGCTCCCCGGCTGTCAGCACCTGAGGAATGCCAAACCTCCGCTGCGCCAGGGCTGGGTGCTGAGGGCTGGGTGCTCGGCGAGGGCTGGGTGCTCGGCGGGTGACTCTGCCGGTCCGCCCAGCCGTGGCGTGCAGCGAGCAGCACCCCCAGCCCCGCTCGGCACGGCACAGCACCCCGCTCGCCACCCGGCCGGCACGGCGGGACCCTCGGCCGGCAGGTACGTGGGGGTGCGGGGTGGGGGGCCCCCCGGGACAAGGTGCCGCCTGGGCTGGCCCGGCTTGCAGGGGTGCTGGTGGGGAGGGAGGCTTTGCGGTGCTGGGAGCTGCAGGGCACCAGTGCTCCCACCCTGGCTGCTGCCCATGGGGGCTGCCGGCTGCTTGGACCTGCGCCGCGGCTCGGCAGGTGCTGGGATGGGTCCCTGCTCTGCCGGGATCGGCACTGGCCAAGGAGGGGGCTGGGAGGTGGGGGCTGAGCCCAGCTCTGCCCCTCTCACCTTCACTCCCTGAATTTGGGGGTCTGCTGGCGTTGCAACCCCTCTCCTGCCACCCAAGTGCATCCCCAGAGCCACCGGAGCGAGCTGAGGCTCCTCCATCTCTGGTGGCCTCGCGACCTGGGCCGGAGGCCAGCGGGGCTCCCCCATCACCCCCGTCCCCTTCCTCCCCGCAGGGCACGTGGCTGCCGGTGACGCGGCCGGGGCACCGAGGGGAGACGCCGGTTCCCCTGCCCTCGCCGTGAACCCCAGCCGGCGCAGCAGCCACCCAAAACCAAATCCTTGATTTTCCCTGAAGGCGGCAGGTCCGCTCCCACCCCGCGGTGACGGGGCTCACCCCGCCGTGGCCGGAGGCTCGGCTTAACCTGTGGTCACCGGCTCAAAGGAAGCCGCAGCCCTCGGTCCCTCCGTCCTTTCTGCATATTAAACGGCGGGCACCTTGCGCCTCTTACTTGGGTGCTGGGAGACATGGGCTGGGTGCTGGGAGACCCTTTGGGATGGCGGCAGGCAGCAGACGAGCTGAGTGCGTTGGCTTGGCTTGGCCAGGGGGGATTAACGAGCTGTGCCGGTGCCGCGATGTGGCAATACCGCTGGGATGGAGCGCGGCATGTCCTGGCGGGCAGGGATGGCTGGCAGGAGCGGCCGGGAGGCTGCAGAGCCACGTCCTCGAGTCCTCATGTCCTTGCGTCCTTCACCCACCGTCGTGACACAAACACGGCGCTGGGGCTCTGGAGCGAGCTCCTTTCCCGGTGCTGGCGGGGTGCCAGGCAGCCCAGGGTGGCACCGGCTGCCGGATCCAGCTGCGGGGATGGGATGGGAAAGGCAGACCTGGAGATCTTTGGAAATCCAGCTCCGGGGCGAGAGGCAGCCACGATGCTGAGTCAGCAGCCCCCGCCTGCCCCCAGCACCCCGGTGCCGCACGGAGCCGGCGTCCCTGTCCTGGTGCCACCCTGGGGCCACGGGCACGGCGGGGCCAGGCACCGTCTGCGAGCGCTTGAGAAACCGGCGCTGAAGCAAGGCTGGGGTGCAACCGGGTGCCAGGCGGCTCCAGGGGGACGGCAACGTCGCAGGGCAGCGAGGGGCCACATCCCCGTGCCAACTGCACTGCCCTGGCACTGCCGCCCCGGGCAGGAGCTTCCCCAGAGCAGGGGGTCCCCGTGTGCCACCGTGGAGCCCCTGTCTCAGGGCGCTGGGGGTCCGTCCAGCCTGACCCTGCCCTTGGCCGTTCACTCTGACACCCGGCTTGTCCCCTGCACATTTAAGCGGCTTTTTCTCCGCGTGGCCGAGTGCACCCATCCCTTTTCCACTGGCGGGTGCTGTGTGACCCTGGGGACCCAGCTGTGACCCTGGAGACCCAGCTGCGGCCCTGGAGACCCAGCTGTGGGCCTGGGGACCCAGCTGTGGCCCTGAGGACCCAGCTGTGACCCTGGAGACCCAGCTGTGGCCCTGAGGACCCAGCTGTGGCGTTGCCCATGCAGCTGTGCGGCCCCGCCTGTGCTGGTCCCAGCCTCCAGCGGTGCCGGCTGTCCCAGACGAGGTCTCATCGCCTCCTGGAAAATGACACAAACTCTTCCTATCTCTACCGGAAAGACCTGCCGGGCCGGGGAGAGCAAGAGGCGCGGAGGGCTGGGAGAAGGGGCGGGCAGCTGCCTGCACCCCGCGATTCTCTGCCTGCCCCCGGTCTCCTCGACCCCCTTTAGGGACCAGCACAGCCCAACCTGCTGCTGCAGAGGGAGCCCAGCCGCAGGGCGGTGCAGGATGAGGCCTCCTCCCGAGGTGTCCCCCGGGGAACCAGCCCTGGGGGCTGTGCAGGGAGGTGTCCTCGTCCCCAGCTGGGATACCCCAAGCTCAGCCTGTCCTCAGGCTGGGCCCAAAGCTCCGTCCCCGCTGCTGTCCCCACAGCCGGGCGGTGACACCGAACAGCTCCTAACTGGGAGACGCCGAGATGCCAGCACCCTTCCGGCTCCCTCCCCGGCACCTGCTGCGTCAGCTGCTTCCCAAACCCAAACCCAGCAATAAAACCCTTCTGGGGCAGGGACAGAGTGACGGCACAGCGACGCCTCCGCCGGCATCCCCCCCCCAGCCGGGGCAGCGCGGGTGTCCCTGTCCCCTGCCCCGCGCCCCGGGGGCCGTGGTGATGCCCACCCTGCCGCAGGAGCTGAGCGCTGGGTACCAGCTGGGATTGGGGTGCGAGCACCCGGTGATTAGCGCAGCTCGTTTGCTCGTGCCGATGGGGCTGCAGAGGCGGACGCACCCGTCCCACCTTCGCCCAGCAGCAATAGGGAAGGGTCAAGGGAAGGGGCTGCTCAGGTCCCCACTTGCTCCTGCGAACCCCACGGCTCCGGGCGCTTTTCCCCCATGGAGCAGCTTCCCTGTTGCTTTCTGGGCTTGTTTGTTTACTGCGTTTGCTGACTCGGCGCAGCCCTGCTGCCCGCCTGACTCACCCCGCAGCTTGGGGCACGGCACGGCTCGAGGCACGGCACGGCCGGATCCTGCACGCTCCCCTGCACCGTGCCAGCCCTCCGGGCTCTGCCGGAGCCCACCTTGCTGGCGTGACGGAGCTCCCCACCGTCTCTGCTGGACGCAGAAGCGTTGGCAGAGGGGCCCACGGTGCCCACCACGTCCCGCACGTGCCAGCATGGATGACAGGAGCACACTGAGAACCACAGAGAGCCCCAAAGCCACCTCCTGTGCTCATGGGACCCCCCCCAAACGTCCTGCAGGACTGGAGGGAGGTCTAGGGGGTTTTGGGGTCTGCCTCAGGGTCCAGGGCTGGTCTCCGCAGGGTGTTTTCTGCTCAGCTCTCCCCGGATCTCCTTTTCTCCCTGTAGCTCCACCAGTCCCAGCGTGGCTGCCGCAGGGGCCGAGCCCGGCAGCGTGGGGGGTTACGGGGCCGTGGCAGCTCCTGCTCCCCAGCCCCCCGGCATGGACTCGCCGTTCCAACGCGCCAAGGCCAGGGGCTTCGTCTCCAGCGCGGAGCTGAGCATGAAGCAGGCAGCAGGTGCTCCAGGACAGGAGGGCAGGTCCCGCTTCCAGAAGGTCTCACTGGTGTCCCGGCGGCTGGAGAGCACGGGGAGCGCGCGGGGCCGGGACGGGAGTCCCTCCCGCGTCTCCCTCCTGCTGCAGGCCTGGGAGAGGGAGATCGTGGAGCAGACGGCTTCCGGCTCCGCCACCCTGACGCACCGGGAACGCTCGTCCTCCGTCAACCTCCTCAAGGACTTCACCACGCACGGCCCCATCTTCTCGCAGGTGTATTCCCCCGCGCAGAAGCCCCGGCGGCAGGACGAGAGGGGGAAAGCGGGGGTTGACGGCGGCAGTGACTGCATCCCCCCGCCCGCGGGTGCCCCCCGCGAGGTGCCCGTGCACAGGGAGAGCTACGTGCATGGCACCCTCCTGCCCACCCGACCCGCCGAGCGCCCGGCCGGGGGTCCTGGGGAAGGTCCTGGCACCCTGCGCACGGTCAAGCCTGGCTGTGTCCCTGCCCTGCCCAGGGCCAGGCACGTCACCGTGCTGCGGACGGGCAGGGACGCAGCCGGGCCTGAGCCGGGGCTGGCGGAGGGAAGGGAAGCCCGAAACGGGATGGACAACGCTGCCGGTGCCACCACGGCCCCGCCACAGCGGGAGAGCTGCGGGCAGGACGGCAGCGGCGTCGCTGGGGCCGCAGCGGGCAGCGAGAGCTCACCGGGCACCGCGGAGGTCACTGGGCTCCGGGACGAGGGATCCCCCGGGGAGAAACACTCACCGCAAGCCGAAGCCGTGCCGGTGAACGCAACCCCAACAGACAGTGACAGGGATCCACAAACCAGTACAACCAGCTCGCCGCAGTGTCCCTCGGCAGATGCCGGTGGCCAGGCTGATTTGGCTGGCGAGGGGGAGGGAAGCATGGCAGACGGGGACAGCACCGCTTCAGCCACGCCACCGAGGACAGAGAGCCCCCCGGGAGCTGGCAGCACCCCTGAAAACCCCTCCTTGGAGGCGAGCGATGGTGCAGAGCCTTCACCCAAAGCACCAGCATCGCCAAAGGCTGATGTTGAGTTGGAGGGGGGCGAGATGACGGGGGACCCCCAGGACACAGCCCAAGAGCCCGAGAGCAGCTCAGAGCCCCCCGCTGAGCCCCCAGCCCCCGACCGCCCAGCCGAGAGCCCTCCAGACGCGACCGAGGAGGACCCCGAGCTGCTGGTGGACATGGAGATCTTTGTAGACACGCTACGCAACATGGAGCCATCGGAGATGCGGAAGGCGCCCAAGGTCCCGCGCCAGCCCCGGCCGTCGTCGCTGGGCCGCTGCGCTGCTCTACCCCCCATCCAGGAGGACCGCGTGGCCCCCCGGGCCTCCGTCTCCCTGCCCGAGGCCCTGCGCGAGCTGCTGGAGCGGGGCCCAGCGGGGCGGCGGGAGGAGAGCCCCAAGGAGGAGGAGGAGGAGATCGAGAACCCTTACCTGAGCCCTGAAGAGCGGGCGTCGGTGGGGTCCCTCCATGGGGTGCCCGGGGACAGCGTGGCCGGCGATGGCCGGGCAGAGGGGGGCTCGCTCCCTGGGACGCCAAGGCAGACTGGAGCGGAGGAAAAGGCCAAGCCGGTGGCCACGGGCTTGGCCGACCGCAGCGTGCTCTTCCGAGGGAACGTCCTCAAGGGCATGGCGCTGCTCTCCCACTTCTTGGAGCACCGGGCGGCCACAGCCGACGAGGGCAAGCCCTACTCGCGCCTGGACAACAGCATGCTCTACAGCCGCTTCATCTCCCCCAGCGTCGCCCTGCTCGAGCTGCCCGGCAGGGACGGCGGGGACATGGGCTCACCCATCGCCGGGGACCACAACGGGCTGGGACCTGGTGACCACCCTGACCCCGAGACGGCCATGCTGGAAGCACCGAGTCCTGGCTCCATCCCTCCTGTCACCGATGAGCCGGAGAGTGCCATGGCCCTGTGCCCCGCTGACCTCCCGGTGAGTGAATCCCACAACGCGGCCACTGGGGAGATGCTCTGCCCTCCTGGTGCTCGGGGAGGTGGTGGGCTCTGAACCCCAGAGCATCTTTCCCTGTTCCCAGCACACGGCTTGTGCTTCCCACCAGAGAGGCCGTGGGGTGAAAGGGAGAGTGCTGGGATGGGTGACGGGAAGGGTGCTGGGATGGGTGACGGGAAGGGTGCTGATAGGGCTGATGGAAAGGTACTGGGATGGGTGACAGGAGGGTACCAGGATGGGTGATGGAGGGTATTGGCATGGGTGATGGATGGGTACCAGGATGGGTGATGGAAAGGTACCAGGGCGGGTGACAGAAGCGTATGAGGTCAAGCGATGGGAGGGTGCCACCACGGACGATGGGAGGGTCCCGGGGCGGGTGACGGGAGGGTCCCGGGGCAGGCGGGGAGGCTGATCCCCAGCGGTGCAGGAATGCTCGAGGTGTGGCTGCTCGGGGCGGTGGGAGGGCTTGGCAGACGCCAGACGCGAGGCTGCTGCTGCGGCTGCGGCTTCCTTGGGCTGCAGGGAGATGGCTGGTGCAGCCGACGTCCCTCTGCGCTCCTCACACGCCCGTCCCCTCGGCTCTTCCCAGCAGGAGGACACGGAGGGCTTCGAGAAGATCAACACGAGACCTGGCAAGGTACAGGAGCGTGGCGGGGCTGGGCTGGGTGGCTGGGCACGGTGCGGTGCGGTGCAGTAGCCCCTCTCTGCTGTCACCCCCTCCCAGATCATCCTCTTCTCCGAGGCCGGCTTCGCGGGTCAGAAACGGGAGATCTGGGGCGACGTCCCCGATGCCACGTCCTGGGAGCTCTCGCACACCATCTCCATCCGGGTCATCCGAGGCGGGTAGGGGACGGCGGCAGGGCGAGGACATGGGGGGAGGGCTCGGCCGGGGCTGCCGCGCTCCCCGTGCTGGCGATGGCGGCCGGGTGCCAGCCTGGGGTTGAGGAGTGACCGTCACGCCAGCGCTAATTACCGCGGCGGCGATCCAGCATCGCGGCGGTGGCAGGACGTCCCCACCCACGCTCTGCCCCGAGGCTCCCGACGGCTGCGGGTAAAAGCAGGATTTTCCCCCCCTCCCCGGTTTGCTCCCACCCCGCTCCCAGGTGGGTGATGTACGAGAAGCCACGGTTTCATGGGCGCAAGTGCGTGCTGGCCGAGGGGGACGTGGAGATCGACAACCCCTGGACGGCGTACGGGCAGAGCGGGAAGCCCTGCGGCCACCAGCCCTTCCGCATCGGCTCCTTCAAGAGGGTGGTGCGGGTGAGCGCAGGGACCCCCCGAGCTCCCCCCATGTCTCCCAGCACCCACCAAGCCAGGGGTGCCGGACCCCCGTAACGCTGCTCTGCCCCACGCCAGGATTACCGCATGCCCGAGATCAGCCTGTTCGCCGAGGAGAACGGCGAGGGCGCTCGGCTGAAGTTCACCGACTCGGCCGAGGACACCCGGACGCGGGGCCAGCCGCTCGCCGCTGCCTCCATCATCGTCCACTCAGGCTTGTGAGTGGGACCGTGGGGCCAGGTGGGCACCGGGTGGGCTCCAGCACGGGCTGGAGCGGGGTGCGACGCTTTCCCCCTCTTCCCCAGGTGGCTGGTTTACTCCAAGCCTTTCTTCGACGATGACCCCTACGTTTTGGAGCCGGGTGGGTACCCCAATTTAAAGGCTTGGGGAGCAAAGGACCCATCCATCTGCTCCATGCACCCCATCAGGCTGGTGAGTGCTGGCTGCTGGAGCGCGGTTACTGGGGTGCCGGGGCCGCACCCAGCCCTGGGCATGGCGGGTGAGAGCATCTCCCAGCAGTTCCCAGTTCACACCAGTGAGAGCTCGGTGTGGAAATGTGCCGAGAGCGGCTTTGGAAAGTCCTCCTGTGGGTTACTGGTGAAGGAAAGCGATAAAACAAAACCCAGAAGAGCTTGTTCTTGCGTGAAAATAACTCCAAAAGCAGCTCAGGCTCTAAAGGGGGGAATGGGATGTCCCTACGCCGTCCCCTCCTGCCAGCGCAGCCTCACCGGGGCTCCTTCTCCTTCCAGGGCTGCCCCGTCGTGGAGAGGCCCGGGGAGCCGCAGGTGAGCAGCGCCCGGGGAGGCCACGGGGCCGGGTCGGCCGTGGGACCGTGCTCACCCCGCCGTGTCCCCAGGTGCTGATCTACGAGGCTGCGGGTTTCCAGGGCCGCAGCTTCACCATCAGCCGAGACATCTACGACCTGAAGAGCCTGCCCGGGCCGGCGCTGCCCACCGCGGGCTCCCTGCACGTCCTGGGCGGCTGGTGAGCGGCACAGGGTGGGCAATCCCGGCTGGAGCAGGCTGGGAAGGTGACGGTCACCCCCGGGAAAAGGCTGGGAGGAGCTGCCCAGGGCTGTGGGCTGGGAGAGAGGGTGGCACCGCAGCAGCATGGCTGGCGTCCCCGTGTCCTGGCACGTGGAAATGCTCTGAAGACCTCACTGCCCACGTCTGCCTGTGCCACAGCTGGGTCGGCTACGAGAAGGAGGGCTTCCGCGGCCACCAGTACCTGCTGGAAGAAGGGCAGTACCAGGACTGGAGGCAGTGGGGCGGCTACAGCAAGGAGCTGGTGTCCTTACGGCTGATACGGACGGTGAGGGCAGGGGTGGTGGCATCGCTTGGGGACAGAGCCAGGGTGGGCAGGGAGAGCCAGGCCCCCCGCTCCCATCCTCATCCCCCAAGGAGAGCCTTCCCGGACTGCGTCAGGCAGCTGGGAATGGCCCGATGCCCCCAGACCCATCACACGCGGAGGCCCAGGGGTGCAGAGCTGCTCCCACTCTCCGTGGGGTCCCTGGCTGTGGAGAGTGCCTGGCCCACAGCCCCTTCCCCCCAACAGACCGAGGGGCTTGGGGTGGGCTACTTCTCCCCGCAGGACTTCTCCGACCCGGCGCTGGTCCTCTTCGAGGCCATGGACTTCGAGGAGGGCGCGAGCGTGGAGCTGAGCGAGGCGCTCCCCGACACGCAGCTGGCCGGCTACGGCTCCGTCACGCAGTCCATCCACGTGCTGAGCGGCGTGTGAGCGCGGGGACGGGGGCGAGGGGGGACGCGGGGACGGACGAGGCCGGGCCGAGCCAGCACCCGTGTTTTCCCGGCAGGTGGGTGGCCTACGAGGGCACCAACTTCTCGGGCGAGCAGTACGTCCTGGAGAAGGGGGTTTACCGCAGCTGCGAAGACTGGGGTGCCACCGATTGCCGCATCGCCTCGGCGCAGCCCATCCTGCAGGTGAGGACACTGGAGACCCCCCCCCATCACCACGGGACCCACCAGGGCTGGTGGGGACGAGGCCAGGGTGAGACGTCAACCAGCCCTGCTCTGTCTGCTTCCAGGTCGGGGAACACAACCTCCACTTCGTCTCCAAGGTCAGGGGCGGCAGATGGGGACGGGGACGTGCCCCCCTGGGGGACGCAGCCCCGTGCAGGGCGGTGGCAATGCTTTGCCCCCCCCCCCCCCCCCTCACCGAACCCCTCCGCTCCCGCTCCCCAGATTCTGCTCTTCTCCGAGCCTGACTTCTTGGGGGACCACGTCGCCTTCGAGGAGGACCAGGACGCCCTGCCCGACGCTTTCGTCCCACACTCCTGCAGAGTCCGCGGGGGCAGGTGGGGTGTCCCAGGACCTGGGGACACGAATGGGGACATCGCCCTGGCCAGCAGCCCCGCAAGCACCCATGGGGGTCCCCGGGAGGGTGGGCAGGATGGGGTGCTGGGGACTGGACGGGTGCCTACCACAACAGCCGCGTCAGCCCGGGCGCGCTCCTCCCGCCAGCTGGATCCTGTTCGACGGGCAGGCCTTCGCCGGGGAGCAGCACGTGCTGTCCGAGGGCGAGTACCCCACGCTCAGCGCCATGGGCTGCCTCTCCTCCACCGCCATCCGCTCCTTGAAGAAGGTCCCGGTGGTGAGCACCAGCCCACCCTTCCCTTCCCACCAGCACCAGGGCAGAACCACCCCCACCCAGGAAACCCCTTTTCCCCCTCCTGTGGGTGCCTCCAGTGCTGGCTCTCCAGCCTTGGAGCCCTTCTGCACCCATGGGTGCTCGCTCTTCCCGCACGCCCCCCCTCATGCCTCACCTCTTCCCCCACCCCGCAGTTTTTCTCGGAGCCCTCCATCTTCCTGCACGGGCTGGAGTGTTTCGAGGGGAAGGAGATCGAGCTGAACAACGAAGTGCGCAGCCTCCAGGCAGAGGGTTTCAACAACCACGTGCTGTCGGTGCGGGTCAAAGGCGGGATGTAAGTGAGCCCCAGCCCTGCGCCCCCCCAGCCATCCGCCCACTGGGGGTGACTGTGCTCTGCCCATCCCATCCCACCCCATCCTGTCCCATCTCATCCCATCCCGCCCCATCCTATCCTGTCCCACCTCATCCCATCCCATCGCATCCCACTCCACCCCATCCCATCACATCCCATTCCACCCTATCCCATCTGATCCCATCCCATCTGATCCCATCCCATCCTGTCCCATCCCATGTCATCCCACCCATCCCATCCCACCCTATCCCATCTCAATCCGTCCCATACATCCCATCCCATGTCATCCCACCCCACCCCACCCCATCCCATCCCATCCCATCCCATCCTGTTCCATCCCATCCCACCTGATCCCATCCCATCCCATTCCATCCTGTCCCATCCTATGTCAACCCACCCATCCCATGCCACCCTATCCCATCTCAACCCATCCCATCCCATGCCATCTCATCCCACCCATCCCATCCCACCCATCCCATCCCACCCCATCCCGTACCGTCCCATCCCCCGCAGCTGGGTGCTGTGCGAACACGGTGACTTCCGAGGGCGGCAGTGGCTGCTGGACTGCACCGAGATCACCAACTGGCTGACGTACAGCGGGCTCCAGCACGTGGGGTCCCTCTACCCCATCCGCCAGGTGAGCGCTGGCACAGGGGGGTGAACCCCAAAACCCCGCGGCGGGCGGCTCACGTGGAGATGAAGAGCTGCCATTCCCAAAGGCCGGGAGGCAGGCGCCTCGCGAAACGCCCCGGCACCCCGGCGGGGAGAGCCGTGCTGGTGCCAGCTACCAGAGACCTGGGGGGAGGCAGGGACCCCCCAGGGGGATGGGGAGGACCCTACTGGCAGCCGTATCAGGGGCCTGGGGTCCTCAGTTCCCAAAGCCTCCGGCCGGTGAGGTCCCTCCTCGGCGCGTGGGGCCAGAGGTGCAGGCAGCAGGGCTCTTGGGTGCAAAAAATGTTGTTTCCTTTCCCAGAGACGGATCTATTTCCGCGTCAGGAGCAGGGAGCTGGAGCTCTACCTCTCCGTCCCCGACGACGTGGAGGACATGAAAGCGGGGCGGGTGGTGGTCTCCAGTCTGAGCGAGCAGAGCAGCTCCGTCTGGTACTACGAGGACGGGCTGATCAAAAACCAGGTCAGCGCTCGCATGTGACAGCCAGCGCCGTGGAGGGGACCCGGGGATCACAGAATCATAGACTGGTCGGGGTTGGCAGGGCCCTCTGTGGGTCACCCAGCCCAGCCCCCTGCCCCAGCAGGGTCACCCAGAGCAGGCTGCACAGCACCGTGGCCAGCCGGGGCTGGAATATCTCCAGAGAAGGAGACTCCACAGCCCCTCTGGGCAGCCTGGGCCAGGGCTCCGTCACCCTCAGAGGGAAAAGTTCTTCCTCGGGTTCAGCTGGAGCTTCCTCTGCTTCAGTTTGTGCCCGTTGCCCCTTGTCCTGTCGCTGGGCACCACTGGACAGAGTCTGGCCCCATCCTCCTGACACCCACCCTGCAGATATTTAGAGGCATTTCTAAGGTCCCCTCTCAGCCTTCTCTTCTCCAGGCTGAACAAGCCCAGCTCCCTCAGCCTCTCCTTGTAGGAGAGATGCTCCAGTGCCCTCCTCATCCTCGTTGCCCTCCGCTGGACTCTCTCCAGTAGCTCCTCATCTTTCTTGAACTGGGGAGCCAGAACTGGACAGGGGAACCCCTCTCCACCCCACCACGATCTTTTAGGGCTTATAACAGCCTTTGCCAGCATCCGACCTCAGCCTTGGCCTCAAAGATCCGTTGAATCTCTCCTCCCCAAGTCTCCCCCGGAGATGCAAAGGCATCTCTGCCTCCCCTGAGGAGTTCGTGTCACCCTGTTCGTCCCCACCTCTCACTGAGGGGTTTTCCTGCTGATCCCGTGTCCCACCCCAGAACCAGCTGCGTTTACAGGGAAACCCCTCCGAGCTCCAAGCCTTTGCACTGGGCAGAGGTGACGGAGAGGAGGGGGCTGACCCGGCCACCGCTGCCCCTTGCAGGTGGCCCCCAACATGAGCCTGCAGGTCATCGGGCCGGCTGGAAAAGGTGCGAAGGCCGTGCTGTGGTCCGAGACCCGGATGCCACGTCAGACCTGGAGTGTCGATTCCAAGGGACGGATCCACAGCCAGATGTTCGAGGACATGATCCTCGATGTAAAGGGTGAGGCCTCGGCACCGGGGCTGCTTCCCCAGGACCTCCCCCCCAAACTGGGGTGTTTGGCCGTGAGATGGGGCACCCACCCCTTCACCGCCCTCAGGAGCGCAGTCTGCCCTCCTGAAGCCCTCCCCTCGCTCCGCAGGCGGCCGATCCTACGACCGGGACCACGCCATCGTGTGGGACGTGGCCGAGGAAAGACCCACGCAGATCTGGGACATAGAGGTGCTATGAGGGGGCGGCGGGCGGCCCTCGTGCCTAAAAGTGCCACGGGGCAGGACGGGGACCCCCTGCCAGCATCCCCGCACCGCGGCGGGAGGGCACCCACCCCACGCACGCCGCACCCCAAACCCCCTCTGCCCCGGCTGCTGCGCGAAGGATGCCCATCATCCCCTCCATCACGAGGGGGAACCCCCCCAACCCTCGCGGGGAGCCCCGTACGTGGCTCACGAAGGACCTCACGGACACGACCAGCACGGGACCCTGCGGAGAGCAGCACAGCCCCCTCCCCACCAGCTTCCCCCTCCGAACTGTATTTATGTACGTGTGTAAGATACGGCCCTCCTCCTCCGGGCCAGCTCTGCTCTTGGTGTCCTTGTCCTGGCCACAGCCTGGCAGCCCCCATGCCGGGGGGCTGCTCCCCACCCCAGCACCTCGTCCCCCCGCCAGCCCCTCAGCCCAGGGCCCGATCCTGCTCCAGGAGGGGAGCCCAGTCCCTTCTAGTGTCACGGGCAGCACCAGGGCCCTGGGTGTCGAGAAGGGGGGTGCAGGCTAAGCTGTGCCCCCCGCAGTGCTGGGGACTGCTGGACCCCCCAGCTCCGGCGCAGGGGGGAGCCCAGCCCATGCTGCGGGCTTGGGGGTGTGCCGGTCGTGTCACCCCAGGGTGAGCTCAGCAGCGTTTACCTTCCACATCACAGCTCAGGTCACTCGTCTGACCCGGGACACGGGTCTCCTCCGCCTGGGTGAGGGCAGGAGCTCCCTGGGGACTCCGAGCCAGAAGGGATACGGGGTGAGAAAGCCATGCATGGAGACATCAAGGGCTTCTGTCCTCGCTGCTGGGGAGAGGAGATGGCTGCCGGCAAGGGCCCGGTTTGCCGAGCAGGTTGAGCCCAGTGATCACTTCTCAACCCCGCAGCGAAGCCGGGCTGTTCTGGCGGCGACAGACAGTGCAGTGCCTCCCCGGGAGGCTTCCCTGGCAGATCCGCACGCACCAAGGTCCTTAGATCAGGCGTCTCTGCTCTGGCTTTTGGCAAGAGCCATCATCAAACGTCCATCGTTATGCTGAAACGTGTCCCCAGTTGCCGTAAGACCTGTTCGGGCGGGACGACGCGTAACCACGGGACAGCAGAGCGGAGCGTGCTGCCAGAGCCCAAACCGCTGCCTGCGGGCAGCGCAACAGCTAGGGCTGCTCGTAGAGGGCAATGCCAGGCCTGCGTGGATGCCACGTGCCAGGGTAAGCACCACAATCCCGTCCCGTGAAGAAACACCAGTGGGAAGGCGGAGGAGACCACCCGAGGACAGGGAGTGAGGGCTGAGGAGACAACACGGAGAGGCTTCTACCGCCCTGTACAGTCAGGGCTGGACTTGCAGCACCTGGAAGCAGCGGGGGGATGTTAAAATACACAAGCTCAGCCCAGCTGGGCGGGTAGGCACGCTGCTGAGGGGGAAAATCCTCTCAGCGACCGCGTATCAGAGAGCCCGGGGGCCAACACCTCCTCCCCCCATCCAGCGCCGCTCCTCACAGCAAAAGGTCTAAACCCTCACGCGCTCTTATATAGCCCCCCGCCAGGCCGCGATTGGCTGATAGCGGCGAGGTTGGCAGCGTCGGATTGGTGGAGAGCACAAGCCCCTGCCGTGTGATTCACGGTGGGGCCGCCAGGCCGGCGGGGGGCGCTGTGGCCGCGCCCCGGTCCGGGCCCCGAGGCCGACGCCCGGGGCCGGGCCTCGGGGCCTGGAGAGGGGCTGGAGCTCGGTATTGGCTCCGCATCCCCGTTACCGAACCGGAGAGGAACCAGAGGCCTCCACACCAGCGCTTTATTTCTCAGAGCCCCGCAGCAGGCCCGCTCCCGAGCCTTCGGGGTTTCGTTCGGAGGGGAATCGCCGAGGAGAGGGAGCGATGGCGTCCGGTCCTCCGCGCTGCGAGGGTCCCAGGAGATGGCGGGGCGGGGGATTGCCGTGGTGGTGGTGGGGGTTTCCCTTCTTCCCTCCGGGTCAGCGCAGCCGCAGGTAGAAAGCCGCAGCCAGGCCCAGGGCGAGGGAGAGGAGGGGGGGGCTGAAGGAGGGGGGGCTCAGGCTGCTGAGGTGGGGGCCTCCAGTGATGGAGGGGGTGGTCATGACCCCCTCCACCTCCTTCGCTTGGCCAAGGGGCTGGAAGAGAAGAACGAGAGTCAGGCATCGCTCTGAACTGGAGCGGACAGCAGCGCAGGGTGGAAACCCCCGGCCCGAGAGCCCCTGCTCGGGGGGACCCCCCTGCCCCTTCCCGGGGGGACACACGTGGCCGTCTCTCCCCCCACAGATTCTCCTTCGCAACCCACGCAGAAATCACCGCGTGCTTTGGGGTTTTCCCAGCGCAGAGAGCAAAGCGTTGACTTATTTCTCACCAGGGGCTTTTAGAAACTGGGGGAGGAGGAGAAGCTGGGGGTCACATCAGCCCCTCGGAGCGCTGCGAGGAAGCAGCTGGGGACACGGTGACCCCCAGGCCCTGCAGCAGAGAACGTGGGGTGGGGGAGCTGGGAAAGGGCCGTGCTGGAAGCGAAGGGGGGGAAGGAGGAGGAGGAGGGACCCCCATCCCCCCGGTCTGTCGCAAGCAGGGGAGTTGCAGGTGGTGTGTGAAATGTCGCACAGCCAGGATGGGGATTTCAGGGCAGTTTCCTTCCGTCTCTGAACGGCGCCTTCCAGCTTAAGGTGTTGGTGTGAACGGCGGCTGTGCTGGCGCTGGGGTTTGGGGCCTTTCCTGGGATTCCCGGTGTAAGCGGCTGTGCGTTACGCCTGGGAACAGGGACTGCAGCGACAAGCACTGCCCTGGGCTGCAGGAAAAGGGACGCCATTTCCCTCCGTGAACCAGCCCCCCCACAGGGGTTCGCACCGCTCCCCGGGTGCCTCCGGAGCCGGGCCAGGGATGGGGCCCCAGCGCCCCGCTCTGCCCTGTCACAGGCACTCTCGTGCTGGGAGGGTTTTGGGCTGGTTGGCCCGGCCACAGAGCGGGACTCCCGGGACATAAATGTGCCCCATGGAGCGGGCAGCAGCTTGCAGCTGCGTGGAGTTTTTGAGTGAAACAGCCAGAGACAAATCTGGCCCCGTCACACACTGTAGAAACAAAAAAAGTCATCCTGAGAGCTGCTCCAAAGAGCATCGCCCGCCCTGAGAGCACGGGCACGTTCATCCGTCCCACGCAACGGTCCCCTCCCAGGAGAGCGCAGCACTGGAACCCAGCCCAGGGAGGGGCAGGAGGGACAACAACCTGCAGCAGGAAGAGGCGAGAGGAAGCCAGGGAGCTGCGTGCCCACCCTGCGTCCCCACAGCCGTGCCCTGCAGCCCCACGGTCACGCTCGGCATCCCCACAGCAGGTGCGGACTGGGGCCAGCGCGCAAAGGAGAGGCTGCAAGATGGGGCAGAGAGCCAAGTGCGAAGGTTACGGATACGCGTGATGCTCTGAAGTACAAAAGCACTTTCAAAAAAGCAACGCCTGGAAGTATTTAGACCTTACAGACCACGGTGCATAGCTCCTGGTAAGACAGTCAGGGTTAAAGTCAAACAGAAAGTCAAATGCTCAGGTGTTCAGCAGAAGTTCTCCTACTGGTTGAACCCCAGAGCCCCCCAACCGCCATCGCACCCCTGGGGCAGAGCTGGCTGGGCCCCCCCCCCCCAGGACTTGGCAGGGCCCCACACCGTGGGGGTCTCTCTTACCATGCAGAGGCCAAGCAGGGTGAGCAGGAGGAGCAGGTGGGCGCGCCGGAGGGGCTGCATGGTCGGGGCTCAGCTCACGGCGTGCCGTGACACTTCCTCATCTGCTCGCAGCGGTTGCAGTCAGAGGCTTTAAGCGTAGCGGCAGCCCTGTCCCACCAATCACACTTTCCTCCCCTGTACCGGTCCCGCCGCCCCAAAGGGCCGTTTGAACTCAGGGCGATTTGGGGAAGTGCCATCTGCTGCAAATTCTGCGAGGGAGAAAGTGCAAGACACAGCACAGGGGATCTCCAGGTGGGGACAACACCACACAGCCCTTTCAGCCTCGCTTCTCCATCACCTGGCACAAGAGTGGCTCCCGCTCTCCCTGTTCCCTGGCACAGCCAGCCCCGAGCCAGACATCCCGCCAGTGAGCCGCGAGCCCTGCCTTTTCCCACATCACAAAATACCGCCTGCAGTGTGAAATCCCCTGGCCCGAGCTCTGCTGATCGCAGGGGCTCCCTGTGCTGTGCCCCGCAGCCGTGATGGACCAACAGTGGCTGTGGGTTAAACCCACCCCGGCTCACTGGAAGGGTCTGCAAATGGCAGCCAGCGTTTCAACAAGGGCTCTGTGTTGCACCGTGTAACAAACCTTCTTCCCTGCAACTCGGGGCAGAGGCTGGGTCCAAGCCCTCCCTCTGAATCTCAGTGATGCGCCGGGGGCTGTCTGACCGAGGGAAACGCTTCCTTCCAGCCCCCTGCCATCCGTCTCCTCACAGCAGATTGCTGAGTTCCCTCACCCACTGAGCTGCTGCAGCAGCATGAAACAAAAGGGATCTGGTTGTTCTAAGAGGGTTTGAAATGAGTAAAGCTACCGAAACATGTCGGGCATGGGCCTGAAATACACCTGGTGTCTGGTTTTGTGTTGGTGAAGTGCATCACAGCGCAGCAAGCCCCCTGCCAGCTTTGCCTGGAGCTGAAGGCTCCTCTGCAGCAAATTTTGTCAAATTCTGTTAATTTTTGCGCTTCATAGAAGCGTCAAAATGAAAGTCTCTTGGGGACAGCCAACATCCCACACAAAGGTGCTAAAAACCAGCCTGTCCTGCTCCTCTCCAAGTGGCAAGGCCGAGCTCTCCGGAGACCAGAGATGCACAGCAGTGGCGGGTGGGACAGCGGATGTGCAGGGAAGGCTCTCTGGATGGTGGCAAGCGCTGCCTGGAGTTCAGAGCATGAGCAAGGCCAAAACAAGCACGCGGCTGTGCCTGGGTGAGGGACAGCACTGCTGGAAAACAGAGACAAGCAGGAGGTGAGGCAGTGAGGAGCAGCAGCACGATGCTCCGCATCTATGAGCCGACGCCAAGGGTGGCTGAGGAGAGGAAGCGTGGCTGCCTGTCGTGCTCCAGCACCGGGAAGCGTCTGGAGTGCTCCGAGTGAACAGAGGTGGAGAGAGCACCATTTTGCGGGCAGGCGGGGAAAGGCAGGGAGCGGATCAGCCTGGCTGGCAGCCCGGGCCCCTCTCCTCAAGAGCCACAGGGAAGGGGCTTATCCCCGGGCGCGTCCCTTCTCCAGAGGCCGGGAAGGCCCTGCCGCGGGCCGGATCCCCCCCAGCGCGGGCGGCCTCGGGGGAGTCCGCCGAGGGCCAGGGCAGGCCGCCAGGGCCGCGCTGGGGCGCGGTGGCACCAGGTCCCGTAGGAGCCCTCGCAGGGCCCCACGCCCGGCCCTCGCCGGGGTCCCCCCGCCGCAGCCAGGACCCCCGCATCCTGCGCGGCTCCGGAGCGGTGCATGCCGGGACGTGTAGTCCTCGGGCTGCCTCCCCCTCCACGTGACCAGCGCTGAACCAATCGCAGCGGCCTCTGCGTCGCCGTGGCGACCGCCTGTCAACAAGATGGCGGCGGCGCGGTGAGCGCGGGGTGAGTGCTGCGGCAGCGGGGAGGGGGAGCGGGGGGAACCCCCGCGGTTTGGGAGCCCCCACGCACCGTGAGGGTCCCTACACACACGGGGGTCCCCCCCAGCAACACGCCGGGGTGCCCCCCAGCGCTGCCACCCACATCGGGCCCCCCCCAGGGCCCACGCACGGAGACCCCCGGGCAGCTCCCGGTTACCCCCGTTGTTCTGAGCCCCTTTCTGCCAGCGGTCCCTCCAAAAGCTGATGGCTGCCGGCCTTCTGGGCACCCACAGGGCTGCACATGGCAGTGACAGGCTCAGAAACACCACCGGTTCCAATAAAACTCCCCAAATTTCTTATCTGCTGCCTCCTGGCCAGCATCACTCCCCAGCAGGTACCTGGGGTATTGGTCAGTCACGTCTCGCACCGGTCTGTGTCACATTTGCGTTTCCTCAGGGTCAAGCGGAGAAGAGTCTCTTTCTGCAGCTGCAATGGCATCGCAAGCATCAGCTTTTTCACCCGCCTCTGCCCCGACACAGCAGGGGTTGCTGTGCCTCACCCACCCGGGTTTCAGCCCTTCTTTCTCTCAGGCTCCATCCCGCTCAAGGATTTTAACTGTTGCTACAAGCTGTGGTGTATGGACACCCACTCTGCCCGGAAAGCCAAGGATGTATGGGCTGGGAAGATGGGCTGATGAGAAAAATGCACAGTTTGGGCTTTTTTGGAAAGCCTTTTCAACTACACTTTAAAAAATTTGCCCATCAAGCAAGTCCTCCCAAAGTTAACAAACCTATGCTTTATTTTTTACATATTTTTACATATTGTCCCCTTGTATTCCACCTGGTCTAGTGGAAGATGCCCCTGCTCATGGCAGGGGGGTTGGAACCAGATGATCTTTAAGCTCCCTTCCAACCCAAATCATTCTATGAGTATTTCTACTAAAAAGGCAGAGCTGTCCAAGTTCGTTGCCTCCACTGGTCAGGCTTTTCTTACCACCCTGCATGTTTTTCAATGATTGTAGCGCTCTCTCTCCTACATGTATCCAAAATCAGACAGGTAACAAAAGGTTTCCACATCCTCAGCAAGCCCTAGAGTACATTAGAGCCTCATCTATTTTTACAGTTCCATTTTAGGTCACATCCTTCCTACTAGATCTTCGAGCAAAAACTCCCTTTCCACTCCCAGTGAAGTCTGCTGCTTCTGTTAATCCCAAAGTGTTCCGCTTTTTGTTAAAGTAGCTCAATATTACCACTCTCTGCCTCCCTGTGCAGCGCAGGATGCTCCGTGCAAGTGTCATGGTCCCTTTCTGCAAGCCCCATTTTGTGTTCCCTCTTCCCAGCTGCTCAGACTGTCCCTTCCCCTGGGTCCCAGCTCATAACGAGCGCCCACAGTCATTAGTCAGAGTGCTAATGGGAGCCAATGGACTGGGCCGTGATGCTTCCTCCTGCCCTCTCTTCCCCTCAGCATAACCCCAGTATTTCTTTACCTGCTTTTGGAGAAGTCGTATCCAAAGCTGACTTGTTTTCTTTCTTTCATGCTCTTCGTGCCTTTTCTCAGAAGATGACAGCCTGTCTCCTAGGACAAAGAACCCACTGCAAGGCAGCCTCCCCTCCTGCTCCAGGGGGACAACACTGAAAAAGAACATGCAAGGTAAAGTCCCTCAGTGGTGAGGGGATTCTGGGCCATCGCGGTCTCTCAGTGACAGCCTGGTGGACTCAATACCCCAGACCAGGGCTAATTCCTGTGGTCCCCCCCTCGCATACACAGTGTGCTGTTGGTGACACAGCCATCTCCCAACCAGTCGGGAGCCAAGGGATTTCTACCCAGTACCCCCAAAGGTACCCTTGTCCTACCTGCCGTGGCAGAACAGGAATTCTTGCGGCGGGTCCCCTACGGCGCAGATGAGCCTCCAATACCAGTCGCCATTTTAGAGAGGTAACGTGTATTTGTGCTTTCAGGTGCAGCTCGCACCGACGCAGAGCTCATGTCCTCCATGATGCAAAAAATCACTCTGTTGGAGCAAAAATTAGAGAAACAAGCACAAGAAATCCAGCTGAAGGTAGAAATCCTGCCCCTCAATGAACCTGTTCTGTGCTCTCCTTTGACGGTTGAAGCCACAGTAGCGTTACACCTGCTCAGACCTAGTTTGGGCTCAAACAAGTTAATCTGTAGCCTGTAGCCTGCTCTGTTAATTACACAAACAAGCCTTTGCAGAGCAACTGTATCAGTCCTTGGGGTGAGAGAGGGGACAGTCCCTGCTGTGACTAAGTAGTAAAGACTCTCGGTACCCTTTCGCTGAAATCATCAGCTGCTTGGCTTCAGACCCTTCTTTCCCTCCTTTTGCTTTCTGAAACAACAGCCGTGCGTAGAGCAGAGTCATCCCGGAGCAGACCTCTTTGCATTACAGCAGCTTAGAATAAATACCTTTTGTTGTTGTTGTTCTTTTTAAAGAGGTGGCTGCAGAGGTGCTGGTTTCATTTCTAGATCAGCAGTTTACTGCAGGTCAGAGCACGAGCTGTGCCTGAGCAGGAAGCACAGGGACACGAGTCCGTGTGTCTGCCTACAGCTCTTGTGCAGATGGAGGAGCAGGAGATAGGTCAGCATCTCACTCACCTATTCCTGGAGCAGTGTATTTCTATCCCACCCCTCATCTGAGTCTAATTAAGGTGTTTGTGAGGTGATACAGCCTTCCTGACCCTTATTTTGCCTAAATGGGGTGACAGCACTAGCACCACTGACTCACCCAGCCAGGACTAATTATGCAAACCTCAGGGTCCTGAAGGCCGAGGTACTAAACAAGCTCATGATTTGTTCTGGTCCTGAAGGACAGGAGGATTGCTGAACTTGAAGAGGAGATGAAGACGCTTCAGAAAGGAGAAGGTAAAAATTGTTCTACCCTTGGAACCTTGCTCCTACCTGTGGGAGAGGTACAGAGCTCCTGGTACTGCAACAGAGCAGGCTCAAGGAGCTCCTCTGCAAGCCATCCTTACCTTAAAAGCCCAAGAGCCTCTCTGGTGAGTGGTATCAGTTACACACACGTGGTACTGTTTGCCAAAGCAGATCCGCACTTTATACTTGTGTCTGTTACTCGGCTTTTCACATGCAGTGCAAAACATTATTTCCTGACCTATTTTCTACGAGTTACTAAGTTTTCATGAGCATAGACCAACGACACATACCTGAGGATGGTCAGAAAAAAAGAACAGTAAATACTGCAGAGTTCAAACAGGCTGCAAGAACAGCTACTCAGAGCTAAGCGAAACCAAAAATCAGCTTGGAGTCTCAAACAGTACTACGGGTCCAGGTTCACTCGTCCTGCAAGGCAGCCTAACTCTAAATTGAACCCAGATTTGAGTGAGTCACTGAAGGTCTTTCCCCCACTCAGTTCCTTGGAATCCTGCAGCTCTCCAGCTGAGCCCAGACATGTTTCCTACAACGGCTGAACTACCTTGTTAGCACAAAGCTGTGGTAAGTTCTCCGCTTCCTGAGCGGAGAACAAGAATACGCCTGTCAAACCACAAACATGTGTTTTGCACTTCATCATGCATTGTTCTAACCATTCAGCCTAGGCTTCTGGATCCAGCTTTAGTGGACACCTGCTTATTTTTTTAATAGGAGCCTTAAGACCAAGTAAGCCAAGCAATTCTCTTTGTATAATTGCAAACAGCACTGCACACATCAGCTTCCCACAGCATAAAACTTCACCAGTATTGTTCACAACTATCTTTTAGTCTGTCAACATCTTTATCAAACTGCTGCAGGTTGAATTGTCAGGGACAAGCATGTGGAGCTCATATTCAGCTCCTGTGTCACACAGGCTTGAGTTCATTTACGGTACAGACAAGTACTTTGGGTCATCTGCACTGTGTGACACAGGCTGTCTATAACTCTTCTTTAACACTGTATATAGAAAAAACAAGTCTTCCTTTTCAGGTGCTCCTGACTTACCCACAGCAGAAGAACTGGAAATTAGGTGCCTTCAGCTGCAGACCCAGGTCTGGGAGATGGAGGTGAGACACCTGCTCCACTTGCCCTAAGCCATCTGCACCTTTGGTTTGAGATCATTGCAGTCCCAGGCTGCTTGGTCTTTTTCAAGCTGCCACTTTGATCATCACAATTCTTCACCTCACCCCTCTGAATAGAAAGAACAGGCTGGATGTGAGCTACAGGGCAGTAGGAGGTTTTTTAATACACAAACATTTGTGCCTCCTACAAGCCTCCTCATTTTGATTTCTAGGAATGTAGAAATAGTCTTTGTAGCTACTACAGCTACTTCACAGTCTTGGGAGTTTACTGCGTCACTACAGATACTTTCATTCTCCCTTTTGCTTGCAACTAGTAGAGCTGCTACTCACCCTGACAGTGAGTTTGTCTGTCTGCCAGGGCCAAAGAGCCCCAAGACAAACCTTCTCTTTCACTTCCTCTTCTGCTTCTCAGTCACAGCTGACCACTCTCGGGATTCCATTTCTACTTTTCTGAAGCTCTAGTCTACAACGCTGACTTGTATTTTCCTCTTACAGCGGTTTCTAAATGACTATGGTCTGATTTGGGTTGGAGAGAGACATGAACAGCCAGAAGATTCAGAATCACTTGAGGATGAAGAAGAGCTGCCAGCAAGGAGCCTATGGAAGCCAGGTAAAGCACCAGCACTCTTTGCTGAAGCAGCTATCCTAGCTCCTGCTGCGCACTTAGAGAAGGTATGATACTCCCCAGAGTAGGTGAGCATCAAAGACACAGAATTTGGGCCTTCAGAATTTGTGATCCTGTGCCGAGGTCTTCACATCAGTCCATCTCAGGGACAGAGACATGGAGCAATTTAACAGGAGCTAAGCCAGGCAGAACGGTGGTATTTTATATACCCATATTTCATAAGCTCCACATAGAGCAAGAGGAGAGAACCTGATGGCTCAGCCATTTGGAAGGATACCCTCGCAGCAGCTGCTTCCTGAAGAGTTCACATACCCTAATCATTTGAAGCTTCGCTGCTCTAGTAACACTGACGTAAAATGGGTGGGAAACGGAATCAGATGCTTTGTGTAAATAGTGGCTGTAGTAACTTACCCATATTGTCTGGCTCCATCAGGGAGTATTGTTTGCCTTTCCTCCCAGCCACCACGTGAGGGGTTTGAGACCTGATTGTGCTGTATGGGGTCCAAGCATATTTGGCAATGGCTTCTTAGGAAGTGGTAACAGAGGAGGGGGGGGGGGGGGGGGGGGAAAGTGTAACACTTGAGCTGTACTGCCAATGCTGCTTCCTAACCACCAGGCAAATACTGGCTAACTAATCCTTTCCTCCCTTCGATGCAGGAGGACAGAAGACGGGGGAAGCAGTAGAAATAATTTTCATTCTTTTCAGCTCACTTACCCTTTTTAAGGGACATTTCCCTCGCCCTCCTCTATCAAATCACAAAAAAAGCAGAACAGAAAATACCAAAGGCTTTACTTCTGCCTACATCTCTTCTTTCATTTCCTCTTCTAATTTCACTCTTTGTCCCATTATAATTCTTACTGTCTCACCCTACCACCCTCCTCAAGCACCCAGATAAACATCCTCAGCAGCGTTCCAGCAAGAGAGAGCAACCTGCTGGGGGTGAGGAGCAGGCAGCCGGCTGTGTGTACACTGGCATTTCTTCAGCCAGTCTGCCCTGATCCATTTATCCAACCTAGTTAATGCAGCTAGTTAAGTTACTCTGTGCATTTTATGGTACCACATTCAGGGACAACACAGCACTTCTGAAACTACAACCGAAGACAAGGAGCTGAGCGTGGTCTCTTGCAGAGCTGGCTCTGGAGTTGTACCACCTTGTAGCAAGAGGGCTGTTTCCCTGCTGCCCTGCCCTTGCGGTTTTGCACACACCCACGTAAACCTGGCAGCGCTGCACCGCAGCAGCGGCGTTGCACCACGCTTTGCAAAAGCTCAAGAGGCAAAGCACGGAGAGGCAGCTCAGGCAGCCCAGAAGTGTTAGCACCCAAACGCACCTCAAATTCACACCGAGGTGAAAGTTGCTTAGCTGGCAACCCCTTCCCCCTGTGACTCTGGTCCCTCTGCCACAGGTGAAGCAGTTGTTTCCAAACACCACATTGATTTTGATTTGATCTTGGAAAACGTGAAGGATTTGAACATGCTGGCTGGAGAAGGTGTTTCTCAAATCGAGCACACGCCTGGGGGTGCTCGGCTGAGACAGCCAGAACCCCTCCCTCTTACGCTGTACCAAAATGGGATCGTCATGTTCAACGGGCCCTTTCGGCCCTACGAGGACCCATCCACACAGGTATGGAAAAATCTGTAGAGGCATCGGACTTAGAGCCATCCTGCTATCATTCACTAAGCCTCAGGAAAGGGAACGTATAGAAATAGGGCTTGTGAGCTCGTCTCAGTCCTGAAAAGGAGCAGCTACTGAGACCTCCAGCTTCTCATCTGCATTCCCATGGTGCCTTTACAGACTGGTATATGTCTTTGTGTAGTAATTTTTAGAGATGGAAATTCCAGGTCTTTTATGCAGACTTTTCTGCACAGCAATACCACCACGAATAGGAGCAGCCCAGAAGGAACATATCAGTCATGAGATACATAGTAAGTCTGAAGTATGACCATGAGTTGTAATTTTGTTTCAGCAATGCCTGCAGGATATCATGGATGGCTATTTTCCTTCCGAGTTGCAGATGCGCTACCCAGATGGCATCCCTTTGCAGGTAAGCAGTGCAAAACCCTGTTCATCCGCTTTTTGGAAGCAATTGCTCTCTTGCTTCCTAAGGAAACTGTTCCAATTTCTTTCCCCAATCTGCTGGATGCTCCCTACAGCAAGCGATGTTTGAGGTTTCTGAACACAGCACACATGCAGCTTAATTCTGTGCATGTGTGTCTCGGGGAAAGGCTGGCTGGGAGCACACCTGCTAGAGCCGTTACAGGAAGTAAGCGAGCATTTCAGCATTAGGACTGAATAGTTTATCTGCCTTGGTGAATCTCAGCTTGGAACAAGACTTCTAAGATCAGAGCAAGCTTTGTAGAAGTAGTACGTGCAGCATCTGAAGAGGTGCATCACAAAAAGGAGAAAAGTTTTCAAATGCTTCCCCTGGAAAAGCTTTTAAAAATGGATTGAACATGTGTATCTCAAGAAGGATGTTGGAAGAGCTTATTTTGCCACAATTGAAATGGATTTGGCCACCTGAGGTTCTTTTGGGCCCTGCTTCTTGGTTTCTCAGAACTGGCAAAAAGCCAAGGCCACATTTTCAGGCAGAGAGCCTCAGAGGACTCTAATCTAGGTCTTCAAGCACATCTGAAACGTAAGCAGGCACAACCAGAGGGATGCACCTACCCGCTGCCACGAAGAAAGCAGGGCACAACTGCACAGGCAAGTGTGAGGTCAGGACAGCCAGAGTGAGCTGGCAGGTGTGGAAGTTAAAGTCTGATGGAAGAAGGAGGATTGTGCGCTTGGGGCTGTCGTTCCCTATAATCCATGCTAGCTGGCCACATCTGGAAACCACAGGACAGTACAGTAATCTGGGGTAAATACAGACACAGAGAACATCTGCCTGCGATATGAACAGCCAGTGTAAGAGGAACGTAAGAGGAATCCAGAAAGACTGCCCCTATTTACAGGGCTCTCCCCACTGCTGGGGGCCTCGGGGTAGCACACTGCCTTCCTTGGGTTGCTGGAGCTTTCTGACAGCCCTCACTGCAGCTTCTCACTGCCAAATCCCTCTCCACCCCCAACCTGCTGCTTTCACATCACTTTCCACCCGGAGAGCATCTCCAAGTGTGGAAGCAGGCACAGAGGAAAGGTCGGGTCCAAGCACATTTCTTATGGCTCATGGAAAGGAGCAGCTGCCCGGTGCCTGTTGAGATGGATGAACAGTTATCCTGTGGTCTAGGTGGGCTATCCCAGGGACTTGAGGGATCCACCAGGATTTGCTTTCTTAGATAACCTATAGGAGCTGAACACGCATTTCATTGAGTTTGGGCAGCTGGAGCACCTTCCAAGGAAGAAGCTCTCTTGGCTTCATTTGGGGTTTACAACTCTTGGTTGTCATTGCTGTGGTTTATTGTGCTCTGATGCAGTGAGAACAAGCTTGTGCAACACTCTCATTTGCTTATGGCAGTTGCTCTTAATTCAACAGGTCATTGACAGAAGGAACGTGGTATTTCGGGAGAGAGACCTTCCAGGGAGTTTTCCTGGCCATGGCCAAGCAGTTGGCCATTCAAAATCAAGCGAGGTGCAGGAAACCACCAAGACCCCAGGTAAATTCCTAAACCTGCCTCAAAAACGTGGCTAACTCCCAAAAAGGAGAATCAAAACCTTACCGGGGCAGTCCAGCTGGTAGGAGGAGAATGTGTAGGGTCTCAGTGAGGAAGGCAAGACTCCTGGGTCAGAGCCCAGCACTTGTAGCCCCAGTGTTGCTTCAGGAGCTGGGAGCCAGGCAGCACACATGGTGTCCTCTCATCATTAAATCCTCCTAAAGAATGAGACATGACAAGTAATAAAAGACCAGAAGATCAGCAGGTTTCCAAAAACTTATCTGCCCCGCACCCTTCTGAATGGCCAAGCTCCTTCTAGCTTCATCTTTATCAGCTTCAGAGGATGCCGAGGGAACCCTGCAGATCTGGAGAGGTAGCTCGCAAACAACCTTCGGTTCTCCTACAAGTTTCGTAAGAGAATATGGGACATAAGGTCAGGCCAAAGATGCCTCATTTTGCTTCTAGACTCTGGCAGTCTGTGTAAGCAATACCCGTCAGGGTTGGAAAGTCAAATGCAGTCAGTCATCTGGACAGAAAATAGTGGGTTTGTGCATGCATAACTAAATAACCCGACCACGTGCATTGCCCATCAGCAACAACTTCCTGTTTATACAAAACTGTACTGCTTGCTTGTTCACCCTCGCTATTCACAAACAGAAGCTGTGCTAAATGTTCTTTTATCCAAGTAGTGGAAAAAAAACAACAAACATTGCCCAGTGACACCACAGAAAAAGGAATGGACACCTACAGATGAAAAGTTTTGCAAGTCTGTAAAAACTGTCAGAGTTTCAGTTTTTCCTGTTCACAGTGGGACTAACCAGGTTTCTACCTGCTGTGCATCCCAGCTGTGTGCTGAACAGGCTGCACAGTTACTCACTGTTGATGTCGACAATCAAACATTTAGTGGGCTAGAAAGTAGGACAAGCTTCGACAGGGGAGACTGAGGACCAGTCTCAGCCTAGCTAGGGGAGGTTAGAGCTCTCCCTGTCGGCCTTTGCGCTCTCTCATTTCACCAAATCGGCCTGTTCTGGGGGAAAAATCCTTTGTCAAAAAAGCCATACACAGACACATCTCTCCTCTGCTCTGGCAGGTCCCAAATCCTCCTTGAAGCAGTTTCTCAACAAGCCTTCTAAGTCCTCGGAACACAGAGGACAAGTGATCAGTGTCCGAGATTCAGCCAGAGCAGCACAGCAGGTATGAGCAGATCCCCCAGGCACCCACAGGACGAGGCCAGCAGCGATTCCCTGAGCTCAGCGCCCTGCACAGCACCGATACCTGCTCTTTGGGCCTCTCTCAGCTCTGCAGAATCTCCTTCTCCCAGAGAGGCTCCACCAGAGCACACGTGGCACTTGGTGCCCTGGGCTTTCATAGCATAGGTTGCTCTCTGGGCAGAGCAGGCAATGCTGATGCTCACCTGGTTTGGTTTCAGGGTACTGGTGGGGTGTGGAGCAGCAAAGAGATCCTGGTGGAGACACCCACGCTGTTGGCCCTGGAGAGGTACAGACACAGCCCTCCGACCCTGTCAGGCTCTCCTCTTCCTCCTACTTCATCACTGCGGGTTTATTTCAAGGCTTTCAGTTGAGGAAGTAAATGGACTTGCCCCTTCTGTCTTATACCTTAGAAATAATTAGAAAAAAAAGGTTAATCTGGTCTTTTGGGAAGACCACTGAATTGTTCATGGTGAACCTGCCATCTTTGACATCTCCAACAAAAGCTTCTGTTCAAAACATTACTTACTTATTGCTGTGAAATACCTTTCCAGGCAGCAAGACAAGGCCTTAGAGTTTGAAACCATCTAAAAAGCTGTTTGTGGTCATGTTAAATGGGAGAATTCCTCTAGGAAACTGATGCCCGAGCAGGAGGTCACACTAACAACACTTTTCCACTCCTAGCCTTCTGGCAAGACAAGACCCAAATAGCTAATGAAAAAAAAGAACCCAAGCAGATTATTTTTAATCAAAAAAAGTAGGGCGAAGTACTTACCAGACAGCCCTGATCCAAAAATGAAGAAGCTAAAAAAGGTCATCAGCCCTCTTTCCAAGGCACCTTTAAGAAGTGAAAGCAAAGCAGTGGTTTGGTCCATGGGTCAGTCTGCTTGCCCACAGTCAGACAGGGCCTTGTTCATCTTGAGAACATACCCAAACACGAATCACCTCTGCCCTGTTCAGATCACCCTGGCAGCCCAGAGGCTCTGCCCACTGAGTAGAGCTCACAGGCTCTGCCAAGCCCTCGCTCCTCAGCTGATGAGGTTTTCTAACCTCTAGGACAAAGACAGCTGAAGAGGCTGAGGCTTCTGCTCCTGACATCTGCACTCTCCGCATCAAATCTGAGAGCGGGGAGCAGACGTACCTCTTGAAGATGCTGTTCACAGAGACCATAGGAGACCTGCGCCAACACCTCGCCTATGCCAGGTAGGCCTAGGACTTCCTCCTCTCCTTGGTCCCTGCCCAGCTCTGTCAGGGCCCAGGGAGGGTTTCTGAGCTGCTGCTCAAGGCCCTGAAGCTGTGCTTCAAACAGATCAGCCCGAGCTGAGCGGGGCCAAGGGTCGGTGCCAGGAGCTGCTCCGGCTCCTCCCAACGCCAGAGATGCTCCCTGGGCAGCACTGCCAGGATCATGCTGCCCTCAGAACATTTAATACCCACCTTTGCTAGAAAGCTGACACAGCAGCAGAGATGAGCCTCTTGTGTCCTCTCAAAATTGCCATCTGACCCAGGCCCATCACTGCTTTTGCCTCCTTCCAGCTGCTCAGCAGCACCCACCGGACTATTGCCGGCATCCCCAAGGTGCTGGTGCAGCTGCCGGACAACCACCACCCTTTGCTCAGCCAGCTCTGTGTCCCAACACGCTCAGTGCTGCCCAGAGGCTTTGGGGACAGCTGCAGATGGCCGAGGGGACCCCTTTGCTCTCCCCTCTTCCCACTCCTGTTGCAGACTGTAGCTCTGGCCTTGGTCTGAGCCCACGATGAGCTCGCTGCTGTTGGGGTGCGAGAGCCTCCTTCCCCGCTGCAGCTGTGCAGCCTGGGATGGCCGCGCTGTGCCTGGCTGTTCACAGTTTGGGCAGGAAGCCCTTCTCTCTGCTCAGCCTGTGCTTGCGAAAGAGTCTCTCCCTCTGCTCTGACATAACCGCAGCTGGATCAGCCAGAGCATCTCAGCAAAACCTTGGGGGATCCTGTGCATTGGAAAGATTGTGCTGTTCTTTCCTAGGGGTGGAGACTCCGACTCGTATGATATCATCAGTACCTTTCCCCAGAGGATGTACATGGACAACTCCAGAAGCCTGCAGGAATGTGGCCTGATCCCCAATGCCTCCTTGCTGCTGCGGAGAAGAGACCCCTCCCAACAAGAGGGGACAGGGCTGCAAACAGCTTAACAGCTCCTGGCAAGAGCTGCTCGCCCCAAGCTTGGCAAGAGGAAGGAGCTGCCTTGCACCATTAGCTGCATTACAACCTCCCCTGGCTGGGAAGAGAGGAGAGGGTTGTCCTTCCAGCTTTAGTTTCATTGTGCTGTTACCATGGACGGAGAGGAGAGCTCAGAGGCAACGCTTTGGCCTCTCCCTTCAGCAGAGTGTGCCAGGCCCAGTCCTGCTGCCTGGCGAGTGGATGCTCCTCCCCAAGGCAGGTGGGCTTCTAACACGGGGGCATTTCTGCCAGCTCAAACCCCAGGCCTGGTTTCTCATCTCTGTTGAAGGTTTCACAGGCCAATTCCTGCCCAGGGAAGGCCGCCAGCTTTACACTGGTACTGGGCAGTTGCTCAACTGGGCTCAAGCATTCTATATAGCAGCAGGACAGACAGACAATTTACTTTCCACATCTCCCACTTCCCACATCTGCTCCCCAGAGATTTCCACTACGCTTAGACCACAAGAAACAAGCCTTGGTAAAGCTAAACCAAAAGGCCTTGAGCCAGTGCAGTGCTGGGACTGAGCCAGACTCATCTCAGCCAGGAGATCCTGCTACCGGGCTTCCTGTACGTGAACGACTCCTTCCCTTGGACAGACCCCAGCTCCAGCCACGCCAAGCCTGCCTGCGAGGGCCCCAAGCTGCCAGCCTCCCTCCCTCCCTCAGCAGGCTGCCGAAGCCAGGAGCTGGATGCTGCAACAGGACACCGTGTCATTGGAGAAGAGCACAATCCCCTCGCTGCTTCTCTGCTGAGTCCTGAGTAAAGCATCTTCCTCCCTCTCCCGTGGGCTGGGGCTGTGCTTTGCAGGCCCCTTTCCCCAGCACATTCTTCCCATTTCAGCTGTGACAAGCTCCCACTTGACTCCCAGCTGACAACACTCCCACTCGCGTGAGGCAGAGCCTTCTGGCAGGCTCCCTTACAGTAGAGACAGCCCTCATTAAAGGCTCCCAATAAAACCATTTATTCAAGCTGCAGTTTCCACTCTCATTAAGATTTCCAAGGCGCAGCTGCGGTGGAAGGGGGCAGGACACCCAGACCACTTCCCGGACACTGCGACCAGCACTGGACCCTGCACAGCTCAAACACAGGAAGCACCATTCACGCTGGCCAGCCACTCCCATGGGCTCCCAATGACCCAGTCCCCACAGCTCTCAGTTCATTTCCTCCTTTCTCCACCTACACCAGATACAGGAGTGCACAGGGGACCCTCCTGTAGGGCAGCCTTTTCCCAGTGCCCCTCTGTATCCTGGTCTACAACCAACCAGCTAATCTTTGTGCCAGGAGTTTGTTTTTTGCTCACATATCTGGCTGAAGCTGTCCCCCTCCAGGCTGCTGTTCTTACCATGCAGAGGAATTGTTGAGAGGTACCTGTCACTACCGCGCTGCAGGATACTCAGACAAGTCCTGTGAGCCTCTGATTAGCAGCAGCACTCTAAGGTGTTAAGATCTTTCTGTCAGGCTGCAGCAGCGAGTACAACTGACTCAGCTTCTCTGAGCTGGAAATGACTCGGAATCATTATGCAGGGTGATGTTTAACCTGTAGTCAAAATAAAACCAAATTTAAAAGAAACGCAGGAGTACCGATGTGAAAGGTACAGTAACATTTAATAGCATCTCGGAAGACAACACTGGTTATAAACTTGCTTTTTGGCAGGAAAACAAAATGCACTTGGTCCAGGTTGCAAAAAAGCCAACTCAAAGAGGAAAGGTAAGACAGCATCGGCTGTTCTGGAGCAGCCCCGAGCCGTTACCGCTCACGAGTGAGCCGTGGCATCACATGGCAGCGGAGGGCAGAAGGAGCACACAGGTCCCACTGCTAGGCCCATCCATCCCCCAGGCAGCCTGCGAGTGACACTGGCCCCTGCAGGTGGGTCAGACCCCAGCTTTGTGCAGTATTTTTGCATTAAAACAAAATCAAACAAAAATCAACTTAGTTGCCATGATCTTTGCAGTTGCGCTAAAGAAAAAAAGAAAAAAAAACAAAGTGAGGCAGCAGGATTTACAATTTTAACAGCAACTGGGAAAAGTAGGAAGTAACACACAACCCTAAGCCCTTCCCTCCTGAAGCAGCAGCTCTCCCTGCAGAGGAGAGGGCTGACGGACGGCTGCACTTCGCACAGCCCCAGAGGCTTTGCTGTTTACAGAGGCACTGGAAGCTGCTGTGTGAGCCAGGCCCAGCTTTGTTCACAGGCCATGCGCAGCGAGCATCAGACTTTCTTTGGATCTCTCTGAGATGATATGGGGGTTAGGCAGGAGAGAATCGTAGGCAGCTGCAGTGAGTAGTTTTGGTCATGGGTTTCCCTGTGCTGGGATGCACGTCGCCGTGCCAGGACGGCGCTGACAGCCTGGAAGTGAAGGTGGTCAGAGATGAGGGTGCTGAGGAATGCAAGTAGAGTCCAGGACGGGAGGGGAGCCCGGGCCTCAGGCCAGCTTCAGGAACTCCTGCAGGGTGTTTTGCTCCACCGCTTCCACAAAGAGCTCGTAATCCTGCAGGGAAAAACCACACGGTCGCTCACAAGGCAAGAGCGAGCTGTACGCTCCCGCCGGCCAGGCAGCACAGGGTCCCCTGAGCACACAGCACAAACTGGTTCACAGCGCGGTGACAGTCACAGGGAGGACAACTGGGCGAAGCAGGGACAGCCCTGCACAGCCCCGCTGCCCACAGTCACCCAGCGTCCCCCTGCCCAGGTCCCATTTTTCACAAGCCGCTGTGCTCCAAATGGCCATTAACCCTGGCAGCACCTTGTCCGTGCACCTCATGAGAAATGCCTTTTGAAAGGCATCTTGGTACCATTTGTAGCAAAAACAAGGGGATGGGATTACTGCCCACCACCCAGCCTCTGTGGTGCTTATCCCCTGCGCAGAGCACGAGCCTTACCCCGCAGTAGTGGTCTCCGTTGACGATCTGGGGTGGGATGGCTTTGGGGTTGCCAGCCTTGGCCCTCATCTCCTCCCGGAGAGCGTTGTCCTGGGAGATATCCACCAGCTCGTACTTGATGTTTTTCCCATCGAGGATTCTGGTTACTTCGCTCTGTTGGGATTTGATCTGGAACCCGGGTAGGGAAAGCAGGTTATGGGGAGCTGCTGGAGAGGAGCCCAAAGGGTGGGCACGCACCCCAGCGTGCCAGCCACCCTCATCACAGCGCTCACAGAGCAACCGCTGCTCACAGGCCACGGCCCAGACCCCACCCGCCCACGGGGCTCGGCCCTGCATAGGGGGGGACACCCAGCACGGATTCAGGGGACGATGGGGATGGCACAGGGTGAGCAGGGATGGGGACACCCGGGATGGGGCTGGGGGCTTCGCGGCTCCACGGGGAAGAGACGCCCAGCCCAGTGAGGGGGAACCCCGGAGCGCCCAGCCCTGCCCCGCCACTCACCTCCCGGGATCCGGTCACCGAGGTGCTGTAGACCTTGAGAGTGCTCATGCTGCGATCGCGGCCGCTCCCAGCGCTCAGCCCGACGGAGGGAGGCAAGGAGGGAGGGAGGGAGCGGCCGCCCCGCCGCCGCCCGGCATGTGACTGCGGGGACCAATGGGGCCGGCGGGCCCGGGCATGCGGCGTCGGCGGGGACCGGCCCCGGCCCGGCCCCGGGAGCCGCCGCCCCCGCCCCGGCCCCCCCCCAGGACGGCTTCGCGCGGGGGGAGCTGAGCAGATTCATTTTATACTCAGACTACTCGGTGCGAACAAGCGGGCGAGACAAAGGCCGGTGTGAACGCGCCGCGCCCAAGGCGCCGGGGGGGGCACCGGGCAGGGCACCGGGCAGGGCACCGGGCAGTCGGGGTGCTCTGCAAAGCCAGGCCCCCAGACTTCCCCCACATGGAGAGCGGCAGTCCCACGCGGCAGATGGGATCACCACCTTAGCCAGATGGGATCACCAGTTCTGCAGGAGGGCGACGAGGGGACATTTCCCCGCAGAGAGGAACACATGGCCTGGGCAGCCCCGCAGCCCCAAGCGTCAGCCGAGATGGTCTCAGCCATGATCTCGGGGGCAGAGAGCAAATGTGTCCCCCCATGGCACCTGGGAACAAGATCTTGCACCCCAAAGAGAATGCGGGGAAGGCGATGGTACTAAATACTAAAAGTGTCACAGCCGGTGCTGCTCTGCACCCCAGTGCCTGGCGAGCTCCCAGCAGCCGGAACACACAACTTCAAGAAACAGCTTTGGCCCACATTTAGCCCAGTACATGGCACCAGCAACCTGGGAACAGAAACAGCCAGAAACAGAACACACCAGATGCAGAAAGAACATGGCAGGCAGCTGGCTGCCCGGCAAACGCTGCTGCGCTCTCGCCCCGTGCCGCGCAGGGCGTAGCTCGGGACAGCAAACCAACCCATTTATTGCCACCATCACCCATGGCAGCCAAACGCTAAGAACAAAACAGATTTGGTCTTAAATTTTAACACAAAGGAATAACGAAAGCATTTCTCCCAAACCGAGGGCTTGCAGCCACAACATGAACCAGAAGCAACCAAATGGACAGAAGTTTCAGCAGTATCTTCCCCATTATATAAACCAACTTCTTATCTTGCAATTCAGCTGAAAACCAAAAGAGTTCCGCCCTCAGCACCACAGCGTTGTCACAAGCAAGCACTCAGTAAAGTTGCCACTACGGTTAAGGAGGGTTGTGACAAAGTGAACCACATCCTACACCAATTTACTCAGAAACCCCATTATTTCGCAGAGGAGCAGGGAGCCCCCAGAGAACAGGGGGCAGGTCTACCACAAAGCCCGAGTGGGCACTGCCTGGCAGGCAGCAGGGAGAGCTCTCAGATGCAGCTGTACCTTCCCTGCCGTGGTAGGACCAGAATGGCTTTCTCCTCATCAAGTAGTGAGCAGAGAGCCAAGCAGCAGGGTCCCTGGGGGCACAGAGGCTCTCTGTGGCTCTGGCAGGGGCTACAGGCATTCGAGGCTCCCCAGGATTGTTTTGCAATGGCTCTAAAGGTGGCTACGAGAAACAGCCGTTCCCCACCCTGCCAGGGGATGCATCAGGCATGAAGCAGCACGGGGACAGGAGGTTTCTCTAGCACATTAAGGCACTTCAGCATCGATCCGCTTCCTCTGCGGTCTGAATCACACCCACGCACAGAGTGCTGTTTCAGGGGGGATAAAAGGCTTAAGGCTTCTGGGGTACCAGTGCCCAGGGGGAGTGTTTTCAGAGTTGTCTTTGTTGCTCTATTCCCCAGCTCCGGCTGCATTTACCTGAGGAAAGCAGGGCCTGCTCCGTGACTGGCTACACAAGCACCCAAGCCATAAGTGTGCGCACAGCATCCAAGGAGCCTGTAGCACCTCGACGTAATTAGCAGTAGTATAACTGGCACACCTGCTTGCCTCTGAAGGCCACAGATATCCCCTGAACACTCTGATAATCCTCTGGTCTTACCAGTCACACAGGATCTGCGCAGAGAATTTATCAGAAAGACCAGGGCATACATTTCCCTTCAGTGATGATTTTAACTGTTGCATTTGCATGTTCAGCATTTGACATGCCTGGAAGGCAATTCAGAATTCATCTCCCAGCATCAGAGACCACACCAGCTCCAGCAAACACCACATAAACACATTCCACAACATCAAAGCTACTGCAAAGCCCAACACTGAAGCCCTGAACGATTCCAGTCAGCAGCTAAACACTTCTGGCAACAACACCCCGATTTCTCACAGATTGGATAAGTCACACATCTTGTACCCGAGCAAAGGGATGGTAAAGTGCTGAATAGGTTCTGGGGTGTAGGAGCTCTGGACTCCCGAGGGTTTCAAGTCTTCTTTTCCTGCCTTACTTTGGGGAGCATTCTTTACTGGGTGATGCAGTTGTCTCCCATGTCCTGAGCGTATCTGTCAGATATTGCCGTCCTTAAGTCCTCCACCTCTTTGTGAAGCTGTTTTACCTCCACCAGTTTCTTTGCAAGTCCATCAGGGCTCAGCAAGTCGTCCTTCTCCTTAGCAGAGCACTGCACAGCTGTGGAGTCAGAGAAAGGAGTTACCTCACAAGCAATTCTGACCAAGGATCACACACATTTGCAAGCGAGCCAGAAAAACCAATGCACATTTGCAAAAGAGCTACTACTTAACATTTAGTTATTACAGCACGCACCTTTAGAGCTAGCTAACCACAGAAAGAAGGTTCACAATCCCAGAAAGATAAGAACCTTCCATGCTACACTGCGAGTTATTTGATTTTGCCGCAGCTCTGCCATCGCTCCACACACTTACAGCGAATGCCCAGGAGCAGGGAGAGGTTGGGATCCTTGCCCTGAGCCCTCTGAGTGACAATGCTGTAGACAGACTGCAGATCCTGCAGACAGCTGGCCAGCTCGCCGTGCAGCTCCTGGGCGAGGCGGGCTGTCTCAGCAGGCAGCGGCTGGGTTGCTAGTTCTGCCTGCCGGAGTCGCTCCTGAAGGGTCAGGTTCTTCTCAATGAGATCCTGATTCTGCACTGAAAGCTGAACAAAGGGACACAGGAGGTTAGCAGTCACTTGGTACAGAACCAGCACGCTTAAAGCAACTTAATGCAACTGCTGGATGATGATGGGAGCCCTGAGGCCAGGAAGAGCTGGTTTACATCAAGCCCTCCAGATTCTCACCAGATAGCTGTCAGTCCTACAGGGTGCAAGCTTTCAGCTTTCGTGGCTCAGACAGCGAGCGCAGCATGACACTGCCCTGTCCCTGCTGAGGCATGATGCAACAACAGAAGCTTCCAGGAGGCTGTGCACCAGCCGCTCGCCCCAACGGTGGCCATCCCTTCGCCTCAAGGGCTGCCATTGTGCTTGGCTTCCTTTAGGCTTTAGCATGGGGCTCAGCCCTGCCCTCTAGCCAGGGCTGCAGTCATTTGGACTCCTGCTCACCACCTTGCTGCCCCCAGATGGCAAGCTCAGCATCCTCCACCACAACCGGCAGCCCCAGCTGAAGTTCCCAAGGTAGAAACTGCTTTTCTCCTCCTGCTTTTGACCAGTGAAGAGCTCCTTTCAGAGCACTGACAGTGCAACTGATTGAGAGGAAGCAGGAGAGGTTGTGCTGCTGACTGCAAATTAAGGGCCTCGCTAAAAGCACCCATTGTTCATTCAACTGCTATGCTCCGGCACTCTAAACACACCCGCTCTGACCTCTTTCACAGCGGTCCGGAGCTGCTGCAGTGCGTTTTCTCTTCTCATCGCCTCCTCTTTCAGAGCCTGGCTTGTCCCCTCTTCCTGGGCCACCTGTTCTTCCAGGTTCTGGAACAGACCATGGGAAAGCAGTCAGTCTAACTCCCTTCACAGCAGATTTTCATTTCTAGGTCCCTCCACAGTCACCTCTCACCTTTACTTCCAAGGACAACTGCTCCATCTTCTTCTGCTGTTTGTCCACAATCTGGAATCAGAAGCAGAGGCATCAGAACTGGCCACGCAGCCCCAGTAATGCCACCAGGATTTCTCCTTTAACAGGAGCGCATCCCCTCTCCTCCTCTTTCCTGTCCACCTACTGCTTTAATCATTGCCTCTGTTTGTAGTGGACTTAGATTCCCTGATGAAAGGCACCTGATAAAAGGCACCATTAGAATCATCAGCTAAAAACAGACTGGAGAAGTTGCATTCTTGTGGTTTTCCTCTCCCCTCTTCTGCATTATGCGACTTCTCTGCAGTGTTACTGTAGGAGTGCATGGCTATCACACCAAGAACAGCTTTTAAAACCCCTCAGTCTGGTATTCCAGGAACTGCTGCTTCAGTACAGTTATGACTGCCTATGACTGCAAAACTTCCCGATTTCATTGCAGTGCCTGGTGTGACTCAGTGGAAGGAAAAAACGTGTGATTCCCAGTTGGCACGGCCTGTTACCTTCCTGAGGCAGTCACATTCTTTCTTCAGAGAGTCATTTTCTATTTTCTGTTTCTCCCCATCCTGGACAGGGGGTCCTCTCTCTGCATTCTTTCCACACTGCTGCACCTTGTCCTGCAAGCTGAAATTAGCAGAACACCATGGAAAACCAGCTTTATTTGGGGTGTTTCCCTCACTGAACAATACGAGGCGGTGAATGATTTTCACATCAGGTGTCAGTCTTGCCCTCTTTTCATCCCAGCTTGCAAACTGCCAGGGCTGTGAAGGAAGAAATCCCTCTCCCTCAACACAGCCCTGCACATGACACTGGCACATTTGCAGAGATGCAACGATTGCAGATTACATAGATCCATTTTGCAAGGAGTTACAGTTGAGAGCAATAACCCGAGGACATAGACAAACCCAGGTGACAAAACAGGGGCCCCTTCTTTCAGCCACCTGGTTCTGCTCCCACCCTCCACTGTTGGCAGGCAGAATTTGAACACGGCATTTTGGCAAGCACTCACGTAATCAGCACAAATCCACGGTAACCTGGTTCTGACAGGTGCGACTGGCTGTGCTGAACCATCACTGCTCTGGTACAGTGATTACTTTAGTGCTAAGATGAAGTTGATTCTAATTCTCCAGATTTTTACCTGCGCAGAGTGGAAAGAAGCTCCAGCTCCTTGTGTTTTTGGGTTTCTAGCTGCATCTCTTGCTCCCTGAAAGCAGCCCGGACATCTCCGAGCTCCGTTTCCAGTGCCAGCACTGTTTCCTGCATAGCAGTATTCTTCAGTTCGGATTCCTTCAGCTGCAACAAAGACCATCACAAGACTGTACAGACCTCCCAGGGTTTTCACCACACGCACCATGTTTCAACTACACTTGCAAGGCAGATTTTTACTACCTATGTGGCAACTCTCAGCTATAGCTCAGAACATTCCTCCACCAAAAAGGCCAGACCACGACTTTACCTGGGCAGCTGCACAGGGGATTATCTGCAGCTGCAGAAAAGCCACCCAAGCAAGTATGCAAAGAACTAGCATCACAACTCAGAGGAAGTTTTACCTTCTGACTCTGTTTCTGGTGGTCCTCCAGGGTTGGTAGATCAGCCAGGTATCGTTCCAGGGTCTCAATTCTCTGTTGTCTCTCTCTGTTTTGTTCAGATTCCTTCTGGCATTTCTTTTTAAGGTTATTTATGTGTTTGTCTCTTCCCTTCACCTGCAGGTACAGTCATATACAAGTTTAGTCTATATAGTTTCTTGTCCATTCTTCAGTCCTCTGTAAGCCCACTCATTTACCTTTTGGTACAGCACTCAACACCAAAATACAAGATCACCTTAACTCAGCAGCATTTCTGCTCACTTAGCTAAAGACAGGCTTCTTCCCTGGTTAAAAGAAGAGGTACTGAAATAGTTCTAACTGCAGCAGGAAGGGCTTTTGCTTATAAACCAAAGAATTCTACAAGGAGATCAGAAAATGCCTACAATAACACATTGCCACAGAAAACTTTCCACCCAGGCACTACATTGACTTTTACCTTCTTGCAGAAAAAAAAAGTCACCTTCCCATCTCTAGAGCAATGGTATCATACCCTTTCTTCCTGTTTCTTTAACTCCTCTGCATGTTTCTGCATCATTTCCTTCAGCGACTCCCGGATCAGCTTCGCATCCACCTCTGTAGCAGCCAGTTTTCTCTCCAATTCAATCTTCTCCTTACTGAGGGATTCAGTCTTCTCTGTGAACTGTGCTCGAAGAAATGTGTTCTCCCGCTGCAGCTCCTGCAAACAGAGACACCCTGAGACTTCTGTCCATCAGAGCTAACAGTCACAACTGGCACTAACCAGCTGCGCTGCCTCCAACCTGTGGTCTCAGCCCTCCTAACTCCCACACATCATTTAGCCCATCTTGGATACTGCAGTATCTGAAACAGCACTTGTCAGTGCTGTCAGGCGTTTGCATCACTAGCACAGCTTCTAAACAAACTGTAGTGCTTCAGGGCTTGAAATCTCAAGTCACAGAAGATCTCAGAGCTGACAGGTTATTGGGACTCCACACAAAGGATAAATTTTACTCTGCATAGCCCTCCTACTCAGGAAACTCCTAATGAGAAGTGGTAGGGCCATTGGATTCAACACATTTCTTACAGACACCCTGTTGCACCCAATTACCTGCATTCTCAACATGTAGGCATCTCCGTAGGGTGCTGGACAGCCAAGCAGGGCACTGCGAACCTGTAATTCACTTTCCCGAACCTTCTGCTCTAACTGGGATATGTGTTGCCTTTGTCTGTGAAAAGAAAAAAAAGCAGTAATAGACTTTTCTGAAACGTACATCTTGTTTTCAGTGGTAGCAGAGAGCAATACAACATGAATAGTGCCGCACCAGCACCCTAGTGCTCCATACAGTGACCAGCAGAACAGAAAGACAACTCTGCAACTCAGAATTGACCTGCAGAGAAGTAATCCGAAAGATGTCCATTTCAATTTTTTTTTTTTTTTTTTTTTTTTTTTTTTTACAATTGGTGTTAACTTTTCTTCCCTCCCTTCAGAGCTTCACCCCCGGCAATGATTACAGATAAAACACAGAAGCCTTGCATGCTTTGGAGGATCCAGCTTGGCTGTGGAGCTTAGGAGTAAAATGAACAGACAGAGGACTCAAAATGAGCAAGCCAAAGAAGTATTCACAGTCCAAACGCCGAAGGTAGTTTTCTTTAGGACTTTTTCAAAAAGCTTACAGACCACTAGCTTTAGTTATGAGAAGTGTTGTTTGCCAGCCCCAAAAATCACAAAGAATACATTTAAAATAAAGATCTCAAAGAACTCCCAGAAAGTTCTCGAACGAAAAGGCAGTAGCTTTGACATTCCAGATAATCATGATACAAACAGAAATCTTTATCCCCTATAAAACACAGTAAACCATAATGAAAATCGATATATTTGAACCCTTCAGGATCTATCCTACTTCCAACAGAAAGGGGAGGAGAGCTGTTCTCAAAGGTCATTATGTTGATGTTTGCAATCAATAAAGCTCAGCTGGGTAAGAGGGACTCTGAGATGCAAGCTTTCCTTGGTACTTTCAAAAAGGAAATGCACTGGAGTCCTTAAACCATGTCAGTATCAAACTCTCACCTGTCAATGAGAAGCTCTTTCTCCTTGAGTAGGTTTTCATTGGAGTTCAGGATATTGATCCACTGGGCTAGATCAGGTGTAGGCAGCGAAGGAGAATACATCGAGGGATGGTGGCAGGCGCCTCCATTTTGTAACTGAAAGAGGAGACAAAACAAGGAGGGAGAGGTTTTTGCTCCACAGAGGTAGTTGCAACATTGCTAGAGCTATTTCGCACACTGTGTGCTCATCTGCATGCCAGGACGTAGCTATTTCAGTCTCCATTGATGTCCAAGAACAAGTAACTTTGCCCAAGCACAACTGGAGATTAACAAATAATTTTAGATCACTGTGCTAGCTCGCTGGAAACAATTTGTCTCCATTAGAGTACAGCTAGAGGGAGGTGATAAACAAGCTTCCCATCTAATAAACTGCAGTTAGTTTTACACATCTTTTAAGAAAGACTCTACTTCCTAACTGTAGATACAGAATACAATTATTCTAGAAACTGTAAGAACTTCTTGGCATGCTTTTTCTTTCCAGTTTCTTGTGGATGGGATATTTCACCTCTTGATCCGAACCGTTGTGCAGGGCTGTAACATCACACAGGGCTGCTCTACATAAGCAGCACATCGTATGATACCTGTGACACCACAGATTGTAAAAACAGATCCCTAAGAGACTTTCAGTGTAAGACAGGGAGAAGCATGAGACATTTTCACCCTTGCTTCATAAGCCTGGGACAATGATTCATGACTAAAGAGGCAGGAAGGGTTTCAAACTCATATGTTCACACAAGCAGCTCCCTACCTGCATTTGCTCTATTTGCAACTGTACTTTCTCTAGCTGTTGTTTCCAAGCACTGAGCTCGCAGGCCCTCTCATGCGGATGTAGCATGCAGGCTTCTGGCATCCATGCTCGAGATGAAGGAGGTACAGGTTTTGAAAACAAACTGTTGGCCTGGAGTCCTGGGGACATCAGTCTGCTCCCACTCGGCCACGTTCCGTCCTGAGGCTCACAGGCTCCTTTAGCCCCTGATGCTTGCTTGCTCTCTGGCAGCACTTTATAATGGTCCTTTGCTGCCTCAGCCGCCCCAGAGTTTGGACTGAACTTCTGGAACCTGCGGAGAGGGTCAGTGCACAAACTATCCAGAAAGAGAGACTGGTTAAGGGTGTGCTCAATGGCAGGGGTGTCAAACTTCCACGTATCTTCTGTTCTCATGTGATCAGAAACAGGATTCCAGGATTGCTCGAAAGCCTTTTCCCCTGCAGTCCTGTAGAGATGCAAGAGTTCCCTGGATGGTACCTGAGAAGACTTCCCGGCATTAAAATCTCCACTTCTGACAAGCCCTGCGTGTTCAGAAGCAGATCCTGGCATAGCAGTTTTTGAAGTATGCTGCGAACGGTTCTGGTCTCCTGCAGAACACAGCTTGGAGGGCGAGGCACCCAGTGTAGAAGGCATAACATGGGCTGTTGGGATCGTCACTTGGGTTTTGATGGGCTGGAATGAGGAACCGTTACTGGAATTACAAGAGTCTAGGGAAAGAAGAAGAGCGATGCTTTAATTACAATCCTGAACAACCATTCCTCTGCTGAAAAACTTTCCTAAAGATTTTAAAAAGCGGTTCTTTCCCCCCCCAAACATGTCCTCCTAAGCAGCAGCAAGACTAAGGCACACCTGTGCTCCCCTCTACAACTACAAGTTTCAGGATCCTGCCGACATTTTCCTCCCACTGTAAACCACAAGGAGAATCCAAGTTTAGTTCAGTACACGTTTTTAATCCCTTGCTTCTAAGCTACTCTAGTATAAACTTAAATCAATAAGGTTATCTTTCTATAGGTTTAGAAATCAAGTCCTTTAAATTGAATAAAAAGGCTGAAACTTACTCAGCTGAACACTGAGACCTCGATTCTGTCCCGCCCGTCCCGCAGCTCAGCGACTGAACTGTAACCAAAGCTAACTGGAGCCTTCACTAAGCCCATGGTGAGCTTCAAACGTAGCTGAACACTAGATCACCGAGCAGCTGACCTTCGAACTCCTCCAGGACGCTGCAGCAAAAGAGCTTTTTCTAGAGGCTAGAGTAATGGCTCTCGCCTTCATGCCATAGGAAATGAGGCGAGTTCAGCACACGCACCCCAGCGTGAGCCTGTCCTGTCACACGGGCACCAAACCTGGCCACATGGAAATACGGGGTTATTCTTAGCAACTCTCAGATTTCAATACAGCAACAGTGAGAGCTGAGACAGGAAAACAGCGAAGTGCCTGTTCCCACTCCTCGTCCTGATACATTGTATATCACAGTAATTCCAGAATTCTCCCAGATACACAAACTTGTTTTTTTCATTGGTTTGGCTGAAGGCCCGTCCCTGCACGATGTTTCTTCAATCCAACATCAGGATGGAAGGTTACCCTTCCACTTGTTTGTAACCTCAAAGCATTGTTACAAGAAGAATTAAAAGGTTACAATTTGAATAGGATTAAAACCAGATTCTGCAAAGACTGCCACCAAATTGCAGGAAAACTATCACAATAAAGGCACAAGACCCTGTCCTCAAAAATGAGCAGGAGGGGGAGAAAGTCCCTCAGACATTACTTGGCTGTGCCTAGGAACTCCACAGAACACCATGCTACCAAGCAGTCACAAGCACGTTCACCTTGGCAAGCAGAAGGCACAGTATAACTTCCTTTCACAGCCCCTAAATTTATACTCCAGTATCACTATCAGGAACTCGAGTTCTCTGACCAGCACGCCACGTGCGGATGGTGCAATCAGTTCCTTGAGTGTACTAAGGGTTGTCACAACATTTCTCACTAACGTACTGACCTGAACGTCAGCGTGCTTCAGCCAGCTGTCGGTGCTGCAATTCAGCCTCCGCTCTTACAAACAAGGCCACAGCATCACAAATGTTCAGAAGGGCAATTTCCGAAAGAACCGTCATTATCTCCCCTGCCCTCAGTGTGCAGCTGGATGTTTTATTATCCTGAGAGAGGCTAGACAGGACACTTAAACATGTGCTCTAGTAATATTTCTAGCAATATTTCCACAAAAGCCAGACTTTCTAAAAAGCCTTCATTCCAACTCACACATTATTAAGACCTATGGCTCATTCAAAAGGCTCATGGCAGCTTGTGAAACACATGAATGTGTGAAGTGCGCTGTTTTCAAGAACAATACAAACTTCCTCACTGCTGAAGGAAGAATCAGTAAATCAACAGTCATTTATACCACTTTCACAAATGAAGATGAAAATACAGGTGGAAAGGGCTGCTGGGACAAGCAATCTCACAGAATGCACCTCAGCTGAGGGCAAGGCTGCAGCATGCTTCAGTGAGAAGCACACAGCTCTAACTGAGGAGACTTGCACACAAAGGCACACTGATCTGAAGTCCCTAGAGGCACCTGCAAATTATTTCTTTAAAAAAAAAAATCACACAGCAGACTTGCTGATAAATCACTTGTTGGTCAGTATGAACCAGCAAATCACCAAGGTGGCTCCTTCAGTCAGTTAAAAATGCTTACTACAGTTAGAAGATAACCAAACCTGCTTAGAGAAACAGCAAGTCTCTTAATCACTTGTTTATATCTCAGGCAGCACATCTGTGTGCTGAGGCACTGGTTTTGAAATAGTCTCCAAACATCTTTGCAGATTCTGCTCTCCAAGTTTTGCATTCTAGGGTTCAGTAATACCAGGCTATTTAATGCTTGTCCTTCTAAGAAAATATCAAGTCTTTGGCTGTTACTGTGTCCCATGCTGACCATCACCTTCTGTGCTGTCTGAGCAGGAGGTCCCAATGCCCCCATCCCCGCTGTCAGCCACGCTTGAAGAGCGACTGACATGGCTCTGGAACTTCACAGACAACATAGGCGTCTTCCAGTCAGTCTCCAAGAAATTACTCTTCTGACTGGTGCTGGGATCTGCAGAGAAAGAGCCAGGGATAATTACATTTTAGCCAACAGACTGAAAAAACGTTTAATACACCTAATTAACCCATATCCAATTACCCACGCTACAAAAACCCAGACTGATCCTTGCTTGACTCCCCATGTTGTTGCTAAAGAAATCTCTTTTCCAAAAGGAAATGGCAGCAAATACAGGAAGTCAAACAGTATCAACAGGAGACTGAAAATCAGTCTTATTATGGAAGTCAGAATGCAAAAGCAGTAAATTATATTCCCATTGATGTGTTTGGCAATACTACACCCAGCTGATGCTCTGGTACTCGAACTAAGAAGAGCAGCAGCACTGGCACACAGCAAAACTGGTTAAATTAATGATACATTTTTGCATTAACTGTTAAGCACTCTTCCAGATTCATCAGTTATCAATCCAGAGACAGGTTTGTTATGAAATTATTCTCTACTCTTGCAAACCCATGCCGCTCTTACTTTGCGGGAATAAGACATTGTTTTTTCAATAAAAAGCTTTCAGTAAAGAACTCTTCTCAGGGCCACATGTCTCCTCAGAGAAACTGAAACAGGATCCGACAGCAGAAGGGCTTTAAAGAAAGGACTGTGCTTACCTGATGGATTGTTCTGCTGGAGCCTCAGGTCCGGATGTTTCTCAAGAGCAGCCATCTTATCTATCCACTGAAGCACAGGACAATAAATAAAAATCATATTTCAAGTCAGTATAAACCAAACCCTGCTCCCACTAACCAAGCAAAGGGTATGTACACATCAGCTACTCTTCATTCAGAGTAACACAGTATTTCATATTTAATTAGCATCTCCTCCCAAGAATGTATCTGTTTCAGCCCCACAACAACAGAGTCAATGCTTAAAAACCCCATGCAGTTATTGCAGGTTTTCTTCATGCCTGAGAAATGAGGAGAGTTCCTGTTTGCAATATTCTCCAGGTATGCAGCAGCTCAGCAGTGCCTTTCAACTGGGGCATGTGTTATCCCCATCGTAGTTATTTATAGAGCATCAGTCACCATGGTACCTACACGCTGGCTTTACGTCTACAGAGACTAAAAATTTCCCTTTAAAAGTCTAACTCTAAACCAGTTCATTTCTGCCCTCTGTAGCGGTCACTGAGCAACTACATGCAGAAATGCAGTCATTCAAAACTTAGCATTGCTGATCCATAAATGGCAATCATTATCTGTCCAGAGCTTTGGTTTAATTTATCTGCTTATCTGAGTATTTCAGACAGTGAATTTCCTGTCTCTGATGTTGCAAATATAATTTATAGCTCTTCACTGTGGAAATTCAAGGCCTCTCTCCACTCCACTGGTCAAATACCAAATCCTTGATTGCCAGCTCTTACAGATTTTTGCCTGATTCAAACAGACCACAGAAATCGTTGATTCTTAGAAAGCATACACATACAGATCTTACAAGATAGAACAGAGACTGGGAATGCAATAGGATAGTGAACCAGAGGTAGCATTTCACTCAGACATATGAAGAAATAAAGCACTTCTAGCTAAACCTAGTGCTTTTTATGTTTAGTTTAGCTATGTTTCAGAAACTCCCGAGTTTAAACCTCAGTCTCCAGCACTACAGTCAGGCAGTCGTAACAGGGAAACTCAAGCGTGGGCTCTCGAAATACAGCAGACAAGGCAACCAAAGCATTCCCACCTCACTCCGCACCACCCTCTCACAAACACCCTCCCCATCCCGTAAACAGACCCTACAGAGCGGGTGGGAAGGGGCTAAATAAAAAAAAAAAAAAAAAAAACAAAAAAAACGAGGGAGCAGGAGGCAGGGGAGCAGCGGGGCCCCGATGCGCGGGGGAGCAGCGCTTTACCCGGCGGAGGGGGCAGAGCTCGGCGGGTACGCGGAGCCAAGGGAAGCCGGGGCAGCCCCTTCGCCTCCCGGGAGCGATTTGGCTGCAGGGAGGAGAGATGGGAAGGCGGTGGACCCCGGGTGGGGGGGGTGTGTGCAACCGCCTGGCAGGCGCAGCCTGACCCCGGGGGCCGGCCCCTGAGGAGAACAGAAGGGGGAACCGGTCCCTGAGGAAAAAGGGGGGGGGCAACCGGTTCCTGAGGAGAAAGGGGGGGGGCAACCGGTTCCTGAGGAGAAAATGGGGAAGGGGGGGCCTCGTCCCTGAGGAGAAAGGAGGTAGGGCGGGAAGGTCTCTGAGGAGACTGGGGGAAGAGGAGGCCGGTCCCTGAGGAGAAGGCGCCGGGGAGCTGCCCGGGCGGAGGAGGAGGGCTGGTTTCACCGAAGGGGAGCACACGACGGGCACTGCCCGCCCTGAGAAGCTCCCAGCCGAGCCCGACCCACTCACCTGGCTCCGCCGCGGAGACCGCGCTGCGGCGCGACCGTTAGAGCCGCCTGGGGGGGGAGTGGCAGGAGGAAAGGGGCAGGGCCCCGCCCGCCTTTCCCTGCCCCGCAGCCTATCGGGCTCGCCGGCCCCGCCTCTTCCCCTCTTTCATTGGCTCTCCCGAACGCTCATCCCCGCCCCGCAACTTGGCGGAGGCAAACCGCGAACAGTCCCTTGAAAGAGCGGCGCCGTGCGGTCTCCCCGCGCATGCGCAGTGCCTACCGCGGCCGCGCCGTCCGTGAGGGGACCGGGCGGGGAGCGGGGCCGGCGAGGCCCGCATACCCCCCTACCCCCCCCGCCGTTGCCCCGCGTTCCCTCGCCCCACACAGGCTCCACGGCCCCCGCAACCAGCCCAGTCCCCCAGGCTGAGGGGCGAGGGCAGCGCAGCCCCCCCCCCAGGCTCACCCCGCTCGGCCTAAGAGGTCAGCGCTGCCCCGGGAGCCGGCGAGGCCGCGGCCGCTGGGCCCCGCGTTACGCCAGGCCGCACCGGGGCCCCTCCCGCGCGTGGCGCGGGGTCACCTTCCCCGACTGGAAGCCACCGGCAGAGAGGCCCCGGGCGGCAATGGGCACCGCGTCCCTGGTGTGGGGCCTGGCGCTGGGCCCCGCGGGCTGGGCACTGCTGCTGGCGGCCACGGCCACGCCGCGGTGGCGGGAGCTGCCCGAGAGGCCCGGTTACCCCCGAGACCTCTCCTTCAGCGACGGCCTCTGGGAGAGCTGCGTCGAGACGCTGGGCCAGCCGGGCCCGCTCTGCCGAGCCCTCCCAGAGGACACAGCCCTGTTCTGGCCCGTGCTGGCGCTGAGGGCGGCCGCCGTGGGCTCGCTGCTGCTGGGGGCCATGGCGTACGGCCTGGCCGTGGCAGGGGCACGCTGCTGGGCCCCCTCGCCACGGCCTGGGCTGGTGGTCGCTGCCGGGCTCCTGTTGACGCTGGCGGGCGCCGCGTACCTGGGTGCTGCTTCCTACGTGGCTCATCAGGTGCTGGAGGAGTCAGCCAGCCCGCAGACCCCCCCAGCAGACCGCTTCCACCTGGGGACGTGTCTCTACCTGGGCTGGAGCGGCGGAGGGACAGAGGTGCTGGCTGGCATCTGCCTGGCCAGCAGCTTCTGCGGGAAGAGGGGCTTGGCGACGAGGCCGGCCGCTGCCCCGTACGAGGTGGATTACTGAGGCGCTGGGGTGGAGTGGTTCCTGCCGCGAGCGTCACGGGATGATGCTCCTCAGCCTCCCGCCGTGGCTGTGCTGCACCCCTGGACACCCCTCGGACCATCGCTGGGTGGAAGAGGTGGGTCCATTCCCCATCTTACTTCCTCATCTGTAATTTTTCACTTAAAGCAAGCTGGTATCGATGCTTTCTTGCCTGTTACTTGATTGTGCTTTAATCCTTACGCAGGGTTTAGCCTCTGCAGCCAAATAAAGAGCGTCCCCATACCCAGCCATAGCATGCCTGTAAGGGGCTGGGTGGCACAGGGAGGAGCAGGACCCCCCCGCCATTGCCAGGCTGACCACATCTCCTTCCCCCTCCTGCCCCATGCCCTCCCCTTGCCCCTCGTGAGCTGCACAAAGCCCCGCAGCACCCCAGTCCTCCCCAGGACCCCTTCCCCGCTTCATCGCCCTCCCTGGCCTCGCAGCACTACGGAGCGCGTCCCTGTCCCCCCACCCCACGGGTGGGTGCCATCGCACCCGAGCTGGGCTGGCACAGCCCATGGGGAGAGGAGAGCAGGGCACAGAAGGATGCCACAACCCGTCGGGGATGGTGGCACACGGCACGGGTAGGGGCTGGCTGTCACTGCAGGGATATTTCCAAGAAAAAACCACAATTAGCCCTCGTCGACACAGTTTTATTTACAGCAGAAGAGACCCTGGCCGGGATGGCTGGCGACAACAGACTGGTGTGTGCGGCGGGGGCACGTTCCTCCAGGAAAAAGCCCCCATTACCAACGTGCAGCCAAGGCAAAATGTCCTTAAAAAAGCAAGACGGTCACTGCAACGTCCCACCCCAGGGAGGGGGGATGTAGCAGAAGCCACTTCTCCTGTGGCAAGTCCATGCTGGGGGCTGAGCCTTCAAAAATGTCATCAATCCCCTGATGCACACCCCCAGCGCGGGCAGAGTGCCCGCTTTGCTCCTGCAGCACTGTGATTTTTATCGGCAACGATTCATGCCAGAGAGGTCCCGGAGGGGTGTCAGGGTTCAGCTGCCTCTTCGGGGGATCTGTGCTCGGCCCCAAGCCCCCTGTCGCCGTCCTGGCCCTGCTGCCGTGCCCACCACTCCCGCAGCTCCTGGTACAGCTCCTGGTGCTCTTCCTTCCAGTGCGTGAACTTCTCCGAGGTGAGCGCAGCATCGCTGAGCAGCTGCTCCAGGGCCTGCAGCTCCGCCAGCTTCGCCTGGCGAGAGGAAGGGCACCTTTTGGGGTGGCTGCCCACAGGCAGGGGGTTTTGGGGGGGGGGGTCAGGGGGCTGCGGGCTCCCACCTTGAGCGTGCTCTGTAGGGCTCGCACCGCGTGCACCTTCTCGTTGATGTGGGGGTTCTTGTTGCGCCGGATGAAGGACTTGCGGCACTGCTCCTGCGTCAGGAACCGCTGCCGCCCGATGAGGGACACCCCGCCCTGCTTCAGGCACTGCATCAGGCACTCAAGATCCTCCCCGGTGGGGTCTGGCGAGGGGAGGGGGCACTGTAGCACGGGGGCAGCCCCGAAACCCCATGGGGCTGCCCCCCAAAACGGTCCCCTGCCCCGAGAGCATCCCGAGACAGCATGTGGTCCACACTCAAATACATCCAGACTCATTACCCACCCCGGCACACACACACGCAAAAGGGTGGCCCTAACGTTGACTAAAGGGTGCACACGAGGTGACAGGGTGACGGATGTCCCCCCCCGCAGCACCTACCCATGGGGGAGCAGGGCCGGGGGCTGCCCTGGGGGCTGCTGGCTGCGCTGCTGGGCTCGCCGCTGGCCAGGAAGAGCTGGGCTTTCTCCGGGGCGTTTTGCAGCCTCTTCTTTGGCTGGGGGAGAGACGTGGTGGGAGGTGAGACGAGGATCCTCCGTCCCCTCCCCGGAATGTCCCCTCCCCGGAATGTCCCCTCGGGCCACTCACCGAGTCGCATCCGTGCCTGGGGGATTCATCATCGGGATCCTCAGCTTCTGTCTCGCTGTAGCAGTCTGGAGGCCATGGGGGGAGCATGGAAGCCCCAGGTGGCCCCCCCAGCCCTCCCCAGGGCTGAGCATCACCCCAGCCCTCCTCTCAGGGAGCATTTCTCACATTTCCCCCAACCACGGGCAAAGCTCCCAGCGGTCCCATGCAGGGGCCAGGCACGGCTGCCCCAGCGGGATCCCCGGCTCCCTGCAGGGTCCCCATCTCCCGCAGGGGAACCAACCCCACCTCCCACCCCGGGAAGAGCCCGTTACCTTCCTCCCTGTCCGGGACCGGCTGGTGGGCCTGCGTGTACTTCGTTTTGGCTGTTATCAGGTGACTGACCCACCTGGGGAAAGAAAGGACAGACAGACGGACAGAGGGTCACAGCCAGCCCGGTGCGGTGGGACCGGCACTGGCTGTCGCGTTACTCACATGCTCAAATCAGCCAGCGTTTCTGCGGCGAAGACGAAGGGCTTGTACCTCTGATGGGAGAGCTGGAACACACTGGAGGAGGACAAGCCTTTGCTGCTGGGGCTCCCAGCACCAGAGCCAGCCCCGAGCCCCTGTCCAGGCTCCCCTGCGCTGCAGACCCCCCCCGTCCTGACCCAGCCCAGGGGCTTGGGCTTTTCCCTGGCATCGGAGATGCTCTGGTCCTCAGCCCCGGCCCAGATAACACCAGCAGCACAATGCTCATCTTGCTCAAAGCGTGGGCTCCCGTATTGCAAGAACAGAGGTCCTGCCAGCACTGCAGGGATTCCACCAGCCCATGGGGACCTCACCAGCACTGCAGGGACCCCACAAGCCCATGGGGACCTCACCAGCCTTGTTGGGACCCCACCAGCACTGCAGGGACCCCACCAGCCTTGTAGGGATCCCACCAGCACTGCAGGGACCCCAACGGCCTTGTGGGGATCCCACCAGCCCCATGGGGACCCCACCAGCACTGCAGGAACCCCACCAACCTTGTGGGGATCCCACCAGCCCGTGGGGATCCCACGAGCCCATGGGGATCCCCAGAGGTCCCTGATTCTGTGACCCCACCACCTCATGGGGACCCCACCAGCCTTGTGGGGATCCTACCAGCCCCATGGGGATCCCATCAGCTCCATGGGGATCCCATCAGCTCCACGGGGATCCCACCACCACCGCAGGGATGTGCAGGTGGTACCCAGCAGGGCTCAGTGGCACGTGCCCTGGGGACAGCATCCTCCCCTCCACCACCAGCTGGCAGATCCACGGCGAGACAGACCCAACTCACTATTTCTTCTTCTGCTCCCTTGTGCTCTCCAGGTCGTAGGTGGCCACATTGATGAGACCTGCAGCCTTCTCATCCTGCAAGGGAGACGCAGCCATGTTCACCACCCGCCTCGGTACCGCAGGCGGGGATCGAGGACACCCAGCATCCCCACTCACGTTGGGGTGGTGGTACCAGTAGAGCGTGTGGCCCTTCAGCACAAACCAGCACCGCTTCCACTTCTGGGCCATGAAGCCCACGTGGTCCTTCTTCTTCAGGAGCCAGCCATCGCAGTCCACCCGGCCCAGGTCCCGGCACGAGACCCGCCGGCGGCTCAACCTGGTCGCCACTCCTGCCAGCCGCAGCGATGGCGGGGGGGGTCAAGAGCAGGGAAGGGGGAGTGATGGGGAGAGCCTGGGAGACCCCCCCCCAGCCCCGGCAGGGTCCCGCTCACCTTTCAGTCTGCGGCCGGTCTGGGGGCTGCTCTGGACGGGCAGAGACGAGCGGTTAGGGACGATGCAGGGGGGGGGCGAAGGCAGCACAGCATTGCCAAGCTTCCCCCCCCCAAGCAGCACCCACAGCCCCTTAGGGACCCCCGACTCGCACACCCCACAGCAGCGAGCTTGGAGGGGAACCCACCCCAGGGATGGGTGTTTTGCCCCTCACCTCAGGCAGGACATGAAATCCCACGTGTCCCCCACTGATGTCCCCCCAGGGCCCCCCCCGAGGCTCAGCGCTCCTCTCCCACCAGCTCTCACCTCCCTCGGGAGCTGGCTGGGCTCTGCACCCCCAGCCCCCGTGGTGGGGGCTCCCGTGGGGCTGAGCTCCGCAGTGCAGGGTCCGGCGGCAGCGAAGACGCCCGGGGAGCGTGGGGTGCCTGGCGGGGTGCCCCCCTCCCACGCCTCTTCCTCCTCCTCCTCCTCCTCCTCCACAGGACCTGCAAACAGCAAGCAGGGCTGCAGCCTCCCGTCCTGGGGCAGAAACCGCTCCGTCCCCCCAAACCCCCTCCGCTCCCCCCCTACCTTGGCCGGGCAGCCCCGGCAGCTCCCCCACGGCCACCCCGGGCAGCCTCAAGTCCCGCTCGTCCTCTCCGTCCTCTTCGTCGGTGACGGGGTCTGCCGCCGAGTCTGGCCCCGAGTCCAAGTCGGCAGCAGCGCTGGGGGAAGAGGGATCCCTGAGCCCAAAACTCCCTTGACCGCTGTGGGGGTCCCGCTGCCGGGCTCCGGCCGGCCCCGCACTCGCTTGGGGCACCCGCGGTTCTCCCTGCCCCAGGACGAGTGCCCGGTGGGGTCCGAGCCCAGCCCGCCTGCGCTGCCACCGGCTCTGCGCACGCCTTCCCATTCCGGGAGAGAAGGGTCATGTCTAAATATAGTTTCCACCCCATTAAAACGTTACCAAGTGAAAGAACTACAAACACAACCACTTTTTTTTTCATTCTTTAAGACTGCTGGCAGCTTCCCGGGCTGATGGCAGGCGGCTGCCGCGCTGCCGGCACCTCTTCGCCCAGGAAGAGCTGTGAAGGGGCCTCAGGTGCACCCAAACGCCTCTGCACCGGCCGGACAGGGGGTGTCGGGGTGTCAGAGGACGGGGACGGGGCTCACCTGGAGGTCAGGGACACGGGGCTGCCCGGGCACTCGCTGCTCCTGGGGCCGGGGGGATCTGCAGCGTCTGAAAACGCTCCCGGGAGCTGCGGATGGAGCAGCAGGACCAGCTCGCATCTCACCACGGTCCCCCAGAGCTTCAGGGACCATCAGCGCGGTGGGAGATGCCCGGCTCTGAGCATCCCTGCCCGGTTCCCAGTGAGGCACCGGGGCTGTACTGGGAGCACTGGGATCACCCACCTGCTGCCTGGGAGAGGGGGACGAGCTGGGCAGGTCGAGGGGGATCTTCTTCAGCACCAGTGTCACCCCGCTCGCCTTCTCCAGCAGCTTCTTCACCAAGTTGACGCGTGTCCAGCCCACCTGCCCCACACCCTGGTGAGCCATGGCCCCAGCCCTGTGCACCCTCCCGGCCCCATGGCCCCCGCATCCCCAAAACCCTCCCCAGCTGCAGGTCCTGCGTCCCCCACACCCTCCCCGGCCACAGACCCCACAGATCTCCCCGGCCGTGGGTCCTGCGTGCTGCACATTTCCCCAGCCACAGCTCCCAGGTCCCCCAAATCCTCCTCTGCCGTGGCTCCTGCACCCCCCAGGCACCCCCAGCAGTGGCTCCTGCGTCCCCCAGGCCTGTCCCAGCCACGGCTCCTGCATTCTGCAGATCACAGCTCCCATGTCCTCCCCAAATCCTGCCAGCTGCAGGTGTCACATCCCCCCAAATCCTCCCCGTGTCACCCCAAACCCTCCCAGCTGCAGCTCCCATGTCCCCCCAAATCCCCATGTCCCCCAAATCCTCTCAGCTGCAGCTCCCATGTCCCCTCATAACCTCCCAGCTGCAGCTCCCATGTCCCCCCAAATCTTCCCTGTGTCCCCCCAAATCCTCCCAGCTGCAGGTCCCGCATCCCGCCAAGTCCCCCCCATGTCCCCCCACATCGTCCCAGCCCTGCAGCTCCCTGTCCACGGCTTCACTGCCGCACCGCCCTCGAGCCCCCGTCCTCCCTGACTCACCACGACCTGCTCATTGACCTGCACGATCTCGTCTCCGGGCAGGATGCGGCCCCCGTGGGCAGCCAGCGCCTGGGGCAGAGGCAGGGTGGGAGTGGGGTGCCCACCCCCAGGCGCTCCCCCCCCAGCTAATCCCAGCTCAGGAGCTCTCCCGGCTGGGGAGAACCGGGAGGGGTTAACCATTAACCAGCAGCCTGACCTTGCGGAGCGGCTGGTGGGATCGGGGTGCAGAGGGGGGCTCCCACCATGGCCCAGGCTGTGCTCACTCATGAGACGAGTTGCACAGTCTCAGCTGCAGGCAGCCACCCCCAGCTCTGGGTCAGGGGGGTGCAGATTCGGGCCCTAAGAGGTTCGTGGGCTCTGGGCGGATGGGTGGAAGCTGGGACGGGCGGTATTCCCCATGGCGGGCGCTAAAAGGGGGTGACTGGGGGCCAGGGTGGCAAGGCGGGGGTGACAGACTGGGACCCACTCACCTCCGAGGTGGCTGCGGACACGAAGTGCAGGCGGGAGCTGGTGGAGGTGATCTCGAGGCCCTGGGGGGGACGGGAGGGAGGTGTGAGAGGGGTCCTGGGGGGTCCTGGGGCAGTGGGGGGCACCGGGGACTCACCAGCGGGGCGGTGGGGAGCGGTGGGGTTCTCCCCAGCGGGTCAGAAGGCAGTGTTGGGGTGTCAGGGGATGCTGGGGGGCTCCGCCGCGGGCTGGGGGGCAGCGTCGGGGTGTCGGGGGACATCGGGGGGCTGCCCCGCGGGCCGGGGGTCAGCGTCAGCCCCACGCGCTGCAGCACAGCCCTGCGGTCGAGCAGCGCTGGGGGGCTGCAGCCCACGATGCTCTCGCAGATGCCCACGATGTGCTGGCACTGCGGGTGACAGCGGGGGGCTGAGGGGGACCCTGGCAGCACCCTCCCCCCCCCCCCCCCCATGCCCGCCAGCCCCTCCTCACCCAGCACTTACGATCCGCAGGATCCGGCCGTCCCTCTCGGCCCCTGGGCAGTCCTGGGGGGACAAGATGTGGGGCTGAGCAGAGCTTTGGGGGACGGGAGAGCGGGCGGCCAGCTCCCCCCGACACCGTGCCCGTCACCGTGGCCTTGGGGCAGCGCAGCCGCCCTGGGCACCCACCGCCTGCAGCGTCTCTGCCAGCTGGGCGCAGAGCGGGATGATGTCCCGGCTGGCCGAGAAGTCGTTCAGGGTGGAGAAGAGGTACCTGGGGGGGGGGGAGAGGGCAGAGAGCTCAGCCGCAGGTGCGAGGGGCACCCAGCACCCATGGGTGCCCTCACCCACCCCGGACCTGTTGAGCCAGGAGAAAAGCCCCTTGGCAGCCTCGACCAGGTCGACGACGCGGGCCAGGAGAGTGAGGGGGGGCGGCCGGGGGGCAGCCCCCACCGGCGGCCCCCCCAGCACCAGGCTCTGGGTGCCCTGAGCCAGCTCCCGCAGCCTCTCCGTCAGCGTCCGCAGGCTGGTGGTCGCCAGCCCCGCATCCTGGGGGAAGGGAAACAGGGTCATCGGGGGACGGGAGGGCAGTGGGGGTCTCTGGGGTGCCCCCACATCCCCATCTTCACCCAGCTCAGGGTGCCCCGAATCCCACCTCTACCCAGTTCAGAGTGCCCTCATGTCTCATCCCCCCCCATTCATGCAGCTCAGGGTGCCCCTGCATGCCCCCTCCACCCAGCCCAGGGTGCCCCTAAATCCCACCTTCACCCAGTCTAGGCTGCCCTCACGCCCCCCCCCCCATCCAGACCAGGGTGCCCCTGCGTGTCCCCTCAACCCAGCCCAGGGTGTCCCTATGTCCCCCATCCATGCAGCCCAGAGTGCTCCTGTGCCCCCCCTCCACCTAACCCAGGGTGACCCCAAATCCCACCTCCACCCACTCCAGGCTGCCCTCAAATCCCACCTCCACCCAGCTCAGGGTGCCCTCACATTGTGTCCCCCCCCCCCCCCAGACCAAGATGCCCCCAAATCCCACCTACACCCAGCCCAGGGTGCTCCTGTGTGTCCCCTCCAACCAGCTCAGGGTGCCCCTGCATCCCCCCCCAACCCAGCCCAGGGTGTCCCCATGGCATCCCACCCCATCCACCCAGCTCAGGGTGATGCCCATGTCCCCCCTATGGCCGCGGGACCCCCCATGGGTGCCGGTGCTCACCAGGGCGCGGAGCTGCTCCACGGCCTCCAGCAGCAGCTCCTGGTGCCCCAGGGGCCGCACGCCCAGCGCCTCCAGGCCCCCCGCCGACAGCCCCAGCAGGTCGGGCCCCGCCAGCCCCCAGCTCTCGAAGGGGTACCCCTGCACCGCCGCGTCCAGCCCTGCCACCGCCCTGCCCTCACGCCAGCCGCACGACTGGGGGGGGGTCCGGCACCCCCGCCCCTGTCCCCCGGCTCGGTGACGCATGACGGCTCTCTCCGTGCAACGAGTTTGCCCGGTCTCAGCTCAGATGGCGGCCAGACCCCCGCCGTACCCCAACTCCATAGATCTCCAGTGCCCCCCCCCCAGGGACAAGGGGTGAGGGATGGGAAAGGGCTGCCCCCCCCCAGCCACACCAGGCCACCCTTGCGTCCCCACGCCGGTGACAGCCCCCCGCAGCCCCCCACCCCAGGGCCAGCAGTGGGGTCCCCCCCGGGTTGGGGGGCAGCCGGGGCGCGGGGGGGCCTCACCTCGGAGCCAGGCGGCCGCCCGAGCAGGGCCCCACGCGCCCACGGGCTCCATGGCGGCCATGCCGGAACCGCCGGCGGGAGCGGCCGCTCACCTGCGCCAGGGACGGGCAGCCCCATTGGCGCACCCGCGTGCCGCTCACTGCGGCCCAGTGCAGCCCAGTACAGCCCAGTACGGCCCCGCAGGGCGAGGCCCCGCGACACACCCCGGTGATTCACGGGCCAGACGGTGACGCATGGCTGCCGAAACCAACCCCCCCCCCGGGGGTCCCCCCGCCAGCCACCGCACGCAGCGAGGGCTGAGCCCCGACAGAACTCACGACACCAGTGGTCATCCCGCAGGAACCCTGTGGGCACGAGGTCTGACCCCACAGACCCCCACGAGAGCCTGGGGGCAGCCCCCTCCCCACCACCTGGGGATTTTGGGGGTGGTCACCCCCTCCCCTCGCCATTCCCACCCCTTCATTTGCAGGTGGGGAAACTGAGGCAGAGGGGCCCCCCATGCGCAGGCCTGTGGAAGGGTTACTCCTGCGAAGCCCGGCTCTCCCATCCCCCCAGACCCCCCAAATCCCCCCCCGCCAGTGCCTTGGCGCCCGTCCCCCCCCCGCCCCGGCGTGTGCGCTTGGGGGAGCAGCGGGCGCTGATCGCGGCTGACAGCTGCTCAGCGCTCGCCTGGTGCGTGCCGCCCTTCCCGAGGGGGCCGCGGGGACGGCGGGCGGGCGACAGGCGCAGACCCCCCCTCTCCGTGGTCAGAGCGGGGGTCTCAGGATTTGGGGGGGGGGGGCCCAGCTCCGCTGCTGCTGCTGCTCCGCGGGGCCTGATCCTGCCGCTCCCTGCCGCGCCATGGTCATCCGCCCCAGACGCTTAACCCCGGGGTACTTCCGTCTGCTCCAGGTAAGGGGCGAGGGGGTCGGGGGGAGCCTGTGGGGACCCCCGGGACCCTGCCCGTGCTGCCCGCCAGGCCTGCCGGCCACGGGAGCCGTGCTCGGCCGTACCCTGGCTCCATGCTGGCAGCGCGGGTGCTGCTGGTGGAGCCCCCCAACACCGCACGGGGGACCCCAAAGCACCCCTGGACACCCCGGGGGGGCCATAGAGCTGCCCCCCGCGCTCCTACATCCCACCCTGGAATGGCAGGGACGGTCAGGGCACGGCCTCGGGTCCCCCGACCTGGGGGCTTGGGGACTGGCGGCGCTCCCCTCTCCTCTCCTCTCTCCCCCTGCAGATGCAGCTGGCGGCGGGGCGGGGGGCCGAGCCGGGGGGGCGGCTGCTGACCCCCCTGGCCCTGCTGCTGGCGGCCGCCGGGCTCTGCCTCTCCTTCTACAGCGTCCGGAGGATGGCCGGCCCCACCAAGGCCCCCCCACAGCCGTGAGGAGGGGGCCATGGGGCCGGTGCCCGTGGGGTGCCGGGGGTCCCCCTCCACCCACTGGCCCCCGCTTGAGCGGAGCTGCCGGATGCGGATCCTTTCCAGCCCATCTGCGCCACGTCCAGCCCTTGCCGCCATGCCAGGGCGATGGGCCGGAGACACGCGCCTCTGTCCCCCCGGGTCCGTCCCTGCTTTTGGGACCCGGCTCAGCGATCGGGATGGAGAATCGAGGAGCGACCTCCCAGCTCCAGAGCCACCGCAAGACACCAGGACCCGGCCACAGCAAGAACGGAGCCTGAACGGACAGACGGACGGATGGCGGAGCCGGCTGCTGCATCCCTCTCCATCTCCCCCACAAGCAGAGGGGCTCGGGGGGTCCCCTTGCACCCCACTGCAGCCCCCCTGTCCCTGCGGGGACCGTGCGGCGGCCGCAGCCAGCCCAGCCTTGTGGAAAGGAGGTCAGCGCCGCTGCGTAACGCGGCGGGGAGGGCTGGGGCCAGGCCGGCCTCTGCAGCAGCGGGGAGGGGGGAGACGGGCCCCCAGGGTCCGTGCTGCGGCCCCCGAGCAGGCGCATCCCACTGGGTTGGGGTCTGCAACCTTCCCGACCCCCCCGCACCCACCGAAGCCCCCCCAGAGCCGCCCCTAGTGAGATGCTAACAGGTAGATCTAGCCGCCTCCGTCCCCCTGGGGTCGGGGGGCACGGATCCGGGCAGGCTGCGTGGAAATAAACCCTTCCCTGCCGAGCACGGCCGCCTCGTCACGCTGCCTTTCTGCGGCTCCAGCCCGGGGGTTTCGCTGCCCGGGCCGCACCGGCGAGACCCCCTCCGCAGGCATCGGCAGCAGCGGGTGGTGGCATTGTCACACCGCGTCCCCCAGGGGCAGGGGCACCGGCGGGGCCGCAGCAGCATCAGGCCACCGGACACGAGGCGGGGAGGCTGACCGCGCCACGCACGCAGCCCCAGCCCTCGGCGAAGGTGAAATCACTCGCAGGCGTCGCGTTTTAGCAGACCAGAGCCTCAGAGCGTCCCTCCCGGGGGGACACCAGCACCCCCCTCTCCAGACCCAAACGGGCAGGGCCAGCACCACCACAAGCTTCACGCTGCAGACCCGAGTGCTTGACAAAACTCATTCAATTACTATTTCCCCCCCAAAAAAAAGCAGCCTTGTATCTGCTACGGATCGGCTGGGAACCCGCTGCCAAGAGGGCAAAGCGGAGGGAGCTTTGCCACCCTGCCGGGGTGGGAGTTCCGTCACCAAGCTGTTCCTCCGGGCCGGCACCGACGCTGGCGATATTTCCCTCCGCACGAGGGGAAGAGCAGAAGGCCGAGAGGCCGCCCTGCACCCCAAGGTGGGCACCCAGCCGGGGCCTGGGCCACGCTCACAGAGAGCTCTCAACGCTGCCAGCCTGGTGGTTGATGTATTTTAATGACCGAGTCGCCGGGGTAACCTCCGACCCGAGGAGAGAGGCTTCAAACCTCTCTCAAAGCAAAGAGACGAGCGTCCAGTCACGCCAGGGCTTCGGGAACAAGCAGCTTGGCCCTTCCCCGAGGAGGACGACACGCAGCGAGGGCACCCGGGGCCTCGCTGGCTCCTTCTCCTCGTCAGCGCTCCAGCGAGGCGGGCTGCCGGAGGAGCCGCGCGTTCGCTCGCGGGCAGGCTGCGCCGGGCACGTTTTTCCTCACAAAGCTGTGGAAAAAGACGCCCTCACGGAGCCGCCCGGCCCCTCAGTCCACGCTCAGCTGGCGGCCTCCATCTCCACGGCTTCCTCCAGCGGCTGGGTCTGCACGTCCACCTTCGGCGGGGGGATGTAGGAGCCCATCCCGGCGGCACGCTCGGCCTCCTCCTGCGTGTACGGGGCCTCGCGCAGCTGCTTCAGCCTGCGGGGAGGCGGAGGGGAGGCCGGACGCCTGCCGCCCCAGCTCCTCGGAGCACGACCGGCCTGGAGCTGACACCGCGACCTGGCCCCCCGCAACCACAGAGGCCGGGGTGGGGGGCTGCCGCCTGCTCCGAGGCAGGGCGCGGGCCCACGGGGCAGCTCGGGGCCCCGCTCAGGCCCCCCCCTTACCTCTTCTTGTGCACCTTGGACCTGAAGTGCTCCTTCATGCTGGTCAGGTCCACGAAGTAGCGCCTGGGGGGCGGGAAGGGGCGGGGGGTCAGGGGGCTGGGGAGTGTCCTACCAAGGGGCCAGGGTGTCCCCCACCCATCCCTGGGGCTGATCCCCCACAGCCCAGGGTCCCTCCCGGGACCAGAATGGGGCCTCCAGGGGTTAAAGCCCCCCTTACCAGGACCAGACCCCCCCCCAGGGGCAAGGGACCCCCCACCGGCACCAGGAAAGCCCCCTCCAGGGCCTAGGGACCCCCTGCCTGGGATCAGGACAACCCCCCCAGGGGCTAGCGACCCCTCCCAGGGGCCAAGGACCACCCCCCCCGGGCACCAGGACAACCCCCCCAGGGGACAGGGACCCCCCCGCGACCAGAACAAACCCCCCAGGAGCCAGGGACCCACCCCGGGACCAAGAACCCCCCCCCAAGGGCCACAGAACCTCCCCTGGCACCAGGAAACCCCCCCAGGGGCTAGGGATCCCCCTTGGGACCAGGACAACTGAGGCCAGGGACCCACCCCCGAACAGGATACCACCCACTAGGGGTCAGGGTCTCCCCCCTCGGGACCAGGACAACCCCCCCAGGGGCCAGGGACCCCCCTGGACCAGGAACCCCCGCCCCAGGGGCCAGGAAACGCCCCCGGGACGAGGACAACTGAAGTCAGGGACCCCCCCCGCCCGACCAGGATACCCCCCACTAGGGGCCACGGACTCCCCTCCCGGGACCAGAAACTCCCCTGGACCAGGAAACCCCCCCAGAGCCAGGGACACCCCCCCCCCGGGACCAGGAAAACCGAGGCCAGGGTCCCCCCCCGGCACCAGGAATACCCCTCCCCCCAGGGGCCAGGGACCCCCCAGCACCAGGGCAAGCCCCCCCCCCCGGGTCAGACCCCTCCTCCCCACACCCCCGCGGCCGGGACCCCCCCCCCCCCTCCCGGTGCGGGGACCCCCCCGCCGACGCACGCGCAGTGCAGGCAGTAGAACTGGGCGCAGCCCGGCAGGTCGGGGTCGGGCTCCTGGCGCAGCAGCCGGGCGGCGTTCTCGGGCCGCAGGTCCCCGTGGATCTCGTCCAGGTCGCGCCGGCGCCGCTTCGCCTTCCACTGCCGGGCCAGCGAGTGCGCCCGGTGCGCGCCGGTGCGGCGGCCATTGCGCGGCGACATGGCGGTCGCACGCCGACACGGCCTCCGCAGTGCGCAGGCGCAGACGGCTGCAAGCCCCGCCCCGCGCCGCCCCGCCCCGCTCACGAAGCGGCGGGCTCCGCCCCACCAGGCGGCAGACCCGACGTTGCGCCTAGAGGCCACGCCCACGAGGCTGGAGACCACGCCCTCGGAGCGACAGGCCGCGCCCTCTGGCGGCTGGCCACGCCCCCAGGCTGAGCCCCACCGCGTGCCCGGTCCCGCGTCTCCCGGAGCCGGTGACTGGGGGAACAGCCGCCACCCCAGGGCCCCCCCCGCACCCGGTGGCAGCCGTCCCCAGGCTGTCCCCGCGGTGGGACGCAGGGCCTGGCCTCGGGGCAGGGGGTGAGCGGGTCCCGCGCTGCCCCGGTCACTGCCGTGATGAGCTCAGGAGGCCTCAGCGCGCCCTGTCCCGTCACCGATCGTGTTTCCTCCACCCCGGGTGATCAATTATAGATGGGGACCCGCAGCGGGGGGGGGGGCCGAGCCCCAGCGCCTGCTCTGCACTCCGGGCTTGGGGTGACCCCAGCCCTGGGGGTCCCCTGCGGATGAGGGCGGCTGGGGGGGCTGGGGCAGGAGGGCAGAGGGGGGCAGTTTGGGGGTGACCGGAGCAGCTACCCCCGCGCTGCCCCCGGCTCAGGCCGGGCTCAGGTTCCCCTTTGTGCATTGCAAGTGGCCCCTGAAACTTTAATGAAGCCACCGGATCGCCGGGGCGGCGCGCGGGGGCCCTGGCCCCGCACCCCTCCCCTCCCGCTCCCCACGGCACCCACCGGCTCCCGGCCCGCCGAGCCCCTCACCATGACCCAGGGCTTCTGGCGGCTCTACAAAGCCAAAGTGCTGCAGACCCTTGGGGGGGGGCGGGCGGACGGGGCGCTGCAGGAGGAGGTAGAGTGGGGGGGGTACCGCTACACTTGGGTCCCCCCCAAAGCGGGGTGACCACCCTCCCCCTGCCCGCACCCCTGCTCTCACCTGGGGGCTTTGTTGCAGGGAGACCCCCCTGAGCTGATGGAGACGGCCGAGACCCCCACGCTGATGGAAGAGGAACCCAGCCCCGTGTCCCAGCTGGCGAGGAAGGTGAGGAGGGGGCCGGGCGGCTGAGGGGGAGGGGGGGCCTGCTGGGACCTGGAGGTCCCCAGTGAGCTCGGTGCCACCTCCCCCACAGGTGCAGGGGGTGGGTGCCCGGGGCTGGCGGACGCTTTCGTCCCTCTTCACCCGTGAGGATGAGCACCAGCTGCTGAGCCCAGAGCCCTGCGCAGACCAGTAAGTTGCTGCTTGGTGGGGGGGGAACCCAGACCTTGGATCCGGCCCCCCCGGGAGCTGCATCACCCCTGCATCGCCCCCCATCCCATCCCCTGCACCCCCCTCCCCTGCCTGTACCCACGGGGCTGGGCTGGGGGGCAGCAGGGGGAGAGCTGGGATGGAGTAGGGACATGGCGGGGCTTGGGGGGGTCACAGCCCTGGCCTCTGCGGCGAGAGGGGTCCCCACACCGCTGTCCCCGTCCTGCTCTCTCCCCAGCCCGCTGGCCGCCGAGCCGCCCCCCGCCGAGAAGGCGCCCGGCTTTTGGGATCTCTTTGCCACCAAGTGGCAGCAGGCGTCGGGGCCAGAGAAGGGGGTCCCCCCCCCGGAGCCGGGCGAGAGCCCCGGGGAGCCACCGGGCGACGACGGCAGCGACCTGCGGGAGCCGGAGGAAGGGGCCTTCCACTGGGGCTTCCTGGCCGGCAAACTGGCCGAAATCCGGAATAAAACTGCCCCCAAGGGCAACTAGAGGAGGAGGCGCCGGCCGGACTCTCCAGCAGCGTGGGCAGCCCCCCCCCCCGCTGGCAGGCAGCCCCCTGCCCGCACCCGAGGGCTCTGGGGTGGGTTTCGGCGACGTGTCTGCACTAAAGACCCCCAGGTGCCCCTTTTCCCCGAGGCCTGCCTGGTGCTTTCTTCGTCCTTGCCCACCCCCAGCAGCCCCAACGCCCCTGGAGCAGCATGGCCCCCGTGGTGGGGATGGGGAGCTGCCATCCCCAGCCCCAGAGCATCCCCTCGCCCAGCCTGGGCTCTGCCTGCACAAACCACACACGCTGCCGGGCTAGAAAAAAAAATATGTCAGGTTTATTGAGCGCTGCTCTGGCCCCAGCAGCCCCTTTTCTGGGGAGCAGGGGGCTGTGGGGTCCGGCCTGCAGCTGGCACAGGTTGTAAGTGGCCAAGGGGGCTGCAGCCCCATCCCACCACCCTGGCCTGGAGATGGGGAGGGTGGAGAATAGGGGCGACAGCAGCCTGCTGGCCCTGGGGCCAGGGAGAGACTCACCCAGGGGAGCCCCTTCCCTGCCTACCCCTCGGGTGCCCCCACTGCCCTCAGCTCCAGGTCCAGCACAGACCTGGGGGCTCTGGAGGAGGGTAGACCTGGTGGCCCCTCCAGCCAGCAGCAGCCCCACGGTGCTGGGTCCGAGGATGCCACCAGTCCATCGGCCGCATCCAGCGAGGGCAAAGGGCCACGTCCAGCCAGCGGGACCTACATGGGCATCCTTGTCCCCAGCCAGGCTGTCTCCACTCAGACAGTGGACTCCTTGGCGGCCGCCCAGGCTCTCTGGCAGCCGTAGAGCCACTTGATGACGCGGGCGTTGCGCTCCACCACCGAGACGGCAGAGCCCAACCGGGGGTCTGGCTCCTCCTCGCCTGGCCCCGCGTCCCCCTCGCTGCCCCCCGAGGCCTGCCCGGGCTCCGACTCGCAGGATCCAGGGAGCCGAGCCGAGGCGTTGTCCCAGCCTGCCGGCCCAAACCGCTCCTGTCCCAGCAGCTCCACCAGTGCCCGGTCCAGCCCGCAGTAGTTGAAGAACCGCTCCTGCTCTGAGAGCGGCAGGGAGACGCGCAGAGCCAGCGCCTGCTTGCCAGGGGGCCGGGGGGGCTGTGCCACTGGGCTGCCGGGCAGAGGGAAGATGCCACCACTGCCACCGCCACTGCTGGCACCCGGCGTCCTCATCTCCTTCTCCATGGGCACCCACAGCGTGGTGGTCTTGGGGCTCTGGGGGGCTGGCGGCTTCTCATCCAGCCCCCTGGCTGGGGGCGAGCAGGGGGGGCTGTCTCTGAGGGGTCCCTGGAACAGGCGTCGCACCAGCCCGGTGACCTTGGTGTTCTCCTTGTCTCCCCCCGGGCAGTCCCGTTTCTGTCGGTAGATGATGAGCGAGTCAGGTCTCAGCAGGCGCCTGCCGCCGGCCCGGCGCGACACGGGGGACTGGGGACACGGCAGCTTCCTGGGACCCTCCCGGCTCAGCTCCGAGCCCTGACACAACTCGTTACACTGCTGGCGGGCGAGGAGGCGCCGGCCGTGGGGGGAGAGCCGGGGCGAGCAGCCCCTCAGCGCCGGCTCCTGCCGGCTGTTGATGACCTCCTGGGATTTCACGTATTTGGCCTTGTCGGCCTCCAACCGCTCCACGGCACTGGGCGTCCGGCCCCTGCAGCCCCCCAGCTCCCGCGGGCACTCGGGGCCCTGGTTCAGCCAGCCCAGGGGGGACCCACGCCCGGGGGCCACGAGGCGCAGGTTGCTGGAGGCGCAGATGGCGAGAGAGGGGCTGCCCAGGGGCACCATCGCCTTCCAGCCCCGAAATGTCCCCCTTGGTCGCTCTGCTCCCCTCGAGTGGCTGGCGGGGGGGTGTCTGGCGGTGCGGCTGGGGAGGCTCCTGAAGCTTCACTCAGCTCCTGGATTCAGCCCTGGGAGGAGAGAGCAGAGCCGGGGTTAGCGCCGAGGACGCAGCGTCAGCAGAAGGAGGATGTGGGGTGAAGCGGAGCCGGGGGACCCCTCGACCCCAAGCAGGCAGCAGGCAGCGAGCCCTGCCAGCCCAGGCAGGAACAACCCGCGGGCAGGAAGCGAGAAGTGCCGGGCATCCGCCGGCTTCGCTCGCATCCCAGGAGCGGCTTCCAACAGGAAAAAATACCGGAGCCAGCCGCTTTATCTTCCCGAGCGCAGGGACAGCAGAACAAAGCCCGTTCACAGGAGAGCTGGCGAGCTGCCCCGGCCGGGCCCGTGCGTGACAGCAGCGGGACAGAGGCCAGGGGATGTTTTGGGGTCTCCGTGCTGTGCTCCCCACAGCTGGGCTGAGCTCGGCCGCCCAGGAGGGAAGGTCCCTCCTCTGCTCGATGTGTGGGGGTGATGGAGCAAAGGGGCTTTGATCAGCCCCGGGGTGCGATGGCTCCTGCTCAGCTGTCCCTGAGCATCCGTGCGGGACTGGGAACACAAATCCGGCGGTGGAGATGGGTGCCAGGGGAAGGGGTCTGGAGCCCGACCCAGGGGTGGTAAATGCCCAAAGCGGATGGTGGGGAAGGGGTCTGGAGCCCGACCCAGGGGTGGTAAATGCCCAAAGCGGATGGTTTCGCTGAGCAGAAGAGGCCCCAATGGCTGTGAAGAGCCACCCCATCACCAGCGTCCCCAGGTGACAGCAGGGACACAAGGCTGGGCAGAGAAGGGCTCACTGGAGAGCAAATGGCCTGGGAGCCCTCTGCCCACGCACCTCCACACACTGAGCTCACAGGCTCCGACACTGCGTCCACCCCAGGATGGGGAAACTGAGGCACACGGTTTGTCTGGTCCTGCGCTCCCAAGGGCCGAGCTCCGCAGCCTCTCCCGGTGCGGGGAAGAGCTTCATGGTGGGTCGAGGGAAGGTGGCCCCTGCACACAGTCCCATCACCCAGAGCCAGCGCGCCCGGGATGCGACTGCCCACCCCAGCGCGCCCGCACACTCCCCAGCCCCGCTGCCAGGATCCGTGCCCAGCCGCTGGGCTCGGCAGGCAGCGGATGCTCTCGCTCACCTGAGCCCACGCGGGGATGCAGGGATGGGATACAGGGATGCGCGGATGGGATACAGGGATGCTCCGGTCTCACTCAGCTCCTGCCGCTCTGGCTGCCAGCAGCAAACTGAGCCCAGAGCCGGCAGGAGCCTCATATAGAGGGTGAGGAAGAGGAAGAGCCACCCCGTTAACCCCTGCCAGCCCGGTTCCGTCAGCAGGAGCCTGCTCTGTGACCCCTCCTGCCCCAGCCAGCATGAACCCTCCATGTCCAGCAGCTCCAGCTCACCTCCGCCAGCTCCTCTCCTCCTTGCACCTCCTTACGGGAGCCTGACTGGGATTTTGGGATCTGCAGCAGAGATTTCTGCCTCTTCCCAGGTAGGAGGGAGCATCTCTGTTCCCCCAGCACATGGGGCATCAGGAATGGGACAGGGACACCACATCCACTCCAGCAGCTTCTCCTCCTGCACCCACCCCGAGATGCCGGCTGCGGAGCAGGAGCCCACCATGATCCCCTTCCTCAAGATCCCGCCCCAGCTGGCGAGGGAGAAGGAGGGAGGAAGGGTCCTTCTGGCACCTTCTCCACCGGTGGCGAAAGGGTCAACACCAGCCCCGCACCAGACTGGTTCCTGCCTCCGCTTCCCCCGGGAAGGGCTGTAAATCGCAGGAAGCCACGAAGGGCTGGAGCCGGCCCAGGGGTTATTTTTACCGCTGCCCCCTCCCCTTCCCAAAGGCTTCATGCTCCCCTGTGGCAGCCCCCGGCCCCCCTCCACCCCCAGTGCCCGCCCCGGGGGGCTGCCAGGGTGGCTCTGGCAGCCGGGGATAAGGACACGCTGCGCCCCGAGCTCGGCTGCCGATCCCTGGGAGCAGGGCTGGAAAAGCCCCCAGTGCTCCCTAGGGACCTGCTGCTCCCTCTATCCCTCCCCATCGGCTCCGGAGGGAGAGCTGGGGGCAGCCCAGCCCAGGCTGCTGGCAGGGACTGGGGGGACTGGGAGGCTCTGGAGGGGACCAAGCCCTGGCATCGGCCCGGGACCCGCACCCAAGGGGGCTCCATCCCTGGAGGAGAGGGTCCTGGCCCCGAGTGCTGCTGGCCCCCACCCCAGTTCCTTCCTGCAGTGCCGCTGCTCAGGAGCCAGTGCCGGGAACCAGGTTGGCATCCCGCACCTCCCTGCGCGACGGCACCGGGGCCAGGAAGGAGCCAGCACTCCCGGGCTGACGAGAACGGAGGCTGAGCAGGATGAGAGCAGCCAGGGCTCGTCCGAGCTCTGCCAGCACCGGAAAAAATCCCAGTGAAAGCGAGGAAGGGACAAAGCCCCTATTCTGTTCTATTCTAATAAACCTGGGGAGGGGCGACGCAGGCAGCTGTGCTCCCAGCAGCACCCGGTCCCCGCGGGCAGGATGCGGCCGTGCCGCAGCAAACCCAGCCATCTCCGGGAGATGGGGAGAAGGACGGGGGCGAGCGATGGAGAAACCCGTGGCAGCCCTGGGATCTGCCCCGGGGAAGAGAGCGCCTGGGCTCCCCGGGGAAGAGGGACAGCCAACGGGACCTTAATTTTAACTCCAGGCAAGGTGAATCACTGTTCATTAGGACATGCTTTATTTTCCGAGCTGGAATCACAGCAGCCGTTCCCGTAAATCCACGAGTGAGTAAGAGCAGCCCGGGATTCACGTTTCCCTGGCTGATGCGGGCTGTTCCCGGGGGACGCCGCTCCCAAACACCTTCCCCGGAGCAAGGCCGACAGAGCGGTTCTCCTCCTTTCCAGCTCCTCCTCGGAGCGCCCGCCGGGCACTTACTGCGGGACTGTTGTGCTTGGACAAGGCAGATTCCCGTCGGGACGGTGCGAGGAGCCCTTCCTGGCAGCGCAGCTCCCGCTGCCCCTGGGGAGGTGAGGGGGGCTTTGTCACTGTGACTTCTAGGAAGGGATTTACCCCGTTAACCGGGCTCTTGGGAAGGCACCAGGCGGCTTTTCCCAGTCACGCGGATGCTCAGCGTCCCTTGTTTTTATCCGAGGTTACCCCGAGCTCTCACAAAGCGCGCTCTGCTCTGTGACGGGGCTCTGCTTCCCTCCGGGAAGCGAGCACGGTGCCAGGCAAGCCAAGCAGCCCCGGGGAAAACCCAGCCACAGACGGGGCCAGGCATGGGAACTCCAAGCCCCTGCAGGGGTGAGCAAAGTCTGAGAAAACCCTCAAAGGCCACGAGTCCCAGAGCACAGATCCCCCTTCCAACACCAGCTTTCCGAGCACGTCCAGCTCCTGACCGAACAGCCCTGCTCCCCGCCAGCCCTCCCTCCTCCCAGCCCATGGCAAGGGGGACGTGGCCCTCCCAGCCCTGCCGATGATGTCCCCACCTCACAACCCACACGTCGGGCTTGAGGAGCAGCAGCAGAGCACGGCCAGTGCCGAGATCCCCGCTCCCATGGATCCCAGCGAGCAGGCAGGGGAAGCCAGAGGCTGCCACATCTCCAAGGAGCAGGAGGGCTGGAGCCAGCCATGTCCCACTGAGTCCTTTCCAGATGCATTTCTCCTTTAAAAATAAAAAAAATATATATATATCACTAACTCCACCATGCGCAGGTGCAGGCAGGGCTGCCGCACCTGATAACACAGCCATCTGTTTCTGCTTGCTGGTTTACTTTCACAACCCACAAAAGCCCTCTCTGGTCCGAGGTCCATGCAAATGCCACCCCCTGGAGAGCAGCCCACAGGAGCTGGGTGGCTGCAAGCCAGAGCGGGCACAGCGCGCAGGTGCTGCCCTTCGGGGGGGGCAGGGGTGGAAGGCCTGCTATACAAGTTTAAAAATATCAAGGGTTCAAACGGGCATGAATAAATCTGAAACCACCACCTAACCTGAGGCAGCCACCCACAAGTTCATGCAAGTAGGAACTCGACAGCAGCGGGGCTGAGGAGAAAACACCGCGGCTCCCGTGGATGTTCACACCCGCAGCGGGGGCTTCAAGTGGGACCTTAGAAATGCCTGTAAATATCTGCAGGGTGGGTGTCAGGAGGACGGGGCCAGACTCTTTCCAGTGGTGCCCAGCGACAGGACAAGGGGCAACGGGCACAAACTGAAGCAGAGGAAGCTCCAGCTGAACACGAGGAAGAACTTCTTCCCTCTGAGGGTGATGGAGCCCTGGCCCAGGCTGCCCAGAGGGGCTGTGGAGTCTCCTTCTCTGGAGATATTCCAGCCCCGCCTGGACGCGGTGCTGTGCAGCCTGCTCTGGGTGACCCTGCTTGGGCAGGGGGCTGGGGTGGGGGACCCACAGAGGTCCCTTACAACCCCGAACATTCTGTGATTCAAACCCACAGCAGGTGATGGTGGGCCTTGCTGACTGCTGCCAGGCAGCAAACCAGCTCAGCACTGGGTCCCCACGGACGGGAACGGCCGAGGGAGACGGAAGCAGCTGCTGGGACTGAGCGAAGCCTCCCCGGGGTCAGCGATGGGCGTCTGGGCTGAGCCCACCACCCACTGCAAGGGACCTGCAGAGGTGTTGAGGTTGCGTCTGCTTCCAGAGATTAGAGAGGCCTCTGAGCAACGGCAATTCTGGCAGCAGCTCTCCCTTTGGCCTCTTGAGATGACCACAGAGCCAGCTGCGTCCTCCAGCACGCTGCCTGGAGAGCGCGGGACGGGAGCTGGGCACGTGGGGCTGCCCCACAGAGAGCGGCCGCAGGTCCAACCACCACGGCTCAGCCCCGGCCCCTGCACCCGCCCCGGCTGCTCCTTACGCAACTGCTTTCTGCTTCAGGCACCCAAATAATCTGGGAATTCATCTGGGAACAAAGGGATTTGACAAGCACGTGGCCTGGGCCGTGGCTCCTCTCGCGGCGATGCGCTGGTGCTGGCTCACCCTTCAGGTCACCCGACTTCTCCGCGGCCTCAGACTGCCCAGAACCGCTTACGGAGCCAGCGAGCAGGGATCTGCGGCGGTTCCGTCTCGCAGCTCCACCTCCCACCCCTCCCCAGACAGCGCAGACACCCAGGAGGGTTCGCGGCATTTCAGCTGCATTGCTCTTCCTTCGCTGCGCTTCGGAATTGAAATCGCCCTTTGCACGAACGGCTCCGAGCCCCTCGCCGGAGAGCAAACGGAACAGCCAGAGCTCCACGCTGCCCACTGAACAGAGCTTGTTTTTAAATACTACTCACAGTATCAACCTAACTGGTTCTCTACAGGACAGCGCCTCGCCTTCACCACACAAACCACCAGGGGAGATTAAAAACGCTTCATCGCTGCCCCACAGCAGGGTTCACGGGACAGCGGTGGAGCGAAGGGAAAAGCCACACAAAGAGCTGCCCGCAGTCCGAAGGGCACCGGAGCGTCTGCTCAGCCAGCCACCGCACAGCCGGGGGAAAAAAAGTTGTTTTTCTGAAGCGAGGGCACGCTTCCAAGGGGTGGGCAGGCAGCCACCAGCTCCCCGAGCCAGGGCTTTATCTCAGCCGCAAAGCAACGCCTGCCATTACGCTGCAGTCTGCGCAGGGGCCTCGACGGGCCGGCGCGAAGGAGAACTCCATTTAAACCAGTGCAGAGCAGGAATCCAAACTGGGCGAGCTCCCAAGGCCGGCGCTGCGGAGCGGGCATCGCCTCGCCAAGCCCTGCCGGAGGAAATGGGATGGGCGAGCTGGAGCCCGAGGCCTCGGCATCCTGCAGAAGGCAGAAAATCAAGCAGAGGTTGGGTTATTCGAGCCGAGATGCAGCCTTAGCTACATCTGATCCCTGCACCAGGGCATTTCCCCAGATATTTTTCCCCCCTCTCCCTGACTAGGTACATTTCAAGTATGTACGCTTAGTTTTCTTCATTTTGTGGGGGAGGAATTTAGCTTGTGTCTATATTTAAAATCACCACTCTTAAAACTAATCAAAGAGGTGTGACTTTCTCCTTTAATTAAGGTGCTTATCCTTTAATAAAAAATAAATCTAAATTTCAATCCCTTCTTCTTTCCAAGGACTGCTTTTCCTTCCTGATTTAACCACACAGCTCCTGCCAGGCGGGGAGCCTGCCCGTCTCCAGCACCAGGACACGGGGGGAATCCGCAGGCGACGATGCAAGCACAGCACCCACGGGAGATGACCGGGCTGGGGTTGGTTGTGGGGGTAAGAAATGACAATTCACAGCATTTCCAGTCTGCACCATTCCCCCTCCCAGTCTGCACAACCCTTTGTTCCACAGCACCGTTCATTAAACCAGGTGAGTGACTGGAGACTTCTGTATCGTGTAGAAGTATTGGTGTTTCCTCACACTTGTAAAGGTTTCTCGGGGCGTGCGAGACCAGTGGGCCACTGTCCCTCCCTCCCAAGCCTCCAGACCTGAGCGTGGCTGCTGCCTCCCCCAGCTCCTCACAAATCCACGTACGCAGGAGGGAACCAGAGCGCAGCGCACGCTCACCGGGCTGCCTCCATCCCGCTGCACCGGGAGCCAGCAAGGTTCACCCACGGAACGAGGACTGGCAGCTTTCTGGGTGACATCCTGCTCCGGCACACGCAGGAACTAGACTGGAAAGGCTCCCTTCAGCAAGAGCAGAGTCAGTGCCCAGGAGAGCAGCAGGATCCACCCCCAGCCTCAGAAACCCAGTTGTACCAGTAGCGGGGTAGGCAGAGCCTGCCAGAGGTTTCCTTACAGCCCAGGGTGGTACTCAGCCTGCTTGCAGTGACAACTCCAAGCATGTACCAGATGCACGCATGGCTTGTTTTCAGTCTTTAATCACAGAATGTTAGGGGTTGGCAGGGCCCTCTGTGGGTCACCCAGCCCAGCCCCCTGCCCAAGCAGGGTCACCCAGAGCAGGCTGCACAGCACCGCGTCCAGGTGGGGCTGGAATATCTCCAGAGAAGGAGACTCCACAGCCTCCCTGGGCAGCCTGGGCCAGGGCTCCGTCACCCTCAGAGGGAAGAAGTTCTTCCTCATGTTCAGCTGGAGCTTCCTCTGCTCCAGTTTGTGCCCGTTGCCCCTTGTCCTGTCGCTGGGCACCACTGGAAAGAGTCTGACCCCATCCTCCTGACCCCCACCCTGCAGATATTTAGAGGCATTTCTAAGGTCCCCTCTCAGCCCTCTCTTCTCCAGGCTGAACAAGCCCAGCTCCCTCAGCCTCTCCTCATAGGAGAGATGCTCCAGTCCCCTCCTCATCCTCGTAGCCCTCCGCTGGACTCTCTCCAGTAGCTCCTCATCTTTCTTGAACTGGGGAGCCCAGAACTGGACAGAGTACTCCAGATGAGGCCTCACCAGGGCAGAGCAGAGGTGAAGGAGAACCTCCCTCACCCTGCTGGCCACACTCCCTCTTCGAAAACGCGGTACCCCCAGAGGAGCACTGTTACCATTCCCACAGGGCTGGGCAGAAGCTGCAGAGCCCACAGACACGGCTCGCCTCAGCCGCTCCAGCAGCCAGCTCCGTTTCCACCTCCTGTCTGGCCTCGCTCCGCGAGTCCTCCGGCAGCACACCGCCCATCAGCGGGAGCGTGGCACTGCCGCTCCTCTGGCGAGCAGCACAGCTAGTAGCCAACCTTGCGTCTTTCACAAGCCCAGGATCACTTACGGTAGCTGCTGTGATGAAGCACCACAGCTTGCTTCTGTCCTAGCACAGCAAAACAACCCTTCCGCAGCTTTGCTGACAGCTAGACGACACGGCGCTGACTGAGAAGAAAGCATTTCTCTGTGGAGAGTTCAAATACTTAATCAAAATTCAGATTTTATTTCAAAAACAGTCATGAACTTAATAAATTACACAATAATTTTCCTCATTATAAATTCTCCATAAAATATATTTTACAGTTTTTTTAAAAAAGAGTTGAAATAAAAAAAAAATCTTTTCTGAGTGCTGAAAAGAATCTTGACTTTGTGTCACGCTGGTGAGTAACTCTGTAGCCACTACAACAATTTGACTTCTCAAATGTTTCAAAACAAAGACATCAGACAACAAACACCAAACGGAACACAGACCTCGAGGACTACCACCCAGAGTTCACCGAGGAACCGCTCCGTGTCACCCAGCAGCACGGCTACGCACCACGAGAGGGATGTCAGGTGCCCCCACCCGTTAAAGTGGCAATCAGTGCAAAAAACCACTCTGGGAGTCAAAAAACCCCGGACTTTCCTGCGCCATTGACTGGCTTCTGCGTGGCAGGCAGGCAGCATACTCGGTGTCCATCCTTTGAAACACTTCTGAGAAGAATCAGGTGATTTGCAAAGCACCCTAAAGGGAAGCAGGATTATTCTGTGGCAGATTCATACTTTCAGGTAACAGTTGGTTCTGACTTTTGGGCAGGCAGGAGAGAACAGAAAGTTAGCAAGGTATTTCTAAATGCTCTCAAGTTTTGCATGGAAAAATTCTAGACCCCCTTAAAGCTTTACTCATCAAAAGACCACGGTGAAATGTAAGTACTGTGAAACAGTGTTGGCACAGGCAGAGGTTTGTTTTCTTCCTTTCAACAAGGAGCTGAGGCTTCAATTGTACTGAACTCCGTAAAAATATGAGAACAGACCAATCTCCACCTCTAGAACATACAAATAAGTAGATCCCTCCTTAGTGTTACTCACAGACAGGCTCCCAGTCTTCTTTTATAGACCAAGCTCCCCACAGGGGCGGAGCAACACCGGGACATCTAAGCAGGCAACGGGCTGTGTCCTCGGGGCGACTGGGTCACCTCTGTCCCTGCCAATGTACGCTGCAGCGAGGCGCTCTGCTGCAGTCGGGAACACTGCCTTCTGGAAGTTACTTCTACTGCATCTTCTAAACCATAAACATTGTTCAGAGACAAAGCGTATTTGTCTGAGAATCACTGTTTAGACAGTTTGCCTTAAACAATCAAGTGAAGCAAAACAACAAGAATTAAGGACTAAGGCTACCTCCTCTACACAGCACCAGGTAACAACCAGCTACAGTCCGTAAAGCCTCAGAAGTCTGGTAGAATCGGAATCCTTTGCTTTTGGAAGAACATATAAAAAATCATATTGCATTGTTTATTCACACTCCGGCAGAATAAACACTGCTCACAACCGCTCTCGCAGCACTACGAGGGAACAGCATCCGAGAAGCAAATGACACAAGGATACACTGACGGCAGTTTTCGGGTAAGATTTGGGGAAAAAAAAATTACACTGACTTTATTAAGAACACTGGCCTTTGTTGCAGCTTTCAAGGCAATTTTTTAAGACTCTACTTCTTCCAAAAAGGTCAAATTGATGCGAAAGGTCAAAGCCCTGCACTCAAAAGAACAAAGTGTTAGGCTATTACAAAGCAGCTTCTGTTTGCGGTGCAGTGTCAGGTGGCCTCGTGAAACCTCTCCTAGCCTATCAATCTGCTTCTGCGCAGGAAGAGCTGGGGATAAGCAGCCTGTCAGCTGCTTCACAGCCTTCCACCCTACCATCCATGCTTTTAAATGAGTATCACTCATGTAAAAGGAGGAAAACAAATAAAGAAGTCGGCCAAGGTTGCCACACAAATCAGCGATACCTTTCACATGCTGGTTATTGGGTTTTCTCCCGTGTTTCAGGGTGTTGTACAAGACACACGGTCACCCCTTGAACTCCTCACCCGCACCAGGTCAGAGCCAGTGCCAGGAAGGAAGAGACCATGCCCAACGTTATTAATTTCAGTTAACAGGAACACTGTGCTGCAACCATATTTTGAAGAATCTTAAAAATGACGCTCTGTGCTGCTGGCTGCCCTCATCCACCCTTCCATAAAACTAAGCCCCCAGTACTCTGCTATTACAAATCCTTAAGGTGCTACTGGATTATAAACACAAGGGCAGAGAGCTTGTTGTGAAACTGTAGATCAGCTGATTAATAAAGTATTTGATTACTAGGAGAAAGCAATATAGAATGATTAATGAACTAGCCAACATGCCAGCACCTGATTGCACACATCTGTAATTTGACTCCCTCGGTGACAAGCTCATTAAGCTGCAAGCGCTAAGCTTGGCCATGTCAGCACTTTAAAAAACTGCTGATCCCCTTGCATTGCACTATTTGCCTACAAAGTCAAGTCTCAGACTCTTTGACATTAGATAACAAAAATAAATAATAAAGTTATTCAAGCCTGGAGAAGAAGGAATGCTTCTCATCTATCTTCTTCAGCTGGTTTTCTAGCAGACCCCAATCATTCAGACCCACAGCAAATAATTTAAGAGAAGTGGCATACACTCCCAGTCACTCGTATACATAAATATATACACAGAACTACTTTACAAAGCCTGAAGATTTGCACTGCCAGCATGCAAATCTCTTTTTTCCATGAGAGTTCCTAATACTGATGTAGGCAACTGGAATGTATGAAATCCTCCATGCCAAAGTGCTGGAAATCAAGTCTCAGCTCTTCAGACATCCCACTGCCAGCGTACACAAACAAGCATCGTCACAGCTTACGCCTGCACGTAACACCCTGCTATTGTACACATCAACGCACTGCTAACAGCGGCCAACCCACATTCGTCTCCTTTATGAAACTCAAAAAGAGATCAGTTTGGTAGAAACTACACCCTGCAGGTTTGAGTTCAGGCTCGTTTCTTTTACTGCCATTAAGCTGCACCATCAGCTGGGAGAGCAGGAGCTCCATCGAGAGAGGTGTGACTCGGCAGGTCACCTGTCCCAGCCGCTGTCTTTAAAAGCTATGTTGACTAATCGCAGCTCTAGCTCAAAAGCATCGGGTCGGTCCTGCGGGTTGGCAGCCAGCATCTCCTTGATCAGCTGTTTCATTCGAGCATTCATGGATTTTTTCTTCACGGGGATGAGCAGCTCCATTTTCGGGTTTTCTAGAAGCGCCTCTCCAACAGGTATGATCGCCGTCCCCTGCTTGACATAACTGCCTAGCAGTTCCTTCTTTGTTTCCGTATCTATGAACGTGATTCTTTCCAACATTGCCCAGATTATAATACCCAGCGCAAAGATGTCTGCCTTGGCAGTGTAGTATCCTTCCCAGACTTCGGGGGCCATGTAGAAGTCAGTCCCGCATGCAGTCGACAGGAAACACTTATTTACATTGACTGGTTCCTCAGGATTCTGTCCTGAGGCTGAACATACCTTGCTCAGCCCAAAATCGGCTACTTTCAGGGTCGGCTCCAAGTCACTAGCATCCATCCTGCTCTGAGATATCAGAATATTGTCAGGTTTGAGATCACGATGAATAATCTGACTTTTGTGCAGGAACGCCAGTGCGCTGCTGAGCTGAAGCATGAAACTGGTATTGGTCTTGCGGTTCGGCTTTCGGGACAACAGATACTCATTCATGTCTCCTCCATCACAGAAATCCATTACAAACCAGAGGTAATAAGCACTTCTGGGGTCAAAGACTATTTCTCCTTTTAACGAGGTCTCTACGAGCTGCAACAAGGAAAAGAAATGTCATAACTACCTGCCGATCACAAGAATAGAAAAATATGATGGAAAAATGCATGAAGTATGGACCTTCCTCTCAACAACCCAGAGAGCAACGTACTGCAACTGGGGAAAATAAAAAACTTTATGCAAAATTTCTGATGTTAAAAAAAAAAAAAAAAAAAATCACAATGTGTTTGACAGCCGCCTCCTTTTCATGCATGCAAAGCTATCAAGTCCACGCTCCTGCCCAGAAGCTCAGAGCGAGACCCAGATAACAGTATTTTGAAAGACACCAAGCGGCCCTTGCACTCCCATCTGTTTCAGCTGGACAGTGTCCCACCCCAGCAAAGCCTGTCCCACCCATTCTGCTAACAACTTCAATGCATAAGCAAAGCCTCAACAAGTAACTCCGTACAGTGCCAGGCACGTGTATTTGTCCTCTGTCAATGAAGCAGCGCCACAATAGATTTTTAAAGCCTGTTCTCCATTCCTTACCCATGAATGTATTCTAGCAAGTGATAACACAGGATCCATTAGCTCAGGAGAATGCTCATCTACAGGCACAGCTGAACAGCTCCTGCAAGTAACACCTTTCCCACCATCATGATCCACCATCTATTCTCTAGAATATAAGCAGGGAGTAGCTCAAGCAGCCACTTTTAACAGCTGCTACATACAAAAAGCAGTGTAAAACCAGCAATCGGTTTTACTATCCCTGTTTACACAACTACACATTTGCCTCTTCAGCTCCTCTGAGGTGGCTCCTAGCATGCTCTGCAAGGTAAGTCTTGCAATTGTTTGTTAGAAGCAAACCAATGTATACTAAACCAAATGTAGCTCCTACAGGCTTTCAAAAATTAGGGTAGCTATTAGTATTTAGAGAGGCATTTTAAAGTGCTTTAAAAAAAAGCAACCTTTTCCATCCAAGAGCAAAACTGCTAGCAATTTATAGCTATCTTTAATTACAAGCACAGCTAGTACTCAACCCGAAACAACAGTGAATCCATGTTAGAACTAGAAAAATACGTGTGTAGGGCTTGCAGTCAGTAACAGCGAGATTAAGGTATCACAGGACAGCAGGGAGTCTCCTTTGCCAAGCGAGCACCACCACACAGCTCTCCCCTCCACACTGCTTTACAGCAGCTCTGCTAGCATCTCAGCTCAGAGCATTAAGACAACAAAATCCACTACCACGTCCGTGACAGAGGCAAAGCACCACAAGACCAGGCTAGTTTAGGGGTCTCACTTTACCGACCTAGTTCAGCTGACCCCAGCCAAGCACCCACCCCAAAGCCCTTCAGGAGACACTAACAGCCCATTCCCTGGGCAGCCTCCTCACCCACTGCACCCGTTCAGCTCTGTAACGCAATACCACCTGGGGCAGGGAGAGCAGAGGGCAAGCCAAGGCAGATCTGATTTTCTCTATTTTAACACAAGCAATTATAAAGTGATCCCAGCCTCTGCAGGGTCAGCTCAGCTCTGCCCTTTGCTCTTCTCTGCTCTCTGGAGCAGGAAAACAATTTGTAGTGCTTGCACCCGACACAGGTGAGATCTACGTGCAGTGTTGCTAATGGGCACCACCACCAAAAACCAGTGCTGCAGGTGATTTGGAGGCTCTTCCCCACCTTGCAGTTCCACCCTGTTTTTTTAAGCTCCTCCCTGTACAGCTCTTTGGTGCAATCTCTCACAGATCCACTAACCACGAGGAAGGTAAGGCACTAATTTCTCCCACATGAGCTGGCCAGTATTATTTTACCCTAATCCCTTTATGAAAGCAGGGCAGCAATAGCTACCAAGCTACGGCGACTCCACAAAGGCAACAATCCTCTTTCTCAGGCTCGTACAGCACTCGGCACAACGGGATCTGGAGAGCCGTGAAGGGTTGTCTGATGAATGTTCACTAACAAAAGGTCCTACATTAGACATGCAAGAATGACAACAATAAAAACTGAAATGATAAAAGCTGACTAGGGAGAACACAACAAACATGGAGTAGGCTACTGACTTTTTAAACCAGAGACACAGATTTCTGCCAGGGGAGGACTTCAGGACCCGCCTGGCCGCGGTGCTGTGCAGCCTGCTGTAGGTGACCCTGCTTGGGCAGGGGGTTGGGCTGGGTGACCCACAGAGGGCCCTGCCAACCCTGAACATTCTGTGATTCTGTGACTTAATAGTTGGGGCAGCTTCTTGACAAGGGAATGAATCAGATTATCTTCCAAAGTCTCTCCAGAGCTACTTATTCTTCAAAAATATGCATTTTCAAACTTAAAGATGACTTAAAGGACTCTTTCAGTAGCCACATCGGGGGAGTGATAATTATTCCCTTGTTCAATCATACCTTTACCTCTCTTTGAAGAGATTAAGAATTATTTACCCAAAAAAGAAAACGGCTCACCGCATGCTACCAATTGGTTATTATTTCTGAAAGAATTACAACTGTTGGCTTCCTAAATCGAGATGGTTACTTCCTCTTCCAAGGACATCCAAGATTAAGAAATTCATTAGGGCTCTGTCCCAAGACATTGGTCCACGTCTGCTCATTAACCCTGCAGCAGAGCTTCTGCCAAGTAACACAACCGCCTGCACCTCCCTTCTGCTTTACCTGTGGTGTTTCCTCAAATTACCACAGCAGATTTGCATTAAAAAAAAAAAAAATCCTGGAGTCTTTCAGAGTGGCATGGCTTCAAACTACAAGCTACAGGTGGTTGTTCAATAGACACGCTCTTTTAAAGATACTTAGTAATCCTGGGTATCACCAATGTGAACAGTACCCTCTCCTAATTAAGCACACCTCAAAAAAAAAAGATTATGGCTACCCACCTCCTTCCCTCCCAGACACACATCCGTATGAATTACGTCCACCCCATTACCTCAGCTTCATGTACCTGTAAATACAGGGAGGAACTGGAGCCATGGGACATCTTCTGCACCATACCATCTTTCTGCAAGATGCACTCCTCCAGGTGAATGACGTTGGGATGCTGGCTCTTGATACTGCTAAGTGCCCAGAACTCACGCAGAGCTAGTTCCACGTTCTCTGGAGCATGGCACCGAATCTTTTTCACCGCGACCCGTGCAGAGGTCTTCCTGACGACTGCTTCGTACACCACACCATAACTGCCACGACCAACCTCCCGTATTAGATCGTACTTAGGCTGGCTACTCACCATCTTCAAGATCAAGGGTTCTGGGGAAGGGGGAAAAACCCACAGAACTAAAACTTGTGAACAAGAACCGGGCTTTATTTTCCCCCATACGGCTTGGTGTGGCAGGAGTAGCCCTACCAGCACCCTGCAATTAACAGGGCCGTGCCTCACAATGCTGCGTCCGAGTGCTAGAACATTCCAGAAGATATTCTGTAAACCTGCACCTGTTGCCATGGACTAGTTAAACGTGAAGTTACATCGTTTTGGTGGGACTATTCAGATTCCAAATACAGCCCAGTTTTCAAGGTGGCAACAATTCAAACCTAGACTTGTTCTGTGCCGAGGCAGGACTATGGCGTACGCTCCTGCTCCCTTCTCTCAGTGTCTTCCACGAACATCTGCGGGAATAATAGTACGGTATCATGCTCTCCATCCACGCCTGGGATAGCGGAGAAGAGGTTCTAGTTGAAGCCTGCGGCTGGGCAGTAACAGATTTAACACTGCCTTTTACAGAGGTGACTGCATCAATAAGTGTTTCTGCTATAGTGTAGTCATGAAATTCTTTTTCTGATTCTAAGACAAGAGGATGCTTCGGATTGCAGCCGATTTGTTTTTTAATGTTACTCTGATTTTTCACTTAGTCTCCTCTGAATGAGCAGTCTACAGTTACAAAAAGTTAAAAAGGGTAACTGATTGCAGAAGCTTGTACCCAGCATCTAACTTTCATTTTCGCTCAACAGGGCAAGGACAAAAGTTAAGCTATTGCTCTATAAGTAAAACAAGACACACACACACAAAAAAGCTACAGATGTGTGACCCTCCCTGCACACTTCCCTGCAAGATTACAAAACACACCAGTACCACCTTCACACAACCAAACCACAACGGGACGCTGACTATAGACAGGAAAAAAAAAGCTTGACTAGCCAATTATCACTGGTCAAACAGAATGAAACACAAAAATCAAATAAAACAAAATAAAACTAAAAAAATCACAGCTAGAATATCAGAACTAAACTAGTTTGTAAGATTGCCAGTGATAAATGTAATTCTCTTTATGGGAGTAAACCAGGTAATAAGGACATCGAAACAGCCTGTTATCAGTGGGAAGCTTTCAAGTATTTTCAGTGTTCTAGGTACTTTTTTTTTTTAGATAAAAAGAAGAAAAAAAAGAAAGAGAGAGAAAAAAAGTATCATCAGTCTCATGGCAAGTCTACACAGACACGTTAATCTTTCAGCAAAGTTTGCGCTGCGCATCCACATGAACATTCTGAGCTGAGACGTGGTGTGTCGGAGAAACGCATGACCACGGGACCCGGCACGGAGCCTGCCCTGCAGCGGGACCGTGAGGAACGGGTTCAGCTCGCAGCCTGCACGCTGAGACCTGACGGCCCGTGCAGGGGAGCAGCGCAGGCTCCATAACCTCACCGGCGGCCAGACAACTCCTGAGAAAGAGACTGCGTTACTCCAACGCGATCACACCGGTTCCAAGGGAGCAGAAAGTGTCTCTGTGTGCGTGTGTCCCCGAGGGCCAGCTCGCTGCGTGCTGTCACCAGAGAGGCTCTGTCACCCTGCCAAGGCCGGGGCTGCTACCTGGCCCTCCCTCCCCCCACGGCGGGCTGGGCCGGCCTGGAAATGCCACCGAGGTTCACGGCCTGACCCGCGGGGAAGGGCCGCCCGCTCCTCGGGGCAGCCACCCGGGCAGCTGCGGGCAAGCGGCAGGGCCCTGGCACAGGCCCCGGGGGGGGAGGGCAGCGCGAACGGGCCAGGCCTGCCCCCGCTCCCTCCCGCGGGCCTGGGGAGCCGTCATACATCCCCGCCACGGCCCTACTCCCGCAGCAGGCCCTGCGAGCGGCTGGCACACCGGCACCGAGCGCGGCCTTGCTGCAGAAGGAGGTTACCGAGGGACCGCCGGCTCCGGGGAGCTGGGCCTGACCCGGGGGGGAGAGCCCCGCTGGGCCCTGCGGCCGGCACCCGGACCCCCCCGGCCTCCGCGCAGAGCCCCGGCGGAGCGCAGAGCCCCGGCGGGCTCGGCGCGGCCCCGCCACGACGCTTCGGGGTGAGCACCCGGGCCCGCTCCCCGCCGACCAGGCCACGCCGCACCGGGCCGGGCCCCGCGTTACCTCAGCGCCGCCGCCGCGCAGCCTCCGCCCGGCCGCCATGACAGCGCTGCGCTCCCCTCAGCCGCCGCCGCCGCCACGCCCCTCACTCCTCACCGCGGGGCCACGCCCCCCGCCCCGGCCACACCCTCCCCCGCCCCCGCGCCGCAGCTGCGCCCGCTGATTGGGCGGTGGCGAGGGGGCGGGGCGGGGTAGCGCGCCCGGCCAATGCAGGGCGAGGTGCGGGGCGCGCACCCCCCCCTCCGCTGCCCTGTGTCCTGCCCAGTGCCTGCTCACACACCTCCTTTCCGCGGTGCCAGCTTCCCTCTTCGTTTTGGTGTGGTTTTAACGTTTATTCATTAATTTATTGCTTGGCGTTAAGGAAAAAATACATAAAAATAAAGATTCCCTCACGCCCTCGCACCCCGGCTTTGCGTGATGGCGACGCGGGTCCCGGCAAGAGGGAGTGCGGGGGTACACGGGTGTACCCGTCCCCGCGCCCTGCTCGTTGCCGTGGCCCCCTTCCCTCTGCAGGCCGTGGGGCTGGAGGTGCCCCCCGCGCCGGGAGCTGGGGGGCTCGGGGCTCCTGCTATGGCCCCTGCTGCCCCCCGACCCCGCGCGACCATTGTGGGAGAAGCCGGGGCCAGCGGCTGCTCGGAGCCCTGTGGAGAATGAGCGGGGCCCCTTCGGATACGCTCCCACTGGATCGACGCTCTCCCGGGCCTCTCCCCGGTAAACTGGACGAGGCTGGGGGGTAATTAGTGCCCGGGGTCCTGCCTAAGCTGCCCCAAGCCAATTAGGAGCCGACGAGACCCTTGTGGGTTTCAAAAGCTGATTAGGGCATTACAACCCTTGCTTTCCTGCTAATCCCCTTAATTGAGTCCAGAAGCAATTAGTTAATCAATGCCACCCTGGGCAGGGCCAGCTTGTGGGCATAGGGATGGGTGCACGTCTGGGTGCCCCACGCCTGGCTCCGGTCAGCGGCCGAGCCCCGCGCTGCCCGGCCAGCCCTGCCGCGGTCCAGCTCCTCCCTGGCAGGGCCCCAAGGGCCAAAATGGGGACAATTTTGCAAGATGTGCTTGGCCGGTCGCAGGGCGGTCACTTGGTCGGCGCGTGAGCCTGCCAGGAAGGAGCACCCAAAATGGCTGCGGGGCTGTGAAAATGGGGTCTGTGCACCCACATACCCCTGTACCTGTGCACCCATGTACCCCTGTACCCGTGTACCCGTGTATCTGTGCACCCATGTACCCACGGAGCCATGCATCCGTGTACCAGTGCACCCATGTACCCCTGTACCTGTGCACCCAAGTACCTGTGCACCCATGTACCCCTGTACCAGTGCACCCATGAACCCATGCACCCATGTACCTGTGCACCCATGTACCCCTGTACCAGTGCACCCATGAACCACTGCACCCCTGTACCTGTGCACCCACGTACCCCTGTACCCTTGGACCCATGTACCCATGCACCCCTGTACCAGTGCACCCATGCACCCCGCATCCCTGCACCCTTATGCCCATGTACTCACAGACCCCTGCACCCGTGCACCCCGTACCTATCCACCTGTGCCCCCCTGCACCCCCGTACCCATGCACCCCGGCATTTGTGCACACAATTTACCCACGCACCTGCGTACCCATTTACCTTTGCACTTATGTGCGCTGCACCCGTGCACCCATGTGTAGAATCATGGAACCATTAATGTTGGAAAAGCCCTCTAAAATCATCAAGTCCAACCGTCATCCCAACACCACCACGCCTGCTAAACCATGTCCCAAAGTGCCACATCCACACGTTTTTTGAGCCCCTCCAGGGATGGGGACTCCACCACCACCCTGGGCAGCCTGGTCCAGTGCCTGACCACTCTTCCAGGAAAGAAATTTTTCCCAATATCCAATCTAAACCTCCCCTGACGCAACTGGAGGCCGTCACCACTTGTCCTGTCGCTGGTTACCTGGGAGCAGAGACCAACCCCCCCTCACTACCCCCTCCTGTCAGGGAGCTGCAGAGAGGATAAGGTCCCCCCTCAGCCTCCTCTTCTCCAGCTCCCTCACCTGCTCCTCATCAGACTTGTTCTCCAGCCCCCTCCCCAGCCTCGCTGCCCTTCTCTGGACACGCTGCAGCCCCTCAGTGTCCTTCTTGGAGCGAGGGGCCCAAAGCCGAGCACAGCACTCGAGGTGCAGCCTCACCAGTGCCCAGCACAGGGGCCCGATCCCCTCCCTGCTCCTGCTGACCACACCATTCCTGACCCAAGCCAGGATGTCGCTGGCCTCCTTGCCCACCCGGGCACACTGCTGGCCCATGTCCATGCGGCTGTGCACCAGCACCCCCCAGGTCCTGCTCGTCCGGGCATCCCTCCAGCCACCCCTCCCCAAGCCCGCAGTGTTGCGTGGGATGCGCGGACCCACACACCCATGCATTTGTGCACCCGTGTACCCCTGCACCCACGTACCCCTCTCCTTCTGCACCCCAGCACCCGTCCCCTCCCGCCATTGCTGCGGGCGCAGCAGCAGCCCCCACCCCACCCTTCCCCCCGCAGCGTGACCCGTAGGTGACGGAGCTATATTTACCCCTCTCCTCGTGCAGCTGCCGGTGTTGACAGGTCTCCCCGCGGCCGGGTGCTGGCGTTTGGCACAGCACCCTGTTTACCGCCGCGCCGGCCGGGTGCTGGGCTGTTTTCCTGATGGGTGCGGGGCCGGGGGGTTGTGCTCGGCCGCTTCTCTGGGTCAGGTTTTGCAATCGAGCGGAGGGGATGGCCGGGTCATGGCCGCGCACGGGGAGCAGCCCTGGCAGCCCTCCCTGCGGCTGCATCCGGGGGTACAGAAGAGCCCCCCAACCCTTGCCTGGGGAGCGGGGACCCCGGTGCATGTGCTGGGCATGGGGGCTGCGTCTCCCCGGTGCTGCCTCCCCCAGCCCGGGGACCCGCTGGCGAGGAGCGTGTTTGCCCCCCCGCAGCGGCCGCGTTTTGGGGGTGCAAGGGGAGATGTTCCTCACAAGCCACGCCGTGCGGCCGCTCGCCCTGGCTCTGCCCCGTTCCTGGCACCATCACAACGTCCCAACCACCGCGGGGTGATCTGTTTGCCCCTCCACACTCCCACCCCGACGCCGTTGTGGGGTCCAGCCCCAGGATCCGGCCATGCTGCCCCGCGGGGTGTGCGGCCGCTTGGCCCCGGGGCGAAGCCTGGCCCTGTTTGCCCCCCAGCTCCGGTTTCGGCGTGCCGGCAGCCGTGGCACGGGCGGGCAGGGCCTCCCGGACAGCCTGTCCCTGGCTTGTTTACCGCCGCCAGCGGCATCCCGATGGCTCAGTCCCTTGTGACAGGTGCTGCTGCTTCCCCGGACACCCGACCCCGCGTCAGATTTGGCTCCTCGTGACCGGGGAGCGACATAAATAGCAGGACGAGGGGTGCTGCCGGCAGCCGAGAGCAGTGGAGAGGAGCGCGCCGTCGTGCCGATGGATTTCCAAGCCGGCATTCTGCGGGATGGCAGCCCCATGGAGAGCCTGGAGAAGCAGCTCATCTGCCCCATCTGCCTGGAGATGTTCAGCAAGCCGGTGGTGATCCTGCCCTGCCAGCACAACCTCTGCCGCAAGTGTGCCAACGACGTCTTCCAGGTGAGAGGGGGTCCCCGCGCCCGTTTCCACCCCCCTGCCCTAGCTGGAGGTCACCGGCATGATCCCGGTGCTGTGGGGATGATCCTGGTGCCATGGGGATGATCTTGGTGCTGTGGGGATGATCTCAGCGCCGTGGGGATGATCCCAGTGCTGTGGGGATGATCCCGGTGCTGTGGGGATGATCTCGGTGCCATGGGGATGATCTCGGCGCCGTGGGGATGATCCCGGTGCTGTGGGGATGATCCCGGTGCTGTGGGGATGCTCATGGATCCCCCGACGGGCATCTCCCCCTCCCAGGCTGCCAACCCGTACTGGCAGAGCCGGGGCGGCGTGGTTTCGGGGGGCCGGTTCCGGTGCCCGTCTTGTCGTCACGAGGTGCTGCTGGACCGTCACGGTGTCTATGGGCTGCAGAGGAACCTGCTGGTGGAGAACATCATCGACATCTACAAGCAGGAGTGCTCCAGGTGGGCATGGGCGGCCGTGGCTGATTGCTTGTGCCCAGCCCTGGCAGGGACACGGGGACATGGGGACACGGGGACAAGGGGACGCAGGGGGGCCCGCCTCCCGAGCCCCAGCACCATCGTTGGGACCACAGGAGACTGCAGCTCTGTGAGAAATCACGGGACTTTTCTGCTGGTTCAGTGGTCCCCGATCCAAATCTTTCTTCCCTGACCCAAATCTTACTCCTCTGATCCAAAACTTCCTCCCCTGACCCAAACCTTCCTCTTCTGACCCAAACCTTCGTCCCCTGACCCAAACCTTCCTCTTCTGACCCAAATCTTCCTTCCCCGACACAAATCCCCCCCCTCTGCCCGGAGCAGTTAGAGTCTCTGGGCAGCTCAGGGGGACGGTGGGTCCCTCGGGGGGTGGGGGGGTTGGCAGCAGGGCAGGTCCTGCCCCCCCAACGCCTGCCGCTGGGGCATTGGGTGGGAGATAAGAGGTGTGGGGGACAAATCCAGGCTCTGCTCGTGACAGCGGGCACTGCTGGCTGATAAGGGGCAGAGGGACGGTTTAGGGGGGGGGCACTCAGCAAAAGCATACAGCCGGGGGGGGACGGTGGGGCCCTGATTTCTTGAGGCAGAGTGGTGGCCGCGGCCAAATTCCCTTCCTGACTGTAAATATTGTTTGAGAGCCATGGGGACGGGGACGATGGCACGTGGCAGCTGTCTGTGGCTGCCGGGGGGCCTCAGGGGGCCAGCTCTGCCTTTACTTCACTGGGTTGGCTCGTCCCCACGTCCCCCCTTGCTGCAGAGGGGACCATTCGGCTGAGGTCCCCAGCTGGGACCCCTGGGGGTTTCTGGGTGCCCCCACCCCGGTCACGTGTTGGGTGACAACGATAAATCCTGGTAGCCCAAGGCTAAAATTAGACGCTTGTGCAGCATCCCTGGCGCGCGGCCTCGGGTCCCCCCGCCCACCGGTGCCGGCTGCTGCCGTGCCCAGTGCCGTGCTGGTTTAAACTGGGGCTTACTGGGCTCGGGGTTTACGGAGCGCAGAGGTCGGTGGCTCCCGAAGGAGCAAGTGTGGGGTTACGCCAGGATCTGTCCTCTGTCCTGGGGACCTGATTTTGGGGTGGCTGTGCAGTGTCAGTGGGGGGGGTCACCGCAGCGGGGGTGACGCTGCCGGGGGGACGTCACCGCGGTGGGGGTGATGCTGCCGTGGGGACATCACTGCGGCAGGGCCGTCACCCCGCCGGGGATGTCACCGTGATGGGGACGTCATCGTGGCCGCGCCGCTCTCCCCAGCAGGCCGCTGAAGAAGGGGGAGCACCCCATGTGCAAGGAGCACGAGGACGAGCGGATCAACATCTACTGCGTCACCTGCGAGGTCCCCACCTGCTCCATGTGCAAAGTCTTCGGGGCCCACAAGGACTGCGAGGTTGCCCCCCTGCAAACCGTCTTCCAGGGCCAGAAGGTGCCATGTGGGGGGGACCGGGGGGCCGCGGGGGGACACGGCTGGTCCCGGGGTGATGTGCTGAGCTGGGGCGGCCGCACATAGCACTGGGACCCGCTCACGGGGTATTAATAGCCCCCGGGTGACTTCGCCCAGGAGACAGCCTATATTTAGAGTGGCCATGGCTCAGGGGGGGGCGTGGGGGGAGCAGAGCTGCGGCCAGGCAATGCCCAGCCCGTCCCCACACTGGGGTGGGAGATGTCCCTGTCCCTATCCCCACCGGGGTTCAAGCTGTTTCTGTCTGCCTGCCCCTGCCCAGACCGAGCTGAACAACTGCATCTCCATGCTGGTGGCGGGGAACGACCGGATCCAGACGATCATCTCCCAGCTGGAGGACTCGTGCCGGAGCACCGAGGTGAGGAAAGGGGGGGAAAAGGAGCCCTCCGAAACGTGGGGTGAGACCTCAGGCAGGGACCCCTTGGGCTGGCCGGGAGGGAGCAGGGAAACCCCCAGGATGCTGCCGGTGCCAAGGGACGCGCCCATGGCATCCATCTGAACACGAGGAAGAACTTCTTCCCTCTGAGGGTGACGGAGCCCTGGCCCAAGATGCCCAGAGGGGCTGGGGAGTCTGCTTCTCTGGAGATATTCCAGCCCCGGCTGGACGCGGTGCTGTGCAGCCTGCTCTGGGTGACCCTGCTTGGGCAGGGGGTTGGGCTGGGTGACCCACAGAGGTCCCTGCCAACCCCAAACATTCTGTGATTCTGTGATCCTGTGATCCCTCGCCCCTCGTCCTGGCAGGAGAACAGCGAGGTGGCCAAGCGGGAGCTGTGCGCTCGCTTCGACGCCTTGGCGGCGCTGCTGGAGGAGAAGAAGTCGGAGCTGCTGCAGCGCATCGCCCGCGAGCAGGGCGACAAGACGGGCTTCGTCCAGGGCCTCATCCGCCAGTACAAGGAGCAGCTGGAAAAGTCGAGTCGGCTGGTGGAGACGGCCATCCAGGCCATGGAGGAGACCGGGGGGGCCGCTTTCCTCATGGTGAGACCCCCAAAACATCCCCCTCTCCCCGCTGGTTGCCCGCACCGGGTCCCACCGGGCTGGGGACACGGTGGCGGGCACCACGCGGCTCCACTCACCTCTCCCCTTGCTCCCCGCAGAACGCCAAGCAGCTCATCAAAACGTAAGTGCCCAAACTAGGGAAAATTCAGCCGTCCCCAGCCGGGGATTCGGCCGCAGGGTGCCCAGCTGGTGAGCGTGGGGACACCCCGGCCCCCCACCCCGGCACCCTGTGCCCCCCCAGCCCAGCGAGGGGATGAGGGGGGACACGGCCATGCTCTCCCTGCCCAGGATCGTGGAGGCCTCCAAGGGCGGCAAGCTGGAGAAGATCGAGCACGGCTACGAGAGCATGAACGCCTTCTCGGTGAGCCTGGACCACCTCGCCGAGGCTGTCCGTGCCTTGGACTTCGAGCCTGGTAATTCAGCCCCCGACCCCCTGATGCCCCTTTGCCAGCTCCCAGAGACCTGGTAGCACCCACATCCTTTCCCGGTCACCCTGCGGTGACATTTGGCCGCCTGTTTGCAGTTGAGGAAGACGAGGAGTACTTTGACGGGGAGGAAGAAGAGGTGGAGGATGATGCGGTGCCTGAGAGGACAGTGATGGGTAAGGGGCGTCACGGCCAAGCCCACCTCCCCCGGACCCTCAAGCACCCACCGGTGAGCTCCAGGAGCTTGGACCCCCCTCGAACACCCCCATTTTCCCCCCCTGGCAGGTCCCCAGTAGCCGCAGCGACGTTGCCGGCACAGGAGAAACGCCGCGGGCGCAGGATGTCCGGCGACGGGACTCGGGACGGTGGGGACGCGCCGCGGGGGCCGACGGCCTGGCGAGCCGGCGCCTGCTCCAGCACGGAACACTTTTCTATATGGGTGCAAACGAGACAATTCCGCACGTTTTGTATCTTCCTTGTTTTGTATATAATTGTCACGGATTTTAATTTTGTGCATTTTGTAAAGAAAATTGGTGTCTGGGGTGGTTTTATTTCTTCGCCTCTCGTTCTCGGCTCGCCAGCCCAGCGATGGGCGCTGGGGATGCAGGCGGGTTTGCCGGGCCGGTGCCATCGCCGCTCTCCCTGCCAGCACCTCCCCGTCCAACACTTAATTTTCGGCCTCATTAGCACCTCCGGCAGCGCTGGCACCCCGCGCCTGGCCGCCCGCCCGGGGATGTCACAGGTCGGCACCCGGCGGGATTTATCTCCTGGCGATGGGGTGCCCGGGGCCAGCGCTCGCCGGGGTTCGGGGACGCGGCGGTGGTGGGGGGGTGAGGATGCTCCGGGCTGTGCCAGGAACCGGGACGGCCTCAGCATCGAGCTGCCGCTTCGCTGCTGGCTGAGTTCACGTGGCTGTGAAACCATATCATGAATGCGAAAATGTATCACAAAAGCAGCAGCCTGGCTCAGCGCCCGGTCAAGGGGAAACTGAGGCAGCCCTCGCCGCCGCGCTCTGGGCTGTGCCACAATCGCAATTAGCCCCAGGGCAATTAGTGCTGCTCCCTGGGGCGGTGGGCAGGAGACTGGGCAGGGGGGTCTGGTCCCAGGGTTATCCATCACGTGGCTGATCCACAGCTGGATTGAAACCGGGGGGGGGCCTCAAAAGTTCCCCGGAGCGGTCAGGGGGGTCACCGGGTGCCTTTAGGGGGGACAGGGGGCTGCTCCATCCTCCCCCCACCTCGGGGTCTGTGTCCGTTCCCCGGAGCGTGGTTCCTGGTGGGTGCTGGAGGGGGGTCCCGGAGCAATCCCCCCCCTCCACCCGCAGCCCCCTGGGTGCCGGGGATCGGGCCCACCGCAGGGCTGGCGGCCGCGGGCGCTTTGCAGCCGGCCTGGCCCAGCCTCCCCCGACACCGGGCTTTGCACACGAGTCCCCGTCGCTTCACACGGGCCGAGGCCACCGGCTGCCACCAGCGCCGGCCACGCACCGGGGTCACCGGCCCCCTGCCCCGCAGCAGGATGGTGGCCGGCGACGAGAAACAGCACCTGCTGAGCGAGGGCACGGGCGGGTAGGGGGGTGCCCGGGGGGGCTGCGGATGTGGTGTCCCCTCTTCCCCGTGGGGATCCCATCTGGGGTCCCCTCTTTCCCACGGGGATCCCATCTTGGGGTCCCCTCTTCACTGGGAGGATCCCATCCGGGGTCCCCTCTTTCCCATGGGGATCCCATCTGGGGTCCCTTCTTCCCCAGGGGGATCCCATCTGGGGTCCCCTCTTCCCCGTGAGGATCCCATCTGGGGTCCCCTCTTCGCCGTGGGGATCCCATCTGGAGTCCCCTCTTTCCCATGGGGATCCCATCTTGGGGTCCCCTCTTTCCCATGGGGATCCCATCTTGGGTCCACTCTTCCCCGGGGGGATCCCATCTGGGGTCCCCTCTTTCCCATGGGGATCCCATCTGGGGTCCCCTCTTCCCCGGGGGATCCCATCTGGGGTCCCCTCTTCGCCGTGGGGATCCCATCTGGGGTCCCCTCTTTCCCATGGGGATCCCATCTTGGGGTCCCCTCTTTCCCATGGGGATTCCATCTAGGGTCCCCTCTTCCCCAGGGGGATCCCATCTGGGGTCCCCTCTTTGCCGGGGGGATCCCATCTGTGGTCCCCTCTTCGCCGGGGGGATCCCATCTGGGGTCCCCTCTTCCCCATGGGGATCCCATCTGGCGTCCCCTCTTCCCTGGGGGGATCCCATCTGGGGTCCCCTCTTTCCCATGGGGATCCCATCTGGGGTCCCCTGGAGGCGTCTGGCTGGGGAAGGGGCTGGGGGGGAGCATTCAGCATCCAGCCCACTCCCAATATTCTCCCAGCCCCCCACGCTCCAGCCCCTGGCAGCCCCCCCCCCTCTCTCCATCAGGTCCTACCTGGGGGCCACGCAGCAGAGCGGGCACAGCTCGGTGCAGGAGTGGGTGCCTGCCCTGGAGCTGGGGCCGCGGCGCGGCCGGCACTGCCACGCGCGGGGGTCCGCCGGCCGCCCCGGCCAGCAGCAGCGGGCACGGAGGAAACTCTACCTGGCCGCTGGCATCTGCCTTGTCTTCATGGTGGGGGAAGCTGTGGGTGAGTGGTGGGCACGGGGTCCGGCTGGGGTGGTCCGGTGGGGGGTAGGTGGGGAGCGGGCAGAGCTCCCCATCGCCTTCTGGGGGGTCGAAGCACCCGGTGGGGTCCCTGCTGTGGCATGGGGTGAGCTGGTCCGTGCCCGGCTTGGGATGGGACCCCCTTGATGGCACCCCGCTGTCCCCCCTCGGCAGGCGGGTACCTGGCGGGCAGCCTGGCCATCCTGACGGATGCAGCCCACCTCCTCACCGACTTCGCCAGCATCATGATCAGCCTCTTCGCGCTCTGGGTCTCCTCGCGGCCCCCCACCAAAACCATGAACTTCGGCTGGCACCGGGCAGGTAACGGGGTGCCACTGACCCTGGGGGCTGCCGCCCGGCTCCTGGGGACCCCAGGAAACACTGGTAGCACCCCAGGATGCTCTCTCCATGGGGACCGGGTGCCTCGGGGGGCCCTGGGGGCACGGGGAGCCCTGGCAAAGCCCCAGCGCCATGGGCATGGGCAGGGGAGGGCAGAGGCACCGCTGTCCCCACACCTGGAGTGACGCCGGGGGTGGGTGCTGGGTGCCCACCCCACACCCCGGTGCTGCCGGGGGGTGCTCAGGCTGGGCACGGCGGCGGAGCAGAAATGCGGGGTGGGGGTGGGGGTTCTCCACAGAGATCCTGGGGGCCCTGCTCTCCGTGCTCTCCATCTGGGTGGTGACGGGAGTCCTGGTCTACCTGGCCGCCCAGCGCTTGCTCTCGGCCGACTACGACATCGAGGGTAGCGTCATGCTCGTCACCTCCGCCTGCGCCGTGGCCGTCAACCTCGTGTACGTACAGGCGGCTCGTGCCCTCCCCCAGTGTCCCCCCCCTCCATGCCCGGTGTCCCCAGGGACATCACCGCTGCCCTGTCCGCAGCATGGGGGTGGCTCTGCACCAGACGGGGCACGGGCACAGCCACGGGGCAGCGGGCGAGCAGCCCAACACCAGCGTCCGCGCCGCCTTCGTCCACGTCGTGGGGGACCTGCTGCAGAGCGTCGGCGTCCTCGTCGCGTCCTACGTCATCTTCTTTAAGGTCTGGGAGGTCACGGGGGGCAAAGGGGACACTGGGGATGGGGACGGCGGCTCCAGCCAGCCCCAGCCAGGCGCAGGGGTGGGATGGAGGGGACCATGTCCCCTGCGGGGATTTGAGGTGGGGTGACAGCGCCGGAGGGGCCTCACCCTCTGCCACCCCCTCCAGCCCCAGTATAAGTATGTGGATCCCATCTGCACCTTCCTCTTCTCTGCGATGGTGCTGGGGACGACGCTGACCATCCTCCGCGACGTCCTCCTCGTCCTCATGGAGGGTAGGGGTCCGGGGGGGGGGGGTCCAGGCCGCGGGGCCACCCATGGGTGCCCCAGCCCCCGTCCCTGCAGCGCCTGCGGCTCCCCCTCCCCAGGCACCCCAAAAGGGATGGACTTCAACGCCGTGCGGGAGACGCTGCTGGCGGTGCGGGGGGTGGAGGCCGTGCACAGCCTCCACATCTGGGCGCTGACGGCGGCGCAGCCGCTGCTCTCGGTGCACATCGCCATCAGTGAGTGCCGCTCCCCGGGAAAGCGATGGCTGGGGGGGGGGGGGGATTCGGGGTTCACCCGCACCCCCCCGGCATCCCCTCCCTTGCTCCTGGCAGACGCGGGCGCCAGCGCGCAGGAGGTGCTGGAGGAGGCCAGCTCCCGGCTGCAGGGCACCTTCCGCTTCCACACCACCACCATCCAGGTGGAGAGCTACTCCGAGGAGATGCGGGACTGCCGGGAGTGCCAGCCCCCCCGCGACTGAGCCCCCCCAGCCCCACTCCTGTCCCGGCTGGGGTCTTTCTATGCAGGGAAAATAAAGCGGAGCAAAGGGCCGGGTGCGTGCCGGGGGGGGACGTCGGGTCGGCCGGCGCTGGGGCGTTATCGCGGGTGCCTGCTGGGAGCGAAGGCAGCAAGGACGGACCCGTGGCTGCGGCGGCCGGAGGAGAGCAGCCGCTGGAGGCCAGCAGCCTTAATTCTCCCTATTTTTATTCAGCTGGGGGGAAAAAACCAGCTGAAACGACCCTTATCCCTTCTCCGGGGAGCGCTGCGAGGCGGTGGGGTGCTGGGGTGCCCCGGGGCTGCGGGGGTCCCGTCCCGGCCGGGGGCAGGGAGGCCGCCCTCACCCCGCTCTCGCCTCTTATCGCTGCTCCGTTTGCCCTCGGGAAGCCGAAGGCCTCGCCTCCCCGCGGGGCCGGGGGCCGGGGACGCTCAGCCGGCTGCCGCGCTGGTTATTCCCAGGGTGCCATCGACGGCGTTCCCGCCGCTCCCCGCACCCTACAGCCACCGGCCCGACTCTGCCTCTCCACCCGCCTTTATTAAACCCAATTAACGAGTAAAACCCCGTCAGCAGCGCCCGCCCGCTCCGGGAGGGCTCCGTGCCCCAGAGCCGACCCCGGCCCCCAGCAGCCCTCAGGGTTTCTCCAAGCGCGGGTACTTCTTGCGCAGGACGGAGACCTGGTCCTTGAAGAGGACGGGGTCGAGGCGCAGCTGGGAGGACACCAGGGGCATGTAGCCAAACCAGTCCGCCAACTGGTCGAGGCAGTCCTGCCGCTGGGAGAAACGCCGGCCGCCGGCTGGACCCTTCACCTTGGCAGGAGGGGAGCGCGGGGGTGAGGGGCTCCGCTCCCCAGCTGGGGGGGATCCCCGCATCCCCCCCCTCCTTGCACCCTACCTGCTGGGGCGCGGTCTCCTTGAGCTGCTTGCGCTGGGCGACCTTGATGGGTGGCAGCTTGGTGACGGCGGCCACCAGGGCGTTCATCAGGATGTCCTCGCAGGCGGCCAGGCCGTCCACCAGCCCCCGCAGCCCCGCCGGCAGGTACTGGGTGAAGAGGCTGTGATAATACCTGGAGGAAGGAGCGAGGCGGGGGGTGGGATGCGGCCGAGCCCCCTGCCCCACCGGCCCCTCCCCGGCCGGGTACCTGTGGTAGAAGGCGGCGGCGGTGAGGATGATGGAGAGCTCGTTGGTCCACTGGGAAGTGGAGCCCCAGCGCCTCTGCTCGGGGTCCCAGAAGTGGCTCTGCGTGGGGAAGCCCACGATGCGCTCGGGGAAGCTGCGCCACACCACGAAGGCGAAGTCCACCTGGCGCGGGATGGGGGACGGCGTCAGCGGGCTGCAGGGGCCCGTGGGAGGGGGCTTGTCGCCACCCTGCCTTCCCCCCGAGGTGTCCCCTGGGCTTGGGGACACGGGGACAGCGGGCACCGCTCCCTGCCAGCCCCGCGGTGACCGCTGAGCGTCCTTCCCGGCTCAGTGCGGAGCTCGCCCCAGCTCCACGGGGCCGGGGACCGCGGTGCCCGTGGCCTCACCTCGCTGGTGGAGAGGCTGCTGTGCTCGTCCAGGCTCAGCACGGCGTCCGTCCGGATGGCCGCGGAGGGCAAGAAGCGGTCGCTGGGCTGCGGAGGGGAATAACCAGGTTGGGATGAGCCCCCCTCCCTGGCAGGGTTCAAGGCCAGGCTGGATGGAGCTCTGAGCACCCTGGGCTGGTGGAAGATGTCCCTGCTCATGGCAGGGGGGTTGGAACCAGGTGACCTTTGAGGTCCCTCCCAACCCAAACCATTCTGTGATTCCATGGGCTGGGTGCCCCGGCTCCCTGCCCGTGTCCAGGCTCCTCTCACCTTCCTCCTGCCCTGGATGATGGTCAGGGGCACGGTGGTCTGGGGCCATTTCCCACGCGGTGGCAGTGGCTTCTCGCCGCTCCACAACACCAGGATCTGCAGGGAGGAGCAGCGTGTCCCGCGTGCGTTGGCGCATCGGTGCTCGCAGGGCGGCCAGGGCTGAGCCACCCCCAGCACCCCAGCGGGACCCCGCTCCAGCCCAGCTCACCCCAAAACCACCTCACGGTGCTTCGGACCACAATAAACCCACCGGTGGTCCCATCTCCACCCCAGCAGGCCGGGGAGACGGCTCTGCCCACCCAAGGGTGACACCATCACCCCACCCTTGCCCTCCCCAGCCCATGGGACCCCGCAGCATCCCTCCCGCTGCATCCCCGGGAGCTGCACTGAGCGGTGCGGGGCTCAGCTCCCCTCACCTGGGCGCAGTACTGGGAGCCGGACACGGCCTGGATGAGCCTGAGGATGGGCTGGGAGAGGGAGCCCGCCGGCGAGACGGCCCGGATGAAGGCCGTGAACTTCTCGGAGGGGCTGGAGCCTGCAAAAAGGTGGGGAGAGGACAGGAGGTGTGGCATGCACCGAGCTGGCTGTGCTCAGCCGGGGCAGGCAGGGTCCTACCGCGCTGCAGGTAGTAGAAGGGAAAGTCCCCAGGGTGGGTGGAGAAGTCCGGCAGAGCCAGGAGCCCCCCGGGCAGCGCGTTCCAGAGCAAGCGGGAGCGGGAGCGGTGCGGGAGCAGCCGGTCCTTGATGATCTGCCAGAGGCCGGAGAGATGCTCTCAGCACCCCAGCTCTGACCCCGGGGGCTGGGGGGGGATTTCGGGGCGGGGGGGGGGGGCTCACCTCCAGCGTGGTGTGCACGATCTTGTCGACGGAGGAGAAGTACGCGTCCCACAGGAACTGGGTCTGCTGCTGGAAAGCCAGCACGCGCTCCGGGTGGATGCAGCGGACGACGGAGGGGATCTGCAGCAGCAGGGGGGAGCTGGCTGCTCACCTCAGCCCCCCCCCCAAAGGGTTGCCTTGCCTCCATGACCTCCGTGCCATCCCAAGGGACACCCCACGGCCAAGGATGCTGTGCCACCACCCCGCTAGGCTCTGCCCCCTCCTCTCCCTGGAGCAGGATCTGGCCCAGGACCCCCAAGGATTTTGGGTTTGTGGAGATGCTCAACACGCCCCCCCCCCCCGGAGACAGATGATGCCCCAGGGCTGCAGCTGGGACGGGACCCCCACTCCAAGCTGGATGAGACCCCACGGGAAGGCTGCTGGGCTCAGCTGCGGAGGTTTCACCCCCTAAGCTTGACTTGGGGGGGGTCCATCACCACCAGTGTCAATGCGGGGGGGGTCTCTGTGCCCGGCGCGGGGCAGGGTCCGGCCGCCGTACCTGCAGCAGCAGCCTCTCGCTGCCCACCACGGCAGCTTTGCCCCAGTCGATGGCTTCGGCGAAGGGCAGCTCCCAGCCGTCGCTCAGCAGCACGGGGACGCAGGCGGCCTGTGGCGGGACCCCAGGCAGGCTGGGACGGAGCCCCCCGGACCCCGGGGAGGGGGTCCCCTGTCCCCCTGCCCGCTCGGTACCTGCAGTGCCTCCAGGAAGCGGAAGGAGCCCAAGCGCCTGCCCCGGGGCACGATGCAGAAGGTGGAGTTGTGCAGCAGCTCCTGGTAGTCGAACCTGGGATGGGAGACGGGGTGGGGGTCAGGCTCGGCCTCCCCACACCCCGTGAGCATCCCTGGGGGTCTCGCTGGGATGTGGCAAGGCTAAGTGGCCATGCTGGGGACACAGGGCCAGCCCAGGGAAGCGTCAGGACTGATCCGGGCTGATTCTGGCTCCGAACAGCCCCGGCTCCGCGGGCCGGTGGGACAGAGCTCCCCTGGGTGATGGAGGGACGTGTCCATGGTCAGAAAGTGAACTTGTTGTGGAGCCCAGAACCAAATCTGGCTCGAGGAGGGGGGTCAGGAGAGGACCCTGGTACCCAGGCAGCGCTCGGCTTCCCATGGCGTTACCCAGCTCCCTCCACCCTCCTGTAGCGAAACCCCGTCCAAAGCCAGCGCCCGAACCCCCGAGCCCGAAACTGCGGTGACTCCCCTGCCGTGCCCGGACTCGCCGGGCAGGACCAGCCCTGCCTGCCCGGGCAGGGTTTCGGCGGGGGCAGAGGGCCGGCTGCCCGCGGGGGTGCAGGGAACGTGCCCCCCTCCCCGGGCTGGGCTCAGGCCGCGGGGCTATGAAAGCCCCTTCTGTGCGGCCGGTGGGGAGAGGCGCGTCCGCTGCCGGGTCCCTGCGACCGTGCCGGAAAATCCAATATTGACATTAGGTCGGGACAGACCCCGTCTGTTCCTGCCCGCGGGGAGGGAGGGACGGGGCAGCCGGGTCCTGGATGGGCTGGGGGGGCCGCGCGTGGTCCAGCCGGGGGGGGCTGCGAGGCCAAAGGGCTGCTTGAAATGCGCTGGTCCCCAGGGGGAAGGGTCTCCCCGTGGTGGGGACGGGGGGCTGGTGCCAAGCTGGGGGTCGAGGATGTGTCCCCTCCGTGGGTGCTGCAGCATCCCAGCGCCCCGGGATGTGGGAACTTGGCCCAAGGCACAAAGTTTTACGATCGAATCTCGCCTCTGGATGAACCACCTCAACGTCTCCAATGGATGCCGAAAAACCCCGCGAGCGCACCCTGCCCCGTTAACACCCCAGCTCCCGGCCGAGCGACCTGCCGGGGGGGCAAGGGTCGCTCAGAGAGCGCCCAGACCCCCGCCACGAAACCAGACCCCCGCCATGAGACCAGACCCCCGACACGAGAACAGACCCCCGACACGAGACCACAGCAGCGACGGCCACATCGCCCTCGGGGCATCCCCGCTGCCACCCGCTCCTTGCGCACCCCAAACCCGGCCGTGACCCTGCCACCTCCACGGGGCCGTTGCCGCTGCGGGGGCCGGGCGGGAAGCAGGATGCGTCCCGGGGGCAGAGCAGCGGCGGGCAGCCTCCCCTCGCAGGCAGCCGTCGCGGGGAGGCTGGCGCCGGCCGGGCTGCGGGGCCAAAACCTCCCGATGGAAATAACTTCGCTCCTGACGCGCTGCGGTTTCCGGGTAATCGCGCCGTCAGGGCTTCCTTGTTTTGTCAGGAGCCGGGACGGGCGCCCACCGCGCTCCCTCTGCCCGGCCCCTCTGCGGCTCCGGCCGGGCAGGGCTGTGCTGGGGGACCCGTTGGCTCTGGAGAGCCTTCCCCAACCCGCCTGGATTGCTTTGAACCCGGGGCAGCCCGCGGCGCTGCCACAAGCTGCCCTTTATCTGGGCACAGAGGCGGTTTGTTGTAGGCAGCTCCCGGGGCGTGAGGAGGGTGATGGAGACCCCAGCAAGGCCTTCCTCCGCTCCCCGTGCTGCCCCGAGCCGACGGGGCCAACCCCAGCACACCGGGCGAATGGGGCAGCCGTCGTGGCGTGTCCCCTCCCCGCTGGCCTGTCCCCACCGTCGCTCTGCCACCATCCCGGCTCCAGGTCCAGGGTCGTCTTCTCCCGGGGCAGGAGGGCGTCGGACCCCGGCACGGGGTTGGGCAGAGCTGGCGCGGCGTGGCGGAGATGCTGACGGCTTTTTGCCGGGGTGTCCCACGGGGATGAGCAGGACGGCGGAGGCTCGGGGTCACGCGCGAGCCCGCTGCCCCGTGCCACGTGTTCCCCGTCGATCTGCTGCCGAAAGCACCCGGGCGAGGTGTAAATCTTGCAAACAGCATTAGGGGATTACCTGGACCGGGCAGGAGGGGGATTTCCTCGGGCCCCCCATCCCACGGCATCTCCCACTGCCCTGTGATGCCCCATCCCCAACCCGGCTCCATCGCAGCGGCTGGCCCTGCCGGGCTGGTGGCACCCACCGGACGGGGCACGCCGTGCCCCAGCCACCCGGAGCCCCGGCTCAGCCCGGTGCCCGCAGCACCCCGGCTCCACTTTTACCTCCCGGCACCTCCTAAGACGCTTTGAGGATGACGCCCAGCGCGGCCTCTCCCCATCTGCTCGCCGGCCGGGTGGCTGCGGGATGTCCCCAGGCAGCGGGACGGGGACCACATCGCCGGTGGGACGGGGTCTGTGCCCACCAGCCCTGGACCAGGCCGCTGATGATGGGTGCCCAGCAGCAGGACGGGGACGTGAGGAGCTGGCGTGTGTCCCCGCAGCGCAGAGCCCCCCCCCCAGCCTCGCAGAACTTTGTCCTTCCAATTTTTCCACCAAGGTCCACCACACACTGCTGCCGCCATCGCTGTTTGCGAGGGGAGACGCGGGAGGACCCCCCCACCCCGTCCGGGTGAGCTCGGGGCTGCCCACGCCGGGATGCCCAGGGACCCACCAGGTTTGTGGGATTTTCAGTGGAGCCAGCGAGGGGGGGGACGTTTCAGGCTCATCTCCAAGAGAAACGTTTATGTTGGGGGCAGGCAGGAGGGGGAGAAGAAAAGCATCATTCATCGGCGTTAGGAAAAAGGGAAATCGTATTAGAGGCAGCGGCGGCGATCGCAGATAAGAGCCGCTCCCGCCAGACGACTCCAACTTTAATACAGAACAGGAAAGCCCTGAACAACCAGCGCCTCGCTCCCCGCTGCGGAAACGAAACCCTCGCCCATTTCAGGAGAGCCCAAACCCTTCCTCTCCCCCCACGGCCGGAGGTCCAGCCACCGCGGGCGGGCACGGCCGCACCCCGCCGAGGGGCAGGAACACCCGTGGGGCGCGCGCCCTCCCCAGCCCCCTTTTCCCACCCCGTCCCCGACTCACTTTTCGTAGTCGACGTTATCCTGGTCGCAGCGCGTGTCCTTGTGCTTCTCCCAGTCCTTGCCGTGCTTGCAGGTGGTGAGCGAGACGATGTCCTGCCCGTTGTGGATGTGGTGCAGCGCGTTCCTGGTGCCGGAGCCGATGCCGGTCAGGTACCGCTTCCCCTTGAACACCAATAAATATTTCTTTTTCGGAGGGATCGAGTCCCGCTGCAACCACCCCCTCTCCCCGCCACGCTGCGGGTGGTCCTTGGAGAAGAGAGGGATGGAGATGTCAAAGCCGGGCCTGAAGCTCTCGGTGTAGAAGCTGGCTTTGGCCAGGATGGCCTGGCCGATGTCGAAGCCCAGGTCCTCAGTGTAATTGGGCCAAGTGCCCGAGTAGAGGTTGAAGATGAGGTGGTTCCGGCCACCGTTCCAGAGCGGGAAACCGCGGATTTTCTCATCGACATTACGGACGTATTGACCCGAGAGATGGTCACGGTCCAGCGTGTCGATGCTGAGGATGAAGAGGCAGGCTTCCTCGGGGTTCGGGGTGTAGTAGCGGGAGCGCTCGACGGAGGTGAGGATTTTGCCGTAACTCTCCGAGAGGGGCTGGTCCCTCTCCCGGGGGTAGGTGAAGACTCTGAAGCCGTGCTTCTCGCACCTGGAGAAGTCGAAGCAGGTTTCCATCCGGCATCTGCTGTTCTTGTAGACGCTCAGCCACGCCGCCCGCCGCTCCCGGGGCGATGGCAGCGAGGGGTCCCCATCGCTCTGCAGCTCCTGGGGGTCCGCAAAGCTTTGGAGGAAGGACTGATCGGTCCAGCGGGGCCAGTTCCTTCGGGCTTCGGCTTTCCTCCCGGAAAAGCAAGCGAAACGGCGCAGCTGGTCTCCTCCGAAGCAGAAAAGCAGGAGCCAAGAGGCAAGGAAAGTCAGGAAAATGTATTTCTTCCTGGTCTGCATAGGTTCACGTGCGGCCCCGGCTCCTCATCGGGCTTGGACGGGTGCTGGAGTCGGGTCGGAAAGCCGACGTCCCGGAGCCCAGGCAGGCAGCGGGATGGCTCCCGGCCCCCCCCGGTCTTGTCCCGTGGTCCCCGTGGGAGCGCGGCTGAACCCCACGGTGCTCTCGCTGCCCACCCCACCCAGGGCTGCGCTGCCTTTTCGGGGCCGTCCCTCTCCCCGAGTGCGGAGCGGAGCTCGGCGCGGCAGCGTCCCGCTCCCTTCCCTCCGGCGCAGCGTTCACTCCGCCGGGCCCCCGCGCCGCGACAACGACATTTCCATCGCCGCTTTGGCCCAGCTTCAAAGCCCTGGAGAAGGGGAGAGGTCACGCCATCGACGTCCTCCCGCCGCCGACCGTGTCACCGGCGCCGCACCCCCAACCCCTATCCCCAGCCCCCCCCGGGGAATAAAACCTCCCGCTCCCCCCACAGCCCCCGTGTCCCCCCACCCTGCCCCTTCCCCGCCACCAAGCCTGGTGCCCCCCGTTACCTTTTGGGACCCACGGGTGGGTCTCGGGCCGCCGTGCCCCGCAGTCTCCGTACGGGGCTCCGGGCTGCGTCCCCATCCCCCCCCACCCCGCTCCCGGGGGCTCCACGCAGCCCCGGGCCCGGGGGTGCCCCCTCCTCCGCCCACCTGCCCCGGGGTGCGCCTGGCTGGGGGGAGGCCTGGGGGTGACCCCCTCCCTTGTCACCTTGTCCGTCTGTCCCTGCCTTGGGGTGTCTGTCCCCGTGTCACCCCTCCGGCTGCCTGGGCAAGACCCCGGCTGCCTGGGCAAGACCCCAGCTGCCTGCAGCCCTTGTGGCCGCCTGTGACCCACCCCGGCCTGGCTGTCTGTCCGTCTGTCTGTGACCCGCCCCGGGGCTGGCTGTCCCCTGTCCGTGTCCCCCCGGCGCTGGCTGTCCCGTGTCCGTCTGTCCGTCCCCCCCGGGGTTGGCTGTCCCCGTCCCGTCCCCCCCTCAGAGCTGGCTGTCCCCCGTCCCTCCGCCTCTCCGCGCTCAGTGCCCGGCCCCGGGACCCGGCCGCTCCCTGCACTCCGTCACCACCCCCGCTCCCTGCCCCTGTCGCTGCCCCTGTCCCCCGCAGCGTTACACCTCGTCCCACCGTCACAACATTCGCCCTTAGACCCCGCCCACCCGCGTCCCATTGGCCTCCAGCGCCCCTGTGGGCGTGGCCCGAGGAGCCCCCCGCCCCCTTCCCCGCTGCGGCTCCTTCCCATTGGCTGCGGCGCCGCTGCCCGCGGAGCGCCCACGTGGGACGGGGGTTCCCCGCGCGCCAGGGGGGGGGTGCCTGGCGTTGGGGGGGGGTCGGGGCTCCGCAGGGTCCCTGCGCCGCCCGCCCGCTCCGGGACCCCACGGGAGGGCCCTGCCGCGTGCCGTGTCCCCACTCGCGTCCCTGCTCCGGGGAGCCCTGAGGGGAGCCGGCTCCCGCCGGTCCCACCCCCCCCCCCAGACCCTCTGTGCCCCGGAGCCCCCCGGGGACCCCCGAAGGGACGGGGCAGTTATGGGACAGCCATGGGGTCACATCGGGCAGCCATGGGGACAGAAACACAGCCGGGGCCACTTCCACGGGTGACACCCCCGGGCTCCAAACCTGTCTACGCACGGGAGCTGGGGCACGAAGCTGGTGGTGGGACTGCAGGGTTCACCCTCCCACGGGGCAGAGCTGGGGGTCCCAGCCTGGCCTGACCCCCCCAAATCAGCCGCCCGCAGAGCACGGCTGTGGGGGTGGCTCGAAGGGCGCCGACCGGGAGCGTGGGCTGGGGTCGTGCCTCTAAAAACCCCTGTGAAGGCCCAGTGTGGGGGGACGTGGTCAGCGACAAACCCACCCGGACCCCCAGCAGCACCCACACAACCGGGACCCCAGGGGCTCGCCCACGGGACCCCCTCAGTAGCACCCACACAACCGGGACCCCAGGGGTTCACCCATGGGCCCCCCCACAGCCCTGCCCCGATTGGAGGTGAGAGCGGGAAGGCCCCCAGCAGCCCCCAGCACCTCCAGCCAGGACCCCCTCATGGGGCGGCTTCGCCGGGGCGATGTTGGGGTGCTGGGGGGGGGGGGGGCTGAGCCCCGCCGCGGGGAGCCAGGCGTGGGCTGGGGCGGGCGGCACAGGCAGGTCCGGGCTCGCCTCTCCCACCCAGCGCCCCGGCTGTGCCAGCCGCCCTCCGCCCTGCCCCGCCGGCCGGGCGAGCCGGGGCGCGACGGGACGCTGGAGCCCAGCCATGGGTGTAACACTAATGGAATCCTGGGGTGCATCAAGAAGAGTGTGGCCAGCAGGGCAAGGGAGGTTCTCCTGCCCCTCTACACTGCCCTAGTGAGGCCCCATCTGGAGTACTGGGTCCAGTTCTGGGCTCCCCAGTTCAAGAAAGATGAGGAGCTACTGGAGAGAGTCCAGCGGAGGGCTACGAGGATGAGGAGGGGACTGGAGCATCTCTCCTACGAGGAGAGGCTGAGGGAGCTGGACTTGTTCAGCCTGGAGAAGAGAAGGCTGCGAGGGGACCTCAGAAATGCTGATCAATATCTGCAGGGTGGGGGTCAGGAGGTCGGGGCCAGACTCTTTCCAGTGGTGCCCAGCGACAGGACAAGGGGCAACGGGCACAAACTGGAGCAGAGGAAGCTCCAGCTGAACCCGAGGAAGAACTTCTTCCCTCTGAGGGTGACGGAGCCCTGGCCCAGGCTGCCCAGGGAGGCTGTGGAGTCTCCTTCTCTGGAGATATTCAAGCCCCGCCTGGATGCGGTGCTGTGCAGCCTGCTCTGGGTGACCCTGCTTGGGCAGGGGGTTGGGCTGGGTGACCCACAGAGGTCCCTGCCAACCCCGACCATGCTGGGATTCTGTGATTCTGTGACCCGGCCGGCCTCAGCCCTGGCCCTGGGTGCTCGGCACGGGGCGGGGGCCCCGGGGCATCCCGGGGTGGCTGTGCCGGTGGGTTTGGGCTGGGGTCCCCTCTCCCTGCGCCAGCAGCCGGGTGGGAGTCGGGGGACACAGACACAGCGGTGCCGAGCAGCCCCCGGGCCCCGTCGGGGCCCATCCCGTGCCTCAGTTTCCCCGGTGCGCGGCAGCTCGGTAGGGACCTTTTTTACCAAATCTTTGGATATTTATTTGCCGGGTCTGGCCGGCTCGGCCCCACGCAGGGAGTTAATCCCCGGCCGCTGAGGGATTACCGTGGGCCCGGGGCGGCTTTAGCTGCGGAAAGCGGATTACCCGAAGGACGGGGAACGTGGGGACAGGCAGCGGGAGCCCCGGGGCACCTCCGGGGCTCGGGGGGGGACATGGGGACAGTCCCCAGCCCCGGGGGGCAGGAACCCGGCTGGGGCGCAGACGGGGACTGAGTGTTCCCGGGGTCAGGGTGCTGCCCGTGGGCACGGGCCCCCATAGCCCCCCACGGCGGGGCCGCGGCTGCGATGGGGGAACTGGGGTTGTGCCCCGAACTGGGGGTACTGGGAGCTGTGGTTTTGCACTGGTGGGACTGGGAGCTGCGTCTTGCATTGGTGGCACTGGCAGCTGTGGTTTTGCACTGGTGGGACTGGGAGCTGCGTCTTGCATTGGTGGCACTGGGAGCTGTGGTTTTGCACTGGTGGGACTGGGAGCTGTGATATTGCACGGGGAGCACTGGGAGCTGTGTCCTGTACTGGTGACTACTGGGAGCTGTAGTCCACGTGCATGGGTGGCACTGGGAGCTGTACTGCAGGGCACACTGGTGCGTGCTGGGAGCTGTGACCCGGTGCACTGGTGAGTGCGAAGGTGACTGGGGAGAGGGGGAATGGCGGATACTGGGGTTTGGGGGAGAGGTGCTGGGAGCTGGGGGCACAGAGGGAAACTGGGAGCTGGGGGAGCACTGGGAGCTTGGGAGGGGCACTGGGAGCCGCAGGGGGGGGAACACTGGGTGCTCTTGGGGAGCACTGGGAGCTGCGAGAGCACTGGGAGCTTGGGAGAGGCACTGGGAGCTCTTGGGGAGCACTGGGAGCTGCGGGGTGAGGGCACTGGGAGCTGGGGGAGCACTGGGAGCTTGGGAGGGGCACTGGGAGCTGCGATGGTAACTGGGGCGCTGGGGGGAGCACTGGGGGCTGCGGGGAGGGCTCTGGGAGACGGGTACTGGGAAGCACTGGGATCTGTAGTTCCGCTGGTGATAGTGGGAGGTGTAGTCCGGGGACCCAGCGCATACTGGGAGGTGTAGTCCCAGGCCAGGGCTATACTGGGAGTTGTGGTTCGCCAGTATACCCCAGTTCGCCCGGGGTATGCTGGGGGCTGTAGTTCTGCCCCGGGGGGGGTCTCTGTTCCCCCGTGCCCTCAGGGGCTCCCATGGGTGCTCAGGGGTCGCCAGCCCCGCACCCACCCCCTGTGCCACCGCAGCTCTGCGGCACCTGCCCGGGAGGGACAGGGACGGGACAGGGACGGGGATGGGGACAGCTGCCCCGCAGGGGGGTGGCCGTGGGACAGGTCGAGCACCCCGAGGGGTGGGAATTCAGGAGGGGTGTGGGGGGGAATTGGGGTCCTCGCTTCTCCTCTTGCTGCCGGTGCGTTTGCCAGGGGGATGCTCGGGGTCTGGGTGATGGGAGAGGGGTGGGGGACCGAGGAGGGACTGAGCTGGAGTCCCCCAGGCGGGGGGACGGACGCTGACCCCGTGCCTCTGCCTAGGGCTCATGGGGGGGACGCCGTCGCTGGCGCTGCCCCTGGGGAAGGGGCCCCACGATGTGGGCTGCACGGATGTCATGGTGGGCCACACACGGCAGGTACGGGGACAGGGACAGGGACGGGGACGGGGACGGGCCTCCACACGCTGCAGGGTGGCTGCAGCCAGCTGGGTTTCGCAAGAGCTGAGCTGGCTGAGGACATGGCCACCGCGTCCCCGCTCTCCCCCAGGGACTCTTCCTCCGCCTCTTCTACCCCTGCCTGCCCCGGGCAGGGGCCGAGCGGCCGCTCTGGATCCCGCACTACGAGTACTGCGTCGGGCTGGCCGACTTCGCCCACCGCGGCCGGCGCTGGTACGCGCCCCTGCTCTGCGTCGCCGTCGGTAAGGGGGTGGTGGGCACCACGTCCCCCCCATCCCGGGGGCTCCCCCGTCCCTTAGGGACCCGCTTGCTTTGCACCGAGCCCATCCCCTGTGCATGGGGTGGCTGGGGGGGTGGATGCCGCGGGAGCCGAGCGGGGTCCTGCTGCGGTGGCAGCACCTGGCTGCCCGTGTCCCCCATTTTCCCGGGGGGTTTTCTCTTCCCCGCAGGCTCCTGCAGAGTGCCGGTGAGCTGGAACGGGCCCTTCAAGCCCTGCAGCAGCGGGTACCCACTGATCATCTTCTCCCACGGCCTGGGAGCCTTTCGGTAGGATGAGCCCGGAGCGGGGCTGGGGGTACTGAGCCCCCGCTCAGGGCTGGAGCGGGGACGGGGACGCTGGGATCTGCCGAGCGTTGGCAGCGCGGCCCTGAGCCCGCTCCTTGCCCCAGCAGGACCTTGTACTCCTCGGTCTGCTCGGAGCTGGCGTCCTGGGGCTTCGCGGTGGCGGCGCTGGAGCATAGGTGGGTGCCTCGGTCCCCGCCGAATTCAGCAGCCGCGCCGGGGCGGGCAGGGCGTCACGGCCCGGGGAGCTGCGGGCGTCCCTGCGACGCGGCCGCCTGCCCTCCTGCCGCTGCAGGGACCATTCCGCCTCGGCGACGTATTTCTGCACGGCAGAGGCTGGGAGAGAGGAGTGGATCCCCTACCAACGGGTGCCCCAAGGGCAGAAGGAGTTTTATTTCCGAAAGAAGCAGGTACCAGGGTGAGGGGCTCAGGGTGGGCAACCCAGGAGGCGTGAAATCTCTCCTGCAAGCCGAGCTGGGCCCCCATCCCTGGGGTCTTCATCTCCTGCCCTTCCCAAACCCCTACCGCCGTGATGCCAGGGCTGAGCTTTCCCCTTGCAAGCAGAGAAAAATCTGTCCAGGCTGTTTCTCTCCATTCCACGGGGTCCCTCTGTCTGGTTCCAGCTGACCCCAGCAGGAGCCGGGCTGGGCTTTGCTGCGTCCCCGGGTGCTGAATGTCACCCGCGCCCCGGGAGGAAGGGGCTTTCTGCCCGGCCCAGCCGGTGGCAGGGCTCTGGACCAGCTGCCGAGTTTGTTGGCGCTCCGATTTTTGTCTCTCTGGGATTACCCCGGACAGCTGCTTGCTGGGGAGCGGGAAGGTTTCCTGCTGAGCCGAGTTCCCCCTACTTGTTTCTGCCTCCTTTAAAAGGACAACATGGAGTCGTGATTTGTCACAGAAGAACTCTCTAGGAAACAGTGGCTGGAGGTGCGTTTGGCAGCCTTCGGTCTCCTCCCAGCCTCTGATTTTTCTGTGTGCTCTGTCGTACGGCACGTTGCACGAACAAGGGCAACAGTTTTCCTGTAAAGATGAACCCGTGAGCATAAGTGTTGAGGGTGGATAAATTATAAATAGAGAGAAATGGCTGCCAGGTCAGCCTCAGTTACGGCATCTCTGTGTTAGAGGGAGCAGGAAGGAGCAGAGAGAGGTTTTCACCGGAGTTTTTTGGCACTTGTCACCTTGGGGGAAGGTCTTTAAGTGTGCGTGGCCGACAGCGTTCGTGTCCTTAGGGGAGCAGAGGACGGAGTCCCGGAGTGGCTCCAGGGCAGGGCTTCCTCCCCCCGAATCGGCGGTTTGGGCTTCTGAGCTGCTCCTGGGTGGAGCCCCCGAGATGGGTCTCAGGGTGACGGCCAGGTTTGCTCCTGGCAGCTGGGGTGGGACGGGGGGGTCTGGGGTCCCTGCGGGGGTTTGGATCGGTGGATGGCTTGGGTGGGGGCAGCCCTGCGCGACCCGCTGCTTCCACCCCGGTGCAGAGGTCTTGTGCTCCTCTCCAGCCGTCTGTGCTATCAGATTAACTGAATTAAAAACAAACAAAAAAAGAAATTATTCCAATAAATTCACTGCATCCCCACGGGAGCCGCTGCGGTGCAGCCTCATGCTTGCTTTTACGTTTGCCGTAACTCAGGGAAAGCCCTGCCGGGTCTGAGCTCTGCGGTTTTCATAGAATCATAGAACCATGGATTGGAAAAGACCTCGAAGATCATCAAGTCCAACCATCAGATCATCAAGCCCAACCATCAGGGACGGGCATGGGTGGATGTCAGGGGCAGGATCTGGCCCCAAACTTGTGGGGTGGAGGAGCTGGGTTAACTGGGGAAGGGGCAACTCTCTCGCTCCCAGGTTCATCAGAGAGCGGAGGAATGTGTGCGAGCACTCCGGCTCTTCGAGGACATCAGCAGCGGTAAATCTGTCCTGAACGTCCTTCACCAGGACTTCGATCTCTCCGTGCTGAAGGTATCTGGGTCTGTCTGTGCTGAAGGACCAGGCAGGGGGGTCGCTTGGCTGAGGGGGGGTCCGGGTGCCCTTTGCTGGCAGGATCAGTCCTTGTTGCGTGAGACTTTTCCTCCTGGGACAAACAAGGTCTGTGCAGAGACACAGCTTTCCACGTCTCAGCTTCGTGGTGCTTCTCTTCTCCTTTTTCTCCTCCATGCATGCCGGGGAAGCCGGGTCCCATTGCAGCAGTGGTTAGAAGGGGACACGGGGTCCCTTGCAGAGGGCAGAGCCGTGGGGCTTCGCTGGTCTTCTTGCCTCAGCTTTTTCTGCCCTAATTCAGAACCTTCTGCAGCGAGGTTTGGGCACAGGCTCCTCAGCCTTCTCCGTTTTGCAGGACAGCATTGATCTGACCAAAGTCGCCGTCATGGGCCACTCCTTTGGCGGAGTGACAGCGGTGCTGGCCTTGGTGAAAGAACCCAGCTTCAGGTAAGCTGCCGCAGGGGCGAGGAGCCACAGAAGGTTCTGGGGACGTGAGGCTCATCCCGGTGGGCAGGGAAGCCATGGTGTGGGCGGCAGCGTCGGGCGTCCGTCCTGCTGCAGGTGCGCGGTGGCTCTCGACGCCTGGATGTTCCCCCTGGAGAACGCGCTGTACCCAGAGGTGACCAAGCCTGTGCTCTTCATCAACACCGAGAAGTTCCAGACGCCAGAAAGCGTTGCCAAAATGAAGAGGCTGAGCTCCAGAAACAGCCAGACGAAAATTATAACCATCCTGTGAGTCGGGGGCTGGGGGCACCCACCCGCCGGTACCCTCCTGGGAGCACCTATGAGCTGTGTCCCAGCAGGAGGACCTCTCCTCAGCTCCCACTGAAGCAGATCCCTTCCCTGTCCCAGGGGATCCGTGCACCAGAGCCAAACTGACTTCACCTTTCTTACTGGGAAGCTCATCAACCGCATCTTCAACGCGAGGGGCACCCTGGACCCCTACAAGGGTCTGGACATCACCAGCCAGGCGGCTCTGGCCTTCCTGCAAAGGCACCTGGGTGCGGCGCGGGGTGGAGGGCGCGCTGGCCGGGGGCTCGGGAGGGCACCAGGGCTCCCTGGCTTGCAGGGGGCTGCGGGGCGGTCGCTGCCTCCCTGAGCTTGGGTTTGGTGCTTCCCATCCCATTGCACAAAGCCAAGGGGTCTGGTGGCTGCTGGTTCTTTACGTCTGGAGCAGGGCTGATCATCGCTGTGGTAACCTCGTCACCGTCTCTGCCCTGTGCAGACCTGGAAGAGGAGTTCGATCGATGGGACAACCTCCTGGAAGGCATCGGAGACTCGGTCGTTCCAGAAGCGCCGTTCTGCCGCTCCAACCTGTAGCCTGCTCCGAGGTCACTGGTGGGAGCCGGGTACCGGGAAAGCGGCTGTGTCACGTCCGAAATGAGCCGTGCTGGAGACAACAGCAGGAGGACCCATGAGGAGAGCAGGACCTGGGGACCGTGCTCGCAGGACGTCTGGTGGCCGGGGTGCTCAGCGAGCGTGCCAGGAGAGCCCTCCCTGCTCCAGCCCTGCCTGCAGTGAGGGCTGTGGGGCTGAGGGAATAAAATCCCTGGGGACAAAGGCTGAGTTGGCTGTCACTTGGGCCCGAGGTGACACCCTTCTTGTACGCAGAGGGTAGGTGGGCATCGATCCCTCGCCGGGTCTGCCTGGATCCGTGGCACATCTGGCAGGAGCAGGCAGGGGGTCGTTCGCCGTGGGTCGGGGCAGTTCAACCACAGCCAAAAGAGTCAGCGCAAAGAGATGCGGCACCAGGGCTCCAAGCATGAAGGTAATGAAAATCTTTATCGCTGTCCTGGAAAGCTGGCCAGGTTGCCAACTCCGTGCCTGAAATCTGGTGAAAAAAAGAGAAAGAGGGCGGTTTTAAACAAGGAGCTGGCTGGAAGTATCTCTGAGCACCCCAGCAGCGCGGGGTGGTGAAACGGGGACTGAGGTCAGTCCTGGGGGTGGAAGGAAACCAGCCCAGCCTGGTTTTTTGGCACAAAGAGCAACGTCGCTGCGAACAGGCGCGCGCTGGCGGTGGGAGTAAGGCGCTTCGGAAGTACCTGCAGCGCATTCCTGGGGAACGCGGAGGCGTTAGAGCAAAGGGCACTTTTTAAGGGGGGTCTGATGCTCCGCCGTCCCAAAGCAGGGCTGAAGCCGGCGGAGCTGCACGGATTTACCCCACCGGAGACCCTCCCCGGGGTCCTCGCTGGCACCGCGGCGTGAGAGGCAGCAGGCAGTGCCGGACACGCCGCCTCGGCGGCAGCGGGGAGCATCCGGGCTCCTGGCACACCATCTGCCTTTGCGTTGTCCCTGCTGCCACCGGCGCGGTGTTCCTGCTGGGGACGGCAGCCGGGGCTTTGCTTCACCTCCTGCCATCGTGGAGCGAAGCTGCTGCAGACGGCAGCGCCCGGTGCCGTGCAGAGGCAGGGTGTCATGGGGTGCCGAGGCTGGAGGCGAGGGGGGTTTGGGTGGTAGGTGCTGTTCCTCACCCAGTGACAGCGGGTGACGCCAGCAAAGCCCTTCTGCCAGGGGAAGACAGGGGGATGGAAGAGCAGCGTCTCACTCCTCCGGTGCCCCAGCGGTTTGTGTCACTGTGACGGCTGCGTCCTCGCGTCGCCGCTGGCCCCCGGCCTCTCTTAGCCGAGGGCCGAGGGTGCTCTGGGCTGGCCTTGGGGGGAAGGCACGGCGCTGTGTGGCAGCAGAGAGGACATCTTTCAACATCTCTGCTCTCCAGTGACACAAAGGACTGATGTGAACAGAAACCACGAGACCCTGGGTCTTTTCACAGAATCACAGAATCCCAGCCTGGCAGAGGTTGGAAGGGACCTCTGTGGGTCACCCAGCCCAGCCCCCTGCCCAAGCAGGGTCACCCAGAGCAGGCTGCACAGCACCGCGTCCAGGCAGGGCTTGAATATCTCCAGAGAAGGAGACTCCACAGCCCCTCTGGGCAGCCTGGGCCAGGGCTCCGTCACCCTCAGAGGGAAGAAGTTCTTCCTCGGGTTCAGACGGAATTTTTTTTTTTGAGGCTTCCGGATTTTTTTTTCGAGTTGTTTTACAGCTCAGACCCCATTTCTAGCCCTGGGAGTAGGCTGGGCTGTGGCAACCCAGGGAGGCTCAGGACCGCTCTGCTGAGATGCTGAGGGTGGGTGGGGGACATTCAAGGTCGATACAGGCGGTGAATCGTGTGGGTGAGCCGGGGGGATGGACAGAGCCCGTCAGGTCCCGTTTTAACCGTGAGAGACAGTGACTGGTGCAGAAATCAAATCCCATTTTCCTCCCCGAATTAGCACGGCCGGGGATCTGCGCTGGCAGCTACAGAGGAGCAGCCCAGTCATGGCTCCAGCACGGCACAGCTGAGGCGGGCTGCAAATTCTGCAAGACTCTTACGTGAAGGCTTTGGGGAAGGGGGTGGCAGGAACCGACTGTGCTCAGAGGGTGACTCTGACATTCGTTAACCCTTCGGTTCACAGAGAGCCACTTATTCCCATCCCCAGTGCCCGTGGGGCTGGGGGAGCAGGGAAGCGGGTGGACGTCCTTCTGCCTGGCCCTGCATCCCTTTGCTCCCCGCTCCAGAGCTGGCCTCTGCGCCTGGCACCACGTTCCCAATTGTCTTTGTGCCTCTGGAGGAAAACTCAACCAGAAGAGAGTTCAAAAAAGCCCCAGGGTCACTTGGGCAGGGCAGACACCCTCTTGCCTCGTTCCATCGGTCCCTCTCTGCTCTCTGTGGGATGTGGTGGTGCAGGGAGCCTTCTCCAAGCATTTTCTTACTTCACTGAGTCGCTGCATCCGCTTTAAAATCCAGCCCGGAGCCATCTCTTCAATCAAGCTCCCTCTGCAAGCAGCACTTTCTTCCAGCTCCCCGTTACATGCTCCAGCCTCAAGGCTGGAGGCAGCGTGCATAAAAGATGCAGCACAAATCCCCGGCATCGCACGCGAGGAAGGGATTCTCCCCGCGTCCCAGCTTGCTTGGGTTGCTTTGTTGGGCCTGAGAGGTTGGAAAGAAAGGGGCTGGGACAGCTCTGCCAGAGCCAGCGTTTCCCAGGCCAGCATCGTTCCCTGCCACCCGCCGGGCCAGTGACCGGAGGGGAGAGGTCTTTGGGGTCTTGCCTGTGCCCCGCTGGAAGGTTTTCTGGCAAAAAGCGGGAGTTAGGGGTCAGCCCAGTACACAACCTGCCCCAGCAGCCCACCGACACCAGCTCTCGGTTGCTGTGTCCTTATGACACAGAGGTTTGGATTTTAAGGTGAGCTAGCCAGGTTTGACACCCAGAAATCCACCGTGCTCTGTCCACAGAGGGATTTCGCTTCTCAGGGATGTGGGAAGGAAACACTGACTCCGTTACATCGCGGGGGGGGTGCTCGGCACCCAGGGCACCCGCCTGCAGGCTGGCGCGGTGCGCGTTGGGAAGAGTTCCCTTCCAGCCGAGCATTTCAGTGTGTCTGATCTGCTTTCATGTTCAAACTGGTGGCTTCAAAAATGAAAAAAAAAAATGCTGCCCATTTATATTCCCCTCACAGCTGTGCTTGCAGCATGGCTGGGGTATGAATGGTCGCATTCCTCTTACCCACGGCTTATCTCCACAGAGCAACCTCCGCTCGCCGACCGGCTTCGGCTTCAAAGCTTTCCAGTCTTCGGGCTCGGGGCTGAAGCCCGACAGTTGGAGCTCTGAGAGTTGAGAGTCTTCTTCTCACCATCCCCACCCACAGCCCGTCCTGCCTGTGGCTCCCTCCCTCCTGGGAAGCCCCTGCACATGCAGGCAGCACACGGGAGTTACCGGCTCCAGCCTGCCGCAGCGTTTGCTGCCGCTCCGAAAAAAACCTCAGTTACTCAATTGAAGCTTCCCTGTTGATTTAATTAATGCAAATTGAGATGTGTGTTAAAACCTCCTTGTAATTACCGTAACACCATCCTGGGGTTTTTTTTTTTCCTTTTCCTTGCATTTATAAGGAGAACAGTAAGGTCTGGATTCACAACAGCTTGTGAAGGTCCACGGCCCTGCGAGCTGAGCCCGGGGCATGCAGTGCGAACCGCACGAGCTCTAGTAGAGCAGCTCGGCGTCCGGCTGTGGGCTGCGATGCCCGCCCCGAAGACGCGCACGGATGCAGGCGCAGGGCTGACCCCGCTCCTAGCCCAAACCCGGGCAGCACCCTCTTGAGCGGAGTTCCTTAGATTCCTTTGACCGGTGAGTATGTGCTTGTTTTTGTGCTGATTTTTCTATTGGCAAATCAAAACTTTGCTCTGGGTGAAGTTCCGAGGGAAAATCGAGTTTCTTAATCTCCGAAGCAAATTGTTATCATCTAATGCGTCGGCTTCCAGGCTGCCTTGAGCTGAAAACCCCAGTGCTTGCAGTCACGAGCGATTCAGCTCAACTTTGTCATCTTCCCAAGCACCAGTTCCTCCCGTGCTGGGTTATGGGGCAGGACTAGGGCTCAGCCGGGCGGGCAGACCTTTGGGATCTGGCGCAGGGCACGTGCTTGCCAGCTCCGAGGTGCAGTGCTGCAGGGCTGGGCTGCAGGCGTGATACTCGCCGAGTTCCCTGGCCTCCGAAATGCAAAGCTGCGGGCCAAGAGGGCTCCTGTTCCCTCAGACAGCATCGAGGGTATTTTGAGAGCACAACTGGTTTTTTGACAGTTTTCACTCTGCAGCAGAAGTCCCGCTTCAGACTGGAGCAATCTCTTGCTGACCCTAAAGATGATTCCTGAATAAACAGGGGGAAAAAGGACTGAGAAGGGAAATTGAGGTGCTGGAGGACAGAAGAAGCTGTGTGAGGTCTCTCTAGTTCCAGGCTAACCCGAAAAAGCCCTTGAAACAGATTTGAAGGGGGTTTTTTTTGGTAAACACCCAGATTTCCCCCAATTCAGGAAGGACAGGCTGAGCTCAGCCCCGTGGATGCCGTGCTTTGCACCCGAGCATGGAGGGAGGGGAAAGCAGAGGGCTTACATCTTCACCCCAGACTGGGGTGCAGGGAGGTGCTAGGACTGTCAGCACCCCTCCTCGGGCGGCACAGTGGCACTGGACCCCCCAGGCTACCAGTTACAGGATGCATTCATCTCCTCACATTGGTAGCATCTCTCTAACGACATTCATCACTCAGGGCCTGGGTTGGGGTTTTTTTGTGGGTTTTGGGGTTTTTTTTAATTGAAATGAAGCACTTACATTGGCAATCGCAACATAAGCGTGTCTCTCTGGGTATTGGTTTTAGCGCACGGCAGCGGTTTGCTGGTTTATTGCATAAAAGAGATGTGTTTTTCCTGCAGAAAGGCTGGCTTTGTTTGTCTGTTCTCACAGCTGCAATGGATGTGTCAGGTCTTTTTTCTTTTAATATATATATCGATCTATAATGAACTCAAATTAGTGGGGGAAAAGGGATCAAACAGCACTGAGCAAATGTGAAGTGCAGGTATTGCTTCCCTGCTGGTATTGCTGAGCGATGACAGGCGGCGGGTGAAGAGCCAGCGGGAGGGAGCGGCAATTAACCCATTTTGACGCAGAATTGTCGGTGGAGATGGGATGGGAACTGCTTATTGTCCTGAGAGGATCTAAAGTGTGAAAGCATAGATCTGGACCCCCTCGTCGGACTGAAGTCCAAAGGTGGCGTAAGAAAATGCCCCAGACGTGTTTCCTTGGCGCACAGACCCCGTGGGAAAAGGCTCTCGTCCATGAACAGCACCTATAGGTATCGCCACGGGAAACCGGGCTGTGGCTCTGGCACGGGGCAGCTCAGGATCTCCTGCGTTACCCAAGCGCGGGGCTGGATGCGAGGAGGGGGGCAACGCTTCAAAATCCTGCCCTTTGATGGGAATTCGACCCCGTGCTGTCTGTCTGGAGGAGGGCAGGCACTTGAGAATTGCAAAGCCACCTGCTCCCCAGGCGGCAGATCTCTGAAAAAATGAATAAAACCTGTTACCATTTGGCTGCGCATCGATTTTGTCAGCGAAACAGCTTGGATACCAAGCGGCCCGGGAGCTCTGCACTGAGCATTATTTTCAAATTTGCTCTTAGTGGGAACAGGCTCAGTCTGGGGGCTGTTACAAGTGCATTCATATTGTTTATTTGACACTGGGGAAGTCATATTCCTTTAAGAGGATTTCCATCCCTGAACTCCTCCCATCGTGACACTTCCAAGCTACATTTTATCTTAAAAGGGTGGGAGTATTTTTAACCATATCACGCCAGGGAAGTATTAATAGCACAATAGGCTTGCTGAGCTGCTGGCAGAGCTGGATCCATATTTTAAATTCAGGGAGCTAATTAGGAACTGGGGAATAATTAGTGCTATACCCAGCTTTTCTTTCTCCCCACTTCATTTTCAAAATGCTAAAGGAAATGCCTTTACTGGAATCTTCTATGGCTGTTGAATATTTTATAGCTTCCCGATGCATTGCTATTCCATGTGGTTGTCAAAATCACGCTGTCTCCTTATTCTATGGCAGCTGAAATGGCTGACTCTGACACTTTCAAAATCTAATTAGTGCATCTCCCGTTGGCTCACATGCAAAAAAAAAAAAAAGAAAACCATAAACCCTTTCTTCGTGCTTCTCTCCCAGCCACTCGCTGTCGCTGGGTGATGCAGCTCTGTGCGGCGTAGTTATTTTTGAACCCTCAGCAGTGAGTTGTTTACGGGCTTCCTTGAATAGCAAAGCTCTTGGTGCTCCATCTGGGAAATGCAAATTTGTGGACTCTGGTTGGGAGCAGAAAGGGAAAAGCAGCAAGGATGCAGAGAAGTGGTTGAGGCTCCCGGCTCAGTTGGGAGCTATGGGAGCAAGGACGGGGGGAAGGAACGCGATGAGATCTCTGGGCCAGTTTTCCTTGCGTGTTTCAGGACGTAGTGGGGGTGGGAGCCAGCATCCATGTAGGTCTGCCCTTGTATTCGGCAGGTAGCTCCCAGGAGAGCACCACTGCACGTCAGTGTCTTGGAGGATCTGCTGGTGCCATGCGGGGAACAACCAGCTCCGAAACTGTACCCGCTGCTGGGAGTGTCTGCGGCAGCTCTCCTCGGTGTGAAGTCTCTGGTCGCTAATAATAGTGGGGCTTGTGCTGAAGCCTTTTCCTCACTCTTGCCTCTCCCCAGCCATCTGTTTTCAAGAAACTTGTGGAATTCGTGTCACTGAGCTCTTCTCCATATTTATTGGAGGGGCAGAGACTGGCTCACAAAGCTAAAAGCTGGGCGAGAAAACGAGTCAGAGATACAGAAGCAGTCTGATCATGTAAAACCTCATTTTCTTAGGAAACAAAGAATGAAAATCATGCCAGGAGATCTACCGGCAGGCTGGGAAGGGAATTCTGCTGTTCCTTTGCTCAGGGAGAATCGAAGGCAGAGCTCACTGTCTAGTACAAAGACCAGGTCTCGCGCAGCACCCTGGCTGCAGCCGGGGTGAAGGTGCCCAGGTGTGGGTATCGCAGCCTCCGCCATTACTTCAGGGTCTGGCACCATTGCAGTGTTTTGGAGAATATTTGCCAGGACAGCAGAGTGCTTTTGGGGCCTTCATCTTTAGTTCATTAGAAGCTTATATTATTTTTCTCCTCTATTTACAGCCCTCATCACCATAGTATTTGGATATCATGCAATACGGTCCTGTGACTGCATTGAAGAGGTATGACATTTCACGGTTGTATTGCCCCAATAGCAAAGCAATTAATTTATATTTTCGTCTCTCTTGCTGCAGGCATAGTAGCCATCTGTGGTGAGTGCTTTTACTTCCCTCATTTTATGGAGGAATTAAGTGAGTTTGAGTGAATTTCTCAAAAAACGAACTAGCAATGGAAGCCAGGCGCCCTGTCTGATTCGAAAAAATTAAATCATTTCCAACAGCACATCGGCAAGTGCGAATTTGTTCGGAAGGGAACATTTTCTTAATGCTGTTTTTCTGCATGAATATAGTATCAACCTAAACACCTCTGGTAAACAAACATCAATTACCTGAAACATTTCTTGCCTGTGGAAGAGCTTCCCTTGTGAGGGAGACACTCCCCCAAAGTCTTGGTTTATTCTTCAATTCTGCGGACTCCTCGGCTGTATTTGGATTAAAATGTATCTTGATCCGAAGATCGGTGAGACCTTTGCAGCCACTCATGTTCCTTGTGGGAGCGTAGTCGGGCGGCAGTGCGGCAGCACAGCCAGCACGAAGACCGGTAAGCTGCAACGGGGAGAAGAACTTGCGGAAGGTTAACACAAAGACTGAGAAACACGGATGGGAAGCAGTCCTGTGGCCCTGCTCTCTGACTCTGAGAACAAATCTCTTCAAACGACTGTCTCCTGGAGCAGGTTGTTTATTGAATCGCTTCAACTGATTGACTCAGGTCAAAGAGGATGTTGGGTTTCTGGTTTTAAAATGAACTTGGCTAATGCACTGACTGTTACCAGGCTTGGCAAGTACTTGCTAGTATTACTTACAACGGTGCTTAAAAACAGTCTCTGACTAGCAAATAAGCTGTCAGTCCCTCCACCATGGATGCTTGAGGGTGGGAGTTTAATACTCAGAAAGCACATTTCCTTACTGGAGATTAAATATTTCTGCAAGTTAAAAGAGCTGCCGTGGGCTGAGTTGTCACCTAATTATGTCAGTCTCTTTGTGGGATGTTTTGATAAGCACATCGGAGGAGACGCTTTAATCTTTGTGCTAAATCTGATCACGTCACGTCCCAAATTCACACGTACCAGGAGTCCTCCCGATGAAACCTTGACTTGTTTGTTTCGCTGAGAGCAGAGTCTGTTGAACCCAAGCCGAGGGGCCTCGTGCTCTGTCTGTGCTGAGAAGGAGCCCACTTCAGCTTGCTCTTTTTTTTTGGAAAAAAAATGGAATTGTAGCAAAAAGCTCTTGTTGGTGATAAGGAATCCAGTAGACAAAAACTACCCCAGCCACGTGCTGCTAGGCTCGACGAAAGAAGTGTCTGTTTAGAATCACAGTAAATGTGTCAATAAACACAAATCAAATGCAAATTAAATAAAAGCTTTTCATATCCTCCATTCTCCTCGAGATCAGACAAAAATAAATGCCACATAACCAAATGATTTTTATGAAATGTTCCAAAAATAAACCCACTCTTGCAGCGAGGCCAAAACCGAGATTGTCTCCGTGCCTTTCCAGCTGCTGGGAGCTGTTGTTGCTCCTTGTATCACAGAGATGCTCTTTGTATCACAAAGTGTGGCACTCACAGCTTTCGGTTTAAACTGAAACCAGTTGTGGCAGGTGTCGCAAAGAGCTTGCTAAGGAGTCTCGACCTACGTGACACGGCATGGAACACGTCAGAGAACAGATCCCGAACCTGACTCCCAGCCCAGCGCCTCTGTTCCACAGACCGCGTCGCCTCTCACATGGGAGGCTTCTTCCCCGATGGAAATGGTTCTGGCTTTAAAGCTGATCTGCAAAAGAAGGTAAGCTACATTCCCATCTTCTTTTTCATTTTTCCCTTTCTCTTTCTTTTTTTCTCATCCCTGTGAGAAGCCCAGGAATAAGACGGCAAGCGCCGAGCACAGACCCTGCATGACTCGTAGTTTTCTCTCAGCCTGCATCCCTTCTTCAAAAGCGGTGAGCGAGATTTCATCATCCTCTCTCCAGGGGGTGAGGGCTGACTAAAGGCAGTCGCGCAGGTACCAGACAAAAAGCCCCGAGCCCAGGAAGCCTTGTTTCCTCTGGGAAATCCTGAGATCATCACAGGATAAGCTCATTGATTTCACTAAAAAGCATCCAACACACTGTTGATCTACGCAGATGATAATTAATAAATGATAAAGTAAAACACAGGCTGGTGGCGTGGTCTCTTGGCTGCTTTGTCTTCCAGCAACATTTAATGCAATTTCATCCAAGCACTCAAGATGCTTCATCTAAAAACACGTGTGCTGTGCGCGATGTCTATGCGCACGCTGCTGGTGCTGGGCCTGGAACCCCGCCAACGCACCAGCCGTGACCCCAAAGGGCCAAGCAGCCAAACCAGTTTGAATCCCAAATCCCTTCGATCCCAGAAAAAGGCTCGTCCATGCTGCTGGAAAATGGCTCTTCCCATGCCCAGCGAGCCACTCCGGCAGAAACCTCTCCCGGTTCTAGCAGCTCGGCGGCTGGATGTGGTTTCCATGGAAATAGATGTCAGATCAGCAAAAAACAGGGCAAGTGTTTAAAATAATCTCTGTTTGGAAAGCTTTGTGCCTTTCTGTCACAATATTAACCTTCCTCAAGGTAGGATTGGGGTTTTTTTTGGTGCAAAATCTGGTTTTTAAGAGTCTGAACAGGGGTGGGTCCCCTCAGAAAAGTCCTTTCTTCGGTATTCTGGGTGCGGAGGCTGCTGGGCTGGACTGGCATCGCCGCAGAAGGTCTGTGCCGTTCTCCGGCCGTTTGCCTTTGGCACACGTTGACTCGCGGTGCAGCTCCGGTGACCGCGGCGTGGAAACGACCACGGGAATTGCACAGAAGTCATTTGCACGGAACACGCGAAACCTTACAAATGCTTATAAATATCTGCAGGGTGGGGGTCAGGAGGACGGGGCCAGACTCTTCCCAGTGGTGCCCAGCGACAGGACAAGGGGCAACGGGCACAAACTGAAGCAGAGGAAGCTCCAGCTGAACCCGAGGAAGAACTTCTTCCCTCTGAGGGTGACGGAGCCCTGGCCCAGGCTGCCCAGAGGGGCTGTGGAGTCTCCTTCTCTGGAGATATTCCAGCCCCGGCTGGACGCGGTGCTGTGCAGCCTGCTCTGGGTGACCCTGCTTTGGCAGGGGGCTGGGGTGGGGGACCCACAGAGGGCCCTGCCAACCCCGACCATGCTGGGATTCTGTGAAACCGCAGCCAGCTCATTGCAAGTGAGCGAACCACTCGCCTGTGCTCGGCAATAGCGCTGTCTCGGGAGCTGCTCACCACGCAGCCCACGGGACAAGGATGGGAGGTCTTTGCGCGGCTGTTGTGTACACACGATGGAGTCTGCACGAATGATGGCTTTTCTGGACATGCTTTGACTTGCTGGCGTCACCCCAAAGGAGAGGGTGGCCATGTCCCCCCAAAACACACTGCCAGGGGCTGCGGGGCCAACGCACTGTCAGACCCACAGATCATCTTTGAGGATTTGAGCCTGTGGTGGCTGTGGCCCCGAGGTGAAAAAAGGAACATGGTGGTCATCTTGATGGTGACCAAGAGTCCTGAGGGGACCATGGCCCTGAGATAACTGACTGGCCCTGAGGTGACCACGCCCTCAGGTAGGTGACCAAGGCCCTGAGGTGACCGTGGCCCCAAGGTAAGTGGTGATGACCCTGAGGTGACCATGGTCCTCAGAAGACCAAGGGCCCTGAGGTAGCTGATCATGGCCCTGAGGTGACTGTGGCCCCAAAGTAAGTTGCCATGGCCTTGGGGTGACTGTAGTCCTGAGGTGACCGAAAACCTTGAAGTGGGTGGCTGTGGCCCTGAGCTAGGTGACCATGGCTCTGAGGAGACCGTAGTCCTGAGGTCACCATGGCCTGGGGCAAGTGGCCATGGCCCTGAGGCAAATGGCCATGGCTGTGAGGTAACCATGGCTCTGAGGTGACCATGGCCCCGAAGCAAGCGGCCACGGCTCCGAGGTGACCGGCTCCGAGGTGACCATGGTTCTGAGGTGATCATGGCCCTGAGGCAAGTGTCCGTGGCCATGAGATGACCATGGCCCTGAGGTGACCGTGGTCCTGAGGTGACCATGGCCCTGAAGAAAGCAGCTATGGCCATGAGGTGACCATGGCCCTAAGGCAAGTGGCCATGGCCATGAGGTGACCGTGGCCACAAGGTGACCGTGGCCATGACCCTGAGGTGACTATGGCCCTGAGGCAAGCGGCCATGGCCCTGAGGTGACCATGGTTCTGAGGTGACCATGGCCCTGAAGAAATTGGCTGTGGCCATAAGGTGACCGTGGCCATGAGGTGACTATGGCCCTGAGGCAAGCAGACATGGCCCTGAGGTGACCTTGACTCCAAGGTGACCATGGCCCTGAGGTGACCGTGGTGCTGAGGTAGGTGACTGTGGCCCTGAGGTAGGTGACCATGGCCCTGAAGAAAGCAGCCATGGCCGTGAGGTGACTATAGTCCTGAGGTGACTATGGCCCTGAGGCAAGCAGCCATGGCCATGAGGTGACCGTGGCCCTGAGGTGACCATGGTCCTATGGTGACCATGGCCCTGAGGCGAGCGGCCATGGCCCTGAGGTGACCGTGGTGCTGAGGTAGATGACCATGGTGCTGAGGCAAGCGGCCATGGCCATGAGGTGACGGTGGTCCCGAGGCGCCCACCCGAGCCGCGGCCCCGCTCCCACAGACGCCGCTGAGGGGCCGGGCGCCCCTGACCACACAAGGCCTCCGCAGGGCCCGGCTCCCCCCCGGGGCAGGAGACAAAGGGAGTCCCGGCGCTGCCGGGGCGCGGGCGGCGAGCGCGGCGCGGGGGTCGCGCGGCCCCGGGGCGGCCCGCGGCGGCCTGAGGCGTCGCAGCGAGGTCCCGCAGCCTCCGCTCGGGCCCCGCCGGGCCGCGGGGGTCACCGCCCCCCGCCACCCCCGCCCGCCCGCGGGGGACTACATCTCCCGGCGTGCACCGCGCGGGGAGGGGGGGAGAGGCGAGGGGCCGCGCGCCCCCCGCCCCGGCTCACACACACCACACCCCCTCCCCTCCCGCGGCACGTGCCGCCGCGCTGGGCCAATGGGGGCGGGGCGGGGCGGGTCACGTGGCATTGTTTGGCGCTTTTTTGTGCGCGGCGGGGCGGGCGGGAGCGGAGTGGGGCCGGGGCGGCGGAGCGGGAAGGTGGGTGCGCGGCGGCGGGGTGGGGGGCTGCGGCCGGCACCGAGGTGGGTGGGTGTCCGCGGCCCGGGGGGCTGCTGCGAGGACGGGGGAAGGGCGGTGGTCGGTGGGGCTCTGTCGGGAGCTGGGCGGCGGTGCCGCGATGGGGGGGGCTGGGGCTGGGTGTCAGGGCGAGAGGCGCGGCCGGGGGCTCCGCGGGCGCTTCCCGCGCCTGCCGCTTTTGTCCCTTCTCCTGGCGGGGGTCCCGTCCCCGCCCGCCGGCCGCTTTTCGGGCGTCGTGGTGACAAAGGGAAGGGAGACAATGGGCGGGGGGCGTCTTCAAGCCTCCCCCCCCCCCCCAAAATCTCGGTGGGGAAGGGGGTCTCTATTGTTCCGGGAGCGGGCGCCGCTCCGTGAGGGGCGACGCCCTGCTCGCCCCCTCCCTGACAGGACCCCGCCATTGTTAGTGAGGAAGGGGCGGCTCCCGAGCGGCCGCTCCCCCCCAGCCGCCCCCTCGACGCCACGGAGACCCGCGGTCGAGCCCCGCATGGCGGCGGGGCGGGGGGGGGGGGTGGGGGAGCGGTCGTCAGCCCCCCCCGGGGTAGAAGCGGGGATCTCGCACCTGCGGTGTGGGGGGGGGGGTGGGGGGCGCGGCAGGTGCCCGGATGTTACCGTTGGCCCCGCCCTCGTCCGAGCCCCCCGCGCGCGGGTGCGCGCGCGCGCGCTCTCTCTCTTTCCCCGGCGGTTTGAATCCGGTGCGGTTAAAAAGGCGCGGGCGGGGAGGAGGCGGGGCCTCGGCCCCGCCGTGCGACGGGCTCGGCGCCTATTGGTCGGCGGGCGGGAGGGGCGGTACCGCTTGGGGGTGGGGGGAGTCGGGTGGATGCGCGGTCCCAGCGCCGCCCGTCGGGACCGCGCACCCACCCGACCCCTGCTTTATCAGGTTCAAAACTGGGGGGGGAACCCTCCTTTCTGGCGTTTTTAAAGCGTTTTGTGGCTTTTCTTAATTCCGTCCCTTTATGATAAGGGGTGCTGGGCAGCGAGTGTGCTCCCTGTCTGCCGCGATGTGCGGCCATCTGCCTTCAGCCGTTAAAAATGGCATTTTAAGTGAGCTCGATGCACACCTCGACATCCTGCAGCGGGAGTCCTGGCTGTACTGCCCTATTGTCTCATGGATTTAACCCAGTGACCTGTATCTGCTGTGTGAAATACCCACAGCACCGTATGCTGCTGAATTAGTGGCAAAATTGAACTCTTTGTTTGCCTGTCGTGATCACAGTGGAATAAATCAGGGGCTGAAAGTGCCCGGCTGTACGCACAGACCCCGCAACACCAGTAAGAGAGAACCTCCCAGCTGTTCCCAGCAATGTTCGTCAGCCTCAGCCCCCCAGACTGCCTGGGATTACTGACTGCAGTAACCTACCCGGCTGTCTTTTGTTTGCTGGGTCTAATTATGCTTAGCAATTCTTATCAGGAGTTAGAAATTTGCGTACTTACTGTTCAAAGGCATGTCTCTTTGTTGTCTAGGAATCCAACCACCTGAAATTCTCCCAGAGTTGGCTTCTGGAGTCATATTTTCTTGGTCATGGCTACTTCTGGTATGTAGCATTATGTATGAAATACTACTGTGGGGGTTTTTTTCCACTTAATTTCCTCAGAAATAATTTTAAAACCTAATATAGTAAAATAAACTGTCGTCACCGTGCTTTCCTCCCATCTCCAGGCTGCTTTGGAGAAGCTGTTAAAAGCAGGCGCGTGTGAAAACATACCAAAAGCCCTGAGACTAGGCTGTTAGCAGATGGGCTCGGCTCGTCTGCGTGCCATCTGCTCCGTTAGCAGAGCTGACTGTCATCGAGACGTCGTGGCGATCAAAACCGGTGTGCTGGCGCAGCTGACACCGTGCAGGGCTGACGCGCCTGTTCGTAGGTGTTTGAAGAGAGAACGCTGGCTTACAGATTTCTTTGAAAACTGGTTTCAGTTCTTGGCTGTGTCAGGTTTTGTGTGAACACCTTGAAACTGCTCCTCAGGCTTGTTGTTGGAGAAAGAATGCTTTTTCCTTTGAAGTACTAATAAACTTGCTTTCACGACCCTGGATATTAAAGGCTAAAATAAAATGTCAGGTGCTTGGGTAATGTAGTATTGAGGAAGAGCTGCAAACAAAATTTCCTGCTGCATTTATGAATGGTGGTACTGCTGCTTAAAACTATTGGCTCAGATGCTGACTGTGCCCTTTAGTGAGCTTTGTGGAATTGTTGAAGGCTGTTGTTCATGTTACCTGAGCCAGTTCCTGGCTTAAAATACTGTTTGTTTTTTTTTTTTCCCCCCCCCGTGTTCCTAGATATCCAAGTGAAGGAACTGGAGAAGCGTGCCTCTGGGCAGGCGTTTGAGCTGATACTCAGTCCGCGCTCAAAAGAAGCAGTCCCAGAATTCCCTCTTTCTCCCCCAAAGAAGAAGGATGTGTCACTGGAAGAGATTCAGAAGAAGTTGGAAGCAGCAGAAGAGAGACGCAAGGTACATTTGGAACGGCTTAAGTGAGCTCTGCTCAGCTAGTCTGTGCAAGTTGTGTGGGTTTTTTAATTGTTGCTCGGGACAAGTGATATCAGCTGTTTATGTTGTGGTAAATGGAATATTAATTGAACTTTGCTGGAATCTGTGGGGCGCTTATGAACCTTTGTTGTGGTCTGCAGGGCCATAGCTTTGTTCCCAAAGTGATCTTGAATGGTCACTTGAAAAACTGGGAGAAAATGTTTAGTTGAGAGGGGATGCTCTTTCATGAAGAGGCTGTTTTTCTTGTCTTTAACATTGTAACAGATTAATTTTCTCCTAGAAAATGTAGTGGTGAATCTGTAATGAGGAGGTTTGCAAGTACGGTGTCTGACTTGGATGTAAGATCTTGCTGCTGAGCTGTAGCTTGGAGCCCTTGGCTGTGCAGAGGCTCACTAACTGCAGTGCAGCCTCCTCTGTGACCTGCATCACAGCCATTTGCCATTCTGCGAAGTGAGAATCTACCATCCAGTAATGTTAAAAAAAAATGTTCTTTTTTCTAGAAAAAAAAATCCCATTTAACAGGGCTTTCAGGTAATGACAGAAACTAAACTTCCCTGCTAGTTTGTCATGGTGAAATATGGGTTATGTGGGTGGTGGGAGCACCGGGGAGTGCTGTCCTGCGCAACTTCCTGGTGCTGTTCTCCAGCAAAATAGCAGAAAATGTTTTCTCTCAGGATTTGCGAGCATCTCGACTGTGGTTGTGTGTGGTTCGTCTGGTTTGTGTTCAAAGCCTGCATCCCCTGTTTTGTTAGTCTCACGAAGCAGAAGTCTTGAAGCAGCTAGCTGAGAAGCGGGAGCACGAAAAGGAGGTGCTTCAGAAAGCAATTGAAGAAAACAACAACTTCAGCAAAATGGCAGAGGAGAAGCTGACCCACAAAATGGAAGCTAACAAAGAAAACCGCGAGGCACAAATGGCTGCTAAACTGGAACGCTTGAGGGAGAAGGTGGGTGTCGAGTCCCCGTTCCCCTTTGGGAGAGAGTTCATCCGTGCTCCTCGCTTTGAGAACTGGCTAAATAAAGCCGAGTGAGGGGGTTGCTGCGAGCAGACAGCCAGCCCTGGGAGTTCTGTGGTGGTCTGACCTTGAAAGGTTGTGAAACCTGCAAAAGGCTTTGCAGAAATCCTCCTCTTGGGGAGAGGGGCTGGGTGGAGTTAGAGCAGCATCTCGCTTTCTCCGTCATCCCGTAGCCCCTGCCAGCACCCCACGCTCGGGGGTCCCTGCTGCGAGCGGTGGGTGGAAGCAAGCCGGGGCGTGCTGTGCCCCCTGTGCCCCGGCAGCTCACTGCTCCCCTGCTGTTGTCTTTCAGGACAAGCATGTCGAAGAGGTTCGAAAGAACAAAGAAGGCAAAGACCCTGGTGAGGCTGAAACCGACTGAATTCGTGCTGGAAACTGACTCTCTCCCCCTCCTCTAAATATCCAAAGACTGTACTGGCCAGTGGTTTTATCTTTGTTTTTGGTTTTTCTTAAGTTTCTAGAAACTGATGTAGAACTGTAAAATTAGCTCCAAACTGTACACTTTCTTTGGGGGCTAGAGGGGAGACCTTACATGTTTCACTTTTTCTAAAGTGTTGTCTTTCCAGTGTAGCTATCTTCTTGCATCCTTTCCTACCCCAGCGCGCCTGCTGCGGGGTGATGGCTAGTACTGTATCAGCTCTGTAAGACGTTTGTGGAAGGAATACGTAGTGTGCCGTTCCATGCTGAATCTCTGTTACACTTCAAAAATCTGACTCTGTCCCAGTCTGCTAAAATACTGCTGTAACTGAGTGACTAAATAAAGCTGCACAGTGCTGTTGTTATGAGAATTGCTGCTGAAAACGACATCAGAAACAAAAAAGTCAGTTGGCTGAGGTGGGCAGCAGGCCTGCCCGCCCCGTGCTGGGTGGAGGGGTCTGTAGCAGCGCTGTTCCTCGCATCCACAGGCGTGCTGCATGCCGGCCTTCCCCCAGAGCACCCCCTTTGTCTCCGTTTCACAATCGGAGCCTTGTTTTGACACCTCAGCGGTCGTCAGCTGTTGTCTCTTTTTGTCAAAAAGAGTTCAGAACCACCTCCCTTTGGCTGCTGCCACTTCAACAAACAAGTCCTTGTTGCCACATGACTGGGCTGAGGCTTTTTTTGGTAAGGGTTTCTAGAAGATCACTGTTGAATGGCAACTTGTGTGTCGCTTCCCGCAGCCTCAGAGCGTGGAGTCTGTGACCTGTTCTGTGCTGGGACCCCAAGTGCTGTGGTGGAGAAAAGAACTGGGTTGGGTTTGGTGTCTGCCTGCAGGTGTGTGGGGATAGCACATGGTGCTGCAGGGTGGGTCTGGAGATGGGCTCCTGCCTGCACCCAGATGTGTCATCTGTGTTTCTTCTGGGGTGTGAGAAGTAGATGCGACTGTACTCGTGTGGTAAGGAGAGATGCTGGTTAGGTAGAGCGGGTGCCTTAAATCCCAAACCCTTCCTCCAAGGATGCCCGCGGGTCCCGGTGCCGCTCTGTGGGAAGGAGCGGGCTGCGGTCGGAGGTACTCAGCCCTAGGGAGCGCGTGCCCAGGGAGGCCTTGGGTTCTGCAGCTTCTGTTGGTGTCCAGCACTCGGTCCTGTCACAGAATGGCAGGGGTTGGCAGGGCCCTCTGTGGATCACCCAGCCCAACCCCTGCCCAAGCAGGGTCACCCAGAGCAGGCTGCACAGCACCGCGTCCAGGCGGGGCTGGAATATCTCCAGAGAAGGAGACTCCACAGCCCCTCTGGGCAGCCTGGGCCAGGGCTCCGTCACCCTCAGAGGGAAGAAGTTCTTCTTCGGGTTCAGCTGGAGCTTCCTCTGCTTCAGTCTGTGCCCGTTGCCCCTTGTCCTGTCGCTGGGCACCGCTGGAAAGAGCCTGGCCCCGTCCTCCTGACCCCCACCCTGCAGATATTTAGAGGCATTTCTAAGGTCCCCTCTCAGCCTTCTCTTCTCCAGACTGAACAAGCCCAGCTCCCTCAGCCTCTCCTGGTAGGAGAGATGCTCCAGTCCCCTCCTCATCCTCGTAGCCCTCCGCTGGACTCTCTCCAGTAGCTCCTCATCTTTCTTGAACTGGGGAGCCCAGAACTGGACAGAGTACTGCAGATGTCCTCCCCCTCCTGTGTCCCTGCTCCGAGGCTTGGCTGCCAGGTCTGCGTTCAGGTCAGCTCCGCGTCTGGCGCTGCCCAGGCGACAGCGCTGCGTGTGCTGAGGGTGGAGGAGCTGCCAGGGGCTTTGGTGTCAAGGGGAAGACCAAGTTCTGGACCGCTCCACCTGTCTCCTGGGGGTTGCTGAAGAAGGAACCTCTGTTCAGAGAGCTTCCACCTATCGCTTACCACTTTTGACGGCATCGGAGCCGTACTTAACCAAAAGCTGATAAAACGCTGGGTGAAACCAGTGAGATCAGGCCAGGCTTGGTGGGTTGGGGGGCTGCGATCGGATCCTTTGCCTGAGGGCTCTGCAGAGGCATTTCGTGGACTTTGTGGTTTAAGGTAAGAGGCAGAGGTACAGCGGCTGTTGGGAAGGGGGCACGGTGCGGGTTGGGGGTTTTTAACGCTGTATAAGCTGCGAGGAGGGGGATGCGGGTCAGGATCCACCGGGGAGGGGAGGAGGGGGCTGGGGGAACACAGCTGAGCGTTGAGACGCGGGCGTGAGCCCGCACACGATGCGCTTGCAGAAGGAAGGGGTTGGGTGTCTCCAGGGCCACGTAATGGAGGTTTGAGCGAGCGCTGGAGCAGTTCCCGTGTAGAACATCAGGTGTAATTAGCAATCAAGAAAAAAAAATCGGCCCTTCATTTTAATGCGTTTCTCTATGTGCTGAGAAAGGACCAAGTGTCTGAAATACTGGGGGGGGTGGGGGTGGGGGGGTGTTCCCCCCATCTTTTCGAGGAGCGGGGGAGGAGGGTGACAGTGCTGCTGAAGGGTGTTCGGAGCACAGAGAGACGCTGAACGTGAGCTCTGGCTCCCCGAAGCTGCCGGATCTCGGCTCGGGGCCTGCTGCCCCCGGGTTTGAGCTTCGCTTTGCGTGGCCGCCTGCGTTACGCCGAGCTGGGGCTGAGCGCCCGGGCTCTGAGCTTGGGTGGGTGCGGGATGGGGGGGGATGCGGGTTGGGGGGGCATGTGGGATGTGGGGGGCGCGGGGTGGGGGGAATGCGGGATAGGGGGAATGCGGGATGGGGGGGATGGGGGGAATGCGGGATGGGGAGGGGAATGCGGGATTTGGGGATGTGGATAGCGGGAGGACTGTAATGCCCTGCGGCCGGAGCAAGGGCGGGGGCAAGCCAGCGCCGAGGGGATGGTGCTCGGGCTGGCAAAGGGGAGCAGGAGGCTGCGGGGGGGGGGCGGGGGAGGCCGGGCCAGGAGCAGGGTGCTTTAACAAAAAAAAAAAAAAAAAAAAAAGACAAAACCGCCCAAAGCCGGCCGGCCCCGGCGAGCGGGGCGGGAGGAGGAGCGGGGCGGGGGGCGGGGGGGGGTCGGCGTCCGGCGGTGGGAGCGGAGCTGCGGCGGGCTGAGGAGGTGCCGTGGCGGGGCGTGGGGGGTCCCGGGGAGGGTCCCGCCGGGGCACAGGGACGGGAGGGCAGGGTCCGGGCCCCCCGCCCGCCAGCTGCACCCGCGGGGGGGTGCGGGAGGGGGGCCGCTCCGTGGCTGCCCCAGAAGGGGCTGGCGGGGCTGGGGCTGCTCCGGGGAGGAGGAGAGGCTGCCCGGGCGCGGGGCCTGGAGCCCGTGGGCCAAGAGACCCATCATAACCGAAAAGAAACCCGTTTGCGGTGGGGAAGGTGACACAGAGAGGGGTTGCGGCGCGGAGCGGGGGGGATGCTGCTGGAGGAAGGGAAAGCTCTGGAGCAAGTAACGGTCGTCTGGGACACCGTTCTCGGCATCGCGGAGGCGTGGGGAGGTCGTCGTTTGGAGCGCAAGGCGGGTGAGCGATGTCCAGCCCCGCACGGTAACAGAGCTCGAGGCTTCGGCGTTAGGAAGAGCTTCGCAAATGCAGTCCTGCTCCAGCAAGTTTTGGAGGATCTGAAGTAAACGCCGCTCCCTTTCCTGCCTCGGGCTCGGAACACGGCTTTTCCCGCTGCTTTTGCCACAGCGTCTCTCCCTGAGCAGAACCCGGGGTGCCTTTTCCTGTAGGAATTTGTCTTCTGGCAGCCGTGACGGGGTTGAACACGGTCTGGAGCTGAGCCCCCTCCCCACGTACCCCGGCGTCCTCGTGGGCAGCCCTGGCACGGGGGCGAGTTCTCGGGGCGTCAGGCTGCCTGTCGAATTTTGGTCAGAATAGCTGAACGTGGCAAGTTCTGCTTTTGCCCGCATCTCCCCGGCAGGACCCGAGGCTGTTGCAGCGCAGGAGCTGCAAGTCCGGAAGAGGTTTGTGAAGTTAATTTCTCACCGGTAGCCTGTGCAGGCTGCAGCGTTACCGGAGGGTTTAGGAGGCCAAGCAAGGGTCAGGATGACCCCCTGCGAGGTGCTGCCCCATGCCAGGCCGCTTGGTTTTGGTGTGGGGCCTCTCCACCCAGGTGAGGTGGGAAAAGAGCATTCAAGAGGGAAGCCGAGCAGCAAACAGCCTGTTTTTATCTGCATCTGTGCTCCTCAGCTTCAAGCAGGCGTGAGCTCCAGACCTTTCCACTCCATTTTGATGAGGAAATCGCAGAGATTTTTTAAACAAACAGTCCTGTCCCTGCCTCCTCCTGTTCCTGAGCTTTGAAGAGCTTTTCCTGTCTGAGCTGTCCCTGAAATGACTGCACTTGCCAGGAGTGAGGCGTAAATCAGCCCTGGAGCTGGAACGGCAGTCGGGCTGTTTTCTTCGGAATTTGTCTGAGCAAGAGCAGGTAAAGGGGGGGAAAATCTAATTTTGAGCACGCTCTGTTCAATATGTGCCCGTGTGTTTAGTAAGGCTGCCATGAACAGGCAGAACGCAGCTGCCTTTATCTTGGTAAGGACAGCAGCTTCAAAAATGTAAATACGGAAACACTTACTCACGAAGATTACGCTGCTGGACCTCAGCGATACAACGGGATGAACTCACGCAAGCTGCCTTGTTTTTGTGCAAAGCCACATGGAAAATCAGGAGCTGGAGAAAGACGGTAAAAACTCTAAACGCGGAAGGTGCATCTTCCGTTCCTGGCGTTGCAGTTATTCCTCTTCTCAGACCCCTCGTGAGGCAGAGCAGGTCGTCTCGCCGCTCGTGGGAACGCGGCTCGTTGTTGTTTGTGAGGACAGATACTGCAAGGAGGTTACAAGGGGGAGAATCTGGGCTGCTCCTGGAGCGGGAAGATTGTTCGGGATGTGTAGTTTGTTTAGCAGTTCCCAAACTGCTGGGAAGGGGTGAGCTAGAAACTGAGGGGTCCTGGTGCGTTAATTATTGTGTCAATTAATGCCATGCTTGTGTCCTCTACCTCTGTGCTCCTGCAGACGGCCTGTTGTCTGTGCAGCATGGGGTACTCCAGCGGTTCTTAAACCTCCCTTCAGCCTCCTGCCTATTACTGTTTTTGGTGATTCTTTTATTTCAGCTATAATGAGGCCGTTCTCCAGTCACGTGTGATTTTACATATCTTTTGGATAAAAAATGGGCAAAGTTTTCAAACATCCCCCTGCTTGTTGATTTTTTTTTTTTTTTTTTGGTAAAGTCACTATTAAACCATGCAGCAAAACTTTCTTTCTGTCCCATAGGTTGTTCTGCACGGCGGGGACCCAGAGTTCGGCTGCATCATGGCAACGGTGGTCACCGAAAAGCTTAGCCGCCTCTTCATTAACGTGCAGCAGGTCCCCCAGCTGCTGGCCCCGCTCTCTCCCTCCACCGTCAGCAGTTCGGAGGTGCCGAAGGTCTTCTGGAAGCCCTACATCCACGCCGGCTACCGGCCGGTGCGGCAGACCTGGCGCTATTACTTCTCGACGCTGTTCCAGCAGCACAACGAAGCCATCAACGTCTGGACCCATCTGGTGGCAGCGCTGATCCTGCTGCTGCGGTTCCAGCAGCTCTCGCAGCGGGTGGGTTTCGGGCAGGACCCGCACACCCAACCCCTCCTCATCATCATCGTGGCCTCCATCACCTACTTGACGTTCAGCACCCTTGCTCACCTTCTGCAGGCCAAATCGGAGTTCTGGCACTACAGCTTCTTCTTCATGGACTACGTGGGGGTGGCCATTTACCAGTACGGCAGCGCTCTGAGCCACTACTACTACACCATCGAGCCGAGCTGGCACGAGAAGATCAAGGGGTTTTACATGCCGATGGCAGTCCTGTTAGCGTGGCTGTCCTGCGCCGGCTCCTGCTATGCCAAGTACCGGTACCACCAGTCGGCTCGCCTTCTGAGCCGGCTCTGCCAGGAGCTGCCCTCCGGCCTGGCGTACGTGCTGGACATCAGCCCCGTGGTCCACCGCATCTTCACCGCACCGCCCTCCGAGCGGGCTGACCCGGCCCTTCTGTATCACAAATGCCAGGTGCTGTTTTTCCTCATTGGTGCCTTTTTTTTCTCGCACCCTTACCCCGAGAAGTGGTTCCCTGGGAAATGTCACTTTTTCGGGCAGAGCCATCAGATTTTTCACGTGTGCCTGGTCCTCTGCACGCTGGCGCAGATCGAGGCGGTGGTGTTGGACTACGAGTCCAGGCGACAGATCTATTCTGCTCTTCAGGGTGACTTGGCACACAACTTCTCTGCCCTGTGCCTCTTCACTGTGACCTGCTGTGTCCTCACAGCCGCTTGCATGGCCCGCAAGGTGAGGAACACGCTGGGCTTCAAAGAAGAGTAAGAGCCCTGAAGGAGAAGCAGGTGAGCTCGCCCACAGGGTTGATCTGCAGCCAGCTGCGGTGACACTGGCGCCAATCCCGCCACAAACTTCGAGGAGAAGAGGAACGAAACGCATCCCGAGCTGTGCCGCGGCAGTGCTCTCTGTAGCGAGGGAAAGCAAGAGCTGCTCTTTGTGCTTTTTTTAAATTCAGAGTTAGTTCCAGCTTGCTCTTAAAACGGTACGCTGGTTTGATTCACGTGTCTGAATAAACGGTTGGAACAAAACGGTGTCGGCGCCGCAGCCCTGGGCCCTGGCAGCGGGGCGGGGGAAGGTTCCTGGGAGCTCAGCAAACGGTGAGGAGCAGCCGTCGCGCCCCGTTAGCGGTGGCAGGGCCTGACCCACGGAAGCAGACCGAGGCGAGCCTGTGTGAACCACAAACCAGGGCAGCAAGCTGGTTTAATGTCCCTTCAGGCCCCTTTTGTGTGGCGTGGGGAGTTGTGCGGAGCCATCTGCGCGGCGACGGGGCCCTGTGCCGTGCGAGGAACGCACCCACCTTCTCCTTAAAGTGCAGGGGTGCGAGGAGTGAGGCAGCCCCGAACCCCGGCCCCGCTGGGTGCCGCCTGCGCACAGCCCCCCCTCAGCCGCTCCCCTCAGGGAGACGCCGCCCCGCGCCTTGTATAGGGCACGGCCCGAGGTGGGCGGGGCTCCGCCTGCCACTCATCCCTCCCCGCCGCTCGCATTGGTCCCTCTCCGCCGCGGGCGCGCGCGGCGGCCCTTGGGCGGGAGCCGCCGGGGCGCGGGGCCTGTGGGAGCGCGGGGCCGGGCGGGAGAGGAGCCGGAGCCGGAGCCGAAGCGGCGGCCTGAGGGAGCGGCAGCCCCGGGACCCTGCGCGGTGCCGGGGATGAAGCGGCGGGGCGGCGAGGCCCGGCAGGCCGAGGCCTGCGGCGTCTGGTTGGACACCGCCGAGCTGAAGCAGGGCGCGGCGCAGGTGGGGCTCGGGACGGGGGGGGGAGGCCCAGCCGGCGGCAGCCCGGGCCAGCCCGGCTCCCCGTCCCGGGAGGGTGCCGCGGGGCGGGAGGGACCCTGGCCCTGGGCGAGCAGGGGCGGGGGGGGGGGTCGGGCGAGGCGGCCTCCCCAGGCCCCTTCAAACCTCAGGAGAGCTGAAGCTTTGGGCAGCGGTGGGAGCTCCACCATGGCCATGGGCTGCAGGGTCCCTTTCCGCTTCTTTCTTTCCCCGCCCAGGGTCTGGCAGCCAAGGCGAAGGCGTCGCCTCGGATTCTGGGAAGGAAGCAGGCCTCGGCCGCCGCCACGCAGGCGAGAGCACCTTGGCCGCGCACCCGGCAAACCACCATCGCCGCCTTCTTCAGCGCACGGGCAGGTAACGTGGAACAGCGTACGCCGCTGCGGGCCGGGATAGGGAATCACCTCGCTTCATTTCTTGGCACCTTTACTAGGCAGAAAAATACGTTTTGTAGTGAAGAGGGTGGAGGTTGAAGGCTTGAACTCCTAGAAATAATTTTAGTGCAGTGGTTCATCTAATGCAGGCACCTTTCACTGTGTTTGTCAGACTGAAGTGACAGCAGTCACAGCCAGTCTTCACTGGCTCTGAGCTCTGATCAGGAAAAATATCGTTACTGGAAGAGTGGTCAGGCGTTGGACCAGGCTGCCCAGGGTGGTGGTGGAGTCCCCATCCCTGGAGGGGTTCAAAAACCATGTGGATGTGGCACTTCAGGACATGGTTTAGCAGGCGTGGTGGTGTTGGGGTGACGGTTGCACTTGATCTTAGGGCTTTTCCAACCTTAATGATTCCATGATTCTGCGCCAGGCTCTACTCCCTCCAGAACTGGGGTTTTCCGTGGGGCGTTGGGAAGCCTGACCCAGCCCGAGCGCTGACACAAACCGTCCAGGTGGCAAAACATCCCGTTCCGGGTTGTCCGATGCTGTTGCATGAAGGACGATCCAGTCGGGAACGCTGGGTGCAGGCTGGGTCCCGTGGGAAGGGGCAGCATCCAGAGCGTCACAGGCTGGGTTGGTTTTAAATGATTGCAGCCCTAAATTGTCAGTTCAGTGCCCTTGGAAGAGCGTGGTAGGTGGAAGTGAAAATGAACGTTGCTTGGTTCAAAAAACCTTGCTGTAAGGGGCATCAGCGGGAGGTGAGCGAGGAAAGCTTTTTATGAAGGGTTGGACAAAGCCTTTTCTACAGAATGCAGTGTTTAATCCGAACTGAACCAAGGAAGGAATCGCAGGGGAACTGCAATATTTAAGCTAATTAAGCCAGCTCACAGCCTCAGTGCTTTTGAGGCTGCTTTTGTGCTGTGGGACACAAGAAACTGGGATCTGGCCGTGGGTGACAAATGAAGAAAGATGGAGAGAAATGAAACAGATGCAGGAACCAGCAGTGCAGGGCTGTGTGCTTGTTTGTGTGTTGTGACCTGTGTCCTGGCTGGTTCATCAACATTCAACTCGTTTACCAGTAAGCAGATTAGAGGAAGCGTTACAGAAATTGTACAGTTTAATTATTTGACCGATTTTTTTCTGTTGTGGCAGGGTCATTGACAGTTTTTGCTTTGGATTCCTCATTCCTACTCGTTTTGAATGGGTTGTGTGCTTTCTCCTTTTTTTTCGTTTGATGCCCTTGATTGATTGCATTCTCTTACTCGCTGTGTCTGTTTGGGTGTCTTGAGTGGTGTTGCTGCTCATCAGAGCTCCGCAGGATGTAAGGTGCTGGAGCATTTCGTATTTGTAATTTTTTCTTTTAGCATATCCTGCATTGTGAGGATGACCTCTCTTATGTAGGGAGGTTGTATCAGATTTTTATATTAAATGGTTTCAGAAGCAAATGTGGGACTTGATGCCTTCACCAGGTGACCAACGTAAGCTGTGGCAGTTTCACTGCGGGGTTTTGTGGTGATTTCTGTAACTCTGGAGCTGCTGCTTTCGGAGGGAACATCGCTGCAGGTGAGCTGCCTGCAGAGCGGAGGGGAGCGGGGCAGAGAAGCCAGACTGGAGCAGCTGGAGATGCAGCTCTTGCATCTTTTGCGAGGGAAGCCGACCTTTTTTGAACTCCTCCAAGGTTTCTGGCTGCCATTCCGCCTCAGCAGCAGATCGTTACCGGTTATTCGGAGGCGGCAGCACTGTTAGCCTGGCGTAGCACAGTCGGTGCCGCTGCTCGACGGAGCAGTCGGGCGGCAGCTGTGAGTCGAGCATCAAGGGATGGTGCTGTGGGTAGCGACTAACCCTGTGTGTTATCTGGCAGCTCTGGCTTTAACCAGTTCCATGTTGTTTCCAGATGAAAAAGACAAAGAAAACTCCAGGCCATCTCCTTTCCTCCGGAATAAAGACTGTAAAGAAAAAGGTATTTCCTTGGCTGCCTGCCCTGTGAAGATCTTGGCTTTGCCGCAGATGGAAGAAGCCCAGAACCAACGCTGCCGAGCCGAGGCGGGGACGGCGCCGGTTGCACCCCAGCATCGTGCACAGAAGGCACCGGCCTCACCGACTCCTTTGCCAGACTCTTGGTTGTTACGAGCGGAGCCTCACAGCAAGGGTGAAGCCTCCTGTGGCACGGGAGACGATTGCTGCTTCTTCAGCTTCACCCAGGATTCAGAGGGCAACCGGATCATCGCTCACAGAAATGCGTTGGATTTATTTGCTGGAGAAACGCTTTTAGCACGCGGCAGCGTAACTTCGGACTGCGGGACTCACAAACAGGAGGGCCAGCCGCCCCCAGAGGCAGCGAAGGCCAGACTTGATTTCCAACTGAGACTTGGTGTGAACCAGAAGAAGAAACCACAGCAGTCGAGTAGTGTTAATTCTTTAATTGCTTTCACTGAGGCTGAGAATATAAATCCTACTCTAACGAGAGACAGTCCCTGGGCTGCTGGCTTGTGTCCATCCGCACAGAGAGCAGCTGGAGCGCAGCCTCTGAGCGAGCGCAGCCGCAACGCCAGTGCTGGGCCGGCTGAGGAGGGACGGAGCAGTCCCTTCAGGCAGCTCTTCACCCAGGACTCGCAGGGGCACAGAGTCATCGCCCACCGCTGCCGCAGCGTCCCGTCTCCGCGCAGGGCCAGCGGCAGCTCTGGCGGGCGGCCGCCGAGCTCTCCCCGCGACGGCTGTCCCAGCGATGCTGCAAGCCTGAGCGCACCGTGGGAGCAGCAGTTAGACGTGTGCTATGATTTACTGTTCACGCAGGATTCGGAGGGGAACAGGGTGATTAAACACTGGTAAGTGACCTTGAGAGGGTTGCCTACCAACCCCTTGTGAAGCCTCAGGAAAGCATTTTTTTTTGTAAGAAAGTGGTCAGAATTAGGTAAGTGTACCCACTGTTTTTATGTACATGGTCTAGCCAGCGCATGTGATAGACCCATGCAACAGGCAGGACCTCTTTGTCCTCTGATATTTTGCTTCAATAAAAATAAAATACTGAAGGAGCGTGTTTGCAGCGGTTTGACTGTTTCAGTCTGCGTGGCTGCAGCCCGGCTTCAGTACTGCCTGGTGGTTGCTGCCCTTCAGCCCGCAGGAGCCCACTGCGGCTCTGTCTCTTCAGATTCTGGAAGTCCAGATGTAAAGGTTCTTCTAGGCTCAGCTCAGGAACCACAGCGTCTACTTCACGTCAGCTGCCTCGAGGAAGTACTGGGCTCAGCTCCAGGCTCTGTATTTCAGGACTGCAGCAGCCCCTGTACGTGACAGCTGCGGTGTGGCAGTAACAGGAGGTTCATGTTTTTTGGCTTGTGCGTCTGTAACCAAGAGATGCCCCTCTGCTAGCTGCAGGGGGATCGCAGCCCTGGACTGCTGTTGCCAGACTCACCAGAGGTTTAGAGCGACGAAGGCTGTGACAAAGAGGAGGAACTGTAGCGGTGCGTCTCCTGGGTAGGTCTGAACTGCAGCCCTGCCTGGGGCCTCGCAGCTCTGGCAGGCGAGGATGCACTGCAGTGGAGCGGGCTGTGCCTGCAAGGGCTTGCGGCCGCAGGCTGGTGCTCTCCATCTGGTCCCGGGGAGGTGGGAAGCAGAGCAGTGAGCGCTCGGGCTGGACTAAGAACCGGTCAGGAGTGGTTTAACTGCGTGCGGCAGCTGCCCCGTCTCGCTAAAGCAGCTTGTTCAGCGTAATCCCCTGCCTTTGGATACGGGGCCTTCTGGAGGGACGCACTTGGGGTTTTATCTGTTTTGCAGTGCAGGGACCAGGTGCTCAAAAACCCCGGGGGTCACGAGCAGCAGAGTCCATCTGTGACCAGCAGCCTGCTTTGTCAACAGCAACCGCCCCCGTTTTTACTTCTATTTTTGAAATGCTGAGCAGGTCGACAACACTGCAAGTGTTGCCACTTCAGCTGTCTTTACTTCCCCTTGGGCCAGAACTTCGGTACCACAGACCAAACCGGAGTCAGGTCACAGTCCAAAGCTCATTGCGCTGATGCACTCTTACATCCAGCCTGCACATGCAGCGCATTCCCAGGACAGGGACTCCAGGTCACAGCTCCGTCGTCGCTGTAGGCTGGTGTGTTGCCACCAAACCCTTACGCAGAGGAGCCGTACTGGGACAGAGGACGCTCGCATCGACCAGCGGCTCTTGGTGTGCGTCGGAGAGGGGAAGAGCTGTAGCAACTCCCCATAAAACTGATTAAGAGGTAAATGCTCTCTCTGCTCTCGCTCGCTGGGTGGCCAGAGGCAGCACCAGCCTCTTTGCTCACTGCGAAGGTGGGGATGATGGTTTAATTTTTCAAGGGCTGAGGGCCTGGTGGATTAAGAAAATCCTTGACTCTGAGTACGTCCAGCTGCAGCAGCAGAAATTCCACACACAAGATGCAAGCACCATGGGTGCCATGTTGGGACATCTGCATGTTAATAACTTCAAGGACAACCGTTGTCTTATTAAGGCTCCATTTTATATAAAGGAAAAAAAATCATACTTTAAATACAGCCATGAGGAACATTGCAGAGAACGTGTAGCTGAAGGAAACCGCTTCAGTTAGTGAGAACTGCAGCCACAGACAATGCCAAGTTCCTGCTTCCCTCTTTGCAGAGGACAGCTCTCGTGATGGGTGCTCGGTTCTTAGCATTGGTGGTTCAATAAATAGACCTTTTGAATGCTAAATAAAATACATTATCTGAATACAAGGACTATTAATGAAACATTAAATTACCAGCAAGAAATTAAGGCCATTCTGTCATGCAACTGTGGGGATAATTTGTGAGTTAAGAAACACCCAGGGCACACTAAAACCAGCCAGCATCCCGCAGACGTGACGGAGGGGTCTGAGCACTGGCTGCCGCTTCATCCTACCGCCGGGTCGGGCAGAGTTCTCGGGAAGACGCCTTGCACCACCGCGACTCGGCGACCTCCAAAACACTGAAGACCTGGAAGCGTTCGTTAGCTTATTCTCAGGAGCTCTGTACCGTACTCAGAACAGAGAAAGACCTGGATGTTTGACACCCATTTATACTGGAAATGGTAACTAGTTCTATTGTAACAAGGCCGTTATCAGTTAATGCATAATTTGAACCTAAGGAAACTCGTAGGTAGAAAGAAGGTCATCCAGCAGCACTCGTTGCACTCTTCACAAGATCCTTATCAATAATCAACATCAAAACAAGTGGAAAAGAACTTCCGTCTTCTTAAAAAGTTTTTTCTTCAATATAACAATACCTGGAAAACACATCAAATCCGTGGGGTCTTCCCTAAGTAAGTGTCCAGTGCCAAAACCATTTCTAATTAATAAAAGAGGCAAAAGGCTCAATCCTTAGGAAGGCAGCTACTGTGGAGAAAATTTTGGGAGCGTAACACTTTTGCTTACAGTTTAACGACAGTAACATCATTTCTCCTTCATGGACAGGTCTTCGTCCTTCAGGGCAAATTTTCTTCTCAGAACTTCTGCTATGAGAACAGCCGGGTCCTCCTCCTTCATTGAAGTTCGGTTTCTACACAGAAGGCAAAAGCGCAGTGTGTTAGTCAAGAGCCAGAGTTGATGGTTTGCAGCTCTGGTGTAGATTGTTTAAAGTATTTTTCTGCAGCATTTTTCATCAGCTTTTGTCTCAAGTGAAGGAGGTGTGAGAACACCACCACAAAACAAGAAAAAGCAGCTAAAAGTTCAGACCTTTCATGTTGGCTTAGAAATCCTGGAGCTCATTTTGTGGATCAGGGGGTATCCTGAAAATCTCAGCATCAAAGCTCTTTATCATTTTTTTATTCACCTGTGCTAGTAACAAGTAAGTAAAATAAAACTTCATTAATTATTTAGAGCCTATGTCCCCTCAATATAAAACTACAAGTGGTGTGGAGTTTCAGGAGAAGTCCTGGAACTATCCCCCCCCCCCCCCCCGAATTTTGCTATAGACTGGATACATGCTTTCATAATGAAATACGGGTAATTACAGATATTTTAGAGGCTGGTATACGTGCCCCTCTGCTTAGCTACTGCACATGAGTTTTTCTGCAGCGTTCTGTTACCAAAGCATCCTGCCTCGTTCAACACGCTCACACAAGCAGCTCATGTTAGAAGTGTTGGTGAGCTCATTTTACAGGAAGCCAAAACCCAGTCCTTCTTCCTCCGGCATCACAAATGGCTCACCAAGGTTTTGTTTAGAGCCTGCAATAATAATTTCAGAGCTTAACTTCTTTTTTTTTTTAATAGCTGAAGTCCTTCCTTGCTCAGAAGACACTGTGGGTGTTTTAAACATTCCTGAAAGAGAAAATCCCCTCCCCCATATATTTCCATATGTGTTTGGGAGGGGCTTGTGCTCACATTAACACTGACGGCTTTTAGGAAGCTGTGTAAGATGCCAGGGAGCTGCTCACGGGTAACCCTTAGCACTACGTCAGATTTGTCTGATGCAAGTTCTTAATTTACGGTTGCATAAATGTGCCGCTGTTTAAAAGCTGATTTTGTAGCCAGAAGCATGCCTTTGATTTCATCCAGACAGAACTGTTCCTGCTGCAAAGGGTGCAGAGAAAGTTCAGAGTACAGGGTCTGGAGCCCTCGCCAAACCCTTCCTGAGAATGAATTCAGTTACCCAAGCGTCTGCCAGCGGCCTCCGAAGAGGGACAGGGGCAAACCGAAGCAGGCGACACCAAAAGCAGTGGGGAGACAGCACTGACACAGCCTCGAGCTGTGCCGAGGACGAGTGCAGGGACAGACAACCCGCACCGGGGACAGAAAAGGCACCTCGCCTACCAAAGGGTACCGCGTCCTACCGCGGGGCACGGCCAGCAGGAGACCAGGGAGCACCAGCGTTCAGCTTCAGCGTCTCAGCCCTTTACAGCCACTCGAAGGGCCAAGGAAATAACCATGGAAAAATGAAGCTGCCCAGTCCCGTCGCAGCAGTACTTACACGTCAGAGCGTCCCTGCAGTCCAAGCAGCTCCTCACGCTACCTGCCTTTCACCCCGCAGCGAGCGCGCGGCCCGGCCGGCACACACTCAGCCCTCGCAGAGGGCACCAGACACCGTACCAGGCTCTACATCACACGCACTGAAACATGCACATTTCTGCAAGCGTTTCTCACTCATTCCTTCCAAAGGTTGTGTTTAAGCACCAAGTCCTAAACAGGAGCATCAGAGAAGCATCCATGTAGTTATCTCGTTAAGCATCATTTGGCACCTTCATCCACTTAAAGAGTACAGGATCCTTTTACGCCTGCGCTCGCAGAACCGCTCTGCGTCACCTAACAGCGCTCCGCAAGGCGAGTGCGGCTGGAGAAGCGGGGGGCTGCTCGCACAGCTGCCGGACACTGGAGGACTGTGTCTGGGAGTTCAAGCTCATCAAGTAATGACCAGCAGCCAATTCCTGAACGTAATTTTTCAACTACCTGAGATTCTTCAAACAGCTTTAATTAAGCTGTAATAACCATATCCTAAAAGGCCACTGTTGCACATAGGAGACAAGTTAGAGGCTGAGACAGGGAAACAGATGAGAGGAAAACGGTTTAGCTCCAGCAGTAAAAGGTCTCGAGCTTTTCTATTAAGCATTCCTAGCCCTGACGCAAGCAGCAGCAGCAAGCGCGAGCCCGCTCCTGGCTAATCAGTCAAGGCGTCGCAAGGGGAAAAAGGGTCCTGAGGACTCAGCTCCTTTGCCCACTGTACCCCAGTGAGGAGGGATCTGGCAGCTACCCCTTCCCCCCAGGTATTCTACAGCACAATCCATGCTCTCCCCCATCTTCTATGACATTAAAAAGAATCAACGCTGTTGGTAAATCCTTTCCTTGTGCACAAGCCATCTCTTCCTCCCACTCACTCACACGGCTTCTCTCGCGGGGTAACAGCAAGATCAAACACCTTCACCCGTTATTAGCTGTTCTCACACGTTCTGTCGAGGAAACCTGCGACCCGTTACATTGCAGCGTTCCCCGACACCCCCACGGCTGCCGCAGACGGGCTCCCGCGCCCCGCAGCCACCAGACGCAGAAGGGTAACACCGACAGCCGACTACCCCAGCTTCAGCGCAACAACCGCTCACTGCCCAGCAGTGAACTGGGCCCTGGCTAACACACACTCTTAGGCACAAGTCACGTTTTCATTTCTGCCTCTTGGATCTGCCCCAGCCCTTCCCAGAGCCTTTGCAAACGGCCTCCCCTCGCAGTCGGCACCCAGCTCCTCGTCACCGGGCCGGTGCTGGCAGGAGCCCTGCTGGCATATCCAGCGGGGATCAGAAATGCCTCGGATTTCCCTACTGTAACCTGTATTTGTACAAGGTTTTTCCCCCCCCCCGAATAATGCACATTTCTGTATCTTCATCTGCCACAGATGGTGACAGGTTGCTTACCCAGGCAAGTCTGCTTCCACAGAAGGCTGACATATCAGTCTGCACCAATTAGAAGACTGATAATTACACTGTTGCATGTGAATGCTTAGTCCTAGAGGTACACACGCTTCTGATAAAGTTAAAACATTACACGTCACAACATGAAGCATCCACACACTTTCCTGGATGTAACAGAGCCGGGGAATGACCCACAGAGCGGCACCGTTCTCATCTTACCAGGTAAGTCACCTAAAGCCCAACCCGAAGCCCTGCAGAGCCACCGCGGCCGAGTCGCACACAACAGCAGGTCTTTTTCTGGAGAATTCTCTCTCCCTTTGACTAATAATTGAGAACTGGTTTTGGATGCCCCAAGCACTGCTTTGCAACAGACAGGGAGAAAGAAGAGAGCAATTCATCTGTGGTCCATGAATCCTACTCACCCCCAAGAAAGACTACAGGCGTTTACCTAAAGCAAATGAGCATTTAAGCTCTGAATATTATTTAACACTTAGGAAAACAAGAGCAAAAGGGTATGCTGCGTGAATTACAGATGTGACACTGTACTGGCACTCTGGATGCAAGCTGAACACATTTCTCTCATTTGACTACGTAACTGTTTCAGCGCTGAGAATTTAATTTCTTTTAAACTGAATTAGGCAAAGAAAATGCGAACAGCCATCAACACGTTATTTTTGGCCAGGAATCTTACTCACACAACATAATGGCTGGACAGATCTTTGGGCTGAAAAATGTGGAAACTGAACTTTATCACCGCGATTCCACACGTACAACGAAGGCAGCACAGCAAGCACTGAAGAAGCTACTTTACGAGCTGGGCAGAATCCCGTCGCCGCCACGCAGCAGCTGGCATGGCAGCAGCTTGAGGCCTTCTCATGATCACTGTGTAAACTCCTCGTGAGAGAAGTGACAACTCACTTTGCCCACACTCAGATGCAAAAGCTGAGAAGCTGAGAAGCTCCGTGTGTTAATTCCTGCGTGTGCCACACAGAAAAAGCTGCTGAGCTTCCCAGCCACTTGGGTCTGCCAGGCGGTCGAAGCACCGGCACCTGGAAGCACTGCGGGCAGAGACGGCGGCACGAACCTCACGCTGGCGGCTGCCAATATGTAACGGTTCTGGTTTTCATCTGGGCAAACACAAGGTGTTTTTCAGGTGAACGAGTTCAAGCAGCCGAACGTTGTGCTAATCGGTTTCAGTTCCCCTCCGCTGCTTTCTACCCAGGCAGGTAAGCCAGCATTAAAAAAACAAACCCAGAAATGTTAAGCGTTAGCAAGTTCTGCTATCAACAGCTACTTCCCCGCTATGAATCACGAATGTCGAGCAGCACCAACAAGCAGTGAATGCAACATCCAGTGCCTACAATGATTTGACCGACAAAAAAAGAGAGAAAATAAAATCAAGAGAGTTCACGAAGTACTTACAAGTCTTTGCTCTGCTTCATCCTATGAATGTCTTTAAGAATGCCCATCATGTCTGCAAAACTGCTGGCCTTGGAAAGAGAGACAGAGTCTTCCTCGTCAGGATCCTTTGGGTCTGGTTTACAGCACTCGGAGGTTGCAGAACAAAGCAGGGAGACTGACGGGAGCTCGGGGCTTTCGAGTTCTGCCTCCTCCTCCGTGATGTCGCTAATGACAAACGAAGTTGTAGACTGGAAAGAGGGTCCAAAGCAAGCTAAAGGAGAAGATGCATTTGAACTTCCTGGAGATAGTAAATCTGGTGTTAATGAAGCAGAAGCTGAAAAAGAAAACAATATAGGTGGATAGATAAACTAATACCAAACCGTGTAGGTTATTTTTTTTCCCCAAAACAAAAGAATATAAATCAAGAGGCATCATCAGCCAGCCGCTCCCACGCTATCAGAAAACACATTCATCATATTCTCCATTCCCCGCCATGCCCACTCTGCTTCCCTTCACAACACGTTGCATCACTAGACCTCCTCCAGCGCCTTTTATCCCCCTGACGTATCTCCACTCCTATCGTGCCCGTCACCGCACCACCCCTCCAGTTCCAACACTGCGCCCCGTCCCTGCAGACGTCAGGTAATGTTGACTTTTTCCATTTTTACAGATAATTAATCGAGGAACAGAGATGCAGCTGCTGCTCAGGGTCACAGAGGGAGCCTGTGTCAGAACACAGGTCGTAACTGTCTGAACTTTCCTCCTCTTGCCTTTCACCGCCACAAGAACTGCTTGCCTTTCTTTTCCTTTCAGACTCCTTCCCCCCACAACCACTAGGCCTGGTGAGAAGGCAGAGCTGGTGCAGGAGCTCCAGCGTTTCGTGCTAGACGGCCACAGCAATTCACTCTGTGACTGGAGGCCATTCTGACCTGCTCTGCTTTCCATCACCATCTGCGAAATGAGAACAGCATCCACCTGTTCCACAGGGAAGATGGGATTTATTTGTTCACGCTTTAAAATGCAGTGAGGATAAGAACAGCTATATGAATTCCCAGTGTTATTAAGTGAAAATGAGTTAGGTATTTCCAATATAAAACATCAAGGGAAAACAAAACCAAACACAAACCCCAGAAACATGCTTATGCACGTCTCCTTGAAAGAACCTTCCCGTGCTGAAAACAAACTGTACCTGAAAACCCTTGGCCTCAAGGGTAAACTTGTAGATAGTTATCAGTTTCCAATTAAGGGATTTCTCTAACAGTATATAATAAAGCAGATTGCACAATTTTTCTTTTTTGACATCAATCTTTCCAAAATAAGCCTGCTAAGTAGTTCTCTGCTTCATCAGATTACCGAGCTGCAGCTGGGCCCTAAATCACAGCTCCCCGTTATTGACTTTGCCGATGCGAAGTCAATACGAACTGTTCTCAGCCGCCAGCTGATAACAACCGCACGCATTGCTGAGTGGAGAGGGAGAGAAAAAGGTATTAAATGATTAAATCATTTTTCTCCCATCTGGATCTCTAATTTTCCTCATCATTACTCTCCTTGAATGAAAATGCACTTTCCTAGCACACAGCTTGAGCAACTGTAGAGCTAAGACAGGACTTAGAAAGAAAACTACAGAATTTCCCCTGTTCTTTGTTTCACTTCGGGTGTTCCTCTGATCTTGCATAAGGAAGCAAGACGCCACACGCAGCCCCTCCGAAGGGGCCAGCTGCCATGCCTTGTTTTACGCTTATTCCCTGCAGAGCTGAGGGTGATGCGGCTCCCTCACCCCGAGAGGCCTCCTTTCACCCCACTGCTGTAAGAGCCGAGGCTCGAGGCACACAGGATCCCGTGTAATGAGAGGCCCAAAGATGACAAGAAACAGGAGCACGTGCACTATCTCACAGCAGCCCTTTAGCGTGGAAGTGAAGAAATACCTCCTCTCATCTAAACACAACCTCACATGCTAAAAACATCATGTATGTTCTCATGTGGTGACACATATTTACACTACTGACAACAAATCAGAGTCTTAGGAGCCCACCGACCATCACACTGAACTGAAAAAGAAGGCAAGTCTCTCATGTAGAAACCAGCATTTCAGCTAAACCAAACACCACAACTCTGTTTCATGTTCAAACGCATCTCTGGCTTGCGGATAGCTGGACTCAATACAAGCAGCCATTAAAGCTGCGAGTCCCTTGGGGCTACACTAATCAGACAACCGCGCCGTCGTTCACAGATCACGAGAGGTTTGGTCTCGCGCACACACCATGCAGCGCAGCGCAAAGTAGCAATCTGGGAATTAAAAATAGTATTTGGTTTCAGATGTGGGATAAGGAAGGTTTCATCACCCACTATTACCCACCATAAACAGGAATTAACCTGCCTGACATAATTCCAAGTGTGGCACAATCCTGGTTTGGCTTTTTTTTCAAGTAATGGGAAGAATTATACGCCCTTCTTTTGCTCTGGAAAGCAGCCATAACACAGCTGTTGCCTTGGTTACTGGCAAAAGTATTCTGCATAAAAGATAACAGTTTTTCTTGAAAGCTGCATTTCAAGAAGGACAAAATTCCTTTTGTTTGCAAAACTGTTCAATGTTGAGTTGGGAGATCAACAACTCTGCCTTCCGAATGCTCCCCAGACAGATACCAAGGTATTTCCTCCTTACTAGTTTCCATACTCTAAACCAGCCACTGTTGCAGCAAGACTTGTAGAACCACTTGGATTTGGATCCTACCAAATATCGCCACGCTTTCAGAGCTGAGTATACAGGAAAATCCATGAAAGGAAGCAAAGTAAAACGTCTTTCCTCACAGTTCAGCCTTGTGGCTCAAACATGGCTTTTAACTCCATACAATTTTAGTAAAAGTATGAAATAAGTCAGTTCAGCTAGGGTTTCCCCCAAATGCCTTATCTGTGACAGAAACGGCGCTGTCATTTTCACAACAGAAGCAAACCCTAACACCTCACTCCCACCCAAATCGAGACACAGCCCCCGCGCCCATGGCCAGCTTGGAGCAGGAACGGCAAGAACACACCAAAAGTTTTCATGAAACAAGGTGCTTGGGACGAATCGGCCTCCAGATCAAATACAGTCACAAAGCAGGACTTGGTATTTCTTAAAAACAAGCTGGAATCCTCCAGCAAAACAGAAGCAAACATTAAACACAGAACCAGCACCGAGATGACTCCAAAGACGGCATCCCACCTGCAGGAGTCACAGCTCTGCTGGAAAAACAACACACAAGCCTGCTCTGCATGGAGGAGATAACGTGGTTCACCAACTCAGCCCTTCTCGTTCAAAAAAAAACCCGCTCATTGTGTTCCTACCTGACTCTGCAGCGACTATTTTAGCTATCTGACTCCGAAGGTGACTCAGCTCATCCTGGAGCTCTGTTGTTCGGCTCAGGGCTGGTAAACCAGGTTTCTTCAAGGCGAGCAGCTTCTCCTCCTGCTTCCTCAGGTTGGGGACTGAAGCGTTTCGCTGTATAACGGTGAAAGGACTCGGCTTCCACTTGTGCTTCAACGGGCGAGTGTCACTTCTACAGGACAAAAACCTGTCGGTCACTTACAAGGTCCAGACCCTCCGTGACAACACTCGGCAGCGCTCTGCTGCAGGACAGCAGAAAACTTCAGCACAATGAATGAAGCCTCTGCACCACTACGCTGTAGGTACCACCGCAGGTACCACCGTACAGATGCGCTGTGCTGCCATAGGAACGCTCTCTGCGTCACGAGGAACAGCAAGCCTGTCACAGAAATCACGACCCAGCGGCACAAGATGTGGTGGGAGGACACAGGGACAAAAGTCTGGGCGTGCTCACCTGGCTTCAAGTCATTTCTGTCCTGGTAACCGTGTCTCCCTGCTGGGCAGTGCGCTGGGTGCATGTGGGAAATGTCACTCACCCATTACCTTTGGCCTCCGATTTCAAAGTCCATTTTCTCTTTCACAAGATACCTGTCACTACTGCCCTGCTTGAAGGACAGAAGTTCAACTGACCAGAACCAAAATCCTGGGGGCAGAACACTGCAGTCCTGGGAAAACTCAATTCTTCAACTTTCTAACCAGAAAATACCATGGATCAGGGGGTTACTCTGCACAGATCCGTGCAGCGAGTAAAATACGGCATGGCACAGGCTCTTAGCACTTCCTACAGGAATTCCTCCCAGGCTCCTTTGTCCAATATTTTTTTCCCCGTTTCTTGGGAAAAATGTCTTTCAACAGGCACCGCATCAGACCCCGAGAGGACTGGAAGTTGTGAGCACTTCACCAATGTCTGGCCTAGGCTATGCGAAATAAAGCAGCGTATAAAGATAAGGACCAGAAGACAGAAAGAGGAAACCAACCTGACTCTGGCATACGTTTCTTCATCGTCTGCTGCTATCCACACTACGTCTGCCAAGGTGGGGACTGGAGGGACATCGTTCAAATAGAGCTCCGAAACGTTTGGTAGAACCTAAAAAGAAGAAAGTTGCACTAAGGAGATGGTGGTCCTGTCTCCTGAAGCCACCCCAGATGTGCTGCACTGGCTGTCGGAGCCTTCCTCCTCTGCACCAGGTGGGCAGCCGCATCTGTCCGATGTGCGACAGCAACGCCATTCGGCTTATGAGAACGCAGCGCTTCCGCGTGTCGGCTTCTGCACGTGTTCTCGGGCGCGCTGGTGTCGCTGCGCTCTGCCAGACAGCAAGGCCGCGAGGGGACACGCGATACAGCTTAGCACGCTGCCAAGGCCACGCGCGACACTTTGCCACTACAAGTCCCAGTGCTGTCCTTGAGCTTCAACATCAACGTCAGCATTTCCATAAACCCTGTTCTGCTGTTTAGGAAACGCAGACCCAGAGGGCGTGTGGCTTGCTGGAGGTCACACAGCAAAGCACCGCTTCAGCAGCTCCACGTTTCTGTCTCCTCTAGCTTGCTAACCCAGCCCACAGACACTATTTTAGGAGTTACTTTCCTCAAGTTGCCAACAATCGCTTACAAGAACGGAATTTCTAGCAAAAAGAAATTTTAAAAATCTTAACTATAAAACTATACTGCTACAGTCTTGTGACTACAACTCTGCAGACACAGGTGGCTGACAGAAGAGCAGCTCGTGACAGCACCGTGTCCTGCTCCAGAACAGCAGCTTCCCACACGCGATCACCAAACCCCTTTGAGCCCGCTCACCTCAAAGGTTGCTCGGGGACAGGGCTTTAAAGGGAGGTTTGACCCGATCCTCCTGACCACGCTGCGTGCTGAGCCATGGGGCTTGTTCTGCCAGATGGGGATCGTCTGCAAGAAGCCATGTGATATAATCAATACTTCAAATCAGTTGCCTTTCTTAAAATTTATTAACTTGGAAATTGTCCTGTACAATCTAGTTAAGAGCTCTGATTTCTGACTTTTTATTTCTTGAGTGAGACTTTTAATTGGGAACCTGCTAATAACTGAAGTCCTCATTCCCTAGAACCGTGTTTCAGCTGAACACACGTGAAAGCCAGCCGGTTACTAAGGGACATTTGAAATGTAGGTGTAGTATTTTCACGGCCGCAAACTAAAAGCAGTCAGTAACAGACACGGAGCTCCAAATGCAAATACACCAAAGGGAGGAAAACAGCATCACGTGAGGGGCCCAGAAGGAAAATCAAATCAGAAGAAAGTCTCATTTAAAGGAACACTCGCGCTGCCACATGATTTTTAATACAGGCAGCACTGACAAGACTGTGGACATTTCTCGGGTGACGGCGAAGTGACAAGCGCCTGCCATGCCCGTCCCCACCGAGCGCCGATGAGAAGAGCCCTGGAGGGTGTTTCACAAAGAGCAGATGCGTTGGTGACCTCTGGACACGTCTAAAACAGACTTCAGCGGTGACGAGCTCTGTCCTTGACCGCCTTCCCCTCTGCCAGCTCTACGGCCACCACAGGCTCTCATGGCAGGAGGCAGCAAGAGACTCCAAGGCGACAAACTGCGGAGTGCAGGGTCCTGCACCTGGGGAGGAATAGCCGAATGCACCAGTACAGGCTGGGGCGGAGCTGCTGGAGAGCAGCTCTGTGGAGAGGGACTGGGAGTTCTGGGGGACGACAGGTTAACCATGAGCCAGCAGCGTGCCCTGGGTGCCAAGAAGGCCAATAGTCTCCTGGGGTGCATTAGGAGGAGAGTGGCCAGCAGGGCGAGGGAGGTTCTCCTCCCCCTCTGCTCTGCCCTGGGGAGGCCCCATCTGCAGCACTGTATCCAGTTCTGGGCTCCCCAGCTCAGGAAAGATGAGGAGCTGCTGGAGAGAATCCAGCGGAGGGCTGCGAGGATGAGGAGGGGACTGGAGCATCTCTCCTACGAGGAGAGGCTGAGGGAGCTGGGCTTGTTTAGCCTGGAGAAGAGAAGGCTGCGAGGGGACCTTAGAAATGCTGATCAATATCTGCAGGGTGGGGGTCAGGAGGATGGGGCCAGGCTCTTTCCAGTGGTGCCCAGCGACAGGACAAGGGGCAACGGGCACAAACTGAAGCAGAGGAAGCTCCAGCTGAACCCGAGGAAGAACTTCTTCCCTCTGAGGGTGACGCAGCCCTGGCCCAGGCTGCCCAGAGGGGCTGTGGAGTCTCCTTCTCTGGAGATATTCCAGCCCCGGCTGGACGTGGTGCTGTGCAGCCTGCTCTGGGTGACCCTGCTTGGGCAGGGGTTGGGCTGGGGGACCCACAGAGGGCCCTGCCAACCCCGCCGTGCTGTCACACCAGCGGGTCACGTCGCCCAGCCCCCCGCAAACCCCTCACTCCGCGGATCTGCAGCCGGAGCCCGCCGCCTACACCCCGCCTGGGGTTTCACGCTCCCGACGCGCGGTTTCGGTGGATCCCGGAGCGCCCGGCCCGCCGAGCAGCCTCCGCCCGCCGGGGCCCGCCGCTACTCACCGGCTCGGCGGCCATCTCCGGCGCTGGCAGGCCCGGGGCGGGCTCAGCGCTGGGCGCCGCGGCTCATCGCACCCCGCTCCCCGCCGCTCTCACTGCAAAGCAGAAAGGACTCCCTGCGGGCCCCGCCACTGCCGTCACCGGGCCCACCGCCCCCCCCTCAGCCCCGGCCCCCGCCCGCTGCCCCCGGCCCCGCCGCTACCTGCGGGGCTCCCGGCCCCTCCGCCGCCATCACCCGGAAACAAAACCCGCCCCCCTCCGCGCTTCCGGCGCCCCCGCGCATGCGCGGTCCCCGCAGCCGGGTCATCACGGCGGCCTGTGAGGCCTCCCCCCTCCTCCCCCCCCGCCCCGGAGGCGACAAGGACTGCGGGAGGCCGAGGGCGGTGGGACGGCTTTAACGAGTGCGGCTACAGCCGGGCCCGGCGGCCCAGGCGGCACCGAACCGCGCGGGGCCGCTCCCCCCTCCCGGCCCCTCGCTGGCGAACATCGGCCCTGGCCCGCCGCGGGTTTCAGGCCAGGGCGTCACGAAGCGCGGGGCGGGGGGGGGGAAGCGGCGCCTCCTCCCGCCGAGGCACCACGAACCCGGAGAAAACAACTCCCCGACGGACAACAAACTCGGCCGGGGATCGGTCACAGCTTCAGGCCACGGCTCCCGCCCGGGGAGGCCAGTGCAGCAGCTCTGCCGAGAGCGGGGCGCACGGTCGCGTCCCCCCGGCTGCTCCGGCACCCCCCAGTTTGGGGTCCTCCAGCCCCCTCACCCCGGTGTCACCGAAAATCCAGGAATAAAACCACTACATTGGTGTTACGAGGTTTTATTCCCGGATTTTCGGTGACACTGGAAGAACCGGGCCGGGGATGGCCCAGGCTTGGCGTGAGCGGTGATGGTGCTGCCGGGGAGCCCTGTGTCCGCAGGGGCAATGGAGCGATGCGGCCGTGCGGAGCCCCAGCGAGCGCGGGGCAGAGGGGCTCTGCAGGGCCCGTTCGCCTTCCGAGACAGAAAAGCACCGCAATGCCTGCCTGCTCGGCCACTGCCCTCTCCAGCCCCTTCTGCTGCGAAACCGGTGGGAGGGAAAACAAACGGATTGCGCTGCGCTTCCCATGCCCAACGGCCAGGCACCACTTCCCAATCTGAAGGCCCTGACCGAGGGGCTCGGGAAAGGTGCAGCAAAAACACCTTTGGCTCTGGAAAAGCCAAAAGGGCGGACGTACACTGCAGCTGCCCTCCCAAGGAGCCGGGGCCAGGCACTCGGTCTCTTCTGCTGCTCCCTGCTCAGGCCAAAGCCCCCTACGGGACAGGACTGAAGTCCCCTGAAGGGACAGGACCGCAGCTGCGACAGGAGCTCGGTCTCCAACGCTGCCTGGAGGCTCTGGCACTTTCCGCAGCTGAAAGCGCTGCCAGATCCACGCCTGTCGTTACTGCAGACCCCTTGGAGTGCGAGAAAGTGCAGAGCTGATGCATAGTTATAAAGCCGATACTGAGTAACATCCTGGGGTAATTAATCTCACTAGAGCAATTAGTGAAGCTACACTGGCTCAGCCCAGAGGTCCATCTAAGCTCGGTCTCCAGCCACGGATACAGACAGGAGGGCTGGGGCAGGGAGGGGACAGGGCAATCACCACTCCCAGGCTCCTGCCAGGTCCTGGAGCCCAGGAGTGAAAATACCTCTTCCAAAAACATGGCTTTCCCCTGTTTGATTTGGTCCGACAAAATTGTGCTTCAGAGAGCAGAAAAAGCATCAACGGCCACGGCTGTTTGCAGCCATCTACGGAAGATGCTTTGTCTCCTCACTCTCAGGACTATGCTCTAAAACCCGTTCCATTTAACCTTTCCTTCTCCAGATCACACTCACTCTGCAGCCAGGCATTGGTACAGAGCAGGAGAAGGGACAATGGCATTCTGTCTGAGCAACTTCTTTGGAAAAATCTCCTGAACACTTTTCTAGTACTGCTGGCTTTTAAAACTGCTCAGTTCTCAACCAGTTAATCCTCTCAGGACAATGCTGAACCTCCCGTTCCCGAAGGGAACTTCATCACGGGTCACCGTTCAGCGCGACTTGGGAGCTCAACGCAAACACGGACGGAGCATTTCACCAACTCCGAGGAGACACTGGGAGAACAAAGCTCTCAAAGCCGATGGGGGGAGCGGCCCTGGGCTGAACGGGGCCGGGGCACTGCTCACTGCCCTGTCCTGCAGCCTGGAGCGCACGTACGGCACTGGTGGAGCTCACGGGCTCTGGCCCCTGATCCCCCCGAGTTAATCCCCACCTGATGCCTCTGAGCTGCACCGCGCCCCTGCACCCTGATCTCCGTTCCTAATTTCACCGTGTCAACCTCAGCACCTCCCTCAGAACCCGAGTCAGTGGGCCTGCTCTCGCACCACGTCACACAGGGTGCTGGGAGGAGGCTACTCCAGAGCACAAGCCTCCAGTTTGCACCTCCTGCTTCCATGTCGACACACTACCAGCTACAGTCCCGTTATGCACCGGTTGCCACTGCTGTCAATAAACGCCATCGTGAAGAGCCGGCACCCAAGCCACAGGGCAGCTCAGAGCTGCCGCTGGCGAGCAGGCATGGAGGACAGCGGCTGCCAGGAGGGAGCTTCCCGCCCGCGCTGGACTCTGCGCCTTCCCACGGGGCACAGGCGCTCAGCACGAGTGTTGGGTCGTAACAGCGATGCTGTTCTCCGGGACGCAACACACAGTCCAGTCCTCGAGATCAGGGCTTCCGGGTGATGCCTGGTACAGCCGTTACACGAGTTTCATCACAGAGTCTGAGCAGGTGCTGGAAAAACACGAGGGTGGGTGGCAAAGCAAGGCGTATGCGCCGAGAATGTTTACGGATTCAAGTATTTTCACTCCTGTAAAAATTTGCCTGAACACAAAAGGGCAGGTTACGTAAACTGGTATCACTTGAAACTTCGCCCGAAGCCAACATCCAGAGCAAAGCCCCAGTCCTGGCACTGTCCGCACCCTAACATCAACGTCTGGCATGAAGATAAGGAATAACTGCTGTAATCAAAATAGACCTCTGAAGTCTTTGGCCATTTCTGTGGCGTATTGGGGTGCCTTTGCTTTTAGGTCTGCAGGTATGGTTTTGCTCTTTGCAGTCCTTCCTTCAGGAACTGGAGGTAAGTTGCAGTTGAAGGGTCTTCAAAATTGGTTGAGAAACTAAAGATGCTACTTTCAACATCTTCAGGCTTCATAGAAGTAATGTCCAGGAAGTAGTTAGCATTGATATGGTGAATCTGGGAAAGAAAACAGAGGAGGAGACTTTAAAGGCCAGAAGAATTCCCCATCCACTGCCTTGGCCTCAGGTGACAAGACTGGAACAACTCTTACAGAATCTCTAATAATTTGCAAATGCTAATTCAGCACCCAGCATTCAGGTTTGCGTTTTACAGTCAGAGAAAGATGGGTGAAAGACAAGGGTCTGTTTCTTCCCTCAAGAATGCTGACCCCTCCCTTAGCTTAAGAAGAAGATGAAGGCAATTTGGGAAAAATCACGCAGGCGTAAAACCTGGCTCTGAGCAAGGGCTGGGGCGACGGCAGCCTGACCACGCTGGCTGCTGGGGTGCGTGCTCTCAGCCCAGCGCAGCAGCAAAACCAGCACCTGAGCTTCAGACGCTGCTGTGCCTTCCGCTCCCCCGCGGCGCTGGGCAAGGGGGACGTGCGGCCACTGAACTCGGCAACCTCGCCAGGCTGCGCTGCAAAGGCAAATGCAGGGTCCTGCACCTGGGGAGGAACAACCCCGGGCATCAGTACAGGCTTGGGGTGGACCTGCTGGAGAGCAGCTCTGCGGAGAGGGACCTGGGTGTCCTGGTGGACGACAGGTTAACCATGAGCCAGCAGCGTGCCCTGGCTGCCAAGAAAGCCAATGGGATCCTGGGGTGCATCAAGAAGAGTGTGGCCAGCAGGTCGGGGGAGGTTCTCCTCCCCCTCTACGCTGCCCTAGTGAGGCCCCATCTGCAGTGCTGTGTGCAGTTCTGGGCTGCCCAGCTCAGGAAAGATGAGGAGCTGCTGGAGAGAGTCCAGCGGAGGGCTGCGAGGATGAGGAGAGGACTGGAGCATCTCTCTTACGAGGAGAGGCTGAGGGAGCTGGGCTTGTTCAGCCTGGAGAAGAGAAGGCTGAGAGGGGACCTTAGAAATGCTGATAAATATCTGCAGGGTGGGGGTCAGGAGGATGGGGCCAAGCTCTTTTCAGTGGTGCCCAGCGACAGGACAAGGGGCAACGGGCACAAACGGAAGCAGAGGAAGCTCCAGCTGAACCCGAGGAAGAACTTCTTCCCTCTGAGGGTGACGGAGCCCTGGCCCAGGCTGCCCAGAGGGGCTGTGGAGTCTCCTTCTCTGGAGATATTCAAGCCCCTGCTGGACAAGGTCCTGTGCAGCCTGCTCTGGGTGACCCTGCTTGGGCAGGAGGTTGGGCTGGGTGACCCACAGAGGTCCCTGCCAGCCCCTGCCATGCTGGGATTCTGTGATTCTGTGAGGCCGCTCGCCAGCCCCCAGCCCCAGCTGGAGGGCAGCCGCTGCACAGACAGCAAGGAGTCACTGCACATGTTACTAGCGAGTATCTGGGAAGCGTGGGGCACACTCAGCTTAGTCCTGGCAGGATGCTCCACTGGGGACAGCCCGGCCGCCGACACACAGCAAAGCGCTGCTCTGTCAGGTGTCAGGAACCGCTCTCCTTCTTCAAAGCCAAGGCGGGAGGGCTGGTGGGGAGCACAGCAGAGCTGAAGCGTGTGGACTTGCTAATGGCTGATCCACTGTGACAAACTTGGGGAATTAAGAGAAAGATAAACATGCTAGAAGGTGCTGATAAGGAGAGATTTTCTCCAAAGCATGAGCACAAGGGACAATGGGTGCAGGAAACAAGTTACGATGGCTTCCCAAAGGTCATTGAGTCCAGCCAGGGACAGTGAGGAATCACAGGCAGACATTTGGTTCAAGTCTGACTGATTCCCCGTCCCGCCCAGAGCTGCTGTTGTTCTGTCTCTGAATAAGAAGACATTTGTTAAAGGTTTCTTGGTAGAGCTGCTGTCTGTCTGCCAAAGCACCCCTGAGAGCACAGCCCCGTGAGGGACTACGGCCCCACAAAGGCTCCAGGAGTCAGGGAATGGTTGGGGCAGCGGACACTCGCTTCAGGGTCTGCAGATGACCCCGAGGAGAACACATTCCAATGGGAAGAGCCAAGCCCAGCTGAAGGGGTAAGGAACGTACCACTGTGCCGTTGGGGAGGCAGATGATCATCTCCACGGGGAAGTTGTATTTCTCCAGGTGCAGGTCAGCCAGCTTGCTGTAGAACTCATTCTCTCTGTTGCTCTGTAAGGAGACCCCAAAGAAACCTGTTGCACACCCCAAAACCAGCAGAACGGCGCAGGAGGAGTACACTGAACACAGGAGGAAGGGCGCGACCGAAGAGCTGCTTTGCACCACGGTGGTAACTGCTTCCATTGTTGTGATCTGCTTTACTATTCCCTTTCAGTCAGTCTCCCTCACATATCAACCGCAGATTTTCTCCCCAAACAATACAATCACCCCATCACTGGCAGTTCCCAGGCACACCAACAGTCTGATCCCAGCTTTTCCCAGAGTCTCCAGCTCTGTGACCGACCCCAGCTGACAGCACAGGCCCAGAGACAGGCTCCTAAGCGGGGAAAGGTGCCATCGGAAGACTCAGGGTTCAGGCAGTATTTGGTTGCTCCCAGGGTTACAGAGAAGTCAGTTTGCTGATGGCACAAATGGCCTTGGGCAGGGCCATCTCACAGTGAAGCGTCTGCTTTAGCTTTTAAACTTAGCACCACGGCAGAGCGAAGGGGGTCATTGTGCCATTTTCTTAGCCTGCCTCCATCTGCTGTTGGCTTGGCCCCCGCAATCGCTAGGATGTGGAGAGCTTGGAACTGAAATCCCCCACTGGCACAGGCGCGAGCTCCCCCCTCCTGCTGGCACCCCCGTGCCAAGCACCGTCTGCGTTCACCGGTGCCGAATGCAAAGGCGGCAGACACGGCTGCGACACTCACCTGCAGCTCTTCCAGCTCCTTCACCAGTGACCAACTGCTAATGAAACTCTCGTTCAGCAGGGCGAGGATGGGCGAACTTTCCAGGACGGTCTCCCGGAGAGTTCGCCCTGAACCTGGTACAGGAAGAGAAGCAGACAGTGGTTTGCTGTGGTTCCTGAGCTGACTGTTGCCATGTCCGATGCCACCGTGATGCCAGCACTCTGCTTGCTGGGGCAGCTGGCTCAGGCTCCCCCCAGCCCGGCCCATTGTCTTTTTTCTCTTTTGTTGGCAGCTTTCCACAGCTCACTGTTTCCCATGTGTGCTGCTGGGAAAGACAACTCACCAGAGCAGACCTCAGCCACTTGCAAGCCAACAGAAGGACCAGCACAAGCTTGCCAGGGAGGCTGACTGGTGTGGTGCATTTAGGGAAGGATCAGGCCCTGCAGATCCACCCTGAGTGCCTCTTGCTGTTCACGCTGAGCAGAGCCCATACATGCGGGAGAGTTTTTAAGGGCAGACATGACTAAAGATACTGCCCCTCTCCCACCCATCACTCCTGCTCAATGTGGCATGCAAGTTCTCAGGTGTGGGGCTGGGGGAAAGAGCTACACTTCAGGAGAACCCCAAGCTCACATCTGGCTCTGGCTTCTCCTGTGCAGGTGTGAGGGACAAAGCAGAGAGCAGTGTCCCTCTCACAGAATCCCAGACTGGCAGGGGTTGGAAGGGCCCTCTGTGGGTCACCCAGCCCAATCCCCTGCCGAAGCAGGGTCACCCAGAGCAGGCTGCACAGGAGCTTGTTCAGGCGGGTTTTGAATATCTCTAAAGAAAGCAGAATCCACAACCTCCCTGGGCAGCCTGGGCCAGGGCTCCATCACCCTCAGAGGGAAGAAGTTCTTCCTCGGGTTCAGCTGGTGCTTTCTCTGCTTCAGTCTGTGCCCGTTGCCCCTTGTCCTGTCACTGGGCACCATTGTAAAGTGTCTGTCCCCGTCCTCCTGACACCCATCCTGCAGATATTTAGAGGCGTTTCTAAGGTCCCCTCTCACTCTGCAGATGCTGCCTCTACCCAAGCAGACTGAGAGAGGAAAAGAAAAAGACCAGACCCATGCCTGCACCTCAACAAAGGCACCTGAACCAGCGAGTTGGTCTAGGGCTTGTCTCAAATAGATCTGATCCTACCGCTGCAGACCTCAGCTCTGATCAGTTAATTCCTCACTTCCAGCCCTTTTCTATTCAGCATCTTCAGGGCCAAAATGAGTAACACAACATCTGCCGCTGGCTTGTGACCAGCTCCCTGACCCCCGGCTCTTCTCAGAGCCTGCACGAGGCACATCATTCCTCCAGCCACGTGGGGAGCATCCTCACCTCAGCAGGACTGGTCGTCCAGGGCACCCCACAGCAGGATCGAGTGCACCAGCTTCTTTTCTGCTTTTGCTCTCTCAAAAGCTTGTGTGAAGGGAAGATAGGAAACCTGGAGGCAGAGAGATAGCTTGAGAAACAAAGAAAGAACAGCCCGTCTCAAATACGAGCAGGGTCTGAAGGAACCAGACCTGCCACACCCCACAGGCGACGCGCACAGACTTCAATCTGCAGTAGCTCCTGCGGAATAAAGCAAATGACAATGGTGGTGCAGTCCCCAGGGCAACTTCATCTCCTGGAGAGGCTGCAGTGAGCCCCTCACAGCATGCGGGCTGCCACTGGCACCCGCAGAGCCCCACCTTCACACACTGCAGAGAGCATCTGCACAGCCGCAGGCAGGCTCGCTGCAAACACACCTCAGCAGCCTGGGAAATCCGGCCTTGAGATATTTATGACAAAACCTCACCGAAACGGTCTAAAAACTGGCTGTGAGGGACCCTGCAAGAGACTGTTCCAACTGCTCAAATGAAGGGAACTTCATGAACATCTTGGCAGCCCAAAGGGACGTTTGTAAGCTCAGGCACAAGGAGGCAGCCGCTGAAACGGGTCCCTTCAGCCAAGGAAGCAGTGACAGGCAGCAGCCATCTGCTCCACAGGCTACTGGCATGTTGTATAGTGTGGGTCACCCAACGCTATCAATTTGTGTCTCGCTGCAGGATGCGGAGGCGCAGGCAGATTGTGTGTTTTCTGCTGATAAGGAAAGCTGGGTCCAAAGGTAGCTGAACGGTGCAAAAGCAACGCCAGAGGAAAACCATTTGTAAGCAGCGCGATTACCTGCTTCACTCACAAACTGCATCGGCAGCTACTGATAAGAGGAAGGAAGGATGAGCCTACATTTGCAATACCAGCCTGGGACACACCACATCTCGGCTCTGCTCCTGCCTGTGCTGCTGTGCGACCCCAAACGGCCTTTCAGGGCTGCTGTATTCCCTCACACTGCTCTGAATGCTCATCAGGTTGTGGCCTCTGGTTTCTGCTGGTCCTCCAGGTGGCTGGACATCTCAGCGAAGATGACCTGCCCCAAATAAACGCGCCAACGAAGAGCCCGGCCCCTTCCTCACCTTCTTAAAGGGATACATGGCCACTTCCAGCTTCTGGGCTGCCTCTTCCCAGGGGATTTCTTGCTGCCAGGTTATCTCTTCGAACACAAACTGAATGGGCTCCCCTGAGGGATCCCTGCTGTCAATCACATTCCCATTCTCGTCATGGATCACAGAGGGGATTGAAGGCCCTGTTGATTCCAGCTCCATCTGCAGGAGAACAGGCTGAGAGTTGGACATTGCAGACATCCCACTCCTGTTTTTTCCATACTCCGGGACAGGATAAAGATGCAAAATAAAACTGTGCAGCTTCTAATGGAGATACAGCTTGATCTGTTGTCTCCCGGAGCTGCACTTTAGCAGTTGCAAATGTGTTTTATTTGGAAATAGCAGGAAAGCAACTTCATTTCCTTCAGTTACTGTCTGACTGCGCTCACTAGATTGGAAATGCCTGAGACCTGTTCACTCTGTGTTCCCACCTTCACAGTGGAGATTTTTGGCTGTGTGACACCAGATTCTTAAAATCACTGGGACCTGCTGGGCTAGTCAGCAGCTCTTGCTCAGGCCACCAGCACGGCCGCTACCCAGCTCCTGGCCAGCCACAAGAGGGTGCAACAGGGAAAGCTCTTCAGGAGCTTCCCTTTAGTTCCCTGTTCTGGTACATCTGAAATCATTCTGTAAGCCTCTTTTCCTGACTTTTGGCAATTAAAAAGAAACATGGTTGTAGTTAAGGAGAAAATGGGACTGTTAAATTCAGGCATTCAAAATCCTGACTCATGATTCCCGTCCTAAAAGCTGGGGTTACCACAAAATAGAGGAATAACCTCATGCAGTTTCTAAATTTAGACACTGTTGTTCATACACCCCTCTGGGCTCAGAGCCTGGGTTCAGCTCCTGATCTCCCCCCCACACCTCCTTTTAAAAATGGAAAAAGTCACACGACCCCAGGAGCTTAGGATTCAACTCACACAGAGGGAAAAAAAAACCCACCACAAGAACTGGCAACAGGGAGCCACGCCGCTGCAGACGACATACACAGATCAACAGAGATTATATCATTATATTGAAAAGTTCAACAGAAAGCTCTAATGAACTGGGATAACTGAGGTTATACAGCTCAGGGCCACGGCAGAGTAAATCCCTGCTGAGATGCTGCATGCACACAGAGGACCGAGAGCGGCTACAGACCTGAGGCAGGTAACCGATATCCACTTCCATGTTGCTGCTTTCACTCGCCCCATACAGCCACTCCATATCGACGTTCAGAGACCTGCAAGGCGAACCCCACATGGTCAGAGTCGCCCAAGGCTAAAGGTGTGTATGGCAAACCCCAAACAAATGAGAACATCCAATGCTCCTCTTGCAGGGTCAGCACCGAAGCCCAGAGCCTCTGGCCCCCTGGAGATCACCCTGTTCCCTGCACAAGACCAGCAACACCAGCTCCCTCCCGGATCAGGGGCCCAGACACCCACCCAACACGCTGGGCAAACGCACTCACGCCTTTGAGTACTGTCAAAGTAAGGAAGAGTGAGGTGTCTTTGCTCCCTCTTCCTTCCCAGCACTTGACTTGCACATTCTGATCCTGCTGAACTTTTAAAAGTGTTTTTTTGGAAGCAAAAGGCTTTTGTAAGGAGTTGCTGGCAGAGCCGTAAGTGTCTGCTTGCTGTAACAAATGTGCTGACAGAGCCATAGGGATTGAGTCGCCAGCGTAATGTTATAATAGAATTATCACTCCAGCCGTCGTGAGCAAAGAGATTTGAAGCCTCTCTCCCCTGAAATGCTTCCAGCTGCTTGCCAGAGAGCAGGAATGAGCTAGTGCAAAGCTATGCACGCAGAACCTTAACCTGTGAAACACCAAGCAAAAAATATGTTGAAGTGAGAGCATCAGGCTTTGCTGAACTTCGGTGCTTGAGGCCAGGCACTGGGATTGCCAGGGGCTGCTCTCCAGCCCCTGTCTCTCCCCATCCTCCAAGGAACAGTTACTGGTGAGTGAATCAGACCCCGAAATGGGTCAGGGATCCTCAGAGACCAGTAGAGATGCATTTGCCAGTTTTACAGACAACTGCAGAGCTCAATTCACTCAGATTTTCCAGGGACTCAGCTGAAAAGCATGAGCTCATCCATCACAGGCACCCAAGGACCCTTCTGCGGCCAGCAGCAGGCATCTGACATCTGCCAGGGCCTGCTGCGACACGTCAAGGGGAGCAGTGCTTGCAGCAGTGCTACTAACGAAGAGGCTGCTGCCTGTCTCCAGGACAGTATCAGGACAACTTAAATTCCCCATCCCTGTGTGTCTTGGAAGACACACATGGGAAGACACACAGGGATGGGGAATTTAAGGTGTAGCTCCCTCTAAAGTGGTTTGGCACAGGACAGCACAGGCTCGGACGCTCAGCTGAAGCACGTGCCAGCTGCAGCCAGGTTGTAAAAGGACAACAACCCCCAGCCCCGTGTTCCACGTCCCCAGCAACCTCCACCCTGCTTCTCCTCCGTCCTTCCCTGCCTCTTCCAAGCCAGATGCCCCCCAGACCTGTTGATAAACAGCGATTCCAGAAAAAAATTGCATCAGAAACAGTTTAGGGAGCAACTGTATCTGCAGAATTGAGGACGTGACGACCACGATGACCGTCGGCAGAGAAGGATGTGTGGGGAAAACAGATAAGCAAACAGCAGAACTAGCCTGCCCAAAGCTCCAACTGCAGATCGGCCTTCCCGGCACAGGACAGGATGCCCACCTACCGCAAGCGACAGGGCTGTCACTGCACTCCTGTCTTCATATACAGAGCCCACCAGCCTCCCCCCAAGCACGGCCCCCAGTCCTGCACAGGACAGGATCCCAGAGCGCCTGGGTTCCACTGGGCCTCATTTATAACAATCCTCAAGTCTGTTCAGCACCCAGGAAGAGAGAGGAACCACTGTACCTGTTGTTAGGGACAAAGAGCTTAAACTCTCGGACGTGGGAAGAATCCTTGGAGAGGACGATGTAACCAGTGAACTGGCCTGGGGAAAACCAGAAGGGGAAGTCTGGTGGCTCATTCAGCTGAAACTCAGCGTGGATCCTGAAATGAGAAAGGAGCCATCAGCTGCAGTGCCGGGAGCAGAGAATGGATCATGCACTGCGGATGACAGCAGGGAGAAGTTATCTCCAGGCACCAGAAATTATGAAGCTAAATTGGGGCAGAGAGGATCAGTTCAAAAAGCTTTTCATGTCACACAGTGAAGAGAGTAAAAGACTGCAGCAGATCCCCTGGGTCAGGATCATCCTTTCGGAACTGGGCACTAAGTGTCCATCCAGAAAGGATGAATTACCATTCCTTGAAACACAGGAACAGACTAAGACCCCCTCAGCGTTCCAGCCAGCTTGATCAGGCAAATAAAAGCTGTATGTAACACTCTCAAGTAACAAGAGAACAACTCCCCAGACTCTCCCCTTTGGAATGGCACTCCATGCCCCCAGTTAACCAAAATCTAACGAATTTCTTGCTGATCAGACTCTCCCCTTTCAGCCAGGGATAGCTCCAAACCAAGGGTAATGGAGAACGGCCGCTGTCCTGCATCTGGGCGACAGCCCCAGCCTCACCAGGGACTCAGCGACCCTGGGACCACGGGGGGCCCTCTTCAGGCGTCAGCAAAGCATCACACACGGGGGCAAGGGTGGGCTGTGAACCACCTCTTCCTCAAACTGCTTTGCCTCCCTCCCAGCCAGGACACGTCTGGTCTTGCTTGGGAACACAACTGCACATGCAATGACACGCACACTCTCTGCCACAGGCTCAGAGCAGCCTTCTCCACTCCCCCGAGACATGGGACAAATTCAGAAGTGCCCCCAAGCCCTCCTCTAACACCTCGGACCCGTGGCCTTACCTGAACGCTATGGTGTAGTAGAAGGTGCTGATGGCTTGGATGCATGCCACAGCTCCTTGGGGAGCGAAGCGGGTTTTGACGAAGGGGCGTGGGTGGAACATGCTCAAAAGCCTGTGGATTATGATCTAGGGAAAGGATTGTAAGAGAGCAAAAATGAGAACAGTTCCCCCACTGCAGGTCAGCTGTAGCTCCAAAGTAACTCCCCACCAAATCAGGAAGGCAAGAGAACTGCTATGACTTAAAAATTAGCTCGGAGACCTACCTAATCACAAAACAAGGAGATAAAGCAAGAGACTGCTTTTAAAAATAAATCCATCATCCACACTATTCCCATTGTTTGCAAGTTTCCATCATCCCAGTCGGCTGAATGTCTGAGCACGGTAAACTGATCTACGAGGCTGCCTCCATCAATACTACTTAAGACTTTGAACGAGTGGGTATGCGATCAATAAGCACACCAGGCTGCGGAGGTGTATCAACCGTGTGATCGCTAACGCCCACCCGGGCACCCCGGGGGAGAGCGCTACACACGCCTGGCTTTACCAGCTATGTGTACACATCGTTTCACTTGTCAATGGAACGCTCCCCTCCGGGGTGGCACTTGGCAACTGTTCCACGAGGCACGATCACTTCATACAAGTGCTTTCTGAACAACCCTCTCCCCTCCCTGGCCAGGAAAGACCAGCCTAAAAACCCACCCAAAGACTTAAGCAAAGCAAGACAAAGCTCCTCAACTCGGCCTCATCTGGCCATGGCAGACACCCAGAGCTTTTGCTTGCTCTCAGTTCTACCTCCAGTTTCTGAGACGGTGCTCCTGGCTGTATGCTGCAGCCGTTTTGCTCCCTTAGAAAGTCCAGGGAGACATCATGCAATAGCCTTCTCCCTCTAGGGATTCCTGTGAGTCATCTGGGCTATAAGGCGGAACATTTCTACAAACTGCCTCTCAAGTATATAGAAATTGAGTTTCGTATCTCACCTCTTTGCCCTTGGGAGGCGGAGGGTAAAATCTGTTGTTGGAAAGATACCCAGTGAAGATGTTCAATTCACTAGGAATTATCCACCACGGATCCCCAAGATCCAGTTTATTCTTCGGAGGAAGAAAGGCTTTAAACTGCCTGGCGAGCATCACGCTCATAGGGGCTGCTGGGGCAGTCCAATTCCTCAGCCCAGACAGAGCGACGTGAGAAATCTGTGAACAAAAGACACTATCAGAGCCTAGACCAGACTCGTCCAACGTGCAGTAGTGCTGCTGGATGTAAGCGGGCTTTGGAGAAGGGGAAAAAAAAATGTATCGCGTTTTAAATTCTTCCTACCACCCCAAACACCACCAAATTGTTCTGTCAGCTTTCAGCGACGTGAGTAATAGGAAACGGGAGAGAGGGGAACACACCGCGTAACACCACCGCTTCTGGACTCGGCTCCACGAGAGCCATCTCTAACGTTTGCTTCTAGCTTCCCAGGAAGGGTGTGTTAATTGGGGCACAGTGCTGCTGAGTGCACTGAAAACAATGAAACGCTGCAGAAAGCAGCGCTCTGCTCGTCAAAGCAAATCCCACGGGCTCCAGCGAGACCATCCCCCCCTCCCAACACGCTAGCACTTCTTCCAGCTGAGGTTACCAGCCCACAGGACGTGTTTATACCACAGTTTCTGGCCGTACACATCCTGCATGATACCTACTCCCAAGAAACCGTCTTTGCTCTTTGTCATTGTTTCCATGACCAAAGGCTGAAATTTAGCCACAATGGACAACGTCTCCCCGCTCGGATCAGGCGTCTCCTCCTCTTCAAATTCTGAGATGGGAGCAACCCCTAGACAAAGGGACAGGACTGTCAGCAGCTGTTTCCCCTCCCTCCCCTTTTCAGCAATTGTGAAGCGCTTACACATTTATCCTGGCAAATCCAGGAGCACTGGGAGCTTCCCAGCTGTCCCTAGGCCACAGCGGCAGAACTGAGACCCACCCCAGAGACCAGCTTCAGCTGCACAAATTGAAGGGAAGCCCTCCTTTTAGCAGAGGACTCTCTAAGCCCCACGGCTCAGTTAAGCAGTCTCATTTCACCTAGGAGGGATCAGAACACATGCTGTAGCCAATTCATTACAGCACCAGCAAACAACTGTCTGCATTTCGACTGCACTGTACGCTCTCCTGTACGTTATTACCACCACGCTTCCTCCTGCTCGGCACCACCAAGAGACATTTGCTACATGCTGGCAGAGTCTCCAAACGCAATCTCTCACAACTGCTATCTGAGAGAGACCGCCACAGCCAGAGGAGCATACGAATGAAGCGCTGCGACTCGTTGATAGTTTTGGCCTAGCCCGGCCCGAGCTGTGTTTGTTACAGTCCCCCATCCCAAATCCCCTTTAAGCTCCAGACAAAGTATCTCATGTACTTTGTGAGGCCAGCAGTGGGGTCTTCCGTCTTACAAAAACTCTACTTTGGGAAGTGATGTCTAGTGCTTAAGCCTTTTCAAAAACACGTGGAGCTTAGCACCCTCTCTTTGTGTAAATAAGACCCAAAACAGCACCCAGAAAAAATAAAGACATGAATAAAACCTGTTGAGTGCATTATCTTTGACTTTCGCTCGGTCTGTGTGGAGAGAGCTCTGCAAGGTAGACAGACACCTACCCGTCAGCTTCTCAGCTATCGGCTTGAACTCTTCTGGACTGAGGTACAGATCGTTGTTTGTGTCCAGGGAAGAAAAGAGAAAGAGCCCCTCACTTCCCAGAGACTTCAGTGCCAGCTCCTAGTTGGGGAAGAAGAGGCAAGCGAGATTTCATTCCAACGTCTTGCAGAAATCCACTCCGGCCACTCTCAGCTTCAGAGTTAATTTGCATTCTTTCCAGCACACAAACACAGCCATCAAATCAAAAGATTAACGCCCCTTGGCAGGATTTGGTGCTATTTACAACAGGGATCGGTGTCCAGGAACTGTTGGCATGAGCATATTAAAACTACATCTGGCTGAGTAATTCAAACTGAATCATTTGCTCAGAGTCGGCCTTAAAGTCTTTTGTCAGAAAAATCTCCAAGCTCTTGCAGGTAGTTAGACCGAAACGTGCAGATATTCAGCGCACCTGGAGATCGTGATTCCTGTAATTAACTGACACAGTGAGACAAAGGCAGTCAAATACACGACTATCCACATTACAAAACAACAGAGGAAATTAATGGAGCCCTTGTAACTCTGCAGAAAGCAACTTCATTTCTACTGGCGCTGCGATCCGCGCCAGCATCACCACACACCACTGCCCTGCTCCAGCCAGGTTCCCCGCCGAGCCTCCAGCCTCAGGCCTGGACGGGGGGTCTCAGCCCCTCGCTCCGCAGGGAGTGCTGCCTGCTCACTCGGCCGCACATCGGGGAGCCGCAAACCCCACGGTCTTCTCCAGAAACTTCTGCAAGGTCCCAGCCACCCGTGCCTCAGTTTCTCCTTCTGCAAAGCCTACACGGAGATCATCCAGTGAAAAACACCACTGAAATGGAATGTCTCCCTTGGAGCATCCCCAGAAAGGCTCTAGATGCTTCTAGTCACTTCCACTCGGCACTGAAGGGAAAGGGACAACTTGCAGGCAGAAGAAGAGAGCTCCACGTTGGTGGGAGAGGAAGAGAGACATACAGCAAGTCAGACAAGCCCCATCACCGCCAGCCAGCCTGCAGCACATCCCCTGTGACCCATCATTTGGGGAAGCTTCCCCCGCCGCCCCCGTAAAAGCCTGAAGCTGCAAGGATAAATACTCTGTATTCTGCTGTTTAACCGTGTTTATTCTCTGTTGCCTGCAGCACCATTACCATCCCCAGAGCTCCTGAACTAGTTTATTTTCCATCTGTTGCCTGCCAGCCTGAAGCAGCACTAATGCAGCCTGGAAGGCTTTGCTCCTGTCAACTGCAGCAACAAAAGCACTTAAGAGCCTTCCAGGGCAGTTTCAGGACTCAGACAGACAGAAATAAAGACCCTGGAATACAAACTAGAGATGTGGACGCAGACAGGGCTGAGCAAAGACAAGGAGGGGGGCGTGCAGGGACCACACAGCTCAAAAAAGGAACGGAGGAACAAGATGGTTCTGTATCTACGCACAGGAACAATCCACTCCAGACTGTCCACGTTCCAGGGGCCAAAACCGAGCCTTTGTTCCCCAAATGCACGGGGATGGCCCTGTAAACAGATGACAACATTTTCCTGAGCCATTGCCCTGCTCCCTGACAGCCCGGTGCCAGGGTCGTGTCACGGAGCCTGGGGCCAGGCTTCAGCACCCCTCCCGGCTCCAGACGCGCTTGTGCACGGGACGTAACGCATTCACCTCGTCAGGGCCCGTGCGACCGCTCGCTGTCTGGGAGCCGGCTCGCGGCGCAGGGAAGCGCGCAGGGAGCCCACGACGGCTCCCTGCTCTGCAGAGGGGGCTGTCCTGGACGTTTGCTGAGCTCGGAGGAGACGCTCCATTTCCTAGTCCTCTCCACAGCGCACCAGCGATTCCCTGCTGATGAATCTTTTGGAGTCTCTCTTCTTTTTGCACTTCACAGACATGGACCTCAAGGGATGGGAGGCAAACGAGCGACAAAGTTTTTAGTTCGTTAGACTGCCTGCTGCTGTAGTATTAGGAGAAAGCCATGATCATTTACCTAACAGGGCTGAAGGCATAAAGAGAACCAGTTACACCCCCCCTCCACAGAAGGACATCTCTGACTGCGTCTAGGACAGCAGAACGTGAAGTGGGGAACGCGTGTGCCTGGTGTCGGACGTCAGCATCCAGAAATCAATCCCAATTGAGAGCACACTGCCATCCCCTCAGCCTGCACTTCCACAGAGGTGAAGCAACGAAAAACCATCAGACAATTATTCCTACAGCCGCAAGTGGCCAGAGATATGGCAGCTTTGCGGTCAGGCGGCTTACGTGAGTGCACAGGTCTCATCGGCGTGCCCGCAGCCGGCTGAACGCAGCCTCCCTGCTAAGGGCTCCTGCCTGCTCCAGACGATGCTGCCCGCTCCTGCCTGCTCCAGACGACGCTGCCCGCTCCTGCCTGCTCCAGACGATGCTGCCCATTCCTGCAAGCTCCAGACGACGCTGCCGTCCCCAGAGCTGGCTCAAACAGCCACTTCTCCAGCAAAGGCGCGCTCCGGGCAGCACTGGCACAGCACGTCTGCGTAACCCCACTCCCTCTGGAAACCTTCATTTCCGCGCTCCCAAAGCAGGGCGGCTCAGCGGCAGCAGCGCGTGAGCCCCTCCGCGCAGCCTCAGCCGCACCGCGACCGCACCAGGACCGCACTGGGGCCGCAGGGACCCACCCGGCCGGAGATCAGACCCCAGCCGCGGAGGAACAAAGAATTCTGCAGAGCACGCACCAGTCCTGCTGCCCTCAGCCAAAAGGGACCATAAAAAAAAATCATGTTTAAAAGCGGAGAGAGACATCAGAGGGCTTGGCCTTTCGCTTTCTGATAACATTTATGTCAAAGAAAGCTCTCCAGAGCTTGTGGTTTTTTTCTTTTTTCTTTCTAATCTGGGATTATGAGCAATAAAAAGTTCCCCTGTTGGTGCCAGAGGAGTAAGACTGAGCTTTTTCAGTCCTTATGTAGACGAGGAGAGCTGTGGTTTTCACAAAGAGTTTTCTTCTCCCACCTGCTTGTGGGTTGTTTGGCTAAACAAACATCTCCATAGCAAGAGACAAGACATATGTTCCAGCAAGGCGAAGGAAAAATAAAAACCTTGGGCTGTTCCTGTTTGGTTCTCCTCTCCAGCAGCGCCCAGTCACAGCTGTCTGCCCGTGTTCTAGGAGAAGCAAAGCCTCCAGAAGACCTGGCCTGTGGTCAGGCAGGGCTGAGGTCCTCTCAGCCAGCCCGCGAAGGACGGTCCCGACCCTTCTGTCCCTGCCAGAAGAATTCTTCTAATTGGTTTGAGCCATTTCCCCCATTTTTTGCAATGCAAGAAGAGACAAAGAAAAGAGGCGTCCTTTACAAACCCTTGTCTTTCTTACTAGAGAATTATGAAGCCTGCTCTTCTCTGTGAACCGCTTCAGATGTCCAAGGGCGCGCGCCGAAGCGAAGAGCCAGGGGAGTACGATCTCCCAGGCAGGTATGCCTTCTCCAGAGCACGCAGAGTCATTCGAATGACACGGATCACAATCAAGCCCAACGCCAATCATCAGCCTCATTTAAAAAAAACCACAACCCCCTTTCAAAACCCCTCCCGTTCTCCAGCTCACGTCCTCCACCCTTTTGCTGCTGCAGAAGTCAGGGTGCACAAGACCTGCATTTTTAATATGAAAAAATCCTACAAATATCTGAGAGTTTGGGGTCTTTTTCCCAGCAGGAGGGAAAGACACCTTCAGCAGGAGCAGCTGGCCTCAAGGACACGGTCGCTGCTGGTGCCTGGTGGTCACCATGGCTCTGTGGGTGCTTCAGCCTGGTGGTGGCCAACACAATCCCCCTGGTCACCTCAAGCCTGGTGTCTACCACAGCTCTGCAGAACTTCAGCCTGGCAGTGGCTACCTTGAGGTGATAGCCACTGGCCTGGGGTGAGTACTACAGCTCAACGGTTCCCTCAGCCCGGCTGTGGCCACCACAGCTCCACAGTGGCCACCTCAGACTCCATGGCCACTGATGTCTGGTGGTGCCTACAGTCTGGCTGGTGGATGCCAGAGCTTTGTGGTCCCCACAGCCTGGTGATGGCCACCTCAAGCTCCACGTCCGCTGATGCTTTGTTGTCCCTGCAGCCTGGTGGTGGCTGCCAGGGCTTTGTGGTCACCACAGCCCGGCGGTGGCCACCTGAACCCCAGCAATCTCTCCTGGAAAACCTCAATCCCAGCAGCCACCGATGCCTGGAGGTCACCTCAACCTGGCCACAGCCACCTAAACCTCAGTAGCCATTAATGTGTGGTAGTCCCCTCTGCCCAGCAGCAGCCACCTCGACCCCCAGTGGCCACTTCAACCCCCATGGTCACCAATGCCTGGTGGTCCCCTCAGGACTGGTGGCCGCCTCAAGCCTGGTGGCCACTGGTGCCTGGTGGTCACCGCAGCCCAGCAGCATCCACCTCACCTCCAGCAGCCACTGATGACTGGTGGTCACCTCAACTCTGCTGCCCATCTCAACCCTGGCGGCCACCTCAGCCCAGCAGTGGCCACCTCAACCCCAGTGGGCCACTGACACCAGGCAGTCGCCTCAACCCTGGTGACCACCTCAGCCCAAGTTGCTACCGCTGCCTGGCAGTCATCTCACCCTGGCCACAGCCACCTCAACCCCAGCAGCCACCTCAACCCCAGTGGCCACCGATGCCTGGTGCTTCCCCAAGCCTGGCAGTGGCCACCTCAAGCCCAGTGACCACCACCGCCTGGTGGTCGACTCAGCCTCCAGGGGCCACCTCAACCTCCAGTGGCCATTGATGCCTGGTGGCCACTGCTGCCTGGTGGTCACCTCAAAGCCTGGTGACAACCTAAAGCCCAGCAGCCACTGATACCTGGTGGTCCCCTCGAGCCTGGTGGTCACCTCAAACCCAGTGTCTACCTAAAGCCCAGTGACCACTGATAACTGGTGGTCCCCTCAAAAGCCTGGTGACCACCTAAAGCCCAGTGGCGACTGATACCTGGTGGTCCCCTCAAAGCCTGCTGGTCCCCTCGAGCCTGGTGACCACCTAAAGCCCAATGTCCACCTAAAGCCCAGTGGCCACTGATACCTGGTGGTCCCCTCGAGCCCGGTGGCCACCTCAAGCCCAGTGTCCAGCAGTCACTGATGCCTGGTGGTCCCCTCAAGCCTGGTGGTCACCTCAGGTCCAGTGGCCACTGATGCCTGGTGGTCCCCTCAAAGCCTGGTGGCCACCTCAAGCCCAGTGTCCACTGATGCCTGGTGGTCCCCTCAAAGCCTGGTGGCCACCTGAAGCCCAGTGTCCACTGATGCCTGGTGGTCACCTCAAAGCCTTATGGTCACCTCAGCCCAGCAGCGACCACCTCAGCCCCAGCGGCCACCTCAACCCCGGCGCCCACCGACGTGTGGCGGTCCCCTCAGCCCAGCAAACCCCCCTACTCACCCCGATGGCCGCCCTCACCCCCCCGCGGCCTCACCACCTCCCTCACGAACCCCACGACCGCCATCACCTCCGCCCGCCATTTCATGCCCCCCTCCCTCCCCTCCTCAGGGCCCGCCTCCCCCCTTCCCCCGTTACCTGCTGCCGGGCTGCCTCAGCGTCCCGGTAATACTTCACGGCCACCAAAGCCGCCAAAACGGCCAAAGCCAAAGCCAGGCGCGGAAGGGCCGCGCCGGGACCCGCCATTCCCGCCTCCTTCAGCGCAGCCGCTCCGCCGCCATGGCCGCGCCGGCCGGGGGGGAGGCGTCAGGCGGGCAGCGGCGGGCGAGGAGGGGCCGGGGCCGGGGCCGGGGCCGGGGCTGGGGCCGGGCGGGAGCTGAGTTCTCCCCGCGGGGCCCGGAGGGAGGGAGAGGGGCGGGCGGGGGCCGGGGCCCCCGCCCGCCCCTCTCCCTCCCTCCGGGCCCCGCCGAGGCCTGCAGTCCGGATCCTCCGACCCCCCCGCTTCATTTTCCAGTCGTGAGGCGATGGTCGCCGATCCGCAGCCATCACCCGGCCCTCAGCCTCCTGCCCCCCCGAATTTCCAGCCATTGCTGGCATTGCGAGTCGTTTCCATGGTCCTTTCTGACACCCCCTCCACCACCACCTTTGTTCTTTGGGCCCTTCGGGTTCTTCCGCACGGTCGCTCCGTGGCCGAGAGACATATCTATATATTTCACAGAATCCCAGCCTGGCAGGGGCTGGAAGGGACCTCTGTGGGTCACCCAGCCCAACCCCCTGCCCAAGCAGGGTCACCCAGAGCAGGCTGCACAGCACCGCGTCCAGGCGGGGCTGGAATATCTCCAGAGAAGGAGACTCCACAGCCCCTCTGGGCAGCCTGGGCCAGGGCTCTGTCACCCTCAGAGGGAAGAAGTTCTTCCTCGGGTTCAGCTGGAGCTTCCTCTGCTTCAGTTTGTGCCCGTTGCCCCTTGTCCTGTCACTGGGCACCACTGAAAAGAGCTTGGCCCCATCCTCCTGACACCCACCCTGCACATATTTGTAAGCATTTATTAGGTCCCCTTGCAGCCTTCTCTTCTTCAGGCTGAACAAGCCCAGCTCCTCATAGTCATTTTAATCTTTCCTCATAAATCCCGTCTCCTCCTCACGAGCCATCCCGCACCGCCACTGAAATCCCCTGATTGCCGGGGAAGATTTAGTGCCGCTTTCTGCTGCCGCGGGGCTAACGGCACAGAGCGTTTGATCTCGCTAAGGGTAGCAAGAAGCGTTTCATCCTTTGAAGCTTTTTCCTAAGCCTGCCTAATCATTTTTGTTTTCGGTTTTAAAGAGCGTTTTGGTTGGAGACAAGGAGAGCATGACCAAGGCATTAAGAGAGCGGTGGCAGCCGCGTCGAGGAAGGAGGAAGAGGCAGGCAATCCTGGGCAGAGCGGGCTAGGAGCGTGCAGAGTTTTGAGCAATTCCTGGGACAAAAAAATAAAATAAATCGCATCGTGCACTTTCTCGCAGACCACAGCGAGACTGGAGGGAGCAGGGCTCCGCTGGTGAAGGGGAGGCACAGCCTCCTCCTTGGGACTTGGGCACTGCTCCTCCCTCTGCCACAGATCCCCATGTAGCCCTTCGAGTTTCTCTTGCAGGGACGGTGCAAGCTTGGGCAATGCAGAGCACCAGGCTGGGGAGCCCAGCGACAGAATAAATGCTGCGTGATTTGCGTCTCAGATCAGTGCCGTGACATCCGCATGGCCAAGGGAGGAAGGAGAAGGTTCCTTCTGCTGAAGAAAACATTCACGAAACTCTGCCGCTGCTCCTTTGCTCCCCACCTCCCCATCCGTCAAAGAGTCGGTGCTTGGGCCGTGGGGAGGAGATGGGAGGAACGGAATTAACAGAGCACTGAAATAATGTCTGGGAGCAGAGACAGGCGTGAACGAGTTAAGCGCTCCAGCACTTTAAGCAGATGTGCTTTAAAACTTCCCGGACTCATTAGGCTGGGCAGTGAGGTGTGGAGAGCTTTTGCTTACCTCAAATAACCTAGAAAGTACCTTTAGAGCACAAAATGTAACAGGACGAGATAGCTTTGAAACAGGATAAATGTGCTTGGGTGTCTGGGAAACGAGCAAGAGCGAGAGGTGATAGGAGATGACAAAGCCTGCAGACACCGAGATGGAGAAGGAGACCTGACGGGGTGGCGGGCAGAGCCGAAATACCATTCAGATGAGAAGCAGAGGGGCTCATTTTACACCTGAACCATTTCCAGTGTTATCAGCGACCATATAAAGATGACAAACGGATGAATTGTTTGACAGGAAAAAGAATGAAAGACAAAAGGTGAAATAATTCAGGATATCTGGTGGGAATTAATCCTTCTCGAAGCAGAACTAAACCAACAGCTCCTGGCTCTACACTGCTGGTTCTTGAGATTACAGATTACAGCGCTCAGGAAGAATTTTAAATATCCAGACATCTGCTGTGTGGCCTACCCCGGCACGCTTGTATCAAAGGAAATCCTCATGATAGAGAAATAACAAGGAAGATTTCCACCAAGAACATTCACCCAGCAGGAAAAACTATCCCAGATTTCCCCTTTGCCAGCAGGGAGAGAGTCCCGCTGAAAATAAGAAAAATAGTGAGAAATCAGGAGCAGGGATAAAAAACTTGGAGAGACCTTTTTTGCAGTGGAGGGATGGGTTTTCCAAATGTTGGACTACATGCAGTAACTCCACGTTCCAGAGCGGCACGTCGTGAGAGCAGAGAAACCCTGTCCTCGTTTCAATTGATGGCCCCATTCCCATAGCCTGAAACCCTGGCTGGTTTTAAAGTCAAAGCGATCATGGTGTAACGAATGGAAGGCGGCGTTAAAATCTGAACTCTGTGCACAAATGGAGAAAGCACCTGGAAACAGAAACCCCCCTGAGGAAGCAAGTCCCGACCAGACTGAGGCTCAAAAGCATTAACCCTCTGGAAAACAGTACGGAACGCGGAGCATCCAAGTCTGGTTTCACATGGGGCTTTGCGAAGAGGGCAAGAAAACCAGAGGTGCGCTTACTGCAGAGGAGGGGCTTGCATCCTGCTCCGGCGATGCGCTGTGACAAAGCTTCACAGCCATGGAAAACGCACAATTTATTCTGGAAAAAGAATGGCCAGCAAAGCCTGCGGAGAGAAATGACGTTTGGCTGAGACATCTCGAAGTAGAGCGTTTATGCCTACCCGATTCCCAGGGGCGTGCATTCCTCACTCCCCCTCGGCCTTCCCTATTCAGCAGGAAGCAATCCAATCTGGTGGGTCACCCGCAGGTCTGACACTCGCTGGCTTGCACTAAACAAAAGCATTTACAACGCTGGGGTGCTTGATTGAGAGGATTCCTAATTACAGCACGGTACCTGTTTGAGGCTCCGCAGGGAATGAAGCCAAAGGCCCAAACGTGATCAGAAGTAACTGCTGAAACTTTGCAACCGCTAGCACTGGGAGCCAGCGCTCGATGCATCACATCTGAAACAATCAGATAAACAGATCAGATCAAAACGTATGTGGAAAAATACGACAACTGCCAGGCTTTTGAATTCAATAACCAATTCTGCTGAAAGCCTTCCAAGGGAATTTAATAATGCCGTAAAAATGAAGTGTGGGTTACAAAAAGATGCATTTGTTTTCTGGATAGTTTTGTCTTATCTCCTTGTACGGTCAGGTGACAACAGCCAGCCATTCTACAAGCGACAGTTATTAGTCTCCATCTCTACCACTAATGCAACTTTATCAGAACTTCATCTACAGGAAATTCCTTCTGATGTAAAATAGGGCCACATGTTCTGACGGTGAAAATTAACATGGTAATCACAGCTCCTAAATTTGAATGTAAGAGGGGAAATGGGAAATAACCTAGGCTGGTCACATTTCCTGGTAAGATGACTCCAAACCAGAAAAAAACCTGTCACAAATCAACAACAGAATTCCCACCGGTGTCCCATGTGCCTGACTGAAAGGCAGGAAAGCAGCCCAAAGACACACATCTCCCCAGATCCCTTCCATCAGACATTTCAAACCAAACCTCTGGTTCACTTCTTTATCTATGCAGAGTGTGCAACCCAAGGGGTTCCCATCTGGAGGAGCAGGAGTCGTCCCGCCACCCCACCCAGCAGGACACGTACAGGGCGGGCGCAAGGTCAGGACACCCCAGAGCCTGCTTCTGCACACAGGGCTCCCAGGGCTGAGGGCTCGGCTCGAGGAAGAGCATCCAGCCAAGGCTCGAGGTGTGCAGAGGAGCCAGCAAAGGGCAGAAGCATTTCAAGACACCAGTGGGGCAAACATTTCTGTTACCTGCATCGCTGTCGGACAGCAGAATCCCTGTTGTGGCACAGGGCCAGGCCTTGGAACAAAGCTGATCCTTGGAAGAAACCTTTACTCCCGCTAAACACATGCCTGCTTAACTTGATGCCTGGGATGAATCCACTGGCCTCAGGGATTTAACTGTGGATATCTGCGAGCACAGGCAGAAGCATCTGCAGAATCGTGGTCTACGAGAGTGGCAGTTTTCAAGCCTGGCTGTTGGTAACAAGCTTTCGTTGTGACCGGTGCTGAGCTCCATACGAGTGTCTTGGTAAGCAAACATCTTGATAAGCTTTACATTGTCAGGCATGCCAGGCAATTAAAAAAACTCCCTATTTGTGATGCAGGCACTGAACTGTGGGAAAGCAGCAGCTCTCCTCCAGAAGTGTGTGTGACTACTAATACCGTTCTTGCTCACTTGTGTGGAAGAGGAAACAAGAGCAGAGTTTTAATGTAACACCAAGGATAGATCTCCAAAGCAAACTAGAACCACGCTATTTATTTGAGGGGTTTAAATTTTGCCAGGCAAAGTGTTTTGAGTTACTCCAAGAGCAGGACATTTTTATTTACAGAATTTCCTTAATCCATTATAAAAATCCTCTGAGCTAAACCAGCTTCCTGGTATCCAATCTCTCGGATAACGCAACTCACTCCCAAGATGTTTATTTACCAATAACCATTCCTCTAGGCCAAGCTTACCAGCCAGTATCTTTATCCCCGGGATAATGCTAAGTCCCCATCTGACAACCTTATTTCTCTCGGGGAATTACAAAGGCGTGAATTCAGAAACACAATTTTTGTTTTCACGGCTTGCTCAAAGCAACTTTATCTTCCGAGGCTGCTGAATGAACCAATTATCAAGAGAATGTCACAAGAATGAACAAAATGATCCGTCGTGCAGCTTTGCAGTGACCAGAGGAAAGGCTGCTGGGAGGATGGACGCTGACCCCCGATCCAGCCCCTGTTGCCAGAACTGTTCAGCAGGCACTCGCGGCTGCCAGGGTCGGAGCAGGAGCGGTGTGCGAGCATCGCTGGGCCGTCATCCCGCTCAGAGCCAGAGGACGCACCGGCAAAACTGCTCGTTCAGTGGCTGGGCGATGAGGAATCTGGCTTCAATTTTTTCCTTTCTTTTTCTTCTGTTACTTCGTTCCCAAAACAATGTACACCAAAGAGCAAACTTGGCTGGGGATTATTTATTTTTTGCTAGAAAAATAAGACATTGAGTAGAACTCCTGCTAACCCATATCAGATGGTGAACAAGCAATTTAAGCGAGCCGGTGCAGATGGGAATTGCTGCCCATACACTGGCTGGATTACTCCGGAAATCAGCATCTATTGTGAAATATTCTTGAAATCAACCAGTATTGTCACCTAGTTATTCCAAGCATGACGTAACAGGTCTTTGACAGATGGCTTTAAAGAGGATCAACCCAAACATGCTTTTTATTTTACAAGACTTTTATTCTGTTTCACAGATTTGACTATTACAGCAGTGAAATTATTACAAGTGATTCATAACATTTAGTTCCAAATAAAGTAGAAAAACACAGAAACGATAAAGAAAAGTTAAATGAGATGTGATGCGTGGTAAATGTGTTTTAAGAGCACAGGAAAAGTATACAAAAATACGTTAGGATCAAGAATTTTGCAGACAAGTTTTGATTTAGTTACAATTTTGACACCACGATCACAGAACCACAGCACGGTTGCGGCTGGCAGGGACCTCTGGAGGTCATCTGCTCCAACCCCGCTGCCCAAGCAGGGCCACCCAGAGCCAGGTGCCCAGGACTGCGACCAAGCGGTTTTTTAATATCGCCAAGGATGGAGAGGCCACAGCCTCCCTGGGCAACCTGTGGCAGTGCTCAGTCACCCTCAGAGCAAAAAAGTGTTTCCTCATGTTCAGAGGGACCCTCCTGCGTCTCAGTCTATGCTCACTGCCTCTGGTCCTGTCACTGGGCACCCCTGGAAAGAGCCTGGCTCCGTCCTCGCTGCACCCTCCCTTCAGGTATTTATATACAGTAAGAAGGTCCCTCCTGAGCCTTCTCTTCTCCAGGCTAACCAGTCCCAGCTCTTCGCCTTTCCTCACAGGAGAGATATTCCAGTCCCTTAATGATCTTCGTGGCCCTTTGTTGGACTCTCTCCAGTATGCCTATGTCTCTCTTCTACTGAGGAGCCCAGAACTGGACACAGTGCTCCAGGTGTGGCCTCACCAGTGCTGAGTAGAGGAGAAGGATCACCTCCCTTGCCCTGCTGGCAAAACTTTGTCTAACGCAGCCCAGGATACCATTAGCCTTCCTTGCTGCAAGAGCATACTGCAGGCTCATGGTCAAGCTGGTGTCCACAGAACCCCTAGGTCCTCTTCTGCCAAGCTGCTGTGCACCTGGGTGCCCCAGCATACACTGGTGCACGGAATTGTTCCTTCCCAGGTGCAGGACTTTGCACTTCTGCTTGTTGAACTTCATTAGGTTCTTATCAGCCCACTTCTCCAGCCTGTTGAGGTCCCTCTGGATGGCAGCACGACCCTCTGGTGTATCAGCCACCTCTCCTAGTTTTGCATCATCAGCAAACTTGCTGGGGGTATACTCTGCCCCATCATCCAGATCATTAATGAAGATGTTAAACAGGACTGGACCCAGTGTTGAGCCCTGGGGTACTCTGCTAGTTACTGGCTTCCAGCTAGACTTCATGTCACCTCTGTGCCCAAACATTCAGCCAGTTTTCAACCCACCTCACCGTCTGCTCATCTACCCCATACATCAACAGTTTGTCTATGAAGATATTCTGGGAGACAGTGTCAAAGTCCTTCCTGAAGTCCAGGCAGACAATACCTGCTGCTCTCCTCTCATCTACCAGGCCAGTCATTTCATCACAGAACTTCATCAAATTGGTTAAGCATGACATCCCCCTCGGTGAAGCCATGCTGGCTATTCCAGAAGAATTATTTGTTGTTTGTGTGCCTGGAAATGGTTTTCAGGATTAGCAGCCCCATCACCTTCCCAGTGGTTGAGGTGAGGCTGATGAGCCTATAGTTCCCTGGGTCCTCCTTCTTGCCCTTCTTGAAGACAGGAGTGACATCTGCTTTCCTCCAGTCTTTGGGCGCTTCTCCCAGTCGCCATGATCGATCAAAGATTATTAAGCGCGGTGGTGCAATGACATCTGCCAGCTCCCTCAGCACTTGTGGGTGCATCCCTTCAAGACTCATGGACTTATGACCAGTATGTCCAGTTTACTTAAGTATTCCCTGACCTGATCTTCTTCCACCAAGGGTACATCTTCCGTGTTCCAGCCTTTCCCCCTAGCCTGTGGAACCTGCAATTCCTGAAGGCTGGTCTTGTTGGTGAAGACTGAGGCAAAGGTGACATTTGGTATTTCAACCTGTGTAACCAGGTACCCTGTCTTGTTGAGCAATGGGCCCACATTTTCCTAGTCTTCCTTTTGTTGCCTATGTTCTTATAGAAGCCCTTCTTGTTGTCTTTGACATTCCTGGCTGAATTCAATTCCATTTGGGCTTCAGCTTTCCTAACGTTAGCCTTGGATGCTCAGACAATGTTTCTCCAGGCCTCCCAGGTTACCCCTCTTTGCTGCCACCCTCTGTATGCTTCTCCTTTTTGTGTCTGAGTTTGGCTAGGAGTTCTCTGTTCATCCACACAGGCCTCCTGGCATTTTTACCTGACTTCCTGCTCATTGGAATGTAACTCTCTTGAGCTTGGAGGATGTGATTCTTCAATATTAATTGGCTTTCTCAGGTCCCTCTTCCCTCCAGGGTTTTATCCCACAGGACTCTTTCAAGCAGATCTTTGAAGAGACCAAAGTCTGCTCTCCTGAAGTCCAGGGTTGTGAGCTTGCTTTTCACCCTCCTTCCTCAGGATCCTGAACTCCACCATCTCATGGCCACTGCAGCCAAAGCTGCCTTTGATCTTCACATCCCCAATAAGCCCCTGCTTGTTGGTGAGTATGAGGTCCAGCAAAGCACCTCTCTTCGTTGGGTCCTCTGTCACTCGGAGGAGGAAGTTACCATCAGTCTACTCCTGGATTCTTTACATCCTGCTGTGTTGTCCTTTCAGCAGATATTGCGGTGGCTGAAGTCCCCCCTGAGGACCAGGGCCTGCAAATTCAAACCTGAGGCTGCTCCTGCCTGTCTGCAGAGGGCCTGATCCACTTTTCTTCCTGGTCAGGTGGCCTGTAGCAGACACCCACTATAATGTCACCTCTACCAGTCCTCTCTTTAATCCTAACCTGTAAACTCTCAGCTCCTCATCCATCCCCAGGCAGACCTCCATGCACTCCAGCTGCTCTCTCACATAAAAGACAGCTCCCCTTCCTCGTTCTCCTATCCTGTCTTTCCTAAAGAGCCTAGAAAGCCTACCACCTAGAAAGCACAGTATATTGAAAATCGTCAGTTAGAAAGGTGATAAACCCAAGCGTATATCAAAGGCAAAAATGAAACAGAAAAACGAACGGAGGATGTGTGTGTGTGTAGTCTATTTTATGGCAAAATTCCAGTCCTTTGGCCACTATAAAGCAAAGTCAGTGGATTTCATATAAATTCTCTGTATAAAGGAATGTCTATGAACTGTGTACAATATGGCCCAGAATAAACATCTCATTATCAGGCTAATAAAGCTCCTCACAGAGGAAAAGAAGGTGCTTGTGTCACGGTTTCATCTCCCCAATATAATACTGTCCGGAATTGGACTAGTGCCCCAAAATACCATTTTAGGAACAACGCGAATTCCTTTAATGGAAAGGAAATGCAGTAACCCGCCGACGCTGCAGAACCCGGGCGCTGGGCAATGGCCTCGCTACTGCACACTTGCTTTAAAGTTCGTGTGGTTGACTGGCAGGGGGTGAGCCTCTGTGTTGAACACCCAGTCGTCCAGGGACAGCACGTCATCTTCACAGAACAGAAGATAGAGGTACCTGGAGCCAGAAGGCAAGGGTGGGTGGGAAGAAGATGGACACAAAGGCAGATTAAAGGGAACTCGGGTGGGACTCCGAGCACGCACAAGCAAGCAGCGTCAGCAGGACTGTGACGGGGGCTGCCATTGGCCTCAGCTGCCACAGTTCATGGTGACACTTTTCCTGACTCTCTGCCTCACTCTCCTGCGGGAAACTACCAGCCCTGGTGCAAAGGTGGCCAAAGGGGACGGGCATCTGCGCTCAGCCACCCCACAAACATTAGCTCATGCTACCAGCAAAGGAAGATCTGCACCAAGGTGCAGCAAATTCAGGCCCTGGTTGTGCCTCCTCTGCGTGCAGGACATTAACGTGGCAGAGGAGGCGGCTGTCTCTTAAACCATCAGAGCTAAATTCAAAGGGGCTCAGCGGTCAGAGCCTCCCACTTCGAGCAGCTCTAGATCACAGGACGAGTCCTTTAAATCCAGCACACGAGCAGAACCCTTGAGAGTGTCGATGACAGCAGTGGCTCTACAGGAGGAAGCTACCAAAGCTTTACAGCACCCAGAGCCTTGCCCAGTTTTCCACACAGAGTGTAAGACTTCCCCCTTATTATTAGAGACTTATTAAGCAGACAAGAGTGTTGATGCTGCAGGAATGATGCTACCCTGAAAGCCCTTTGTGATACCAGACTTACTTCAGAGTCTCTGCGAGGAAAAAACTCTGTTGCATGTTGTCATGGGTTGGGGTTGTGGTGTAAACATCTCGGATGCCGGAAAAACCAGCTTCTACTCTACAATGTTTTTCCAGGGCCTGAGAAAGGAAAAAAATCTCAGTAACACAAAATAGCACGCAGTAACTCATTAATCATCATCAGTTGCATTACAAGTCAGCTGTACAAATCAAATTCCAGGTTTATAGTAGCCTCTGTCTCTCACTGGAGAGTGTGGTGATTACTTCAGACTCTGGGAATAAAGCTCGTTCTAATGAAATAGCAAGAGAAACGTAAACTGCCTAAGTTAGTTGATTGATTGACCTTGACGTTACACACATAGCAAGCCCAGATCTCCAGTGGCAACTCTAGCTGCTCGCGGAGCCGCTTCTCCAGAGCAGCAGATGAAGGACAGTTCTGTCACTGAAACGCAGCCCCTGCTAGGATGTGCGGTAGCAGCCAACCAGCTACTGCATGAGCTAGAAAGAGGTGAGGGACTTTCTGGCTGGCAGATCTCTGTGGGAAGCAGACAAAACAAAGGGCAAAGGCAGGTTTGCTGATTTTCCCTGGCCAGCTACGAACCAGTGGTTCTGAGTCCAGATATTGCAGATAGCAGGCTGACTCCTTTTTGCAGAGGGCTGTTACATTAATAGCTGGTTTCGCTGTCTGCAGCACTCCTCTCCATACACCTCCACTGTTTTGACTGACTGATTGACTTCATCGTAGCCCAAAAGGGAGAAGAAAACATTCCCAATGGTCAAACAGAGACACCACACTAAATTAGACTATTTTGTGTATTCCCACTCCATTGCTAACGCGCCTTAGTGTCTAACACAATTTAAATTATTTCTGCTCTTTTTACTGACCGAAGGAAAGATTTTTGTAAGAATTCAGCAGCCTGTAAGAGTTATTACTGCGAATTTTCCAACCATACCTTCACCACCTCCCAGCCCCACTGCCTGTACTTGGGATCGTGTGTCAGCCGCCACATGTACATGTAGCTTTCTACCACTTCTGGACGTAGGATGTAGTAGCGCTCGCTGAGTCTGGTTGCCATGGCTTCAGTTCCAGCATCAAAGCGAAAAGCTTCGGGGCCAAGTTTGGTATCTAGACAAAATCACACACATGCAACGATTAGTCTGAGGAGAAAGCAGTAACCAGACTGTTCAGGTGCTTTTATGCTGCTCAGGCTGCCAACATTTAACTAAGGCTTGCATGAGGTCAGATGAGCAGATCGGTCATGCTTGTGCTATCACTCAGATCAGCCTCACAGCTGATGATAAACCAGGGGCATCTCCACAGAGCGCAGGAGCTGCACCCGCTGCCACTCCAGGTGCTGCTCATTCTGTGGCATGTCTGGGTACTTCCTAGATGAGGATAAAGTGTTTCTGAGGGTGGATACAACTGACAAAACACAGACTTGGATGAGATTTGAGCGTGGAGTGGCAGGTACAAATCCCCCCACGTCCTAGCACTTTTGCTGGGCTGGTATTTCCTCCTAGGAGCTGCACTGCCCCTGACCCTGAGAGCAGAGTTCGCCATTGAAGACAAATTCACAACCCAGATGAGAAAGAACAGAGAGGCAGATCCTGTTGTAAAGCCTCCAAGAGAAAACACATTCAGAGGAAAATCTAGCCATGCTGCTGACCCTGCCCTCACAGAGATATTGATACGCTGCTCCCAGGCAGGGGGTTTGTTTCACAATTATCAGCCCACCAGACTGAGCCATTTCACCCGCACTGCGGCAGGGAGGCTCCAAGAAGTGGTACCTGGGACCTGCAATCGCTTCTTCTGCCTTTCCTCCAGGTCCACCAGCAGCCTCTTTGAAACGAAGACATCACGATGATAGGGAAGGCTTAATCAATTTCACTGGTATTTCATAAATAAAACATTAAGAGTACCCTGGTCTTTTTGAGTGTCCCTTGCATGAGAATCTCAATCTCTTGCAAGCATTAGCTAGCACTCAGATCCCTACTTTCAATGCCAACGCTCTCCTTATTCGAATAGGGAAACTGAGCATAGACGTTGCTTATGATCATGCTACAAGGTTTCTCTTGCTGCACCCACGTGTCTACCACAAGGTTGTGTTTGAGGGAGTGATTTTATTTCTCTAAATATTTTGCACACCTTCCCTGGGCCCTCCTGCCTGCGTGGGGATCCAACAGCGTTCACTAGTTGGACTGTTTGCTGAGAGCCAGGGTGATGTGCAGAGACATTCTCTGCAAAACAATGAGCTTGCTGAAATGACAGCACCGTAACCAGTGTGGGCAGGCTTGCTACTGTCCTTTCTATGCTAATGGATATTGCTGAAGGTGAAAATTGGCTCCAGGCACTCACGACCAGAGCGTTATTAGTTCGGGTGGCTTGTTTTAGTTCTGTAAGTGCTGGGGGGGGGGGAGGGAAGAGCTATTTGCAGACATAATTTCAGGTTAGTTTGAGGTTTATTGGGCAAACATGCTGGACACCAGCTGCCAATAAGAGCTTGCTGATGTGGTGAAGGTGTGAAACACTTTTTGGGAACAGCTGGTGCAGACAGACCTGTGCTTGACAAGGTCCCGGAAAGCAGACTGCTGCTTCGCTGCCTGCAGTCTCGGAAGAGCTACAGAGATGCCTACAAAGAGAGGAGTGGTGTCCAAAGCAAGCCCATCTCGCTGACAGCCCTGCAGGCAGAGAACTAACCCCATCTCTCATTCATCACCAGTCTCTGCTCTCCCAAAGCACGGACTGATAAGCACCCTGGGTGGTGAAACAAATTGTACCGGACTTGTGAAACAGGAAGACTCAGCCAGCCTCTGCTCAGACAGCTGGGAGAGGCTGCGTAACTTCATTTTTTTTGGCTCCTACCAGCAGCTGCAGGTCTCCAACACTCTCCTACTGGGCTTCTCAGATGCTCTGCTCCACATAGTGGGACACCCTGCAACTAATCTCTGTTAATCTCCCCTTCTTGTCTGCAAAGGGATGTGGAAAGACAGACTCAAACTACAGCCGTGCTGGGAGAAGGCTAGCTCTGCGACCGGCAGGCAGGACTAGGATTCAGCTTTGGGTTCATTTCTCAGCTCTGCCATAGGAGCTCACATCTGCCTGTCCCTCTGCTCCAGCTGTCCGCTAGGTACTGCGTTCTCTTCTAGATATCCCAGAAAAGACAAGTGAAAATCATATATAGGGATGCAGATGCTGCTGATGCACAAAATACCCTACTGCAAACCACTGCCACGCAAAAGCTGAGTCTCCCCAGGCTGCAAGCTATCCCTTACTAACATTTTCTAGGCAGCCCACAGGTTTACCTGAGCGTGCATAAGACTCATGACACGTATTTGTTATCTCTGCAGCGAGATCCACGTAATGTTGCTTCCTCCCTTCTCCGGCGTGTTCAGCTCCAAGTGCTATCATGCCCCCAGAGAAGCAAGCCAAGTGGCCCATTTTGTGATCCAAGATGCCACCCCTCCATTCAGCAATGTAGGTCAATCCTCCAGCAGACTTTTTGACCAAGTGCTTTTCTATTGCCTAAAGGGATGAAAATCAGGATTTCAGGAGACTTAGTGGACAGGGTGAGGAATGAACACCAAGGAAACCCAAAGATCTAACACATTTTTGCCTGAAACATTCTGAAGAACAATGTCCCCCACAAAAAATACAGAGCAGCAACCTGCTCCTTACCTCCAGTGCATCGTCGTACATCTTTTTAGCTTCAGAGTCTTTCTTGTCTGACATCAGCCAAGATTTGATGAGATATTCATAAAAGCTGTCCCCAAGCCCCCCAATGGAGACATGGTCTGTAGTGGGAAAGCCAGAAAAGAACTTCAGGTTCATGACACACAATGAGCAGTTGCTTTACAAAGAGCAAACAACCATGTCCTATTTAATGCCCTTGTTCTAGCCTTTCTCTTTCCAGTTTCCTGGGGAGAGTTTGCAGCATTACTCTTTCAAAAAGGAAGAAAGGTGGAAAGTGCAATCAGAAGAAAAGCGGTCTGTCATTTTACAAAGCATTAGTATCTCTTACTAAAATTATTCAGAGGTCTTATTTTGCAAGAGTTATTTATACTGCAACTTGAGGATGCTTCCTGTTTATGAAGCAATCACCACAAATCCCAGCCTTGTAAACCAAAAGCAATAGCAGGTATCGATATATGTCTACCTATATGGAGCCACCGGGTGCTGCGTCCCTGCCTCAGCAAAGGGAGAACATGTACTGGATCACACAGAGCTGCCAGCAAGCGGCTGCCGTAGGGACCTCTCAGTCGTGTATTCCTGGCTCATGGTGGGACTCTGTGCCGTGGGGAAGGCTGGGGTTGTTGGCATATTAAAATGACAAAGTCAGGTACGAGGATGTGCACTGAATATTTTCTTCTGCAGAAATGGGATTTTCAAGGCTATCTGCTCAGAGTACACACTGCTATGACCTTACTGGAGAGGAGGATGCTGAAGAATTGCGCTGTGAAACGGGCATGACAGCTGCAGGTTTCTGCCTGGGGGGAACTGCAGGATGGATTTATACCTTTAAACTATACCACAGGGGAAAAAGCAGCGTTCATTCTTTCAAGCAGCCAAGTACTCCCCTTTTTAGAAGAACAAGACAAATTACCCACACCATGGACTGAACCATCCCTGTTAATTAACAGTGTCCACCTCTGCATCTGCACTTGTCCCCATTTTAAACGTAAGCAGATGCAGCAGCGTTTTCGGAATTAGCTGTTCAGATTTTTATTTTCCCTTTCTCTGTACCTATATAAAGTCCTGAGGCTTATTCTAAATGCTAAATCCTACCAACAGAAGAGATCAACAGCCATGCATTTTCATGACCTGAAGAGCAAATATACCTGACGCAGTGTGTCCAATGATCCACGGAATAATCCACAGCAAAACAATGAGATTAGACGCATGAATTCAGAAAAAAAAGAGGACAGACTATTTGCAAACACTGGCTGCACAGCCTGTCTTTAAAGAGAAACTCTGTGATCCTAAGTGTGTCATTCATAAAATCACCAAAGCAGGAGCTCTGGTACATAATTGCTTTCCATATGGCATCAGCTTTGCCAGCATTTGCCTCCTAGGCACTCTGCATAAACAAATCTCTTATTTCAGCAGGGGACTGTGCTTTAATTTTCTAAAGGTAACAACTGCACTCAGAAGAGGTACAGCACTGCCTCTTCATTTAGAAGATTTGCTCATTCAGCCAGGTCAAAGATACACCTTTTAAGAAAATCACAGCAATTCCAAGAAAAAACAGTTTCCCGCAAAGAGCTTTAATGACAAGAGAGAAAATGAGAGCCTGGCACCTACAGGGAACATCTCCGTGGCAGGCTGCAGCTGCCTCCCTACTTTGGTCCTAATCTATTTCTCACCAGCCATACTGGAGATGCAGAAGAGGCTGATCAGCCTTTTCCCTGGCTGGAATACGGATTCAGACCACAAGGTCACGTTATCAGCAACTGCCACAAACAGCCTGTGCCATGAGTTGCCCTCATGATGTGAAAGTCTAGTTGAGGGGTATCTCTAGTCCTTTTGCATAAATCAGCCTATCCCAGAACAAGTAATCAGAGGCTACTTTTAATGAGCTCCAAGAACTCGCATCAGGCCCCTCTGTATGTCAGCAAGGGGTGGGAGCAGGTCAGCACAATGAAATAAAATTTGCACACATCAATAGAATTAAATTAGTGGCAGAAGAGATTGATACTGAGTATCAAGCTGAGTATTTTAACCATCTGAATTAAGAGCATAGCTCCTTGGTTTCCCAAAGATTCTGTAATGATCAGTTACGGCAACAGACAGGCACCTCTTCTCCTCTCAAGCACCAATGAGTAGGCAAAATTTATGCTTGTGTCTGGGAAAACGTGCAGCGTGGCTGCCAGTTGGGAATAACCTAAAGAAAAAGGCATCTCAGGGGTGCAGTAGGGGATGGGAGATTAGCTTTTCAAGTGGAACATATTGCAACAACTCTGCAGACAAATGTGGAGGGGAAGCTGAACTGCTTACAAAGGGATTGGCTAACTTTGAAGATCAACTCATGGGACAAACACAGAAGCCTATTTTCTTTCCTCACGGCACCAAAGGACAGCTCTGGTTTAATGGGACAACTGCAACCATCCAAGATGCTTTGCTGGGACACCTTTCAAACCAAGCCCCCTGCCAACTACCATCAGAGGTGCTGATGTGGCAGTTAAAGGTCAGGGACTGCTCACAGCTAGTGTTCTCTCACTGTCTCAGATGATGGCAGCCATGCAACTGCCTGTCAGTTACAATCAGAGCTATTAATACAGCTAGTTAGCAAGGTCTGGAGTGATCAGATCAGCAGAGCAAACAGTGCAATGAGACACGGGGACACCAGGTAATGCAATGAATCCAAGAAAACTGCTTAAGCAATACAAGTGCAATCCACTGACAGGTTAAAAACAGCTTCTGCAAAAAGAGACTTTTCTTTCCTTTGACAGAGAAAAAAGAAATCCAGCAACCCTCCCTTGCCAAAACAAGCAAATCCTTAACAGAGCGGAAAGTTGAGGTCAGAGATCTGGGGCAGAGCAGCAGAAGTTGCCTCTCACGTTCCTATCAGAGAGCAAGCTTCTGCCCTTTGGTGGCACAAAGAGAGCGGTACAGTCTCTTCTCTGTGAAAGGAAGAGGCTGTGTGTGTGAAGCAGGAAAGTAAATAATCTTTCCCTGGGTATACTGCTTTGAGTATTTCCTTGCTCTTTTCAAGCCCTTCCCTGGTTATTGCTCCTCTTCCATGTCAGAGCAGTATCTATTCAATGCCCATGTCTTCAGTGCTGGCCAGTGCTGGGTTCCCAACAAGAGAAAAGAACAGGTACTTGTCTCACCCTTCTTGCACAAAATTGCACTACGCAGCGGTACCATGGTGACAGGTACACGAATGCACACAAGAGAACGCATCCCTAGGTCCTAGGGGATCTGAGACTCTGCAAGCCCTCTGCCTCTCCAGGTGGTTCCTTACTTGCTGCAGCACACTCGGAAAGTAAATCTCTTGGCGCTTCTGCCCACAGCCCTCATGTGCAACTCCCAAGTAGGTCTGTGGGCTATGTGACGACCGCAGGACAAGGTCTTAAAGAGATGTGCTGATTTCTAATATCTGTGTGATGAACCATGTACCATTATCCTCCCCTGTTCAAGAAAGGCCCTAATTCTCTCTGGAGGTGAGACACTCAGCTGGAAACAAGGCTGATGGAATAAGTGTACAATTACTATATTGCATCTTCCAAATCTGGCTGCATTATCTAATCACATGTATAAAAGGCTGCTTGACAGGACATTTCCTTGGCTTGCTGCTCTGACAGTTGCTATTGCTTCCTAAAGAATAATGGAAAGACTGAAATGCTCCAGGCAGGACTCTGAATGCAGAGCGATACTTACGCTGCACCCAGTTCCCTGTCACTGGGCTGAGAAAGTTGGGATAAAGGCCCTGTGGCTTCTCAACTCTGTTCAGGACTTTGCGGATGTTCATCACCTAGGAGAGACGAGAGACAAGAAGTATGTTACTTCTCTGCAGAAAAAGCCGACGGTTTTGCACTGTCACCTTGAACTCTGTAATTCATCAGTGCTGATCCCTGGCTGAACAAGCACAGCAGCCTGTAACGCTGTGAATCATCACGCGAGCAGAACCCAGTGGCATGGCGCTCTGGTGAGAGGGCTGTTATGGAGGAACTGTTCTGCTGGACTCCTCAGCACAATCTTCATCCAGCTCTGCAGGATTTTAGAAATTATTCTAAAAACCCTGCAAGGCCCCAGTTCAAAAAGCAGTGGAAGCAGTTTGCTAACAGTGGTCCAGAAGCAATCCTGAGGATTTGGGATCTGGGTGGAAATGTATGAGATGCGGAGGGTGATTTTTTCCATGATCCAAAGGGAAAGGAGTGGCAGGGATGAGTGACTCATACAGTACTTAAATTCACTATGTGGTCACTTAACGTGATGAATTGGGGCGTTTAATTGCAACAACAGACAGCTCCTTTAACATGCTCAAACAGCTGTACTTATTCTCTAAGACCTCCCTTAGTTTCACCCCCATTAAATCCAATAGGCCTTTCTCATAAGGGACAAAGTTGAACGGTATGCAGCATAAATATTCTATTATAACCTACAGAGCAGCTAATACACTCTAAACCTTTCATAAAATTAGACAATTTGTACGCCAAAAGCTGGCTACAAACTTCAGTTGGTGCTTCCAAGTAAGTTGTCAGGCTGCATAATATTTACTGAAGTTTAGTAGCATGGCATATTAATGACATGTTTGAATAAGAGACACAGATGGACTTTATTCTTGCTAAAATCACACAAGTCCCAAGCTGCAAGTTAATGAGTTGATCTGTTCCTCTGAAGTAATTTCCCACAGGATGGGCTGTTTGAGCCCACATCATCCTACACTTTTTCTCTCAGAGGGTGTTAGGATGAATGCGATACATTTTCTGTGGCACGCACCAGGCACGCTCAGCTCAGGAGAGTCCATTAGAAAGCTTCTGCCCTATCCCTCTATGGGCTTAGGAGGCAAAGAGAAAAACTTGTTAGGCGGTGGACAGAGCCTTGACCCTGGCTCAAAATGCCACAGTTTGAGCCTGGAATATGGATGCAATTCTGGCTTTTAACGGTGCATCTTCTTGCCCTTGTTTTCAGTGCTCATCTCTCTTCCCCTCCCCTTCATTTCCTCCACACATGTTTTCTTTCCATGCCACTATTCCCTGTACTGGTCTTTTTTCCTCTGAGCAATTTGTCATTAGCACTGTCCTCAGGAATCTTTAGCTTGTCTCTTTTCTTTCAAATCACCAGTCTTTCTCTATCTTCCCTATAGAGTTCCCTGGGTTTCCAGTTTTCCTTCACCCTCTGCTTTTCTCTCCTGGTGCCCTCTGCAACACTTCTCTCGCTCACCCCACCCTTACTGCTTTCCATACACTCCATCCTGTTCTCCATTTTGCTCTACCAGCTTCTTCCTTCTCTTCCTTCCTGTCTCTTCTTCAGATTCTCTTCTTGTTTCACAGCTGACAGACCTGCACTGGAAACATCCTGGACAAGTACCATTTTGAGCTTTTTATTGGCAATCCTAGAACCACTGTCTGTTTTCACCCCACTGTGGGACTCTGGACAGGCCCCATTTCCTTTGGGCTCATGGGGGCAGTCTGGATTCTAACTGGAACAATCTGTCTCCCTCAAAGCTGCTTCCTTAGGGCCGTGCAGCGAAAGCTAATGACTTGCTGGTATCCAACAGCATATTCATTAAGTTGCTCTCACATCCACTACAAGATCACTTGTGGAAAAAAAAGCTGAAGGTAATGTATAATATTAATAGATTTTCAGTTACAAGTTACACAAAAGGAATTCAATATGTCAACTGTCAGGCCTTTCCTATGCAAGAAACCTCAGCAGAAGTCTTGCTGGCTGGACCATAACATTTAATGCCTGTTTAGAGTAAAAAGGTCTGCAAGTACAAGGCACTACTATCAGGATATCAGAAGTAACAATTATTTTTGCAGTCTGCATCCAACAGATGGTTTAATTTTGGCTGTGCCCTTGTCTGAGTAAGTTTTTGCTACAACTTCACACAACTGAGACATTGGCAAAAACATCCCCACCTCCCCGGCGGCTGCAGGCGACGGGGAGGCAGGGGAAGGGGCTACAGGAAATGTAAACGGCCAAAGGAAACACCGGGGTGTGCCGGGATCTCCAAATGCAGCTCGCTGCGACCTTGTCCAGGAGCTGGTGCAGAGGACGCTCTGAGGCCTGGTGACCTCTGCAGCCTGCGAGGCACAGGTTTCTGAAGCCGTGTCCCACTCTGGAAGGTTTCTGCTCTGCTGAGTTGTACTGGCACTGGGGAGAGGGGACCCTTTGCTGCCGTGCTGTCTGTTGCAGGCAGACCAAGGTGCTGCTTTGCTCCAGCGCTGACCCCAGCAGTACGAAGAGACCGGTTCTCCAAAGAGCAAGTTGGGAAGTACTTGCCTTTTCTGCAAACACCGGGTTGCCAGAGAGCTCCGAGAGGTGCAGGAATTCTAAGTGCAAGGTACCAAATTCTGCTAGGATGCTGCTGCCGGCAGATGCCCAACCCCAACTCCAACTCATGCCGCTGCAAGGAGAGAAAAGGGAGCCTTCATTGCCAGGAAAACACAGCCCAAGCCTGAGGTCCCCCACCGCCCCAGTGCAGATCCTGCCTCTGCTATGTGCATGCAGTGCACACCAGGTGTCAACAGGGCCACGTAAAGGACAGACACAGATTTTTAGGACTCTCACAGGAGCGGTTCTAGCGGGATGGAGCAATAGTTTTACAAAGGACTGTTTAGGATAGGGCAAACACACAGACTGCACATACCGGCAAACGGCAGCTTTTGTGGGAGAGCAATCCCTCCCAAACAGACCAGCTTAAAGCAAACTTTGGAAGAGCGCTGACAACCTGTCCTACACGCGACACTTTGGGATAAAACGTGTCTGTAAGCAGCCTGGGCTGAACTCTCGCATCTCAAATGTCCCACAAGTCTGCTATTTTATGGAGAATCCAGGCTGTCCCTAAGCACCTTGCTTCAACAACATCTCTCAACTCTTTATACATACTTGACACTGGCACTCCCAGCGTAAGCTTGCTTGCAAGGGGATAGAGCAACATCAACGCTACGGGAAAGACGCCATTGGGAAAGCCTGACTGTCATGCTAAAAAACCCCAAAAGGGAATCTTAAGATCTGCATAGGACAAATCTAACTCTGAAAGCACCCCACTGGTGCTCAAGTCACGTGCCTTGCAAGAGCAGGAGGGCCAGCACAAAACTACAGCAGGTGGCAAACACTATCTGAAGAAGCCAGTTACACAAAGTGCCTCCGCCCCTACTTTTGACGCACTGGGATCCCTTCTCAGTTTCTGCTTGTCTCTCCTCACCCTGCCAAATCCATGCAAAGAGAGAAATCAGCACTGAAGCAAAGCAAGGAGTCGTTTCTGGGGATGAGGAGGGCATCAATTCTCCCTTACACCTCACAGAAAACTAACCAAAGGACATGGGAGGGCAGAAGCTCTTCCAAGCACTAATAGCCTCACCCTTGGGTTTGCTTTTACATTCGACCACTTCCTTCTTGTATCCCACTGCTATGGACTACAGCTCCGCAACCCTCTGAAATCCAGACAGATATGAAACTGTCCTATATACTCAAGCCGTGGTCCCAAAATAGCCTCTGCAGGTGCTGGCCCAGGGAAGCTTGGCTGAGCCATCTCAGACGTGATGTGGCTTTGATTTTTCCCATCTCTGCGAGCGCTGTTTGCAGCTGGTACTGGTGAGGGAACAGGTTTCCAGTGATGGGGGTGGGGGGAACACTAGATGGCGATGGAAAGCTTGGCTGTTGGAGGAAAAGGGTTTCTGTTGTTTACAGGAGGCTAAAACTAATCATCTTCATGAGGGAGGGGGGAAAAAAAGTTTCCCCTCCATGTGATATACAGAAAACCATTTCAGGTCCAGCGCTGTTTGTTTCGCCTCCAGACAAAAAGAGCCATTAGATAAGCAATATGTTCATGCTGTTTCAAATTGCTCAGTCACTGCCAAACGTCAGCCTTCCCTGCAAACTGTCAGGAGGCTGTAGCACCAGCTTTTCATTTGAAAACACTGTATGCAGCTAAAATGGGTGCCCCGATAACATCGAGTGTTTATGGCAGAAATCTCCCAGTGCAGGCAGAAAGGTCCTCCAGTCGGACCAGGTTAATGTTGGTATGAACATCGCACTGGGCATATCTGCTGAACCCGGCAGCAGCTGGCCCTGGGATGGGTGTGCTAAGCAATCCCACGGTGGTCTCATATCTGTAAAGAGTCAATTACTTTTTCTTTATTTACTGCTCTGAAGGGATGTTGTAACAAATACGATCTCACAAACAGAAATTGCCTTCTGAGCTAGTTCAAATGAGTGGTGCTTGGAAGCAGCCAAACGGGGCTGTGTTTGTTGTGACAGTGGCTATGTGGGGTCACAGCAGCCGACACAACCCTCCCCCAGGAACTTCCATCCCAAACACACAGCCAGGCACTGCCTGCAAGGATCGTGCTGCCAGGAACCCAAGCCCTGGGTTACAAACCACAGTAAAACTCAGGAGAGGTGATGTGGAGGAAGCAGTCTGCAATGTGTCCCTGGGTTAAAGAGCAGCCTGAAATGACCCCCTGCAGGAAAACAGCTTTTTCAGCATTACAGACTGAACAAACTGGGTCTTCACAGCTTCCCTGTTTTGTAACTTCTCAGAGGAAACTACTGTTTAAAGGACCTTGGTCTTCAAGACAAAAGAAAATGCCCAGAGCTCTCTTTATCTCCCAGATAAGTGTGTCTTCCTTAAACACTGTCCAGTGCAAGCATCGGCAGAAAATGGCTGTATCATCTCCCTCCCTCACAGAGATTCAAAGCAGCAAAACAGTGCCGAGTCAACAGAGACCAGGAGAGGATGATGACGAAAAATCTGGAGGTACAGAGGGTTTAGGGGAGATGTGAAGGAAAGCAGGGGCCAGGGACCTGGAACAGGAGGCATCGGGAGAGTAATCGCAGTGCAACACACAGGCCGAGAGCACAGAGCAGCAGCTTGAGAAGACAATGCACTCCAGGCCCTGGCAGACAACGTGGCAGTTGGGCCAGCAGGATGGAAAACAAGCCTGTGTGAGATCCGATACAGAGCCTGTGTGGAAACAGAAGGCCACAGGGAAGCACATCAGCGGAGAGGGGACACAAGAGGAAAAGGTGGTGTGAGGTGATAGGAAGAGATAAAGCCAGTTGCCTACGGGAAGAGCTGGGGGGTGTGGGTGTCTTTGTACTCAGGTCCTCAAAAATGTATATACAGAATTGACTTAATGCTGGCTTTTGTTTGTTTCACATTTCTGCATGTCATTCTTAATCCACCTCCCCAGGCTACCACCAACAAAAGCCTAATCGTGCTGCGAGACCCTCCTCCTTTCGAGATGATGAGGTCTCTCTGGAATTAACACATCGTTGCAAAAGTAGAACTGGAGAGAGAATTCCTTCTCACAAAACTCTTCCGGGCTTTGGTTTGGTCCTGACATTTGGGTCAGCGTGCCCTCACAGCATCACCTCACTCTACTCTGCTTCCACTTCCACACACTACCTCACACTGAATAACTCCCTTCCCCTTTGAGTTTGAAGCCTCTGGCTGTTCATCATGTTCCTGCGGTGGTCAGACAACAGATTTAGCTCACTTCATCCTTGCTCCTAAATCAATTGATACTCCGAGCCCTCACAGCAGTTTCATGGCCCTGAAGTCAGAGCTCAAGCCAGTAATATGGGTTCTGGACTGTGGGCTCAGTGTTATTTTGATTTTCTTTGCTCTTAGTCAAGGTTATCAGCAAAACATTTTGGGAATGTCTAGGCAGACAGACTCTGTTTCAATTGTCTTCACAAAGGGCAGGGGAGGGTTTGGCATTTCTGTGAAAGGTTACTCTACGCCGCATCTTTATCAGCCACAGAGGAAGCAGAATGTCTCTTCTGTAAAAAAGAGACAATTAAAGTCGTGATGGTGGCTCAAATTTTCACTGGGATCACGTGCAGATAAGACAACTGAAGGGTGACATCGATATTTGAGGAACGGATCAGCATGAGCCAACATTCGAAAGTCTTGCACTTCACAGAGACGCGAGCCAAACAGGAGATTTGGGCTAAGAGATGAATAATGATTTTCACGGCTGCTGCTTGAGATTTTGCAAGAGGTGAGGATGAAAGGCTTTTGTTAACCCACATTTCCTGCTGTCTCTGTTTCAGCCAACATGCAGCTTTTACCCTGGAGGATTTGTTTGTAAGAATCAAATTGAGCCAATGAGCCCTTATTGGCAGGTAACGCTGTCCACTAGCAAGACTCGGAGACTGGGAGTCCAGCCTCCAGGTTTTCCTCTGTTTGCTGAGGCCTTCAGCACACTATTTAACCCAGCTGCCTCAAAGCTCCCCTCCAGCATGAGACCACCACCTACCTGACATGAAACCTTGTGGCTCTAAGTGAAGGATACACACCTGGCTGAGCGCTGCCCGAAGGGACAAAGCTAGAGGATCTGTGTACTCCCCCCATTCTAGCAGCAAAACTGTCAGCCAGCCCCATCTGCTTCCTTTCCCAATTTTTCCAGACATGGAGCCTGGATGAATTCACATGCATCTAGCTGGGCACACTGCAAAAATACAGAGAGCACTGCATGCTACGTGCGGACTACAAATAACCTTTCAAAGAAAATGAGAGTGAGGAAAATGCTATTGCAGCAGGGAGCCCTGCCAAGAGGTAGAGGAAGAAACTGTGGCTAGCCCAAAATTAATAAAACACAGCTGGGTTTAACTTGAGTCACCTGCGATCTCTGCCAAGGCACCTCTTGTTTTTGAGCTGGCAAAACAAATGACCTCGAAGAATCTGCACTAGAGGGGGGCACCTCTGAGGAACTGCTGCTGTTCCTGCTTGAGTCCCGGTCTTTTACAAACACTCAGTAATAAAATGATATGCTTGTAAGGACGTGTGTCTTGCCTGCCCAGATTTATGACGCCACGTGGGATACCAGTGGGAGTGTTAAAAGCTGGCAAAAGTTTCTCCCCAAGTTCCAGAGCTTTACTCTTGAACACCTGTTAAAAGAAGAAGAGAGGATAAATACTTGATGGGCTTCTTCTGAATACCAGTCACACTGGATTCTTTCAAATCCACTTTTTCAAACACACCATTATGAAAAACTGCAAGTGTTGCACTACAAGAATCTACCGTTTCAGGTATGCTGCTGCCCTAGTTCCACTACATGACAGATCTGAACCAGATGTCATGCTGAACTTTGGTATCTATTCAAATGTCCTCTAAAACGCTATACTAGACCAGTCCCACGTCCCCTGCCAAACCCTCAGCCTGGATGAGAGCAGCCAGAGCTGCAGAGCACAGAACACCCCGGGTACCTCAACACCAAATTTCCATGATCTGAACTGATCCAAAGAGTACTCTTTGGAGACAAATTATTCCCTTTTCCCAGGGTGGCAGAGGACACAGGGAGGTGAAATGACTGAATTAGAATCAAAAGAAATTTTTCTAGGGTGAAGCACTGCTAGATTTACAACATGGGTTTGTCTAGCTTGTGTCATCTCCTGTTGCAAAACATGATTTCCAATGAACAGTCTTTTACTTGCAACTCTTTTCCAGGAAGAATTCATGGTTTCATGGTTAAGCTGCTCCTTTTCCATTTATAATGCCCAAGTTTTGGGCTTTCAAATCAAATTATAGCTTATGGTGGCTTGCAGCACAAAGCCACCATACACAATTATTTTGGGACAAACTGATACAAGCACTAATCTTTGCTCCAGAGATTAGTCCTGATCAAGGGAAGCCTGTAAGTGACTTAAGAGATAAAGCACAAGCCTTTTACCTCTAGCCCCCCCTGTACCAGCCCAGGGTGTCACAGTAGTTCTCAGAAAGCAGGAATTTATTGCTCTAAAAATACAGCACTGAGGAAACTCGAGCTCTCCTGTGGGCCTGCAGACCTTTGATACACTCACAAGGAGATAGGGGTTTGGTTCAGAAGGGAAACCAAGAGACAGGGACCTTATTTTCGCCTTTCTGTGACACTGGCTGGGTATATGACAGGCCCTGCCCTGTCTGCTGAGCATCACTGCTGACAGCACTTGAACAAGTCACTGCTGAAGTTTTGTGGTTTAATGTGGTTTATTTTTGCTCTGTTGATCTGAAGCCTGCTGAAGTTCTGACCGAGACAGGCCCTGAGTTGGGGCACTGACTCTTTGAGAGCTTTCCCTGGAGGGAAATCACAGAGAGAAGTCATTCCCGGAACTTATTTAAAATGCAACTACAGTAACAGAGCTGCTCCTGTGACTCCACGGATCAATGGTGCCAGTAAGCAGTGATGATCCATCCCATTCTATTCTGGTGGACAGCACCCAGCCACGGTCAGTGTAAGCGCTCACTTATGAGCCAGTCTTCCATTTCCTTCATTCACAAAACTCCCCCTTGAATCAGAGTTTCTTCTCGCCTAAGACTTCCAACACAAGGGAATAATCTCTCTGTCTCTCCACATCCAGCTGTAAAATTTCAGTCCAGTCACATTACAAAACAGATTATGGCATTAAGCCCTAGTCTCTGCCAGGCTGGAGAGCAAGCAGCAAAGCGGAAGCGAAAGCCTCCTGCTTTAGCCAGGACTGGACGGCCTCTCCACCACGCTACTGGAGGGGCTGTGACGCCTAGCCCACACCTCCTGGGCAAGGGGGCATTTTGTGGAGCTGTATCACTTTGTCACAGGAGTTGGTGCGATACAGGTACCCTGCCCTGGTAGTTTGCCACCCTCCTTCCCTGTGCCCCAGGGCACTTTATCTTAGAAACTACTGGTACAAAGAGACTGTCCAGGCAGAGTGTGGAGCGCTTGCCACTAACCAGTTGCCCTCCTTAGTCTGAGGCAGAATCTGGGATGATGTCTGATGAAATATTGCCCATGTTCAGAATACAAAGGAACAAGTACAAAGACAAAGATCACTGCAAACGGCATTTCACCGGGGAGCAGCAATGTGTCCAACGGAAAACAAGTCTTGCTAGAATTGCCCACAGGAGAAAAGATCTTTGCAAATGAGCCATGCACGGTATGTGCAAGGTAATTATGTGAGACTTAATTAAAAGAACATTAGTGGCATTTCGATATTCATAAAAACGATAGTTTTAGCCTGTTGTTATGGAGGGATTATCTGATGCTCAGAGAAAAGCTGCTGGAGAACCTTTTCAGTTCATTATTGGTGTCTGTGTGAGACATGCAGAGCTGCTGAAACAAACCTCTTCTCCAGTTAAGTAGTACGCGGCCAACAGTCCTCCAATATAGCGGATGTTCACCTCAAACAAGGATGCTTCTCCGTTCTGAAAATACATAATGATATACTTGACTGCAAAGTCTGCACGCACAAATGGCAGCTAAGGGGAACAGATTGTAGGCAGATACTTAAGTCTCCCAGTCCTCACCCACAGTGTTACACAGGTTTTCGTCTAAGATCTCACAGCACTTTATTTGCTCTACAGTGACAGGTGGAGGCTGACGGGAAGAGAAACACCCAAACTGCCCATTTATCACCAGCTGACAATATGTAAATCAGTTAGGGCAGACTTATTATCCATTCACCCAACGCTGCCTTGGGTTATGCCTTGCAAAAAGCTGTGAGTTAGGTTGGGGGGAAAATTTGCCCCTTGAAATGCTTTATTTAAAGAGAAAATTGTACAGTGACGTGGAAAAATTACCTTCTCCATTTTCTTGTGAAGAGGGCACTGCATTAGATCGATATAATGCACTTCCTGCATTAGGCAGATATTTCTGTCATTCAAGGACTCACCCCAGTCTGCAGGCTCAGAGAGGATCACAGCCTACAGGGTGCTGCCTGTCAAGGGCATGCTTATGGAGAGACAAACTGCGTGACGTCCATGTGCCCCATCACCACCAACAGTAGACACAGACGGATATGGTTCGCTGAATCGCTCAAGAACCCACTCACCTGGAACAAGTTTTGCTCTACCTACTCAGCTGATGATCAGCAAATGTCAAAATGACTGCATTCAAAATGCACCTTTAAAAATAGATGCTCCTGGCCATTGAATCTACACGATAAACAATTCCTACCCTCACACAAATGCATAAAGCCAAAAACCAGAAAGATCTTCCACCAACACAGCACTTTCAGTGAGAAGGGCAAAGCAAAGGGGCACTTGAACCTCTGCTCTAGCCTGCCCTTTCCAAATACCTGCAGGTTACAAATCAGAGCAAAGCTTTCTTGAGATGATGACTGAAATTGCAGGAGACAGATCACGGCACCCAGTTTCAAACACAGCTTGTGGGCCTTGGAGTCCCTGCCTCACTTTTCTGGACTATTAGAGCTCCTTGTACAGAGCCAATTTTTAATTAATTTCCCTCCTTCTCTCCCTCTGCTGTGCTTTCTGACTCCACCGATCAATCCATAGCATTCATTCTTGTCTTTGCAGATCAATCTATTCTGCAAGCCAAGATTAAAAGCTTTTATGAAATCCAGATAAATTATCTCCCAGTTGATTTTGTCCCTTGTTTATCGATTCAGTAACGCACTGAGAGCATTCACCAAATTTATCAGATGTGGTCTTCCTTTTATGAATATATGAATGCTAGTCGTGCCCTCCCAAATGATGCTTCTCTATAAAGGCAGATGCATGCATTGTTCCCATGGGGAGAACCATTTTTCACAACAGACAACTAGGCTGGCATTAAAAAAAAAAAAGTTTGAACTGCACTCTGGTTTTAACATTCACCGTATACCACTGATGCGATCCCATCAGCTCTCCCACGAGAAACACAAGAGCTGGCTCGGAGATGAACAGTCAGAGCTATGGCAAAGGGCCTGGCCACAAAGTGAGATAAAGGACAGCATCCTTCATCTGATAGCACTGCAAGGCTCGTGTGGCATCCAGAGTCCCAGCAAGTCTAAATCTAGCTCTAAGCAGTGGCTAGGAAAGCCTTGGGGATCACAGAGAGGGAGCATCTCTGGTCATTTTTAGAGATTATGCCCTTCCTTCCAAATCTAGGCTCACTATGTGCTCCCAGTTTGCTTCCAAGGTGCCCTGCTCCCACAGCAAAAGTCTCAGTGATGACAAACCAACAAAGGGCTCAGTCAAGAAGATCAACATTTTCAATCTTAATGTTTAGCACATAAGAAGAAAAATTGTCTTGTCACAGGTGGACATCTAACTGAAATGAAACAGAACATGTTCTTTGATGAACAAAACTTCCTTGGAGTATCTAATGATTACAGCTGTCTTTATAACTCTGACCAAAACACAGAAAACATTAAACACAATCTCATTTTCAGCCAGACACTGAGAGTCTGATCTGGTGGCCCCTGGCTGGAACCCTGTGCCATCTACAGGCAGACGATGAGGTGAATCATCACAGTAGTCCCTTTGGCCTTAAAAAATAAAATCAGAATTGAGTGGTTTCTTCCCTCAAGACTTCAGAGCTCCCCTTTCCAAATGATTCTTAGAGAAGACTGTGATCAGAACTGGCCGAACACGCAATGTTTCTGTGACACTGACAGGCATTCCTAGTAGCTGACTCACCACATTCAAGTCAAAGCTCTTCTCCACCCACTTCTTTGCTTCTTGGAATTCCTCCTCGAGTTCCATGATGTACAGAGTATCTAAGGCATCCACCACCGTAGCTCCTCGAAGGCCTCCTGCATTGCAAACAGAACAATGTGATGAAGCCACATTCATGCAGTCTTCAGCTCTAAATCAATCTGCAGGAGCTGGGACAGGCAGCAGCTTCCAGTCCCATTTCTGGGGATATCTGGATGGGATCCAGACTGGCCATGGTCTAGGCTGAGAGCTTCTAACAGGACTTGTGAGCTCTGCTACCCAAAACAGGTTCCCTTGAAGAGGCCCAGTTTTCAAAGGCCTGACACTTCTGAAAAAAATACCTGAAGAACAGCTCAAGGTCTAGACTTTAAGACACCAGTTATTACTGCAAGCCTTGGCCTTGTTTTCCAGTTGTCTTGGCCAAAGTGGTGAGGCAATTCTACCCCTAATCTTTGTTCAGCTGTAAACTTAAATTCAGCCTTTTTCTAACTCACAAGCATAACCCTCTTCTGAGTGAGGGAAGAGAATTTTATTTTGATGGTGCAAGAGTATACAAGACAGGACTTTCATCATTCTGTCCTGATGTAGTGTTTGTTATCTGGGGCACAAAGTACTTTTGCACCATGCCATGACCCAGGGTTTCCCACTACCAGCACATGCACAAAACACAGCCTCGTCTGGCAGCAGAGAGACCAGAAACCAATCTCAGCGCATCCTGAACAGAGAGTGAGGGACTGTGGGGACAGCTCCCTCCCTTCGGCTAACAGAACAGTGCCTGCGAGCATGCTCGCCATTCTCCAGCAGACAGCAGTGGGACACACGCAGATGAAGCAAATGTCAGTCAAGTACTTGGACCAACTGTGTCATCCATGTAAAAAAACTGCACGCCAAGTGTTGTCTTCCGCTAATGGGCTATAGGAGAGCTTCCAGAGAGAGAGAAGGACATGGCATGCCATACCAAGAAAACCATACAGGTTGTGTAGACAGACAGTCTTGTAGCAGTTGAGATTAATTGAAACTAGAGATATTAACAACGCTGGGTTTGGAACATCACAGTGCTAGAGTTTTATTTCTATTGGGGTTCCCTAAAAGTATTCCTAACACAGAAAAGCAAAGCGTACGAAGCACATCGTGACTCAAACCCCTCTGTGATTAAGTCACTTTCCTGGGTAACTCAGCAAACACAAATCCTCATGTGGAGGATTCCAGTTTGGAATCATCATCAGTCATCCCTCTGTGGACGTAACACGCCAGGGACACAGGCGTGGAGCTGCCTCGGCATCGCCGTCAGCAAGCTGGATGTGCAGGCCCCCCTCCCACTCTGCTCAGCTGCAGCCACACTCCCACCCACCCCCTGACAGTCAGACCTCTTGGAGTCTCTGGCACCAGGGACGCTTGGATGAGATTCAGGTTTTGTTTCTGCAGGAGAAACTGCTTGTATCGGCTCTGTCCCTATCAGCTCCTTTTCCAGCACAACCACAAAGACTCACACGCACTGCTTATGCCCAGGGGTTTTCCCGAGACGTACTTCTGTTTGGCTCAGGTCAGTTCCTTCTTCTCACTAACAGACTTTAAAATACTACCCCAAATTCCCCCAGCTTTCCCAGCCTTTTATTGCATGCTCAGATTGGCTTAGCATTTTTGTAATACCTTCAGTGTTACTTCAATTCTAGTTCTGCTTAAGAGAGGAAAACCCAGCTGGATGCTCTGTCGAGGAACGACCGCGGAGGGGAGAGGAGGGAAAAGGTGAGTCATGTGTCATGAACCTTAAGACTTTGGTCTTTCCTTATTAAGGGAAAAAAGCAACCGAGTCTGATGTACATCATACCTTTTCCCCCGAGGAGAGGTGCTCAGATCCACCAATTTCATGCAGTGCTCATTTACGCTTTCAGCATTCCTCTCCCGTAAGAAAGGCATCCTGCCTTATTTTGTTGATGTTACAAGATTGCAGTTTTGACACTTTTCAGCCAGTCAGCACATCATCGCTTTAATAAAAACCCAACCAAGACTTTACTGCTCAACTACAGATTGCTGGCTTTCGGATGCTGTCTGCATCAAAAACAGGGGCTGTGGAAAAGGGATGAAGGCAGCAGAGACAGCCTCTAGAAATCCATTTATTCCTGCAGGCTTGCGAAATGATCATCTAACTGGAGCTATCTCTGAGAGTGCAAGAGATGGAGTCAAACAGCCACTAGATCAACTGGTGGGTTCTAAAAAACAACTGAGCTGATGTTTGTATGGCATGTTTTCCTAAAGCAGAGACCATGAAAAACAACATAATCGCAGTCAGAGCTGCTTTTATCAACCTTAATGATTCTTCAATATTAGTGATTATGTGATTTTTATACACTTTCCTATTAGCAAGGAGAGACACACCAGCTCAGAGCAGCACGGATACAGGCAAAACATTTTAAAAAGAGAAGGAAGGGCAATGCTGCCTGAGGCACAGCCCATTACTGTGATATTCTGAGAGTAACACCAACAGGCTCCATTTAATTTGATGATATAATCCACAAAGCCTTTCATAATCTGCAGAGAGACAATGAGAAAAGTTGCATTTGTTCAAACTAGACAGAGACCAAGAGACAATAAAGTTACAATTTTCTGGGATGATTAACTGAAGGGAAAAATACTGCTTGAACTTACAGAGCCTTTTATGTTTTTAGCAAGTAACGCCTTTAAATACACGAATTGCATCGGGGATTAGGAACATGCTCGCATCTTTGCTAAAGCACAGCTCGGAGTTGCTTAGCCTTCCTCTCCTGTATTTGACAAAGCGGAGGGCAAACCTTGCTTCCCCGCTGGTTTGTTTTTGTGTCATTTTAAACATTTGTTTTAAATATTCCCCTAAACACTCTGTATCTGAAGAACCGCAGGCTGTATGCTTTGTACAAGGGTCTTGTTGATGTTTCCTTTCTTCTGCACCACCTTTGAAGCAATTGCAAAATGCATGGCTGACTTTTTTCCCTGCAGCTAACAAAGTCTATCGCAATACCAAGACCTACCGTGGCAGCTGCAGCCGTCTCATGAGAATGGTAGAAAAGAACCTCCTGGCCCTCCACAACCACGCAGAGAGCAAACCAGGCATCAGGACTTCACCATCTCTGTCATGTGCCAGGACAGAGAGGACAGCTAAGCAGGACCCTGACACCCCTGTGCACACTGGCGTGTTACTTCATTGCTACAGGAGCATCTTCTTTCCTTCCTGCTCAGACTTTGCTTCACCAGATCATGGCAGAGCTCGTGATACAATGTCCAACGGCTCTGATTATACTCAGCTGTCAAAAGACGGTGCTATACATATCCCAGCACGTTTATGGCAAAATATATGCACCCATTTATAAAGGTGGTGATATTTGCTTGACATGCTGCTTATTTTGAGAGATGTTAAAAAATAATCACCTTTCCAGATCTACACATTATAATGTCAGGGATATAATCAAAGGGGAAGCAGCTTCAAAAGGAAAAGGAATCAAACCCCCACTCTGTCACTTTTGACTCTTGCTGACACTCCCCTCTCTAAATTACTGGTTTCAGCCTCATTGTACTCTCTCTGAGTGAGTTTTAAAGTAGAAACCAAGAAACCCTCAAAAGAAACCCTTCTGAAAGCACCCAGAAATGGTAGCAATGACTTTTAAGTAGGACTCCATGTCTGAGATTCTACCTGTCTCCACAAATCTAAGGCCCTGTGTGCTATGCAAAGCGCCTCCTGATCCTGCTGCAAAACTGGCTTGGAGTGGAGATACACCTCGCTCAGGAGAGGCAACGTCACTTTGCTGATGGCCAAAAGGGAAGGTGGGTCTATTGGACTCAGCTCTGGGACCCACACCAGCTCCTACACTGCCCAGTGAGAGCCCACAGCCATTCTGAATGGGAAAGAGGAACCCTCCACTGGGACCTCAGGCAGAACGCAGGGGTGCTTGTCTAGGAGCATTTCTAACTCAAGGACGTCATGGAAGCTCTCGTGACAGCATGCAGCAGGGCCTCTGCCTGGAGTTTCATCTGTGAGAGAACAGCAGCACACCAGAAGCAGCAGCTCATGGTAGCAATACAAAGTTCATCTCTTCTTGAGCTGAAGGAGGGCCCGTACCACTCCGTCCCAAGCCACAAGTGTATTTGCTCTTTTGTGCATGAGAAGAATGGAGACATCCACGTAGGCAACAAGGCTACTCTGTTCCTATTTCCACCCACCCACAGGAACAAGAATCCACCCACTCACTTGTGAACACTGCCACAGACCTCACTAACAAACATCACATTAATGAACACGGTGCTTGTGAAAGGTGCTGAACGGAGCGCTCCACGGAGAGGAGATGGCGTTGTACGCCCACCGTGCCCCCACGGCCTCAGTGGGAACGTGCCTCAATGCCTGGCTGGAGGAACAAGACCATTCAGGCAATACAGTCTCAGAAGGGCCTTAATGGGCATGAATAGCACTGCTATCTCTAAAAACCACAGACAAAGCTGTAGCAGCTTGTTCTAGTCTGGGGTAGATAACCAGCACAGAAGGGCTCATTCGTTTCTCCTGTCCCTGACTCGTCCCTGCTGCCTGCCAGCTTAGGGGTTTGTTAAAGCCACTTGCAGCACAAGTTTGTAAGACAAAACACAATTCCAAAGGCTCATTAGGAGGTTTAACGTATGTTCACCGGGCCAGAGGGAGAACGCTTTGGAAGACATATGCCATTCTCAACAACCGAAGGAACCAACAGGTACTGAAGCCTGCCAGGCTTCCGGGGAGCTGCCAGCCAGGCTCCTCCTGCCAGGTGAGGGGCATTTCTCTCTGAACCTGCTGCAGGGCACAGGGCAGAACACAAGAGCTGCCCCCACAGCCTGGGGCTCCTCTGACGCCAATACTAAGATCTGTATCAACTACGAGCCCACGGACTACGGGCAAGAAGTGACAGATGCGTGGTCCCGATCATAAGCTGAACAAGGACTGTAAAGGGTGAAAAGCTCTGAGTCAGGCGAGTGGGGAACCTACGAGTCACAGATGGGGCACATGCACAAGATTCACCCGTTGGCACATGTCCCACGGCCCTGGTCTCCTTCAGCATCCCGGCAAGACTGTGTGGAGGAGAAAAGAGAACAGCTTTTTTCTCAATGTATTGTTTAGAAGGCCATGAGGGCTGATCAAAGGTGGAGAATACCTACCCTACCACCTGCCAAACGTGTAAGGGCTAATTAAGGCTTAAAAAGCACTGCAAAGCACCAAGCAGGGACTAAGTATAACTGTGGTAACAATCACAACTGCTGCTGCATCTGTGAACTTCCTTTTAGCTACCCATTATCTGCAAATCCAACCCACCAATTTAGGCAGAAACAGGCCAATCAAACATACCAATGTCAGGTACACAACAGAAACTGCACGTTTGATCATTAGCAGAGTAATAAGAGTTTACATCCGACTTGCTGAAGCTTTCATGAGCCACCTCATCCACATGTGAAATTCAACTGATGTGAACACTTTGCATCTGCTCACGTTTACAGCCCAGGCTTGCCTGGGAACAACAAGGCCACAGGTTGCTGTCAGGCTAGAACATTGATCCAGGCATTGCTCACGCAGCACCCCTGAGCTCCCCATTAGAAAGGGCCCAGAGGACAGGATTACATTTTTTAGGACACAGTCTTCACATCAAAGAATCGTCTTTTATCAGGAGATTGTGACATTATCCTGGGTTTAGCTCTCCTTCAGTCTCTGTGGGAGCTCCACAGAACAGAAGACAGTCACATCAGAGAAAGCTGCAACTTTTCATATGGCTTTCTGCAGCCAAGGTCAAAACCTTCAGCTTGGAAGAACCTCTGCCTCCACCCTCTGCACCCTGCAGGCAGACAACAGCAAGCTGAAACGCACAGTACTGGGCAGACTTCTCTTAACAGCAACTACATGACTGATGAGTGAGCAGGGACTGAAGGAAAGGACAAAAATTAGGAAAGGAAAGGGAAGAGGGACAGAACCAGACTATGAAGAAAGAAAAACGAAAAACAGAGAGACTGCAGAGCACTTGCAAGAGCATCTAGGATATTTTCAATGTGTTCCCTTGGCACCAGAAAACAGACTGTGGTTTTCGCTGTGCTCAGAAAATGGTTTGTCTTCCTCTGCTCTGCTGCTGCTCTATCAGTTCAAACTGCTAAAGTGTTGCCCATAACCGAGGAAATCTATCAGCCTTCTGGGCCGTGGAGCCTGAGCTTCATGCCATCTTTTCAGTCTACCCAGCTGCCGTTAAAACAAAGCCCCATCACACTCCTTCCAGGGGGAACAGGGCCTGGGGTCTGTCAGCTGCTCTAATAAGGTGTCAGTGACTCACTGACAAGAGAAGAGACAATAGTTAGGCAACAGAGTGACTCACTGGTAACAAAGCACTTACCTTCATCCCATCTCAGAGGGTTTATATTAAGTAGGATGCAGAATAACAGGCCCAAAGAGAAGGGACAGCCAGTACAGCAGCTTTCATTTCAGGACCAGTCTCCAGAATCTCATAAAATACCCTCACATGCTTGCACAGGTGAACCAAGCCCTCGCTATTCCTTCTGGCTTTTCCAGCTCCATTCCTACAAAGTCCAACCAGCTCTCCTACCTGATGGACATCACTTTCCAGTTATGCTTTCAGGGATCAAAAAGTACCCCTTTGTCAAAATCAGTTTTGTGGATTTTTTTTTTTGGGGGGGGGGGGGGCGGGGTTTGCTTTGGTTTGGTTTTGAGCTGGAAGTTACTCAGACTCTCGGAAGCAATTTTGGCCAAAATGAAATACCTCCTTGGGGTGAGGCGTTTACAGGCTGGGGACCTACCTGTTCAAGTCCTTTTGCTACCAGACTTAGTACGCAGACCCACACCTGCTTCTCCCAATGGCTAAACAAGTGGCCAAACCCCAGGACATATTCAGCCTCCATAGCTCAGCAAATGTTTGATTTTCTAGACAAAGTGGAGCAGCTGTGATGGGAGGGACAGAGAGAGGCGCCTTCCCTCGCTCCCCTCTTCCCAAAATAGCCCACTTGGAGTATCACAGGCCAGATATGAGACTTGAAGGGCTCCCAGCTGCAAGCCTGTCCCTTAAGAGTCTTTAGAAAAGCTGTAAAAGTGATGCTTCAGCAAATGAGTAGCTAAGAGTGGGGTCTTTAATAGCCCTCTTCCTCAGGAAGGAAAAATGCCTTTTACCAGTGGCTCTGCCTTACTCCCACAGCCACTCTGTGTCTGGGGAGCCACACTTGCAGCTGTGTGATCTAAAGGGTGGCTGCCCTGCTGCAAAGCCAAAATGGCACATACATCACAGGCAATGAGGCAGTCTCCCTGTCTCAACTCTCACCAGCTTTGCTATCAAGGTGCAAGGAATAATGATGAATTTAGCGTGTGCCTGGTTGCGCTGCCTTTGCAATGCTGGAAGAGGTGCAAGGATTCCCAAGCAGCAGGAGATAGAAGTATCTTTACCAGCTTTTCAACCCCATCTCCCTGATGTCAGAGTTTAGCTTGAACAAAATTCTTCTTTGTGGCATATCACCTGCGCTTAGAGAGCCACGTAACCCTGCTGTTGCTGTTATGCTGCTGTTATGAATTGTCTGTCAGAGGGATGGATGGAAGCCCAAACTAACCTCATCAACACACTTCTTCAGCAGGCCGTGCCTAAGCATTAGAGCAAGCAAAGAGGTTAAGGATTATCATCTCTAATGTCACAGAGACAAGACCCAGGGGGCCTGGTCCTGCCATTTGGCAAACAACCCTTTATGAAGTTTCTCAGCGAACAGAAACCAAATCCTTCATTTTCAACAAAGCCATTTAAAAAATCTGTACAGTAATGCATTGTGCCAATGCTTAAAATGAACAGCACAAGTCATTAGGAAGCTATCATACTTAATCTTGCATATAGCAGGACTGTTTAAATGCTACAGAACAGAGAGTTTCAAATAGCTTTTTGATAACTTTAATAACCAAGTTTACAACTGAAAGGCAAGAGTGAAAGGGGGAGGAATTTAGATCAGTGCAATGTAAACCTAGATCAAAAATGAAAGGTCTTGACTCCCACTGTTCTTATGTCAAATCATATTTGTCAAAACAAAAATTAGTGCTGAAATCTTGTTTAGAATAAAAATTAGGATGCAGTTTCTATGAAACACGATGAATTTGTTAACTGTTGAGGCACAAAAGACTCCAGTTGTTACTAGTTATTTAACTTCACCTCTTGGGGTGCAGGCAACGCAGGGCAAAACAAGAACTGAAAACACCAAGATCCCTTCTTCTGGTTATGACGGTACCAAAGGCTTCAAAAGATTGAACTGGCTTTGATTAACATCAATGCCTTGTTAAAACAGGAGTTTGAAAAGCGACCATCTCCGAGTGCTGCTTTTCTTGTTATTTTCGGTTCTTTTTCTCATCGACAGTGCTTGGAGACCAGACTGAACTTCTGACACTTATCCAGAGATTTGTGCGAGAAGCCTGGGAGCTGGCTGAGACCACGCCACCAGACAGCTTCTGGGTGGTGGCATGCTGTCGAATTCTGGGGGGAATCTACATACAGATTTTTTTACACAGCTCAGGATTATCTTGGCAACAAAGTAAACTGTGAAAAGCATTGCACAGTTGCTTGAAAAATCTGCTTTGCAGTGAAGATTTGCCAGTCCTCTCTGTGGAGGGCTCTGGGTCAGGCAGAACAAGTGGTTGGGAGCCTGGAACTCCTGAGATAGGATCTGGGTTTAGGCCAGGGCTCCCTGCCTGCTCTGAGCCTTTGGTTCTTCTGCCAGCAAAAAGCAGGAGGCATTTTTCTCTAAGTTTATAAAGAAAAACAGTTTAAATAAAGATAACGTGCTGGTTAGAGAAATAAAGAGATTTAAAAATCCACATTCAGGGAAAGCGACGCAGTGTGCCGATCAAAGTTTTAGCCTGTTCTACTCGGTACCACCCACAGCAAGACAAGAAACAAGTCAACAGACAGCAAGGCACACGCTACCCCTCTGACACCAAGCAAGCAGCCGCTCGTCTGCTGGCCTGTTCCCCAGGCAGCTGCTGTCTCGCCATCTCTGTTCGTCACATTAGTTTATGCACCACCATCTGACCTGGCTTTTCTGTCTGTTCATCCTAAGCACCTTGCACTAGCCATTCATCTTCCCTCTGGAATGGCATTGCTGGCCACACAAAACCACTCCCACCAGTTTATTTTTTAACTTTTCCTTTCCTAATTGTCTTCTAGCATGGAAACCTTACACTAGGTATCAGTACTGGAAGATACAATCCAGCTCCAGAAGATATTCTCGAGTAGAAAGACAATCTGCTCACATTACAGGTAGCATCAAGCCAGCTACCAGTGATCTCTAGGACAGGGCTGGTACTGTTTGTTCAGCTGACATAAATTAAACAGAAAATCCAAATGAAACCAGCAAACAGATTACAAGCCTTTTTAGGAAGAAAGAGAATTTCTCAGTTAAGTCTTCACAATTGCCTCATTACAACCCGGTCCTTCAGCTGCAGATGCAGCCTGCAAAGCCAACACCACCAGACCAGAGTTACAGCCTTGCCACTGTGTCTTATTTATTGAGGTTTTTGTCTCTGAACCTGATAGCTGTAATACAGAGTAACTTTACTCCCTTTATTTAAGGTAAACTAAACAAATTACATCTGAGCAACAAGGTAGCAGTAGAGAGAGATAAAGGGGACAAAAGAGTAGTAGTCCAAGAATTAGAAAAGATCTATTTCTTTTCTTATCAGCACATTCTCCTGCAGACTGAAAAAAAAAAAAGTCCATTAGCTTTTGAGCAACCTCATTTTTCTTTGCTTTCCAAATAAACCACTGCACCTACACTTCAGGGACTTCATCAGAAAACACTTCATACCCAAGGTTATTTTCCCATCTTCTTCACATTAATCTGCCTCACTCTTGTCTCCAGATACTGGTCAAAAGGCCCCACACCCCAAGCACTCTCCATCCCACGCACGCTCCACTGAGGTACAGGGCAGGGGTGACTACGCAGCAGAGCAGAACCCACCTCACCGAGCCCCTGGCAGCTCACAGGCAGCTCTGTCCTCTGCTCCCATGCCAGCCCCAGCTGAGTGCGGCATCGATGCAGGGTCCTGGGGCAACACACTGGGCGCTGCCGTGGCTCCCAGCTCACTCACTGCACCAGTCCTGGCTGGCTTCAGGTTCTGCTGTCTCTGGCACTTGTCCTGCCCCGCAGACGGTCAGCAGGGGCAACAGACATGAGGACGACTGTGCCAAGCCCCCCAGATCCCCACAAACAGCCTCCATCACCTCCAGACACAAACCAACCTTGATCTTCAGACTTGGCATGCCTGATCTCTTCCACTTCATGATTCCTGAAAGATTTATCTCTGGTAGCTAACAGAGTGATGACCCTGCTTCACAGGCAACCAACTGGCTACCAACGTCTGCAGCTACCAATTATTCGATCCCAGAGATGCTCATTTTCTTGCAGTTCTGGAAGAAATACTTAGCGGATCCATCAGAAACCCGTGCATTTTACTAGACACAGGGCATCACTCAAGACAATGCCAAGGTTACGGCCACTCTATAAGCTTCATACCTAAATAAACTCAAAGCCTAGTCCTATACACTGTAGGGTGGATAACGTCATGCTTGCCCCAATTAAGGAAAGGTCAAAGTGCTGATCATTCCATGAAAAGATGCTTAGAAACAGGAGAGCAACTAATCCTGCAGCACGCGGCTTGGAAGAAGCAGAGCCCTTGGTACATCAGACTGTGCAGAGAGACTAAAAGGTAACGCAACCTTGAACGAGCCGTCTGCCAAACAAGGATGACCCAACCTTCCACCTAAAGGCAAGGCATTTTGACGACTGGCATTAGGGAGATCGTGCAAACTTCTGGCCCACGAGATAGCTCAGTCTGGTTTTTGTTCTCAACAGGAGCGATCTTCCGAGTTCATGGGAAGTGATAATGAATCACAATTCCACCTGCACTACACAATGGGTGTCAGCATATGTGCTGCACAGTTTCTAGGTAAATCTGGCATCACAGAGAAGCATCTTGAAGTGTTGGCTTTTAGGTTGCTATGATCACATTTAATACAGAATGTGTTCCAGCTGGGGAAGAAATAGCTTTTTTGGATTACAAACCACTCATGTTTTTCAAATATCAATTTCCCCTGAAGAATTAAGTCTATCATTCAAACTGAACTAGCAGTGGCAGCTCTCCCCTGAACAAGTGATGGGTGAGAGAGAGAAAAAGAGAGTTCATGCTCATTTAGGAATGTGGCAAAGTAGACTGTGTCTGGAGGAGATCGGGCTGGTGGGAACAGGCTAGCAATATTCTTCTTATGCACCAGAAAAAAAAGAAAAGGGAGGTGTTCAGCATAAAAATGAATTGCTTGTCACAGTAACAGCCCTTCAGATAGCTACTTCCTTCAGTGGAAGGGAAGAGAAGATATATGATAAGCACCTACTGCCAACTGACTCTTAAGTATTTAACACTTGGCAGCAGCTTCCCAGTTTAATCCTCTTTTCCCCAGTTTCTCCAACCACCTCTCATCATTTAGCAATCCTCCAACAACAGGCACTGTCCTATCACTGCATGACTCCAAACCTCCTGGAGCTCAAATCAAACTCTTTCTATGTGAAAGTGTCATAGAGGAGGAAACGTTTGACTGAGCCTCAGGAACACAATCCTTAATACAGCAGAAATACTGCAAATCCACTCTCCATGTGCATCCAATCTGGCTCCCATGACACAGAGATTCTATTGCAGGCAGACCATGTCGGCTATGGAGAGATCAGCAGAAAATTGGAAGCAATAATCATTCAAATGCTCCTTCGGGAAAGAGGTTTTCTCCTTTGTTTGGGCAACAGGGCTCAAATGTCACTGAAGCAGAGGTGATTATTTCTGGAGAAGACAGGTAATTTCACAAGTAAGGAGTAATTCTGGGAGGAACAGTTCAAGAAGGTTAAGCAGGAGACAACAGTAGCAATACTGGTGGGGCAAAATACTGCTGGACTCTCCTCTTCTGGATGTTTGAAATTAATTTTAGTCTGGTTAAAAGTAATCTGATTATATACTCTTTATTGTTCCTCCACACACCTCCTCGAGGACTTGCATCATGTAATGTGAGGGGTCCCAACAGGCCTATTAAAACAAACACACATGTCCTAACTAAAACTATTATCCATGGACTCCGAGAGATATAGGTAGCAGTTAATGAGCGGAGACTGCTAATTCATCTTAGGATTCAAAGGAGAGATGCTGCATTATAATAATCAGGAAGAAGGTGCCCTTCTATCTTCCAAGCACACTTCCCAAAAAGCAGCTGTGAGAGATGTGTTATGACAGCACAGGAGAGCAATGCAGCTTGTAACTCGAGACGGCATTTTTCCCTCAGCAGAGAAGATAGGCTCTGGAGGGGCTTTGCAGCACAGACAATGCATTCTAGTCTGGGTTATAAGACTGCTCATCCCTGACGTGGTTTCACCCATAGTCCAGACAAGCAAACATCACCTCCCATAGCATGTTCACAGAAATGACCTGGTCCTTAACACAAGCCCAGGTGTGAGAGCAGAATTCAGAGATACAGAAATGAAACTGCCCTTTGCCTCAAAATAAAGCTAATAGGACTAATTATGCTGTTCAGTATGCAACAGAATGGGAGGCGCTGGGGCTGCACACTTGCTATCAATCCAGACACTGCTAAGCACTCAGGTTACTGCTCGCAAGCTGAGCTAAGGTCCCTAATAATCAATGATGAAAGAATCTAAATACATTTTATTTGTGAATGTAATGGGTCAGGAGAATGCAAATGGTCCATTACCATGTCTCAGCTGATGAGCAGGAACACTTTAAGCCATGGTAACTCCATCACTTGGAACCATCTGTCCATATTCTTCCTTCTCTCTTCTATATTGTTAAAGTCACACCAACAAGACCCCGGCTGAAAGACTCCAAATGCTTTCCAGTAAGTTGCTTGACAGGATTAGATATCAAAATAATCTTAGCAAATTGGGAAAATAGTCTGAAATAATCAGGATGCAATCCAATAAGGACACACAACATATTTCACCCTGAGGGAAGAACAATGAACCATGAAGCATAAGGAATAAGCGGCTAGACAGCACTCTGCAGACAATGATACCAAGGCTACAGCAGATCACAAATTCAGCTCAAATCAACCATGTTGTAATGTTGGAAAAAGGAGAAAACCCCACCCCAGGATGGGTAAATAGTGTGTGTCGTGTGCAAGGCATGAAAGGGCTCCTGCAATCCACTCCGCACTGGCAAAGCCTCAGCCAGGACACGGACTCCGCTTCAAGAAACATTTGGCTCATTCGGAGACTTCAGAGGGGAGGAACGGCACTGAGGAAAAGGCCACAGAATGGGACCTACAATTAAAGTTGGAAAGGTCTGGGGTTGCTTAGCCTTGAGGGGAGAAGACCAAAGGGAACTTGGCAACATTTTGCAAGGACACAGAGAAATGTTGCAAAGAGTAAGATGGTAAACCATTCTGCACATCCACGGGGAGAGGCCAAGAAGTCACAGCTTAACTTTCCACAGGAGAGCAAGGTCAGACACCAGTGTAAGCTTTAAAACTGTAAAGCACTGAAGCAGAATGCCTGCAGTGACTTTCCACCATGGAGTAGCTTAGGGATGGCTTAAGAAGGGCGGGACTAAATGACCTCTCACTGTTCCTTTTTCATCCTGTGATTACTCACCAAGACGAATGAGAATTGCAGGTCTCCAAAAAGCCTCACGAAGATGCCCCTTGGAGATGCACCAAAGTGATTTTGAGGGAAGGAAGTGCTACATAAAATGCTGTCTGATGGCTTGATTCCCTGCAAACCCCCAAAGCTACCTTAGTGACAGAGTACATCACAGTTACAATTTTGGATGTACACAGAAGTCAGGAAATTAAAAATGCTGGTTCCCACAGCAACCAGGATGCAGCCTGCCAAGAGAGAAGGAATGTTCTAGCCTAGTCAAAACGTGTTAATTTTAATGCCTGAAGGCGACTTCCACTTCCAGATGCCTGAAGAAGGCCTCGGTGAAGTCAATGAAAGCTCTCTGCTCTCCTGTATGGGAAAAACTTGATCCTCAGTTTCTCCATCCCTGAATTACCTGCTCTTGCTTGCAGAATACAGCACAGATTTGAGACTGAAAATTAAGATGAGACAGACAAATCAAGGCTGCTGTGAAGACCATCACCGGGAATGCTGTGAGCTCAGATGACGCTACGCTTTAGTATTCACATAATTTGTGCTTTCCCATCCTCCAGCTCTGTGAAGAAATGATATTCCTATGTAATCATGTATTCAAATTAAAGCATTGGGGCAAGAAATAGGCGTAACTTAGGTGTTCTTAATTGCATGTCTGTATCAGAGCAAGGATATTATGGGTACATTGAAACTGGTATGGAAACAACCTTTGCCTTTAGAACTTTGTCTTGAAACACTTTCATTTCCCTGCACTGAGTTTTTTCTGCTTTTTTCTCTTAGGAGCTGCATATAAAGTGTGTTAGGGTACAGTAGATTTTTTGAGAATAAAACATCAGAAGAAGGATGAACAATTTTAGTAAGTCCAAAAAAATCCTCCCTGTTTTTCACACTGATGCCTCAAGCAAAGGCTAAGGGATTTTCTTGAACTTCCAAAAAATTCTCTCTAGAGACAAGAACAATCCTGAGAGGCTAAAGGAGAGTATTTTTTCAAAGTATAAAGGTCTTCAAAGGACAAATGCCTACCAGAATATTCTGAACACATAGATCCAACCTTGAAACCAGTGACAAATTTGAAAGCTGGCGTCCTATGGGATGACGTTAAACCTACTATTAAGTGAGATAAGACCCTTGTCTCGTCCCAAAAGGCAGCAGAGATGGAAAAAAAAAAAAATCGGAAACAAGTACCTGGAGAAATCGTAGAAAAGGAAATTCTGTAGCAGGAGCTACTCGAAATGCAGTCTCCTGAAGGCAAATAGAAAAATGTCAAAATCTAACACTAATCCAGATGATTCTCCAATGAGATACATAATGAAGGTGGCAAGAAACTTTAGCAGTAGCACAAAAAAAGATATGATAGAGCACTTAAGTTCTAAATGTGAAATCTAACAGAGCAACAGTTCTGAACCTGCCTAATCTCTTCAGAAGTTTCAAGAGTGGAAAAGGAGTGAATTAAAAACAAAGAAGATAAGTGGGTTTTTTGCTACACAGTTTATAGTCACCCAGCTCCTCTGAATAAACAACGGAAAAGCTAAATACAGAGGGATAAAGGTAAGAACATCAGAAGTCTCAACATATTTCCAACACAAAAAGGCACGGCTAAAAGTACATCTTTTAAATATTCTTCACTTGCTCTGCTTTTTTACGTAGGTTCTGGTAGCGCACGTCAGCAGGTGGGTTTGCGTCTGCAGCAGAAATGACGTAAAGCATCTGGTTGCAAATGGTGGCTAGAAGGCAAACGGCCTTCAGCATTTCCGAAAGACAGATTCTGACCAAAGCATGTAGTCAGGAGCTTCAAGTCTGGTATTCAGCTCTGCATATTCTGTGTTATTATCCAGTCGACTCGGAGGGGTGCCACTAAGATCCCTGGAGTGGATGCTGGATCTTAGTTCAAGCCAGCTGGAAGCGCCAACCTCCAACTCAGCCTTTGCTGTGGAGTTGCCACCAACGCCTCCACAACCCAGAGAAGAATCGGTGAGCAGTCCAACTACACCCACTCTCAGCTGGCTGCCTTTTAATCACACGCTCAATATCTCTGAAGATTAGACAATTATTTCCGCATAATTAGCGTCCGGAATGAGACACAAACAACATCCATAACAGGATGATTAAAAAAAATTTAAAAATAAATAAAAAAACCCAAGAAAAAAAAGCTTAAAGACAAGCTCACCGTATTTTGAAATACAGCCCCCAGAGTCTGAAAAATGGAAAAAAAAAGTTACAGTCTGGATTGTTCCCCTGTCTACATGGTAACGGGGCTGCTCACGCGTGGCTGGCTTCCTCCACACCGGTGTATGTTCTACTCCTGAGCATCTTGAAATGAGGTCCCAAAGAACACTCTCTAGTCACAACATCTCAACACGATTTTATTTCTTCTTCTGCTTTCATTTGCTACTTTAATGGCTGTTTTTACCTTTTTTTTTTTTTTTCTGTTTCCTTCTCCTCCATTTTGCTGTGCAAAGCAGTTCTGACAAATCCCAAGACACTCTCCTACTTTTAGGCCTCATTAAATTCAAAACTCTGTTCAGGGTCAATGGAAAGTTCATGAAACTCATGAGGAAGCCTGGGATGATTAATGGTTTTACACTGAGATAATGTGAAGTTTGCCCAGTTTCCTGCTGAAGACAGGCCCAGAGCAACCCTTGCTGTCCAGTCTCTGCAGCTGCCCTTTTATCTAAAGGGCTGGACGCAAACAGAGAGGCACCGGAACGTGCATCTGTACTTTGCATCTTAGGCCAAGGCTGTTCTCCACTGAATTTTCCGAGCTTATTTTTTGTTTTCCAAGATGTAAATCTCAGCTGAGGGGAGATGAATCTATTCGGTTCAAATAAATTTTTTTCAAGAATTGCTGCCACAATGGAGCTGACCAGGTCTAGCTCAGCCCCAGAACAAGGGCTTTGATAGCAAAGGTGTTTGAAGAAGGCCCTAGGCCACTATATGAGACATTAACAGTTTTTTTCTGTTTAAACTTTTAAAATGAGTATTTCAAGCTGACAAGTTACTGCCTGTCAGCTGAGCCACTGTAATAAGCTTAAATCTCTCTGTGTGACGTTTAGGGTTCGGTGGAGCCCTGATGTTCGAGCTAATGCTTGAAACAGCACATTTGAAGGAAGCCACCATTCTCAGCCTGACCCAAGGTGAGAGCAGAGCTGGAACGGGTCTCCTGCAGTATTAATGACAACCTTGGTGTCTGGAAGGAACGATCGTTGGCAGGTGGAAAGCAGGGGGAAAAGAAGAAACAAACGTAACAGGGATAAATGTCATCTCTAACATGAATCACGCAACCAATCTCCCGCGAGTTTGATATTCGGAGGATATCCTGATTCACTGCTTCCTGCTGACAGGAAACAAGTTTGTTGCTACAGATTTCAGTGACAGCAAAAGCCACGTCAACTCAAAATGCCCTTCCTGAAAACAATATTCAACTGAGTAACATTATGCATAAAAAACAAGATGATGATGCCAGGGAGCAGCAGTGTTTCAGCAACATCTTCATTACAATGTATTTTTCTCTTCAAAGAGCCCATGGAGCCAACCGTCTAATGTCATGTGCTATAGGCAGCAGGAATAATTCAGCATACAAATTCAGAGAGCAATTATTATTATTATTATTATTTTAATCACATAAAAGGACACTCCAGGGTTTTGTAATTTTGTGATCACAGGGAAAGAGACTCAGGCAGAACAGAAAAGCTGCACCAAGTGATTGCACAATTGGAGGTTACCATTTCTCTTCTGGTAGTTAGAATGTTGCTAAATTAGTATTTTCATCCAATTACCTTTCCCATGTTAAATATTCATACATCAACTCCTGTTGCTTCTAATTGAGGTGGGCACATTTCCTGCCTGCTGCATGGTTTCCTAGCTAAATCACTGATAAAGGAAGCAGCTATTTGGAAAATGTTCAGCTCAAGAGGCAAGATCGGGTGGCTGCAGGGACTAACTCTGGGACATGGAGCCTTTTGTGTCCAACTAGGCCCAGCACCCGAGGTGGCGGTCAGAGAGCACTCCAGCTGCTGCTAAAAGTTCCTGGGAAAGGAGCTTGGTGGTATGAGGCCAGTGGAGAGATGTTACTTGACTCTCCACCCAGACCAGAGCCTGGGCCGGGCACAGGGTCACAGTGCAGTGAGAAAGCAGCTGAGTTGCACTGCGTTTGCCAGGGAGAAACACCTGAAGGTTTCTGAATCTCAGGACAATCAACATGGTACTTTCTAGAGGCCTCTTCGTACGTATTCATGTGGTCACCACTTTTCTTCCCCAGCCACTTTAAACCCTTTTTATCCTGGAGAGCCAAAATAGCACTATTTCCAGGCAACTGAGACCAATGACCTCCTGTCTTCAAAACAAACCATCAGGACAGCTCAGGCCAAAGCCCGAGTTAAGTACACAAACACAGCCGAAGCAGCCACTGGTTTTCCAAGAACCGTTCTCCAGCCTGTGCAGACAGCCTGTGTACTCTGTCACCAAGCAATCAGACATGGAACAACATGGAGGGCCCTACACGAGGACAAAGTCTAAATGCCTTACATCTTTTAGATCCAGCTGCTGTCAGATCTTTGCCACCCAGTTCTGGTGACCTGGCTGTGTCCTAGATGTGACAGTTGTCACATGGATTCACATCAGATAAAGCTACAGAACCTCACAGTGATGCACAAACTCAGCATATGCCGAGAGAAGCAATGGCTGTGACAAGGCAATTCATAATTTTAGGCGTGATTTCAAGTGGGGAGAGAAAAAAAACGGGTGGAAAACTAGTTAAGGATTGCTATTTTTATACTAAAATTAATATACTAATGCAGTTAGGTGGTGAAAAATGACTGTCTAACAGCACAGCAAGGTTCCATATTTACTTGCTGTCACTGATTTCAGAGCAAATTGGCTCAGGTTATAAGTCAAAGAAGGATTTTTCTGCTGCCAGCGCTGCACACTTCAAGAGATATCTGAAAATCAGGCTTCTTACCTTATCATTGTTAAAAGACTGTGCAATCAAAACGTAACTGACAATTCAGCTGATGCATGAGCAGAAATAGATGCCAGCTCACTCTCCCATAGCTAGAGAAACTCTGTAAAGCTAACAGGATTTTAAAAACATTTTGTCAGAAAAATAAGTGGCTATGACAGACCCAGGGAGCGGGCAGAATAATAATTCAGCTATCTAATGCTGGATATCACAGTGACAGGTGCATTTCAAGTGCTGCGCTACATAATACGGTTGCCCTCTCCAGCAGCCTCACTCCGAGGAATTCAACACGCTTTGCAAACATCAATTAATTTAATGCTCACAACACCGAAGACAGGAATGCTGAGATGCTGGGGTGAGAAGGGTTAAAATAACTAGACCAGCGCTGGGAACAGAATACATACCTGGGGATCCCCAGCCTTCACCCTCAGCCACAAGCCCAGCCGTGCAATTTTTTTAAAACAGTTCTCCTAAACAAGCATGTTTGGGCCTGACTCTAACAGCGGCCAGATACTCTGCAGGTCTTCCTTGAGTTAGCTTAAGTGCAGAGAGAAATGTTGCAGATAATTCTGAAAACCCCATAGTTGTGCAGCCATTCACACTGGAACTTTGTGGTGCAGGTTTTATTCTACCAGAGCTCATGTCTCCACCCTAGTACTTCCATGGCATAATTTCCAGGGAAATCATCACACCTCTGAAATGGCTGCAAGCCTAAAACCTGTTTACCCCACTGGAGGGCATGGGATGGGATGTTTAGCATGGCACATCTTATCACAAACATCACAGACGAATAAATAATGCTTATGAAAGAACCACAGCTAGTGGGTTTAAGGAAAGGGCTTTCAAGTTGCCAGGATTATGAATGCAATCAGAAGACTTCTGTATAAATAAGCTATGTCCAGGACATGGAGGAATCTTGGTTAATTGATGCCTTAGGAACAGGAGGATCTGGAGAGCATCAGTCATAAGTAGGAACGTAAGACCAAGTCACCAGATCAAAGCCCAAGTGAGAGGAAACGCTGCTTTCCAGTGTATGTAGCAGCCTAGCACTTGGGTAGTGGGCAAGTCTGATCTCTGGCTATGAAGACGTACAGAAACTGTACAGATACTCTCCCAGGTGCGTAATGCCACCTTCCAAAGCAGAGGAGAAAGGAGATTAACTAGCGCGGAGATACAAGAGTTTTTCTGGCTGTGATTTTCCTGATATCAGGGCAGACGCTGGGAAGGGATGCTAGCTCATGGCTGTTAAGAGAAGCAGAATGCTGTGTAGGAGCAGAAGGTGAATGTTTATTTTGTATTTCTGCTTTGATTAGGGAGAATATTTGATAAAGAGCAGCTCCCTCACTTCCCCCAGGGTGAGGCTGCTAAACTGAAGGCTAGGCTACAAGTGAGCATCACAACCACAACAGGAGAATGTATCACCCTTCAAGAACTCGATCGCTCCTCATGCACACAAACATGCTTGAAAATAGCCTGAAAGAGGTTCCTTCCCTCCCACATGGAAGCAGCTGCAGAAAAATCTCAGCTTAATATTGACACCTCCAGCCTGGAGAGTACCCAATTTGCCTGCATTACATCTGTAGTTTGGAATAAAAACACGCATGTGACAGGAGGGGCAACGGGCAACAATGAAGAAGGCGAACGATGCCCTGTCCTAATTTCTAAGACAAGAGGGATAGAGGGCTGCAGCAACCAAGTGCCCAATGCTTCCGCTCTTTACCAGCCACAGTTAAAAGGAGGAAAAGCCAGAAAAGGCTGAAATGTACCATATAGCTGCTTTTCTGCAATTGCTGCAAATCCTTGTGCTCCAAAGCATTTTTCTTGAGAGTGCTCACCGGCATGCTACAAACAAGCATGAGTACTGCCAATTGTTTTAGCATGATAAATGCATTTAAGAGCTTTCAATATTTTTGTCTGTTTACAGGCACGCTCCCTGAGGAACTTTGACAAGCTTGTCAGAATGGAAAAGCTGCAAATCTTAACCTGGTGCTGAAGTTAATGCAAATTCTCAAGCAAGAAACCTGGGTATTCTTGGGGCAGTGAAAGAGGAAGGCAAAGAACGAACACACCCAAATCACTGCTCCTGACACAGTGAGACTGGGCAAGCACAGTGGCTGGTCACGCACAGCCTGCGCTAGTAGCAGGCACGCTTCCAAAACCGCTTCCCCCAGACACCCCAGCGATCGTTAACACAGCTGCCATGCAACTTACAGTATTGCACAACCAGATGCGAGTTAACTCTCCCAGTACTTCTGCAGGAACTAAAGAGACAAGTGTCTCATCTGGGGCAATAAAAGGACTTGATGGTGGCACCACAAGCGGAACACCAAGGTTTCTCTCTGTGCTGTGGCTAAACTAAAAGCCAGCCCTTCCTCTGTCACCTCCATCAGGGCCGTCTGCCCTTGCAGTCCAGAGGCTGAACAGGGCTGCTGCTCTTCAAAGTTTTGGCCATCCTAGAAGACATGTGACGCTATTTCCACCTTCAAATCTTCGCTTTCACACACATCTCGCAGCTCTCCAAAGCTAATGAGGCCTGCGTAGGAGGCCTCGCCACACAAAGCAGTAGATCTCCACATCTACTGTCTGAAAGATCACACCCATGTCATGTACCTGATGTAGAGAAGCACTGAGACACCTAGGGAGTGCAAAAACAGGAATGGGAGCGTTTTTTCATACTGTATTAGTCCAATCCCTTTGCCCTGAGGAAATAAAGCTCACAGATAATTTGCCCACTAAGGAACTCTGTTCCACCCTAATCTGGGCAACGGGCTCTGGGAGATAATCTCTGCAAAACAGAGTCCTCTGGAAAGAAGCCAAGAGACCTCTGCACAGCCAGTCTTCCCAAAGCAGGGGTGGGAAAGGGCTGCTAAAGCAGATTCTGCTGGCCTTCCTCCATCTTCTGCACCTTCTCACCACGGCACAACCTGTGCAGGCAAAGCCAAGCTACGGCAGAGTGAACAGAGCGGGGAAATGCTTGGAACGCAAATGAGGAAAAAGACAATTTATATCCCACAAAGTCAACAAGTATCCCACCAGAACAAGCAGGGGAAGAGCACTGAAATTATGTAAGTGGCTCACACAAAAAAACGTAATCTGCTAAAGAGTAAAATTATACAAGCCAGTAAGCACACAGTACAAAGAGCTTTTAATATTGATTCACTCACTCAATATTTCATGGAATTCACATCTTGCTCAACAGTGGAGAAATGAGAGAGAAAACGCTCAGTTTGGTCAGTTCCTGACGTCTACAAGCTTAGACAAATAGCAGCGTTGTCAGGTTTGGACTGACTTCATGTTTTAATAAAGACACTGGCTGGTTTTAGCACTGTTCTGATACACATTTGGTGCTAGATCTGTACACAGAGGTGATACAGGCTGGGCACTCTGAGATGCCTGCAGCAATGAGATTCCCAGCAATAGGATATGGGTAGGTAACCCCTAAGAGCTGTGTTGAAAGTCTCACTTCATAAAAATGGAAAGAGGAAACAGATCAAAGCTGTTACAGATACCTCACTGCACCGCAGAGAAAGGAACTGACGTGGACATGTGACCTTAAAAAAATGCAATGGAATTGCACTAGAATTGATTCAGAACTCACCAAACATGTTACCGATGTGGCCGTTCTTAGTCAGCGGTCGCAGTTCATTTTTTCCGAGTGCATATTGTTTGTAGTTATCCCAAGCAAATTTCATCATCTGTAAAAAGAAAAATTGAATGAAAGTACTTAACAGAACGGAAAGTTTTCTGAATTTTGGCTCCAGAAACAAATGGGAGTTTCCCATCCATGGGTTTCTCCCGGGCTGTACAAACCAAATGGGAATCTTAGAAAGGTGCCTCCATCTCTGAATTTCTGACCTTTTTTGCGGAGTATCACTATTTCAGAATGGTAATAAAAGAGGGCTAAAAATATAAGGCCAAAGATGATATATCCCTAAGTACAGAGATGTTACCTTTTGAGTTTTCGCAATTCTTTATGATAGCAATAATGAAACTTGGTCAAACTGCAAAACCACCCACCACCTGTCCACCTTGCAGCAGTTACACATACAACTTTGGCACTGCAGCACCACTGAGGTACACGATGCACTTCATACTGTGGTGAGCAAAGGAAGAAATTGGTCTTTGTTTAAGGACTGCATAGAAGTTTTCTTTCTATTCATTAACAGAGTACCTTCATAAAGGAGAAAGGGGAGATCCATGACATTTCGATATCTTCCTACCAAAACTAAAAAGTGCTTTCTTAAGAGAGTCCTGCAGATGGGCTGAGTGATTTCTGAGGAACCCCTTCCAACTCAAACGATTCTTCTGGGGACATCTGAACTGTCCTGCCCGAGCTCAGCACATTACCCTTTCCCTGAGGACTGCAAGGCAGTGAGTTTGTGCGAGTTCCAACACACACACACACACCAGCACACACCTTTTTCTGTCCTCCTGCCCCTTTGGCTCCAGCTGCTCGGAAGAATTAAACCTACAAGTATCCTCTCTGCAGCTAGCCGAGACTAGGACTTGTCAGCTTCTAAGGAGTGCCTTAAATAAAGCTCCCTTTTATAATCCACACAGCCTGGCTCTGAGCAGTTTCAGCCCCAGCATCACAGTGACCTGTACATTCTTTGATTCAATCCCTGGAAAAAAGTCAGATAACAAAGAGGAAGAAGGCGGCTTCAGAGAATCGACAATATTCTCCACCGCCGCTCAACAAAGATAAGAGTCTTCTAAAATGCTTCACTCAAGACATTTGAAGAAAATGACAGCTTAAAACAAATCATTCCTCCACGGAGTGCCCCTATCTAGTGTCTGCAACAGCATTTACTGCTCTATTTCAGGATCAGAATATGCAGGTTACTTTGGTCTGAAATTCCTACTGTCATTTCAGTTCTTACTTTTGTCCTTCCCTCCAGCTGTGCGTTTCACAAACCCAACGTTGCAAGCCTCTGGCAGTATCCTCCTTAATTAGCACACATACACAAAAAGCCACATCACCAGATCTCCCCCCCCCACACCCCTTTTTAAACATCAACCTTCCAAAGTAAAGTTTCACAGAGCTGGTGGCACGGACAAGGATAAACATTTGCTGAACTGATTGATAACATTCAGACTCCAACATCAACCAGGAGAAAGAATGTTGGACAAACAAATAAAGTCAACTTGAGTTTTAAAAACTCAGTGTGGGATGAATTAGTCACTAGAGCGCTCTGCTCCGAGGAAACTAAATAATGACCAGAGGGGAGAAAAAGAAAAAAAGGAAACCCTCCACAAAATTCACTCAAACATGCCTCAATCATAGGGTGTTCATTTTATTTTCGCTAGATCTCTGGGGTTTTTTTTTCAGTGGCAACATTATTATAAACGGGAAGATCTCATTCTTCATCAATGTAACAGGGCAAATCTTTAAGGAACTCCGGACTCTCTCCGACAGCACTGAGCGAATGCTTTTACATCTCCAAGCTTCATCCTGAAGTTTACTGCAGGAAAGACAGTGTTTCCATAAAGATAGCTTTCCCACAGTGAGCAATGAAAGGAAAAAGCTAGGCAATCTATTTGGTTCATTTCTCTTCTAAATCAGAGCTGAGGAAGGAGGACCCACCCTTCTGGCACATAGAGAGCCTGGACACAGAGAGGATGTGGAAATGACTATTTTATTGCATAAAACTCCTAACGTTGTAATTCTGAATCAGCCTCACTTTTAGCTGAGTAAGAAATTTAAAGTTATTATTTCCTTCCCTCAACTTTTTTAACCCCCTCCATTGCAGAAGGTCTGAAGTTTCTCTTCAAAGCATGTGAGAAACCTAGGCACCTCTGCCACACTGGTGCAGACGGCTCTCTCGGATCCAGAGTGCACTGACACCTCCATCACATGCAAGAACACTAACCCAGGTTTCCCTTCAACAGTCAGTTACATCCTACAAGGGACACCTCCCCTCCTCCTGCCTTCTCACACCAGCAGGGACTGCATGCGGCCTGCTGACAAACACCCCAAAGTCACTCACTTCATACAGGCCTCCTAAGTGCTATTTGAATAAAGGCTTTTATTCTTAATTTGCCTATTCAAGCATTTAAGCTGCATTTGTCACAGTGCTGCAAAAAGTTCCACTACAAAATGATTTCTTGCGCTGTGCTGGCTGCAGTGTCTTAAAATCTCCTTCTCTGTTCTGTCCTGAGCTGATAATCAGGCAGACAGAGGGTGGAGGAGATTGGATATGCTGCCTCGACATACTAAAGGGTTATCAGTTTCCCTTTACATGAACAAAATTTTGCTCACTGCTTTTAAACCCTACATATTTGGGAGGCAAGATGCATAACACGGTACCCTTCATTTTTCAAGATCAAGCTTTCCTCTCTCTGATGATGGGTCCAGAAGCAGCAACTGGAAAAGTTTAAAAGCCAAAAGCATCTGCGCCATTCTGCCCATTCTGGCTTTCTGCAGCTGTCTTTCCAATCCAAATTTAGCAGTTCAACTTCCAAACCACTAAGGAGATTCATCGAGTTTCTAAAAGTGGGGACTCCACATTTATATACCGCGTGGAGGACTGAGATGGAGCTTTCAGAATCTTTCTCTGACAGAGGTTCCAAATGCCGGGCTGAAACAGAACGGGTGCAGCTGAGAGGTGCAGACTGGAAGTTCACATAGCGAGGTGTTTTAAGTCAGCTTTCTGATGCGATGCCAAGGTTAGAAGTGAATATTTTATGCCATTCCAGTCATGACAGATCACAATACGTCAGCATTAACATTATGCCATTATAGATTTGAAAAATGGCATCAGAACCACAAAAATTATGGAAATAGATCCATAATTTTAGATTTTGTTCTTACCAGTGTGCCATCTGCCATCTAATAGACAATTATCTATTTGGCCCTGAAATTCTAATCACCCTGCCTTTCAGCTAGCAGAGATTATAGCAGAGACTTCCAGATTTATAATCAAATTTGTCAGATTGCTCTTTCTTTTCTACAATCTGCAAGCCACTTTTTACATTTGAGAGTTTCAGCTACCCAGCTAGATGATTATATATTAAAATCAACTACAAGTAACTAAACTGAATTCTGAAAACCCGCACTATTACTTTCATCATTTGGACCTTTCTTGGGCTTTGCTCCATCCAAACCCAAAAAAGATCTTGCTCTCGAGCCCACGCATCTTTCATACAGGCAGCAGCCTGCAGCCACGCAGAGCGTGAGTGCGAAGTCCTGCACCAAGCTGTTCGCTGGCTCAGGGTCTTCAATCACGTCTTTGTGGGTTCACAACACTGCAGTATTTAGATTGCATGAAAACACTGCAGTACAGGGCTGGGTTAAAAATGCTTTCAGCTTATTTTTTTTATTTAAAGGATGCAAATATTTCTATGCAGAAGTCAGCTTTATAAATACTCTTGTTTAAAGTACTGGGCCAAAAACTATGTGATTATGTCCCTTCAAATACTGCTGCAGGAAATCATACAAGTATTTAACATTTCCACTGATACCCTAAACAGGCACATCACAGCACCTACACCGCTACCACGGCTTTGCTCGTTCTCTCCTTGCTGTTTGCTCTTGATGTGTCTTAACCCAGCAAGAATTCTTACTTTTTCTGAGATCAAATATGCCAAACAACACAATAAAAACCATCACTCCAGACTCAGTAAATAAAAGCATCAGCAAAGCCGGTCACCCTCCCTCTCCGGGCTCACTGTGACATACTACAGGAGGGCACCGCTGCTCCTCGGTCCGGCAGTGCTTTATGAGGCCGCCCAGGCTGTAACACGGGAGATATTGAACAGCTGGGGTTTGTAATTTCTGCGCACATGTACCACAGTCTTGATTCTCAGAGTCCCATCGCTTCACTGGCTTTCAGCAAACCCGAGGTCACAGAAAATCAGACTCCAGTGGAAAGGCAGTTGGGAAGAATTCAGAACAAAAAGGCATTTAGCGAGTTCTGTGGTCCCGACAACGAAGAAACAGGGCTCAGGATAAAAACGCGACCAAGGGCGTGTTTTCACTCTGAAGAGATAGGCAAATCTGATGTTCTTCTATATACGTAACAACTAAATCACTGAAAATCCCTGGGTTTATGTACTTGCGAAAAGCAGAGAGATGAGAGAAAACCAAAAAGAAAAAAATCCCTCACACCATCACTTGCCCTCCATTTGTTACCAGGGAAGATTTCAAAATGCAGAGCATTCCCAAACAGCTATTTGATTAGTTTTATCCATCTAGGCTGGGATAATTAGTAAATGCTTAAAAGATGAAATCTAAATATACCAACCAATCAGCCCCTTTCAAGAACTTCCAGGGAACATTACACAAAGCCATTATCTTCACAAGATACCCACTTCTGTGGCTGTTTAGCCTCCTTTCTTCAACTCCCCTTTAAATATCTAACTATTAAGCTATCTAAGAAATTCCCAGCTTGGGTTTAAAAAAAAAAAAAAAAAAAAAAGGATAGTGGTGGGTGTAATTTTAAATATTTCTTCCTCTATCGTATTTCTTATTTGCTTTTTCCCACCTCAAGTTACCAGACAGGTTTCTCTCCCTTTCTCTGCAGCTGGAGGAAGATTAGTTGTCATATCAGTTTCAAAACTAGAACCCGTTCTTTCCCATCTCTAACCTTCTTGCTACCCCAAAATAGCCCTGTTCTAGTTTGGATTTTTAACCTGCACTATAATGTCATATATTTTCCCCAGCTGTATAAAAAATAATTTGCCAGATGACAAGATGCAGAGAAAAAGAGGAACCAACTGTCAGGCTTGCAGACAGGGAAAAAGTCTGCCTGAACTCATCAGGATAAGTCATTTATATTCAGAATAACGGATGGCATTTTTTTCTAATCAGACTTGCACACACTTGTGAAATTCAGGATTGACTGCGGGAAAGGTAATGAAACAGTAACATGTTTATTATCTGTTGCTGTTTTTAATATTATCACATTGAGATATAAATATCCATACAAACACCATGGCAGAATGTTACAAAAAGGCTAGAATTTATTTGAAAATCTTTAATATAAAGCTGAGCACCTTCTCAGACTACCTCTTTGGGACACTGTTGTTAGAAATGTTTCTACGTAATAGCAAAATAGTAGCAAAAAAGCTCTGTGTTAGCTCCAGTTGATTGAGAGGTTCCATTTAGACAGACACTAATATCCACAGGCTTTTACTTGGTGGGTTTAAAAGCCTGTAACTCGCAGAACAGATAGTGCTTCAGCACATGAAAGACGTTACCAAGCAACCCACAGAAACGGACACCAACATTGATAATCCATTCTAAAGTAATTACATTTTATAATTAAAGATTACAGTAAATCCAATAGATCCCAACAGGAACTGGAGCAATTTAGACACGCTAGCTAACCTGCCTGTTTCATAGCATCCACGTTAGCTTCTGCCTTTGAATAAAACATCAAGTGAACTGCGGAGATTTTCATTTAACAGGCCTTCAAACTGCTAACCATTACAGAGTGCCACCCTTGTAAATGTTAATCTAACATCACCTCATTTCTCTAATTTCAAATAAAGTATCATTCTTCTTTCACCTGATGGTAAAGGAGTGACTGCACATAAAATCTGAGTCTGTTACTACCAAATGAAAGCCCTGTCAAAACCCAGCGAACACAACCTCATCGACTCCAACAGGACAGGTATTTCTTCTCTGCTCTCCATTCCTGACCCTCCTCCTACACCCGCTGGGCAAATTCCACTGCTGTGTGCCTCAGCGTATCCATCTGCAACACAGGCCTCAGCCTCTTCCAAGAGCACTAGGCTCTTGGAAACAACCAAAGCGTATTAAACAGTGTGGGACCAAGTTCGCTTGGTGAATTTGTGCTCCATATTCTTTCACGCAATGATCTTTCAGACACAGAATCATTGTGCATGAGACAGCAGTGGCAGATTCAGGGTCGAAACTCAACGCCTCTGCACGCACTCAGCGCAAGCAATGACTTAATATGGCAGCGGGAATGGCGTGTACCTGGGCAAAGTCCCCGACTCGGGAGAGGATAAATTATTCTGCTGCAGCTGCACCAACACAGTAACACACCTCTTAGTCAGAAAGGTGATCTGTGTCAGTGAACACTGGGGTTGCACGCACCACCGTAACGGGGCAGGAGGTTGATTAGCCTCCCAGAGAACACAAGACTGATTCCTGCTGCAAACCCACTTCCTCAAAAGCAAATTTCTGCAAATACACCCTTTGGAACGACGCCCACAGCTCAGGAAAGCCTCAGCCCTTTGACAGCTGCCTTTGACACTGTTCTATTCCACAAGATAGACTGAGGCAGAGGCTTGCGTTTCCAGACCCGAAGCACCAGCCTGAGCACACAAACCCTCCCATGGGCTCCGGTGCTTTATAACAGATTCTAAACCAAAATTTCAAACCTTGTCAGCCTGTTGACTGTAAATACATCAGCTGATTGTTTAGTGTTAGATGGTGGATAGATACTGTGAATTCCTTGCTACATGTTGCTTTATCTAGAAGTAAATACAACAGAGTAGTTCAAGCAACAGGTGAGTGGGGCTTTGCTTCAGATTTTTCCAGCAACCTCTTAGCAGCTTGTTTTCAAACTTGTGTATTTTTTTTTACAACATCAGTCACTTCCACAGCTCGCTCACTCTCGCACAATAGCCAAAGACACAGCAGACCATTGCTCAGAAAACTGATCTCCATCACTGGAAGCAAAGGAGGAATTCTGTATGAAGTCAGAAGAAATCACCTTTCATCACACAGCCACAAGGTACCTTCCAGCAAGTTGCAATAAAAAAAGTTTCAACTTCTGCTTGCTGTTCCAAGACAGACAGTCCAGCTGAGTAAAGGAGAGCTATTCGGCTCAGATCTGCAGAGGTAAGCACTCTCTCCCCACCTCAATCAGGAAAAAAGCAGGACTAGAAGCGTGATTTGCACTGGAGGAACAGAAAAAAACCCAGCACAGAGTAGTCCAAGGTTGTTAGTGTTAGTGACAAGGACAGAAATAGAACTCGAGTCTTCCTGACTCACAGCCCCTGCTAGGAAAGCTGAATGGGAGAAAGAACAGCTCAAAACACAATTAAACTAACTCCTAATTAAATTCCTAATGCAACTAGATTTAACTGTGTCAAGAGGGGGCAAAAAAAAAAAATCCTTCGATAGGACTATCTCAGGCATTAAGACCCAGCTGGATCCAGCTGCATCTAAATCAGGAAACATGTCAGCAAGAGCAGTTGATTTTGCAGTTAGTTCTTAATGAGATGCTAGACAGTAAGAGGATGACAATGGTTTTGAGAACAAATTTGCAAGTCTAGACCAAAGCACAGGATGATTTAGTAGAGAGATGAGGAAAGCTGTAGTCTCATCTCCTCTGCTTCCCAGAATCAAAGCTTGTGGAAAATTCTAATAGAAATAAAAGGTATTTGTGTTCTTGGCCACTCTAATGCTGTCAGCTCCGTATTTCCTCCGAGCCTCTACAACTGATCAAACATACGATATTCCAGAGCACGACCGAAGCTGACACTGTACAACAAAGCCAGCAATAAAAACGATGAAGATTCTTCTTGTCCTCAGCTTGTTACCTCTAACTGCTATTCAAGCACTCGCTGTCAGGAGGTTTAGAGAACCTGCACAAAAAGGCAATCCCTGATGTCCAGTTTGCACAGGGCAGTCTTAGCCAGAGGAGTTGACCCTATTAAATTTGAGGGATGATTTCTTCCATAAATGGATACTCAAAACGTAATTTGGCATGCTGCAAAAAAATTGGGGTCAGCATCAAAGAGTGAATTTAACTATAGCTTGTGTGATGCAGATGAAAGTGGAGATGTTGTGCCAGAAAACATACAGAAAGTGAATAGTGAGATACAGGGAAGAATAAAAATTGAAGAGAGGACACTTCCAGAAAGATGAGCTTAAAACCACAGGAATAATTATGATCTCCTTTGTTATTACTACAGAATGAAGGCAGAAGTAGCTCTTTGAGCAACATCTGCAAGTATGAGGAAATGAGAAAAGAAATTTAAGGTCATTATAAAACATTGGTTTATTTTTCTGATACTGAGCAGAATTTGAACCTAGCTCTGGTTTACTGCTTCTATGTACACCTCCCACCCAAAACACATTTCTTAAATGGAAATATAAGTTGTGAGTATGTATCTGTAGCATTAAAAAGTGCTTTCAAATGTGGAAGATATCAGAATGTGTTCAAGTAACAACTGATGATAGGAAATCAATCTCGTTTTTTAAAATTTTAGAATACTAGATAATAAAAATCTAGTATTAGAATATTAGATATTTAAAAGTATTAAAATATACCTATGACATCACACCGTGCTATACTTTCCCGTGATGCTATAGTCAGGAATTCTTGTATATGCTGCACTTTGGAAGTGAAAAGGTGCCATATATCCACATACATGCACACAGACTGTCACGCACAAAGAGGCATATCAAGCAAATATTTTCCCCAACACTACTGCGATGTCACAAATCATTACCTTTACATTCTAATGTAATGGTTCACTTCACAAGCTTACTTTTGCTAACAAAGTTGCATATTAGGAGATGTCTGTCAAACACGCAACAGCTCTTTCTACAGCTACTGCCAGGGGTCACATGCACAAAGGATGGCAGGCAGTACGCTTTGTGTGACACTATTATTTGGATTTCTCAAGTCCTTTTAACTCTAGGTTGGACAGTCTGGTAATGGCTTTTCTTAGTGACTACTATTTCATTCCAGCATGCTTTCAGGCAAGAAAGTGGAAAAAAATTACCTACCTAGTAATTGTGCTTCTTCAAATGTCACCTCAGAGTCCCCCTCCGGAGTTTTGTGCCTGCAGCATAAATCATGCAGGAAATTCTCCTAGCTCTTAAAATTTTGGGCACTGTGACGTACCTATAGGCTGCCTTGAGGGCTCCTACACTTCAACTACATCCCTTCAAGCATGTAGAGCACACGTTCTTCGTAAATCCCTAATTACACACAGACTATAAATTCTGCTTACAAGTGACCAGCACTCCAGGTGAATGATGTACAATGATCAGTTAAACATCCAGGCTAGAATCCACCAGTTCCTCACCACAAAATCCCCACATTCAAATGGAAGGTGGATGGAATCAGAGACACAAAGGAAGATTGTTTTTCCAGACCTGCATTATGACAAGGTAAGTCATTTTCTCTTTCCCTAAAGACACCATCTGCACAAGATTCTCATTTCTGGAGAGCCAGAGCCCAAGGGGATGCTCCAAAGGAAGCTGTAGCAATAACTAACCAAAAACGGGCAGACTGCAAGTTAAAAAAAAAGTACAGGGATATTTTTATTTGCTTTTTCAAGGAAAATAATAAAAAGAAAAAAATGTCTTTAGCACCTGTTAGGCCTACCTGCTTGACAGACATCAAACAGATCAATTATGAGAAGAAACCAAACAGAGAAGATACGAGGCTTTGTACTCCTGAGCTGTGGATGCAGGACCAGGGCAGGAATACTCTGTGGGTATGGAAGTGAAAGACTCAACAGGGGCCAATTTGCTGGCTAAATCTGCCACAGAGCTGTCCAGAGACAAGAAAATAAAGCCCTCCTCGCCCAGAGTACAAATATCCCAACAGTCACCATAAAGCATGGTTATGGAAATTCTGATGCACTAGAGGGCCAGGGGAAGAGAAGGCTGCGGGGAGACCTTCTTGCGGCCTTTCAGTACTTACAGGGGGCCTATAGGAAAGATGGGGAATATCTTTGTACCAAGGCCTGTTGTAACAGGACAAGGAGTAATGGTTTTAAACTAAGATAGGGTATATTTAGTATGGATATAAGGAAGAAATTTTTTACATTGAGTCTGGTGAAACACCAGAACGGGTTGCCCAGAGAGGTAGTGGGTGCCCCATCCCTGGAAACATTCAGGGTCAGGTTGGACGGGGCTCTGAGCAACCTGGTCTGGTTGCAGATGTCCCTGCTCACTGCTGAGCGGTTGGACTGGACGGCCTCTAAAGGTCCCTGCCAACGGAAAGCATTCTATGAATCTATGACTCTGTGTAAGGCTCTGAAGCAGCCAGCCCAAGCTGGGCAGCTGAAGAGCTCTAGTTCAGCCAAAGAAACGTTTCCAGAGAGTTATCAGATATAAAAAGTGAAGACCACCCTCACAATCAGCCCCTTCCCTCTTTTGGGAAGATGAGATTTCTCAGCCCGGGACATGGCAAGATGCTTTGGAACACGAGTGACTCAGCGAGAGCTGCTAAGTCAGTGTAGGGAGCCAGGTGGATAAACTGAACTGATTCACACCGTGGCTCGCGGCAAGATCTCAGCTAATGACAACCTAAACAGACTGAACAGGCCTCTGTTAGGCCCTTAAATCTGGAAAAGGAAATCACAGCTTTGAATAGGACCCACACTGTAAGCTACGAAAAGCACCCTTTCACTTGGGAAAAAAAACTTAGCACGGTCGCAGGTTCACTCAGCAGCTCAATATACACGTCTCACTCTTTCCATTTCAGGACCACGCATCTGATCAGCCTCTTTCCTCCCAGCACTGGCAAAGCGTGAATTGCTTTTGACACATGGATGGCTCAAGGGCCCAAAAAGCAGTTATAAACAGATGGGATAACTGAAGGAAGGAAGGAAAGAAAGAAAAAAAAAACCACAACATAAATACAGGCCAAGAGTTACCCTGCATCATTCCTGTTTTGCAGTGTGAGAACAGACTTAGGGAGCAGAAGAAACATCTGTTTGGAAACTGTCTTTGTCTCAGTCCAAACGCTGGAACAGGAGAAAAGAGGGAAGTCGAGAACTGCAGGCATACCGCATGCTTTATCTCACACTTGGATGGCTTAACAGGAGAGATCTGGGAGGATGAGTTTAGTTTAATGATTTCTTGCTGGTTCACCTGCTGCCCATCTGTCTTTGTAGTCCTTGCTCAGAGGGACAGATTGGAGCCTTGCTGTCCTCTCCCCTTTCAAGAGTTACTCGTGATTTGAACTTCTGAAGAGAGGAACAGAGTAATTCTCAAGCATTAAGTAGTCAGCAGAGATTAGCCCAATAATTTATCACAGGTAATAGCTAATAACAGACACAAGAAACTCGCTCACAGCGTTGCTAGAGCCTCATGTCAGAGTTGTCACCTTACAAAAGTGTTCTACGAAATTCTTGGACCACAGTAGCAAATCTATTAGCCAGAGGCTGATAAACTCTTCCAAGAGTCCCTCAGTCAACAATAAATCATACAAATCAGGTTGCAAATATTGGATCTTTAATAAAAATGAAGTTGGTGGAGTGGATGCTAGAACCATGTTAGAATTCAGCTGGCAGGATAAAGGGGACTCACTTTCATTTAGCCTGACCTCCCATCACGAGAAGGACCAGGGCTTGGCCTGGGCATCGTTCCAGCCCTGCACCAGACAGTCATCACAAAACAATGACTAACGAACTGCTGAAAGAATAAAGCAAGAAACGGCAAGTTAGTGTACCTGGGTAATAAACAAAAGAAAAGAACCATAAAGATTCATCAAAATTAGAGACAGCAGGCACCTCGTAGGTTACAGACCCCATGTCACTGCCACTGTAGAAGTGGCTCCCACAGTACTGCTCTGGCCAAGATTCCTTTCAAGACCTAAGCAACAAGCTTCCACTCTGTCCCACTTACCAAATTTCACCCTAATATTCAACTCAAAATTTTATTTAAGTCTTCAAAATCCAGAAACGAAAGAACCAGAAGACAGCCGTCTACTGTTTTACCCTACACCAGTCAAGGAGCTGCCTTTCAAAAATCAATCTTTTCAACAACTCTACCATGCAGCCACCGTTGAGAGTGGGCAGACCCACACCCAGCAGTGACAATGTTCTGGTTTTTGGAGCGCTCATTACCATGCAGAAGAAATGTCTGATAGATAAGATAATCAAATACAACTACGATGTTTCAGGACTGACGAATCGTAAGACAGTTCAGCACAATGCTGAATTATCAACATAAATACGTGTCCTTCCTAGATAACTCCAGAGGAAAATGGGGGCTCAGATGGAAGAAGAGCCAGAAACATCCACATTTCCACCAAAAGTATTTTATTTGTGAGCTGGGCTGGCTAACCCAGACAGCAGGAGGGTTCCAGGATGGATGAAATGTGATTACATCATAATTATCTTTTGTTACTTTGCAAAGTACATGGTTATGCACTTTCTTTACTGCCCAGGGAAATCATGTTAACACAATTAGAGCAAGAACCCTGTTTCAAACACGGTTTGCTCGGATGTTACTAACATGGTTCCAATTCTCAGCACAGACAGTCTTCAGAGCCACTTGCTCCACAAATCAGTCGGAGTTCTGTCACGGACTTCCTCTGAAGCAAGTATCAGCTCTTAGAGAAAAGACATTCTCTAGGATGTACTGAACATATAGCTTCACTGTATATCATCATCCTCTGCAAGTGCTGTTGGCACGATGAGATGCTGTAGAATTTCTAAATCTCTTGCATTTATTATTCTTTGCAGCCTTACTCTTAGGATATCATTCTACCCACTAATACACTAAGAAAGAGAGAAATACAACAGCAGCTCTATGGCCATGCAATAGAAGTGTTGGAGGCCAGATTAGAACTAATGAGTTCCTGGCTCCCAGTCAATCACAACCATCAGACCAATTAGCTCAAATAAAGCCCGAGAACTGTTTTCTGCTCAGCTGTCATCTGCCTGTCCTCCCCAGTAACTTCCGAGCTGGAAAACTTCAATTGTGTTTGACAGAGGGTAAAGGTCACAAAGAAACTAAAGTTCAGTGCAAACTGCCAGCAGCCTGGTGGAGAGACCCACAGAGAGCCCCACCAAAGGCAGGACAGCAGCACAGGCTCCCACTCTGTTCAGCAGGCAGCCATGGGCGCCAAGCTCCCAGCACTGGATCATTGCCTCTGGCCCACGCAGCCGAGGCAGGGCACTGGGCAGAGCAACAGGCACCACTGGGCAGGGGTGGGTGACACAGAAGGAACTACAAACACAAGGATGGGGAAAGTCACAAACCGCGTGAGGTGGGTCTGAGGACATACAGGGGTTTCAGTGCACAGGACTCCTACTCCTAGAAGACCAGGCTCCATTACCTTTCTGCTAAAGGAAGAAGCAAGTCTTAAGAGCCCACTTTCTCTTTTCAAACACTTTTGAGATCCCTCCTTTGATTCTAGTACGCAGCACATGGACACACAAGGGACTCTGCATCTCTGCTGTCAAGATAAGTAGATGCAAAAGGGAAGCATTAAAGTCACTTCAGTTTAGTGCAACCTCTAGCCATTACTTACACTCCAGTGTCCTCTCAGGGAATGCTGAAGTGCCTGAGAGGAAACAGTTTTGAATCATATTAGCTTGCTGGATTAGGGATAAAAAAAAACTAAACAACTGTGCCCATTTTACAGAGGTGCATACTGGATCCATACAGTGACACCATGAATCTGCTGTCAGGACCAAGTGTCCTGTTATAATTCACAGCAAGTGCTCTGCTCCCTTTAGTAAGAGTACAAATGCGTAACATCCCTGTCCCATTAATAGAGGATGTTTATTATCCAGTCCTTCGCTGTTCCCACTGTGCTCTCCTTCCTACAATGCTTTGGGTCCATCATGCACAATACACTCGCATTACGCACGGATCACTGACATCGCTGCCCATGACAGCTTCTCTGGAGCCCTTCCAAAATCATGCGTCATACGATGAGCTGAAGCACCAAGGGGATACGCAGCAAAGACAGCAATCATGGGAGTGTGTTCGCTCCTCATGCCAAATCCATTCACAGCGTTCAGAGAAAAGTACTTTTTTGGGGAACGTAAATTTAGTCTCTTTCCTAAGTATGAAAATGAGAATGCTCCAAGCACAAGATTTCCTCTTCCCACCAATGAAGTGAATGCTCTTTCCTGCTTTCTCCTTTTGACAGCTTCATGTCAGTTTTATATTCAGAACTAAATGACAGACTCATCTAAGATATTCTCCTTTCCCTGACTCCCATCTAAAACTTGAATTGTTTTAAATACTGAGAAACCTATTCAAAAACATCAAAACAAAGTGATAAATAATCTAAACAATAATAGACTAATAGAGCAAAACAAACACGATTGATTAACATCATTTGGTAAAGCCTTGCACACAGAGCCAGAGGAAAGAACACTAGACACAAAAATCTTTCTCCCATTAAGGGGCAGATTTAATGGTTGATTAAAAAGTTAATCAGGAGTCTATACATATTTTGGCTGGAAAGATGGAATCTTAACCAAGGTGACTGCGTTTTAGTTAATATTTGCACAACTGCATATAGACAGTCCCCAGACTGATGGCAGAACAGCGAAGGGGGCGACAGTCCTGCTCCCCGAGGGTACACGAGTGTGGTTACAGGAGGACGTTACCGACGGGCCGCAGCCAGGCTCCAGCCCTCCTGCCCTAAACCTCTTGCCTTTACATCTGAGACCTTTCAAAGAGCTTATGTGTATTTACCGAAGTAACTCAGCAAGGTGTAGGTCCTTCTGCACAACACGCTTCCGTGTGTCCTGGAAACTCATTTCACCACGTCCAGCACCCGCATTCAGTCATTTTCTGCAATCCGCCCGGAGAGGTACACACTCCAGCAATTTTGCTGTTGTGCGACCAGCACGCTGTCTTTGAGTGGCAGTTTATAAACTAGACTCATATCAAATTTAGTTGTTGTGGAACAAGTGCTTTCAGTGCTAGATTTTGTAGATAAGAACAAATGTCTTCAAATCGCACAGTACTCCCAAATTCCAAAATGCCCTCAGCCCGAGTAATATCGGTAATAGCGTGCACTAAGGTATCATAGGCGTCTCTAAGGCAAGCAGCACTGTAGCATGGATCACAGCACGTGAAGTATCTTCTATACTCACATATTACACCAACAGAACAAATATGTTTTTAGTCAATTAACTGTATAACTCTATACCCTAGAGACAAAAAAGGTTGAGATGGGTTAGGTCTAAATTCTGTTTGCATGAAACCACCGGAGGCTAGCGAAGCACAAAACACACTGTATGCACCATTTGTGGGATTTACAGTATAGTAGCCTTTTTCAATAGGTTCAGTAAATAAACACATGAGAAGGAGCATGGACGAAGGAAAATTCCAGCAAGCCTGGAGTCAGCCATTGCTTCAAACTGCAGAGAAATTCTCTCATTGCAAAGATATTTCTACCCCAGAGAAAGAATTATGACCTGATCACAGTATATCTGACCTGTTTGAGATCACCATCCCAGCCCATTATAATAAGTATTTTACTGAGAACAGTTTTCTTTACCCTCAGTGTCCAAAGTATGTGTGTTGGAAATCACTGGATTTACATATGACAAGCACAAAGCATCAGACATTTTCCGCGGGTCTCAGTGACAAAGATGTGCACAGGGAGGTGCACTTCCACCTAGAACCGTGCATGCTGCAACTCCCGTACCGAAGCCACTGACAGATTACATTATTTGCTTGCAGTACTGTTCATCCCCAGATTACAGAACGGAAAGGCATTTTCTCCAAATGGAAGAAGTTGTACAGTGTAGGGAAAGGGAGATGTCTGAAACCTTTTTACCGCTGGCTTCAGAAATGAGATGGCTCAGGAACGACCAATAATGTGATTTACAGCGCTGTACCCACAGGCCAACTGTAACTCAAACTGAGAACTGTTTTGAGCCCCGCTTTCAATAAATTGGTGATCGTAATCCTGTTGCCAGTGCTTATGCACCCATGTAAAATCCCCTGAGAATACCCATGGCTTGCCTCCATGAAGGGGTGCAAGATGGAACAAGCCCCTGACGAGGCAATGCTCCCATAGGGGCCAGGGATGCGGCACAAATCCCGTGGGAGAATAAGCAGGGCTTCCCAGCTCTGCCGCAACACCACACTCTTCTTCACTGCGGAAAGGATGTCAAAAAAGGGTCAGCGCTGTCAAAACACAAAGGGAACTTGGCAACTAACACCAAGTAACTTTCTGCAACAGCTGAGCTCCCGATAACGTTCCTGTTTCTTGCCAATTATATTTAGGGACAAATTGTCAAGATATTTGTGTTTAAAAGACTTATCTACCTTAATAGGTTCCTGCTGATCTGCAGAGTGATGCAGGATAACAGTGTACACAGAATCTGATGACCTTCTTCCCCCTGGGGTCTAATTTTCAAAAGCAAATACATCTTTAGAGCTGTCTTAAAAAAGGACAGCAAGGCGAGGCAAATGAAGGTGGAGACAGGGAGAAAAGCCAGGATGAAGAGAACTGCACTGTAAAACAAATAGGCTTCAGTATTACTAATCCGGAGGAAATGAATGCATGTGTCAAACCCAAGGGCACAATCCTGGCAGAGGACTAAAAGCCTGCCCGAATTTGACACATTCCCTTATTTGAAAGGGACAAAGGACACTGTCAGGTTCAGGTATTAGGTATTCTCAGACATCAGGCAAGGAAACTTGCCTTTTGTACTGAAAGAATAAAAGAAAAACCAGTAAATCACTGTTCACATTTTTCTCACATCTCGTGCCTGGAAGTAAGCTAGCTAGTTTAATTTCATTGATGGACACTTTCTGGTCTAGCTGGTTACAGTGCTTGTCCTTAAGCACTGGACGGCAGTAGTAGGGTTGGTATAAAAATACCTTCGAGAAATGCTGTTCTTTCTCCCCACTGCTTCCCTACCTAGGAGACCCACGAAGCCAAGGCAGCAACAGTACAGCAAGAAGCAGTCTGTTTTGCTTCATCCATCATCAGCAAAACTGTCAGCTCAGCCCCAACAGCAAAATCTTTATTACTGGTTATGATGCAAAAGGCAGAAACCACACGGTCTGATTTTCCCAGATCTGAGGCTGAGTTTGCAGTAGCGGCAGTTGGAGGGGAAATCATTTTGACTTTTCACTGAGCCAATTTGATCTGGAAATTGTTGAGAGCAAATAAATATGGAATCCCACTGTGGCATTTCTGCAGTCACTTTCCAACTACAACCACTCGTCTTTTTCTTTTTTCAAACATCACTGATTAGTATTTGGCACATGTAAAAAATTAGCTATTCCCTGAAGCCATGCATGACTGATCAATTACAGAACTAATATGTTTTTCAGAGGTCAGTTTAAGACATGAATAATCCCAGGCCCTTTTAAATTTCTCAGCCTGTAGCATGGGGATATTGTTGCTTGGTTTTACTGCAGTTTTGTTCAAAAGGTCAGAGTGCCCACAGTGCTCAGCTGCCCACAGCAACACACAGCAGTATATCCTAGGCAATTCTCCAGGTGACCAACGACCTTTTGCAGTAAGCAGTCTGTGCAATACAGGTGCTCTCTTTTTTCCTTCACAGGAAAACAACTGCTTATTGACTCTGGACTTGTCTCTGAAAAGGTAAGTTGAACCTAAGAAGCCTGCCACTCTCTTAAGTTACTCACCAGTGCAAAGCAGAATACTTGCATGCACACGCCAGCTCAGCTCACTGCAGCACTTCTTTTAACAGACCTCTACATGCCATTTCGACTCACTAACCCCTCTCTTTTTCCTTCTGCACTACTAGGAAACACAGCATGCAAAGCACACAAGTCAGTGAGGCAGATACACCCCTGGCCAGACTCCTTAAACCTGCAAACAGCTCCGGTGCCGCCAGCACTGCACAGAGCTTTCCCAAACAGCAGTAAAGCGGGAGACACCACAGCGGTGGGTTTCACACCCTGGACAACACTATCTTTTAAGCAGCTAACGTCTAGCAGGACTACATTAGTTGACATTTTTCACACATAACGGCCAAGAAACTAATGACACACCCTATGTGTGTCATTAGTTCTATGACCCTCTTCCTCGGCTGAAGCATCGAGCAGCTTAGAGGCTGGGTGGGAAAGAGCAGACGCCTGCTCAGACTCCTGCTCCGACAGCAGGGTCCGATGAGAAAACAGCAAGTTCCAACTCTCTAGGCTGGGCATCAGCCCTGGTCTTTGATCATGCACCAGTTCTTTCTCCTGGCTTTCATCTAGGCTCTGGCAGACAGATAGGGGGAAAAAATATTAACTAATCCCATCCATATCCATCCTCCCTGTTATAGAGGTGCTGACCTGTAACAACAGCCTGCGGGGCGGGGGAAGACCTGAAGTACCAGGACATTTTGGAACACATTTTAGCAAATTACAGGGCTTAAAGCTCTGGAAGAAGGAGAGAAAAACTACTTGCTGCTACTGCACACAACACCTTAAAACAGTCAGCCAACCTGCCACCTGTCCCTGCTGGCATCGCTCACATCACGTGAGGAGTATTTGCTAACCCAAATGCTCTATCATTGCTTATTTCTTCCTTGTAATTTTTTTTCTTTACTCATATGTTTCTTTTTATACAGCATTTGTCTTCTAACCTCTCTCGGTTTGTTTTCTTCATGCCTTTTTGATTTGCAAAAAAAGGACACACCTTATCTCTCCCACAAGCTGCTCCGCCATCCCTTGTTCTGCACATTCAGTCTTGTATCTCAGCACCATTTTTGTTTCTCTCTCTCTTTCTGAATAAACACAAGTGCAGGCACTTTTAAGGAATAAGGGCTCTGTTTGAAGAGTAATTAGCTGTCAGCATAAAACTAGTATTTATGGATTCTCATCCTTGAAAAATCTAACTCTGCTACCCGGCACTGATTATGGCTGTTATAAACAGATGGGACTGAATCCATACAGCTTGCAATAATCCTGTTTTTAAAAAATAATTAACTACAAATAAAGGACTGAATTCCAGTAGCTTTCATAAATTTGATTTCCAGTTTGATTTGTTTGCACAGAGTGGAAGCTGGGTTATTCACGGGTACGCCGTGCTGCCCTAGCATACCTGGAGAGTGGGAGTCTGCAGCGTATTCAAGCACCCGCTCCGCAGCTCGGGGCACGCGAGAGGGCCGGGTACTGGAATATTCCAACTCCCCTGCAGCTGAGATGCAGAATGAAAGGACAGCTCCATCACACCTGGGATCATAAAGAAACCCAGCACCCCTGGGTGTGTTGTGTCTGGTTGCCTGGCAGAGAAGTTGGAATTTTACCAGTATGCAGCCTTTGTTTTAACAGCTGACAGAAGTACCAGGGGGGGAGCTTTAAAAAAATGTTTTTAAAACACAGGTTACAGCGGATGAAAGCCCTCGGTGTGTTATGCTTTGACTTTCTTCTCTGTTCAACCTGGGGCAGCATCTTTGCTGAATGCCTACACCTCTGCGAGAGAACAAACCCAGGAAATTGATACTCTGCTTAATTAAATCATTGCATTTTACTTATTGGCACCTCTTACTAGACCAAAATTCACTCCGAGTTGGTTATTCATCATAGCAACAGATACGACAAACACAATCAAATACTACACAGAATCTATAGCTCTTGGTTAACTAGGTCACAGATTGCTCTGCAACGTTGCTGAGGCTGCCAGGCTTTTACGCACAAACCGGAGGCACCAGGCCAACCCCCCCCTCCATCTCACCCCGTCGGTGGGGCTACCCAGGCTCAGCGGGGTCTACGCCAGGGCAGCCTTCAGCTCGCTCTTTGCTGGCAACAAGTCCCGAGCCAGCTCCACCCGCAGTAAGCGACGTGAGGATTTACAGGCACAGGCAGCCTCACGCTTCCACCCCAACATCTGCAAGAGCACAGCCCATCTGTCCTTCCATCCATCCCTCCCTCCCCACGGACCAGTGCAAGTCTCGTCAGCCACCAGCTCTTGTGTCAAGCGGCCAGGTCTACCCCGACACCCCGGGGAAGGGAGCCTCTTACACAGCCGCAGACACCTCTCGCCCAGCAAGTTTCGATTCCTACTAACTGAGCTGAAATTTCCCTTTGCCTCATTTCAGCTCTTTAATTTCTCCTCACACCCTACCAGGCTGCCCTAACACTTCCTCTCCGGCGAGCGCAGGTGCGTGCCGATGCCGACAGGCACGTGCGCCCGCTGACGCCTCGCCATCGCAGGGTTACGCTGCGGGACACCCCCGGAAAGAGAAATTCCTGTCACCTTCCTGGGGAAAAGGAGGGCGAAATGGGGACGGGGGGTCTGTGTGGAAAATGGGGGCATGGCTGGGGAAGTGAGGGGCATGTGAGGAGAGCAGGGGCAATGGGGAGAGGACGAGGCTGTGAGGGGATGGTGATGGCTGACGGAGTGGGGACAGGGCTGTGAGGGGATGGTGATGGCTGACGGAGTGGGGACAGGGCCGTGAGGGGATGGTGACGGCTGACGGAGTGGGGAGACATGGCCGTGAGGGGAGGCAAGAGCTGACTGAGGGGGCAGACATGGCTGTGAGGGGATGGCGGGCCATGGCTAACTGAGGGGGGAGACACAGCCGTGAGGGGAGCCGAGGGCTGACTGATGGCGGTGACATGGCCGCGAGGGGATGGCAAGGACTGGCTGAGAAGAGCACATGGCCACGAGGGGAGGCAAGGGCTGACTGAGGGGGTGGGGGACACGGCCATGAGGGGATGGTGAGGGCTGACTGAGGGGGCACATGGCCGTCAGGGGATGCAAGGGCTGACCGAGAGGAGACATGGCCATGAGGGGAGCCGAGGGCTGACTGAGGGGGGACATGGCCATGAGGGGAGCCGAGGGCTGACTGAGGGGGTGACACAGCCGTGACGGGACGCAAGGGCTGACTGGGGGGGCGGACACGGCCATGAGGGGATGGTGAGGGCTGGCTGAGGCGGGAGGGGGGACATGGCCGGGAGGGGCACAGAGCGCGGCGCGGGGTCTCCTCACCTCTTTAATCTTCACCCTGCGGGCGCGGGTCTCGGGGTCCTCTCCGGGCCGCCCGCCCCGCACCGGGTGGCGGAGGCTCCGGCGGAACCTCTCGTAGTCGAAGCGGAACGGAGCTCGCCTCTCCCGGGCGGGGGGAGCCCCGGTGGCGGGCTCGGCTCGCCGCTCGCCGCCCTGCCCCTGCTGCCGGGAGCCCGGCGCGGTGCGGGCCGGCGGACCGGCCATGCGGGCGGCGGCGCGGAGCTTCTCCCGGAGGCGGCGGGGGGCGGCGGGGCTGGCGTGGCGGGGCTCGGCGGCGGCGGGGGGGCTGCGGGGCAGGTCGGTGTCGCGGGTGGAGGAGGAGGAGGAGGCGGAGGAGGCGGAGGAAGAAGAGGAGGAGGAGGCGGCGGCGGTGGCCCGGCGGGGTAGGAAGAGGCGCTTGAAGCGGGAGGAATCGGGCAGGAGGAAGAGGGCCCCGAAGCACAGCGTGAGCAGGCCCGAGAGGAAGAGCAGGAACAGGAACTTCTGCGGCAGCCGCAGCCCCAGCGCCGCCGACCAGCCCGGCATGCCCGGCAGCTTCCGCAGCCCCACCATGGGGCACCGGATCGCGGCCGCCGGGCGGGCTCCGCCGCCTCCTCCTCCCGCGGCGAAAGGCTCAGGGGTTCCCGTCCCCGTCCCCCGCCGGGCGCCTTCAGCAGGGACCGCCGGCGGGTGAGGCGCGGGTGGCTCCGGAGCGGGCTCCGCCGCGCGGCCCCGCCGCTGCCCGGGGTCCTCGCCCGAGAGAGCGGCCGTTCAGAGTCCCCTCTCCCGGCATGGAGGCGGCGGCGAGGGCATCCCGCCGGAGCCGGGCTGCTCCCGGCCGGAGTCCCCGCTGCCGGCCGCTGTCGGGCTGGCTCAGGGAGCGGTGCCGGGGAGGTGCGATCGCTGCTCTCTAGGCGGTGGGTTCATGCTGCAGCATTTCTGCGGGAGGGGGGGAGCAGAGAGAAGAGCGCGTTCATTCAACACCAAGAAGGATGCAGCCGGCTAAGCCTTTGCCCCGCAGGGTCTGCCGCCTCCCCCCCCTCCTCCAGCCACACTAGTTCGTTTTCCCTCTCTCCGGACTTCCCACCAACTCTCCGCTCCGCGGGCATCTCCCAGCTCCGCACCAGCCCCCGCAGCTCCGGGCTCTGCTGGCGGGGCAGCCCCGGGCCCGGGAGGAGCATCCGCGCCCCGGCGAGGAGCGAGGCGGGGGGCCCAGGGACGGAGAGCAGACGGGCGGCGACGGGGCTGCTCCGCTCCTCACCGGGCTGCCAGGGGCTGCCTTCGCCCGCGCAGGGCTGGGGACGATGAGACTGCAAAGCAGCCGTGCGGAGAGCGCGGCTCGGGCTAACTTTCTTTAGAGAAAAAAAAAATCCACCCAACAAAAAAAAAAACCCAACACAAAAATCCCAAAAAACTAAGGATTTTGTTTTAGCTAAGTGGATCCCGCAAATTCCCCCTTCCTCCCAAATCTCTGCCTCCCTGGTAGAGTTATCCACACCCGCACAACCCCCAGTTCCTTCCTGCGCGCTGGAAGAGACAGAGCGGAACTTTCCGAGCACGAAAGCCAGCAGGACCGCTTTCAAACAGCAGGACACGCTTCCAAGCCCTACCTACGAGCCGCACATCACCCCTGCCCCTATGGGGGGGGGAACGACGCTGCCCCCCAACCCTGTTTACTCACCCCTCTGCCAAATCCAAGCCACTCGGGGTCCTACAGCAGAGCAAAATCTTCTCAGTCCCGCCCGCGCATCTCAAAAGCGAGAACCCCTTGCCGCTGCCAGCGCTCGCCAGTGCCCGTTAAATTAAGGGGAGGAAGAGGCTGGCTGGCTGCCGGGCTCTCTGGGGGACAGCTCCTATCTCCCGCCCACCCGAGCATCCAGGAGGGAAGGACCTGACTGCACCAAGCTACTCGCAGGCCTCTGGTTTTCACCTCCCCCCCCGCGGAGGGAGACCCGCCGGGCTCCGCTGCCCGCACACGCCGCCCGCCCGCACCGCCGCCGCTCACTGCGACAGCGCCGCTAGCCCCGCCCCTCGCCCCGCCCCTCCTCCTGCCAGCGGTTACTCTGGGGAGGAGGCGGGGGCGCCGAGACCCAATCAGCAGGCCAGGTCCTGCCCGCCGCCACGCTCGCCCCGAGGGCCACTCTCCGCCCTCGCTTGCTATTGGCTGGCTGGTGAAGCCTGGCCGCACCCGTTGGCTCTTCCAAACGCCAGGAAAGCCGGCAGACCCGCCCGCTTGTTTACCACACTTGCCCGGCTCGAGCTGAGAGCGCGCCTCGCACCGCCCCTTTCCTCCAGCCAGCCTCCCATTGGCTGCGAGGCTTCCCCATCCACGCTGCGATTGGCCGAAGGGGGGCCAGATGCTTTAAATAGGGGCTGAGGGGGCGGGATGAGCTCAGAGAGCTGTGAGGGCTCTGCTGGTGTGGAATGAGAGGTGTGTGGTCTTCAGCTTACCTCAGCCGTCGTGAGGGCTCGAGAGGCAGATTTACACGCGGAGCCCCCATAGCCACCCACCCAAGGTCTGGTGTGTGCCAGTGAGTCAACGCCACCAGGAAGGACCTTATCCCAAGGGCCTGGCGTGGCAGCTCGTCCCTGCCCAGGAGCAGGGGCCTCGGAGGGGGACCAGAGATGGTTTGGAAACCACCTTTCTGCACACAGAACTATCCTTTTATGTTTTTGTGAGCCCAAAGTTGGCTGCCATGAAGCACATCTGAATCCTGAATATTTAAATCCTCGTCCCACACAGTCACTAATCAAATCTCGGAGTCACCCTGTGAGGTAATACTGCACTGGAGGTGAAGATGGTGAACCGAAGCGTTTCTGCACATAAATGTTACCCAAACCCCCCCCCCTCAAAAAAGCAGAATTACCAAGGAAAGAGAACAAAGGCCACCACCCAAAACTGAAGGCATCGAAACCGCTCAGGAAGGGAGCTGGATGGGTGGAGGCAGCTGCCAGCAGTGGTTTCTGGGTGCTGCGAGCGTGAGATAGAGGAGCTGCAGCGGGAGGAGGCTCACAGGAAAGGGTAAACTGCAGCCGCTGAAGTATTGATGTGACTAAACTTGGAAGAGCTAAAAGAGAACATTTTGTAGGCTGGGAAGGGAGCTGTGAGGTAAGAAATCATCTGCTGTTTGCGTCTTCCTCCGCTCAGAGGGCTCCTTCTTCACAACAACTACCACCACAGGAGAGAAATACCTGGTCTGATTGCTGGCTCTACCGGGAGCGTGTCGCAGGGCCCCACGTTTTGAACTGTTCTGCTGAGAATCACTTACGTTGTCATTTTCCCATGAAAAGTGCTTTAAGTGATACAAGGCAGGCAGCAGAGCAGCTCTAGGAGCAGGATTCAGGAGCTGCTATCGACCCAGCTATGCCCAAGGCTGGCGATCATCCTGCCTTACCCTTCCTTGCACCTCCACAGCTGCTGCAGGTTTTTATCGAGTCAAAATAAAACTAAAACATAAGCCTTGTGCTGTTAGCTGTCCAGTGGACCTTGAACGCAACCACCCTCAGCGGCAAATTTGCATCTTGATTATTTGGTTTTGAAACATGTCCTTTGAACCATCCCCTGCGGTTTGCAGGCAGGACCGGTTCAGCCCACGCAAGAGGAAGATGCGGGCACCGTCTCAGCCACCATGGACGGTTTCCTCCGGAGCAGCTGCTCTCCCTTCGCTGCCCTGGCGCTGCACTGCGAGGGAGAGGGCAGCGGATTTGGCTGCTCCGTTCTGGCAGGTCACACAGGAGCGCAGCAGATGCTCCGCAAGCTCCTTGGAGCCCAGGGGAGCTCTTTGCAAAGGATGATTTGCTTTTGCTTCTTTGCACACCTTCGCAGGGCAGCTCGGGAGAAGGGGGAGAAGCCTGAAAGCCAGCTGCCAGTTCCGTTACGTTGAGCATTGATGCAGTTGGGAGGGCTCTTACTGCTGCCCTGCCTCATGCGTTAATCAGTGGTCCCCCAGGGACCAGCACCAGCAAAAGACCATCGCTCTGTGGGCTTCCATCATCCTTTCTTCCACCACCTGACACGCTGCCTTGCCCCCAGACTGAATGGAAATAATCCTTCACCCTCCTCAGATCTCCTCTTCCCTGGGGAGACCTCAAGCAGCAGGATGCATTTCATCTCAGCCTTAAAAAAAACCAAACAAACAGCTAACAAAAAAAATCCCAAGAAAAACCCACCAGCCCCAAAACCTCTGCTATTGCGGTGGTGGTCTGTTGATCTTCTTATAGGTGGCTCCAGGACCGAAAAGGTTAGTTAGCTCTGCTTTCTAAGAGGATTTGGGGGCATCAGGTAGGATAATAAAATTGACAGCTGAGAACAAACCAGAGGGAGAATAAAACAGACAGCTCTGAACAAATCATAAGGCTATGCCTAGCTCTTGGCTTTATACAGCAGTGACAGAAAAGTTGAAGGCTTATCTTTTAATGAAGTTAAATTATGAAATCTTTTTGTTTTGCTTTGTGTTTAGCATAACATTGTCTTGAAGGTAAATGCTTAGAAAGTAAAGGTTTTCTAAATTAGGTTAAATTAAGATACCATTCTTCTTAAAGATGACAAAGCATTGTCTTCAAGGTAAATGTTTAATTACATTTTAAAAACAATTTAGTCTGTGTAATTATAAGACCGAGAGCCTAGTCTCTGCGTATGACTGCAGTTCCAGGCGCAAGCCAAGCGAATTGAGAAACTGGTGTTGAAGGAGTTAGGAGGCAGAGTGTAATCACTGGAAAGATGGGGGTCCAGCTGCATTGTGGTTCTTGGTTTTAGCAGGACTGGAAGAAATAATGTTGAGAAAATTACTTTTTTTTATGTCCATAAGAAAAGTAGAATTTAATATCTACCTTTCTGTGAGAAAGAAAACTAGAGAGTGATAGATAATACTCAAGGCAAAAGAGTTTGGCAAGATAATTATGCTCAAGCCTCCAGCCTATCTTTTAAAGTAGGTTTGATTCCCCCCTCCCTTCCCGCTGTGGAAGATGCTCCCATTCTGGCTGCAGGAGTGGCTGGGATCTCTCTCTTGTGCTGGAATAGCCCTCCAGTTCTCCGCCAGAAAGCCCTCTCTGGCTCTCAGAACCACTCGAACCTGTGATTTTTAGGCATCACAGCAATGAAAGGCTACAGCAGGCAGATGGAACAAAATCTCTGTGTTACTGGCAGACAGTTTCAGAGGTAACATAGTTTTGCAAAAGGAAAACCTACCCAACCTCCCAGCCTTGTTTCGTTGAAGTGGAAAGGGAGAGTACGTTTAAATGCGCCCTTAAAACAGGGCAGCCTCAGCACGTAAACCAGACGCCTAAACTTTGTTGATAGCTACTACAAAGTATAGATAGTGACAACAAAACCCGGTGAAATTGCCAGCTTTAAAGAGGAAGGAATCCTTAAAAGAACGAGCAAGGCAGTCGACAGAACAAGGTGCCATCTTTCGGCGCTTAGCTAAGAGATTTCTGACACTTTACCGTGGCGTGGAGCCTAATTTGTTGCTCAGCTTTCTGATGCCTGATCTGATGAGCTGCCGAGTTCCCCGCTGGGAACGGAGGGCTCACGCTGTGTGGGATGGCTGCTGGCTCTGCCACCCCGGGCTCTTACTCACACGTGGCCCCGTGGGGAACATTTCAGGGAGGACCAAGCTTCTGAGGCGTCTTCCTTCTCCGCGCAGCCCCAAGGCTGCTTTTCCTCACCTGCAAGCAGCAAGGTCTAATGTCTATTTAAAGGCTTAGACGTGTGTAGGCTGTCAGGCCCACTGCAGCTAACCGTCATTTTGTCTGGTTGTGATCAGATAAGGGGAAATCCATACATTTAAACTGGCTGATGCATTATGCGAGCAACAGACCTAAACTTTCTCGAAGCAGGGCTCACCTACACACAGTGAGAATGAGTGAAACAATCCCCGATGGCGTGTAATGACTCAGGACAGAAGAAATCTGTCCAATATTGATTATTTTAAGGTTTTAGAAATACAAGCCCAGGACACGAGGCTCTTGAGAAGGCCTAGATAATTAGAAGCTTCATTATCTGCTACATGAAAGTGGATTGCAGTTGCCCAGTGTGTGCAGTGGCTTGCTTTTAACCTGGGACAGTGTGCTGTTGCCCTGTGTTGCTTGAGGAACAAAGACTGAAAAGCATGATTGCTTGCTCGGTTAGATCACGTGCTGGTGGATTACTGGGATTGTTTTGGTAGGGGGTATTCTAATGAAACGCCTGAAAGGCTAAATTGCAATAATACTGTAAACATGGCAATGTCACCTAGACAGGGTGGATATATAGCCCAGAGGACTTCAGCCAACAGAGTAAATTCCCTCCAGCCACAGCCTGGAGTACCAACCTATAGATGGTGTGAGAAAACTGATGCCCGAAGTAGGTGATAAAGGTGTAGGAAGACATGTTCAAGGCATGGCTCTTTGGGGCTGCCTTCCTCCTCCTCCAGATGATCCCATCAGCATCTATTGACCATCTCATGCTGCCAAGGAGGAGGTCTGCAGGCTGTGAGTAACAAGAACAGATAAACTGGGAGGGGATTTTACACTGATTTCATTTAGTTTGTGCTGTGCAGGCACACAATTTTGGTGTGATAATTTTCATGTGCTAAAACTGTAAAGCAAGGGGCTAAGCCCCCGCATTACCAGTGAAGAGTGAATGGCTGATGCAGAGAAGGCAGCTACCTCACCCTGCCTGTGAAGCTATTGAAATGCTAGTAGCAGCTACAGCCAAATTCAAAACACAGAATATAGCATATCTAGTCCCCAAACCCTTTGAATTGAGACGCATCATCATGCGCTGATCTGCAGGTTTGACTGCTTTTCTTTTAATTCCACATTCATACATACAAGATATTAATTATCTGAATTAAGACTCACATTCAGGGATGCACGGAAGCCTCGCTGAGAATTCAAATGGCAGTTCTTTGCTAGTAGGAGAGAGATTCGCACAATATAAACCCCACAACCACCACAGCCGGAATTATCAGTTTTCTAAGAAAAAGGGGAAAAAGCCATTCACTTCTGAGATAACAATCTGTTCTATGTCTCTTAAACCAGAAGTGGGTAGGAATGAGCTTTCACAAGAGAAGGAATCCTGCTTAATTATGGTAAAGTTCTATGTCTCAATAATCTTACCTCTTCTGTGCCAGGGAAAATATAAAACAAGATGACAAATAGCGCAAAAGCAGAAACCTAGCATAAGGTGCATGGAGGAACAAGCAGAAACTGTTCTGGTTTATTATTTTCTCATAACACCAGGTGACTAATGTAGCAGGCTGCACGAGCTTTTCTTTTTGTTAAAATCGGCATCATCAGAACGACTGTATTCCATTTTCCTCTATTTAAGTGAGATAAGGGCCACAAGAGTGCAATGAATTTGCTGTTGTGAATGTGGAGCAACATCCTATTTTAGATGGCTTCAGAAATAAGATCCCAAATGGAAAACATCTAAGAATAATTTTCAGAAAAAGCGTTGACTTGTCAGAAAACGCAGTTCAGGCTAACCAGAACTACAGACAAATGGCAAATGGGTGACGGATTTGGTGAGTAGTTTTTCCTAAGTGAAACAAAAACAGCTTTCGACAAACAGAAGCATGAAGAAAACCTAACAATCTTAGACCCAACTTAAATATTTTTGGGGGGTCAAAAAATTATCTGGAGTCAATCCAAAAAGCAGTTAGTGTAGGATACGGTGGTCCTGACAGCATCCCGGGGAATGAATTATCCTCTGTCTATAGCAGCTTTTTTATTCTAAGTTGTTTGAGCAAGAAGATCTCCCCTCCTCTCAGGTAAAATCTGGCTATTCAAAGTTTCCTAACAATTCTGCAGTCATCTGAACTGTTTGGAAAGAAACCAGGAGGTGACAGTCTCATCTTACCTCGGTGGGGACCGAGCACAGCTCAGAAGTATGCTAAGGGACCTGACCCTGTTTAACAAAACACCGGAATTTTCCAGCCATAGAAGGAGCCAGCCAGAATGATGCCTTCGGAAACTGCCAGGCTTCTGGGTAGTGGCTAAAGACTGGTTTAGTCATTAAAGGAATATAATCTCCCGAAGGGTGAATTTCCATTTATTTGACAACCATCTGTGCAGTCTGCTGTCAGTCCCAAATCTAGAGGCATCCCCATATGCCTGCAGCAGTCTCAGCTTTCCCCCAGATGTGTTAATCTCTGCTCTCCATGAAGCATTGGGCTAGGTTTGCTCTGAGAATGTTGAAATAAATGCATATTTCACAAAAAAATCTTCTTTCATCATGTAAATATATGCTCCTCCTGCTGCGTTTTAAGAGTGGATTTCAAGGCAAGCCGGGAAATAATGACCAACATCTTCAAATGCTGGGAAGATGAATCATCATGTGGGAGCACGGGAGGAAAAACCTTTCTGTTCATGCTATTCATTGTCCACAGACTAGGAGGGGAAAAAAAAATATGTTTTTTGGTTCTGCTCTGTGTTTTGGCCAAAGATGAAACACAGTCGTACATTTTCATTACCTGCCTCAGAGCTCTTATGGTTTATGTCAGCCCCACAAGCAACAGTCTGCTTCGGACCCGCTGCCTGAACTGTCACTTCTGTTAATAATTATGCCATGGGGTTAGTGATTTCAGCAGGGCTTCGGCAGTTTTCAACTCTGGTGCTGAGTCTGAGGAGGATCATGCCCGAAGGGGATAGTTTTAGATGAGGATTAGTGTGTGAATTCTTCTGGCCTAATAGATAAGTGCTCCAGTAATTTAGGAGAGTGATCTCCAACCTGTGGTTAGCAGACCCTTGGGGTTAATACACTGCTCCGGAGCAATCTATAAAAAAAAAAATAAAAAACCCTCCAAGTTCATATAAACCATATGGCAATCTACACAGAGGACATGTATTTTCAGGAGACCACAAGTCAAAAAGGAAAACCCATGAGTTTATGGAGATAGCAAAGAAACTTATCGAAATAGCTGTTACAGGACAAGCAGTCTTGTTTTTTTTCAGCAAGAGATAACAATATAAGAAACCTTTGGGTCAGATTATTCAGTAGAATTATTAGACTTAATGACAAGTGATAACTCCATGAGCCATGGAGGTCCTCCGGGCATTTGTCTAGAGATAGGATAAGTCACTGTCCAACATTGCTGTCTTTAGATTGGATTCTTTCTGACACTGTGTAGGAAATCCTTGATAAACTCATTGGATCAAACCTTCAACCCCTCTCGATTATTAAAGTGATGTAGAGAGACCCTGAATCTGGTGCAAAGACACTCCCCTGCACCTGCTAAATGAGAAGCCTGCGCCATTATAGAACAGGCACCTTCCTAATGCAAACAGATCCATCATACAGAGGAAAAAATATTTTCCTACTTCTCTTGGTGCCAAGCCCATTTCCCTTAAACTTTAATGCTTCTGAACTAGGCCATTATGAGCCAGGCCAAGAGAAATAAAGACACCTTAGAGCATTTGAATGGAATAATGTAAATATTTCCATTACAGGGAAAAAGAAGCACTTCCAAGGAGTTAAAAGTCATTTAAACTATGTGCTGCAATGAAAATTCCAGCTTACAGCACTATATATTGGCCATTCTCAGGTGACCACTAAGGCTCTGTTAAAATCGTTTGTCAACTGTACAGTAACTTCCACTGGTGGGTAAAGTAGGTCAGTAGATGCCCTTTGGGCAATTATATGAAGATTAATACACAGGTTGCAGAGTATTTTATTGGCACTACCCAGATGTTACCAACCTCTTTCTGCAGTGATCTGAAGCTGCCGCGTTATTGATTGGGATAAATGCCTCACGTGTTTTGCGTGGATCCTGGTGCCTGGCAGGTGAAGTCCCTCCCCAGGGACTTTCAAGGTGAACAGAATTTAAACCTCTTTCAAAGAGGTCAGTAGTGCGTAGGAAAAAAGAAAAGATAAGATTAATGGGGCAGATGTTCCAGCAGCTAAATATATTTCTATTCCCTGTAGAGAGGAGTAAAAGTTGTTCAAGCGCTTTGCTATGCATTGCTTTACCAAATTATAGAATTACCCTTTTCCCTATCCAGACATTAACCAATGCAGGAAAATAGAGACACTGTGGAGTTCACATTTCCAGAGTGGGAGTTCCTGGGTCAGATCGTTAGTATCCAGACAAGAAATATGAGTTAAGATTTTAAATGATCATGGGAAGTCGTAAGCTAAAGCCATAAAAGAAGAAGAGTCTGCACTTTGCAGACACGCTGGTGTCATAGTCCTATTTTACAGGCTATTTCACCCCCCACCCCCCCCCCCCCCAAAAGGCAGGTTTGTTGCTCTTTTTTAAAAATCAACTTTTCCCAAGTGCCCTTACCCTCCTGTAAGGCCAAAGCCACCTCAGATGTCTGCCTTCTTTCTGCTGTGTGCTGCACCATGCTTCCTGATAAACACTGAAACACGGAGAAGGCTCAGAGTAGCCCAGAATAATTTTTAAGCCACCTTTAGGGTGAAGTTCATCTGTCCCAACCTGAGAAACAGGTCGCTCCTGACATCGCTCAGATGAATCACCGTCTGCACTGTATTTATGCAGGAGCCTGGGGAGGTCTACGCCAAACTTGACATTTTGCCAGTCTAGGTCTGAGGAATAGAGGTCTTCCACCTAACTCACGGCGTGTGCAAGCGAAACGCATCCTCTGACACAGCTTGTAGGGGCCTTGGCGAAGCGATTACACCCTACCGACAGAGGAGCTCTGTTTTCCAGTATCAGCCGCTTCCTGACCATGGGGCTTTACTGGTGCAAGCGTGCCAGCAAAGGCCGTGCCGTAGGAAGGACCCTGCTGTGTGCTGGTGGGAGAGACTGGGGTTTGGTCCTCCAGTTTGCTGTTGACTTCAGAAATGTCCTCCTCGGTTGCCTTTCAGTTTTTCCTGGGTCAGTACAAAATAAAACAATTTTATGTGCTGAAATCGCAACAAAGAGGAAAATGCTTTTTCTTTCAGACTCACTGTCCCATCATTCTCTGTCCGTTATCTAAGAGATCTCATGGAATGACAAATCTCCTACTCGGATCCATCGACCCAATTACATTTCAGGGGACGCGTTTGCCTTTGTTTTTCCTACCTTAAGCCTGTGCATAGGGCAATGCCTAACCCACACAAAGGAAGAAGAAAAATCTTGCTTGGATCCTCGTCCAGGCTGAACAGATCCTCTTCAAGGACCCTAACAAACCTTGTATAGGTTGGTGCTTTCTCCCTCTCCCAACACGTTTGTCTGCGTGAGCAAGAGTGCTCACGCTGCAGCCAGCAGTCGTGCCCAAAAGAGGGGGAAGAAAGCGTTTGTATTTCTGTGCCTCAAGCTGTTGTATTTTAGCACACATTTTTAAATACAGGTCTCCTATGGGCTGCACTGGCCATGCACGCTGCATACAGATGAAAAAGGCTCTGACCAGGTGGCCAGGCTGTAAAACAGAAAATGAGAACTGGAGTAAATAACAAATATGGGGTTATAAAAATAACTGCCAGGTATCAGAAGTGCAGGGGAGGGGGGAAATCAAGTAGTTAGGGGGGAAGGGAGAGGTAAGGAAATGAATGTTTCAGGGCACTGTCCTCCTGTCCCTGCTTCAGAAAGGAAACAAGCCCCAAAGACTTCTTGGTCAAGATGTGAAACGCGTGACCTGTGGGGACACAGCGTCCTCCAGCCTGGCCGATGGGTTTCTGACGGGGAGCTGCGATAGCAACAGTCTTCACGTTGCCAATATTCTCCCAGGTTTTGTGGCTCTTTGAAGCTGGAGACGCTCAGGCTGAGCTTCCTTGGAGCGCAAGCCCACGGACTGTAAATGCTGCATGGGATATGGAGATAATCAGCATAGCCAGTGCTGAGGCCACGTACTTCCAAGTACCTTTGTAGGAGTTAGCTAGCGCTGTAGGGAGGTTGTAATTGCTCATTTTCTAGCTGGTTGGTAGGGGAAAAGCAATGTCACCTAAGCTGATCTTGGAAAGCTGTTGCTTTGTGTCTGCTTTAATTTGTCAGGGGTTTTCTCCAGCCATCGCTCCGACACAAGCCGCCAAGTCCACGATAGCTCTCAAGGGCTGTGTGGCACAGAGGAGGGCAGACGGACACGCTGGGACTCCTCGCCTGCGGGATCGAGGGAGTGGCATCATCCACTAGCATCTCAGCTCAGGGTGGCAAGAAGCCTGCAGAAACCAGGGAAGCCTGTGTGTGCTTGCCAAAGGCAAATTCAGCTCAGCCTTTAATGCTTTGTAGATGCCCTGCTTCCAAAGCCTTTCCCCCAACTTGCTCAGGGCTCTTTCCATTTCAGCCTAGAAAATCCTCCTGGCATTGGCATCAGAAGCTCCAAGAGATGAGGAGGAACTTCAGCCCTCAAATAGCCGTTGCTGAGAGCTGTCCTGGAGACAAGAGGGAAAATCTAGGGACAGATGATCAAATGGTTGATTGCAGAACGCCGCTTTACATGGCAGGGGCTCTCCTCTTCAGATAGTTGCCCACTTTCTTGCTCTTTAAAAGGACTTTCGCACCTGGTGGATCAAACTTTTGAGACAAGGGAATACAGTATCATATCAGGGCTGGAAAGGCCTTTCAGATACAGGAAATTCTTGTATTTTTTCACAGGTTTTGAAGAGTGTTTGTGGTTTTAGATCTGGTAACTCAGATGGAGGTTTGGAGCTCAGCACAGGTGTTACCAAGTGACATCTTTGAAACACACATTTCTGTGTAAAATCAGACTGGATGCTGATAATGGTTTCCCCTGGCTTTACAATCTATTGCACTTATTCTCACCACCCAGCCAGAAACCTCCTTTCCAGATATTGCATTACCACTTCAGCACCTTCCTGAAATGGCCTTCGTAGGTCCCAAACCAGATAAAACCCGAGCTCATCAGGGTAGCCAGCATTTAAAGGAGGCTTTATCACTCCCTGCTTCGAACTTTTCAAGCACAGCAAGAGGCACGAGGCAGGTTAGGATTAGGCTCACTTGCTCCAGACTGAGCATTTCCCAGATTCTGGCCACAAATCTCATCTACCAGCTCCATCAGTCCTGGCTCAGCATTCTGTTCACACCAAGGGTTTGAGAGCGAGTTAATCACTCGGAAGAGACTGATTCAATGACATTTAACTAAAGCTGGCAGGAGCAGCAGAAGGGGAGAAGTGTTGACAATACAAGGGCAGGATCACACCTGCGCTCCCTCCAAATAAAATGAGGAGATCAACTTGCAGCCATCAGACCTGATTGCTGCTCATGGACCAGAGAGGGGATCACAAGTGGGATGATGTTTTCAGCCAGGGATGCAGAGAAAGCGTGGGGACATACAAAGGACCTCAGGGGTTGAAGAGTCTGTTCCCTGCTCTCGGAGGAGCCACGTCGCAGACTCTCCTTTGTTATCACGAAGAGCCCAGCCGCTCCCCAGGCATCCCGTAAATCACAGCTTGTTGCAAAACGCATGGGTGGGTGCCCTCGAAAGCTCTGCGGTGCTGTGGGCCAGCCCGGAGCTGGTATCACGTGGCTGTGACAGTTGCAGGCAGACAGCAGCACCCAGAGCTCCCCACAGGCTTTCGGTTAGTGAATGAAACCCAAATGCCTCATCTCCTGAATTTGGCTCTGAGAAGGCAATACTTTTAAACTTGTTTGCAGCTGTCTCTCTTGTCTGCTGCTGCTGTGTCAGGTAGGAAATAGAGAGATGTCATTTTGAGCTCGGCAGTATTGCACCTCCTTATGAAATCCGGTTAACAAAATGAGGGAATGCTTGTAACTGGAAAGATCTGCTCCAGCCTGTGCTGGCTCTGTCCTACCCCAGCCTTGAGAGACAGTGCTGTCATTTTGAGGATGTAAAAAACAGAACTGGGAAGGCACATCGCATCAAGGGCAGGGGGAAGCACCTATGAAATACAACCAGCACGCTAGCCAAGTTTCTCCTGTCATAGTTGTAAAATGACTTGTGTGCTCGTACCTGCCTGAAGTCCTTAAATAACTTCACCAGGAGCTTTTCCCATTCTCTCATCACATTCCACAGACTTGAGTCAGGTCAGCTGAACACATAAATGGGAGACCACAAAGAAGCAAGTAATCCAGATTCTGACAGTCTTCCCCAAGAATTTAGTCTTGACTCATAACAAGACCAGCCATCCACTGGATCACAAGGTTTTAACCAACATGAGAAAACAAGGTCCACCCTCTTGTCACCCCTAAAAGCAAAGGTCTTGCCCTCCCAGTGCCAACTGTTTTCAGACACATGCAATCACATTTTGCTGATTAGCTCTGACCCACTGCCCAGCCCCAAAACACTTACAGATACATTAAAGCCTCAAACATAAACCTTGAGCATTGAATCTTGCCTGACTTAAGAAGCAAATCTCAGACAGGGCAGCACAGACCCGACCCACCTACCTGCCCACAGACATACCACTGGATGACAAATACTCTGAAGTACCTGGGGCTGTGGCTTCTGGGATTTATTTAATTGCTCCGAGAGGCGAGAAGGTGGGTTCAGGGAAGCTGTGAGTCAAAGAGCCCCACCTGCGGATTAGGGAAATCTTCCTGCTAGACCTGATGCCGTACAGCTGGGAGGGAGGCGAGACTGGGGGACGACAGCTTTACCTTGCTGCCTGGTAGCAAAGGTCAGCGCCCGGTATTTCTGTATGATCTTGTGAGCTCAACATAAAGTAAATATTTCTGACTCCAGCTGGACCCACGGCTTTAATAAAGCCATGTGAGAGTGAACTGGGTTGTCTTCTGGCTCATGCATCAACCACAAAATTATAGGCTCCTCTTACAGACTCTTTATTAAAAGGTGATTTCACAGGAGCCATAAAAGGGTGTTTTTCAAATGTGAGCCGGATCTGCAGGTCCGACAGATTTTTGTGCATCATTCTCAGTCCTCTTTAACCACCCACCTGCTCTCACTCTGGCTTTTTTTTAACTTGCATATGAAACCAAGTTGATCTGAAAGTCACTGACAGACGATACACCCAGTTCCTGTAACAGCCTTTGCCGGCATCACCCTGATGACAACCGTATTTAAAACCTGCAAGCTCTCTCCTTCAAGCCCCCTCTTTTTCCGCGGATGCGGAGCTTCCCCGACCCTTCCTTACAAACAAATCAAAGCAGTCAAAGAACTCTGACAGATTTTCTTGGGTTTTAACATTTTTGCTTTGGGCTGGCCTCAGTGAAATGCAATCGCTCGTCTGCACATCAGCTCTTATTCTGCAAAGGCTAAGTGATAAGTAATATTTTATATTTTTAAAGACTGCCTCGTTCCACTGTAATTTGCACGCTCAGCTCTGCAATGTATCCTACTTGAATTGCAGCCACCTCTGGCGGAAAATGCAGCAAATGATGACCCGGGAACGTACCACACGGCAGCGGGAAACAAAGGATGGAAAAAGCAAATCTCTGCTATTACTGAACATGATAAGATCTCAGATACAAACAGGCTTGGTTTAAGATCTTGTTACTATACACAAGTACATTTATTAAGCCTTTGTTCTTAACCTGAGCTTTCCAAGAGAACCTGTAAACAAGGTTTACTACTATAATTTCAGTTATAACATAATATTACATGAGCTTAGGGGAAGGCTAGCAGCTGCTGCTTTTTTATATATAAAATCTTTCTGGCTGAGCAATTTTGACCTACTATTGATCCAGATGATGCATATGATTCCTATAATTGAGATCGGAGGGAAAAAAATGTCTTTCCATTTCTTCCAACATGTTTGTTTCTTACAGTTGACAGCTCTGTGTGTGTATTTGTAGGGCTTTTTTTCATGATTAAGGTGAAGGAATTTTTCAAGAATGGAAAGCCATGACTGCTTTGGACCAAAAGTCACTGAGGAGGCTCAGATGTAGGGATGGTGGCTGAAAAATATCAGGGTGTTTTCCCACCGATCGCCTTTTCAATGTCGAGCAGCTCCCGAAGTTGTTTTCTGGGGATTACAACTAGGAATTTTGAAAGAACAAAACACAAATAAGACTGACTTTAGCTTGTAATCTAACAAGCAGCTTCCCAATGCTGCAGGCTCAGCACTCTGCCCCTTCCCCTTCTACTTCCCCCTGTTTCAAGACAGAACTGACATCAGCTGAACTCGACAGAAATTCCCCGGTTTCACACGGGATAACCAGGAGGCACCGACTCCGATGAGAAAGACTCCTATGAAGTGAGGATTGCAAGAGCAAGCCTGAAACCCTCCCTCTCTGGGTAATGAAGCATACTGGCAGTTATTAGGTTTAGATCTTTCCGTAGGCAGCACATTGATGGAGAAAATGCTGTGTATACAGTTGTTTATTTGCAAAAAAAGGTAAAAAAAAAAATTCTATTAAAATCCTGCACCTCTGGGACTGTCTTTGAAAGGCATGTGATGTGACTCTAGGAGAGAAGTGATCAGCCTGTAATAATTTAGATGTTCCTGTTGCTATGGATACTTTCTTTTTTTTAAGTGAAGCCTACCATTATAATTTAAATTTCCAGTAACAAAAAAAGGTGGCATATTAAAAGTAATAAAAAATGCCAGAGACATAACTGGTTTATTCTTTACTGTCAGTTTTAGTTGTACTGTGACAGTATATAGAAGTGATAAAATTGCCACGTCTGAGGAGATTTAGTACTTTTACACATTTTATTACATTAATTAGACCTGGGGCTCATATGTAGGAGCGTGTGATACAGGCAATAGCCAAGCGACAGGCCTGGTGCTGGGAGGTCACATTAAAATTCATGCCACCAAGCTGGGGAAGGGAGGAAGGTTGTAGCTAAAACAAGACCTGACAAGCAGCAAGTTTGGGGGCTGTTACAGCAAGATTTGGGTAGGGAGATGGAAATACAAAGGCACAAATAACTCCCTGCAAAGTATCATCATCAAGACTTTTAAGCAAAATCTTTGCCTGCAGCAGTGTTACGATCCATGGGATTATCAACAGCCGAGACAGAAACTGCCGCGGTGGTTTGCAGCAAGAGCGTCGGGCAAACTCAGCCCTGGGATTGTTTTCCTCTCGCACAGGGCTGGAGTTTTTGCTGGGGAAGAAATCGCTGACATTGATGGCTGGAAAAGTTATAAACAAAACCCTTGGTGGCACAAAGTGAGCGATCCAGACCTGAGTTTGCAGAGCGGCTGGTTTGAAAGGAGGGAAAGAAGAATCCCTTGGGCATCTCCCTGTCTGCCCGGAGAGGCGATGGCTCCGTGATGCCCCAGGCTTGTGTTTGCTTCTGCTTGCCCGAAATGGAAACTGCTATGGCAAAAGTCCACAAAAAAAACCCCCACAACAGGGGCAGACAAGGTGCCTGGGGAATAAATTGAAAGACAAGGAAGGCAGCAGGGGTTTTGGTATCGAAATCCTGTTTTTCTCGCATCGTCGTTCAGAAGACATGTGCCAGGGAAGAGAAGGCAGCAGAATAACCCTCACGTATGGCAGCCCGAAGCGGATGGCTGTTTCATTTCAGCCGTGACCAATAACGTTGTTCCTACCCTGTTACCTTGGCCAGGACAGGAGCCTTGGCCTGAATCTGCCAGCTTTAAAGCCAAGCTTTTAAAATCCATATTTTTTCCCCCTTTGCTTATCTTTTCCAAGCTGCAAGTAGCAGCTGGGTGAGTGATAAATCACAGGAGTTAGCAGGGATTTTAGAGCCAAAACTTGACGGGGTTGATGTTTCACAACCTGCCTCTCCCGATATTTTCCTTTGCAGGGTGAGGAGCGACCCCGCAGCCCTGACGTGGGAGCAGTGACGTTGGTGACAATCACGCCTGGCTCCTGGAAGGAAAAGCGAAGAGGAGGGCTGGAAGGTGGCATGGTCTCTGCCTGCGAGAGCAGCCGGCACCGCTTTTCCTGGCGCTCCCATGCTGGGTTTGCTGGCCTGGCTCCTGCAACTCCCGACGGCTTCCAAAGAGACCCCTCTGCCCAGATCACGCAGCAGGGAATAAGGAACAAGCGCTCAATTTCAAAGACACATTTCTGTGCTCACAGCCGACGCCGTCAGCTTTGCGGCGGGTTGATGCCCTGGGAGATGCTCGGCACGGCCGAAGGTGAGCGGTGCCGGCTGGGTGCTGAGCGGGATGGAGAGCCCCGGCTCCGGCTCCCTGCTCCGAGGCGCCTGGCCGCAGGCCAACACCGGCTGACGCCGGCGCGTGGCCCGATAGCAGAGCGCTAATCCGCTTTCCGGGCAGAGCAGAGGGTCCCTTCGGCTCTGCTGGCCCAGAGAGCCGCCTCGCCGCGCTGGGAGCTGCTGTGGAGCTGAGAGCAAGAAGCAATCGCTGCTGCCGAAGATCAGAGCTCAGCGGAGAAGGGACTGAGTGCAAGCCCAGCGTGAGAGGCTGGTGACCATAAATTAACCAGCACTTGGTCACTAATTACCTTCTACCTGCACATTCACTGCCCAGCTGTCTCCAATCTTCCTGTGCTTCCTACATCTGCTTTCTGGCTCCAGCTCTCTGGCCCCATTTCCACTCCCATCTCAGAAGGCTTCCTCTTCCTGCAGCTTTTAATGACTTGACATCCCTTCTTTTTGTAAAGCCAATATTTCTTCTCTGAGCCAAGAACCAGCTGGAGATGTTTGCTTTTAGCAGGGAAGAAAAATAACAACCAACCCCCGGCAACCCGCAACACTCTTTCCCATTATCCTTCCCCTGGGCATTAGAGTAGAGGTGCTAAATAAATGAAGTAATGCAATATTAAGACTCCCTCTGTCATAAGCAGTATCCACTCGCTCCTGATAAATTGCTCGCAGTCAGATGCTGGCTTGCTGCTAAAAGGACTTCTGAGCCGAGGGCTGGCAGCAGAGGCCCCGCTCGCTCGCTTCTCTTTTGCGCTGGGTAATTTCATCAGCCTGTGACCCCGCTGCCGCTGGTGTGGGCTCCTGGGCCCCCCCGTACTGTGGATGGGGAAAGCTTCTGTGTCCTCCCAAGCCCACGTTGCGTCTTGCTGGGGTCCAGGTGTCCGACAGGGCTTGTGCTGCTTCCGCAGAAGGAGCCGCTCCGGGAGCTTTTTGTTTGCCAAAGAGCAGGGGCACAACACGGGCACCGTCGGCCCCAAGTTACCGCTGACTCAGCGAATCAAGGGCCCAGCTCCAGCTTTTCAGGGAAAGCTGAAGCAGACGGTCAGCAAGATTTCCTCTGAAGAAGGATGTAAAAAAGTTACCTTTTTGACAAGTTTATGGACTTTTGGCACTGAAATTACTGCTTTTTTAAGCGGAGACACGTTCACGCGCAGAAGGGATTTGGCAGCACAACCCCGTGCCCCTCGTTCGTGTGGACCGAGGGCAGCCGCGCTGGCATGCGGCTCCGCAGCTCCCTGCGATGCAAACTTTGGCAAAAGCCATTTGCTAACGCTGCATCGCCGCTCTGGCCTCCTGCTGCAATATCGTCTCCTGCCATTACGTGCTGCAAACCCTGGAAGAAGTTCAAAAGCAGAGGCAGAGTCCCGCTTGCAGAATGCCCCTTCAGCGCCGTTTGCTGGCCCATGGCGAGCTCCTCCTGAGCAATCCCCTGCCCCCGTCCAGCAAGGCTGGCGACGAGGCTTTCAGCAGACAGTGCCTCTGCCCGGTGTTTTTTCTGGTTCAGCTCCCCTTGGCTTCGACAGGGACAAAGCTCATCGGGGTCTGGCAGTTTGCTGTCGCAGAGCCGTCACGCACTGCTGACACATTTGAGCAGAGGAAAGCCGTGCTCAGCCAACACCTCCCCCCATTCCCACCCCAGTCCTCCCTCCATCTGAAGCCAAAACGCATTTGTGCTTCTCCATGAGGACAGTTATTTCTTCTTGCTTCAGAGCACAGAAAGCCTTGCAGAGCAGCCCACAGCTCCCGGCACCCTGGGGCTGGCGATAAAAAACCCATAATACAGCATTCAGGTGTTCAGGTGAAATGTTGCTCTCTTTATTTGTACTTTAAAAAAGAATGATCTGGGTAACGACAGCCCTACTGCTCTTGCTCAGGCTTGGCACGAATTTACAAACTCTCTCGGCGCTCCAAGGAGAGGAGAGGAGCTCTGAGCTCTCTGAACATGTCCTTAACGGCTCAACGCTTCCCCGAGTCCGCTGGTTTGTAGCCTCGGAGCTGGGTTTGGCCTTGACTCACGTAACACAACTGACCATCACTCGAGAGTGCTCACTGAATAGAGAGGAAAGGGCAACGCTTGAGAAACTTCACATCTACACGTAAACCCAGCCTGTAAGCGGGCAGCAACAAGCTGGGTTTGCTGTTGCAGTTTTGGGGATGCTTTCAATGAGTTACAACATCAGAATTTAAAGAAATTAGCTCTGAGCCTCATGGCTTGCACTAGCTGCAGGTTTTGTTTCTGCAGCAGGTGCTTTGGGGAGGGAGACTGAAGACGGGCTCCAAGGTAGCTCCCTCGCCTGCGCCGGCTACCGCCCGTGGGATGGATGGAGTCGTTACATCCTACATACACCCTGTGCCAACGCGGGGTGACAGACCAGCATTTCACAGCACAGCCACAGCTTCTGCTCCGAGGCTGCTCGAAGGCAGGAAAACAGGCAGCGAAGTCGCTCCACGTCCCCCCAGGGAAACGCAGGTCTGGGGTGAGCAGAGCCACCGGCCACCCGGCTCACGGTCGATGCTGCAGCCCCCCAAGCAGGCAGCTGCCTTCTCCTGGCAGAGCCCTGTCTCCGCACGGTGAGCCCCGTCCTCCCTGCCTGCCAAGCACGCAGCCGTCGCAGGTGAAGGAAATGGATGCTGAATTTCTTAACTGGCACTTAAAAAAAGGTCACATCAAAATTGAAAGATCAATTTGTTCCTCGGCGTCACCATCAGTTATGCATGAAGGCGCAGACTGCCGGCACTCAAGTACTCATCATCTGGGGCATCTCCTCACACTGGAACAGGCAATTTAAACAGAAAAATGAACTTTTACTGAACTTGTTTTGTCAGTCTAACACTGCAGGAAGAGAGGCGTCTCCGCGAAGCCCCTTTGCCCTGCCTGCAGCCCACCTCCAACACCCCAAAGGGAGCAGGGTGCTGCTCACACATTAAATCTCTTTGTCAGCATCCCCAGAGGAGTTTCTCTGGGCGCTTCCCCGCCGAGCGCCAGCAGCGTGGTTAGCCGGTAGCTGGGGGAGCTCGGCCGCTCCAAGCTCGCAGCCAGCAAAGGCAGGAATTGCAGGGGAGGCTGAGTACGCAGGGCAGTGCCGGGCTCTCTGGGCAGCTTTTATTTAAAAGGCAGCTGTACAAATTAAACGCCCCTCAAGGGAGAAGTACTTTGCACAGCAACTCAGAAACTCTTATCCATTAAGACATTTTGTTTTCCGATGTTACCAGCACCACGTTTACCTGCAGACGAGGCCGAAGCACCGACCTCCCTCTTCTCATCCCGGCACACCCTTACCTGGAGGCCGATCCAGCGACGCGGGGGCTCAGGCAGGGACGGATCTACTGAGCCGGCCGCAATGGTCCCCTCCTGGCCGGGCGCAGGAGGGAAGGCGGCCGTTGCGCATCTCGCATGGCTGCATCCAGTCCCGTAAGCGTTTGGCGGAGGCAGCACCACGGACTGGTGTCGAACTGCAGCCGTTTTCCCACCTGGATGGCCTTGGAAACTCTTCTAACGGACACAAAGCTCCCCTTCTCCCACAGATGTTTCCAATCACTTGCTGCTATGCATCAAGGAAGACAGCGAACTCAACCAGTTAGAAACACAAAGGCTTCTACACATTAAAAGCACCATGGTAAAAAGAAAGTCACCCAGCACAGACACTCCAAAAAATGGTAGAACTTTTAATTTTCCTCAGTACAGATATTCTTTACAGCAGAAGGTTTTCTTAAAAAACTATATACACACACATATAGTATTGTGTATTTCAGTATATGCTCCTACGGTCTCTAGAAAAGGAGAAAGATCAATGTAAAAGAAATCCTCACGGCCCCTTCCCGCGGCCCAAGCTCTTTCCTAGGAAGATCGCCACTCCCCGGGGTCGGGACAAGGCGCTTGCTACAACCGCTTCGGCGCAGTTTTGGTGTTGCTTACACAATAGGTTCATGTCTCTACCGTGTGCCTCTCTAGCACAGACAAATTTTGAATAATTCCTTCAATGGCGAGACTGATGCTACATGTAAGATCAAGTCAGTCACGGGCACAGCAGTTTCAAGATGTAAAATTGCTTTAAACACAATTTTGCAGGATAAACAGAGCACACATTTTATTACGAGACATGATGAGTCAGCTCCACAAGTCCTCGATACCTCACCACAATAACACTTAGGGGGAAAAAAAATGAGATCTAAGTTAGAGTCACTCAACTGTTTCCTAATAAATTCTTACAGCTGACAAAGAGGTTTTTTCTTTTTTTTTCTGCAAGCAGTTTTAAGAGAGTTAAAGAGCTATCTGGGGAATGAATTAGTGTTTCAAAACCAAGTTACAAATCTATAAAACAGATTAGTATACTTCACATAAGGCCACAAACACTGCAAATTGTCAGTGTGACTATTTAGGATCATTAAACTTAATCTTTTAATTAGCATAAGCTTTATACCTCCATTACTTATTTTCAATTCCAGGAGCAGAGGAAGAAGCTTCCCAAGCCTCACGGGAGATGCGGCTGTCGGGGGGCAGAGGATCGGGGTACCGCTGGCAGGGGCACCTCTTGCTAATTGAACATCCAGGTATTGGTCTTGCCTAATCCAATTCCATTTGAGTCTATTGAGTGAGCAACAACCAAATGGTTCTGAGACAGTAAAAAGGCATGCACAGCCAAATCCACTTAGCAGAGCTAAGAACACAGATCTATTGTGCTACTGGCTTCACCCAGCCTGCAACTTCCAACACGCTTTAGCAAAACAAATTGTTACTCCCTGGTGGTTTTGCTTTCAAAGCCAACAGTGCAAAGGAGCCTTCGTATTTCGAGTCGCGTCAAAAACGGTGCACATGAGTAGTCAGTTTTGAAACAGACCTGCAGCATTGCTGGGTTGGGGTTCTTTTTTTTTTTTTTTTTGGTAAATAGCTTCTGAAGAGAAGTTACAGGCACTGCTTACCTTGACAATTCGGACCATTGCTTTCAGTTCAAGTTTTAAAGTGCAAAACTTCATAGAGTCTTTGGGTAAAAAAAGCGTCAATTCCCATATGAAGCCGGCAAAGAAACAGCCAGAACACGTACGGGTGATTGACAACTGTGAGAGTATCACAGACATTCACAACAAAAGCAAGATCTCTGCTACCTCTTTAACACCGTCAGCAGCTGCTGCAAATCTCCTCCCCTCTGCCTAGGCAGGGGACCTGTTGTCCAAGAAACAGTGGATTAGTAACAGTTGTGCTTGCAATTGCATTTGCATCTGCAGACCTTTGTCTAGAAAAGTATATACAGAGAGACTTTGGTGTTGCATAGTCTTTTTTCAGAGAGGAACAGGCACTGCTGAAGGTTCTTCTGTGGTATATTGCCACCTAATACTGTAGATGCTCTACACGCCTTCCAATAATGTATGTAAACTGTAACGGCTATGAATAAATATGTTCAAGAGCATCTCGTGGTTTAGATAAAGGAAAGGTACAAAAATCTGCATTAGATTTCTACAGCTTTGGTCTAAACTGTGCTGTAACATCATCTGACTTGGTGAAGAGCCCTCAGAAACGTCCCCGCGTACAGCACGCAGAACAGCATGATTCAGTCCATAGACTTTTAGTGGTTATTCTCTTGTCAGCTCTTCGATGCATTTGACCTCAAAACATGAACAGATCATCTTTCTCGCCTGTGTTGGAATCTATTTTGTTCCAGTCTACAGGTGAGAGCGTTTCTGCACTCTGGATGTCTTGAGCAGTCAGTCCCGTGTCGAGGACATGCGGGTTTGTTCTCGACTGAGCCAGTCTAAGAGGGGAGAAAAACAGAAAGTAAGAACACAAATCCGCGCAGTTTATAGCCTGGATGCTTGATGCATCCGTAATGCCAAACCCCAGCTGCAGCTCCACATTTCAAAATCCTCCAATGGAATGAAATAATTCAGTCAGGGGAGAGCTGGCACATCACATCTGCAGCGCTCTCCCGTTTGTTGCAGCTTTGCTGCCGGTTTGTCCTAACATTTCCCCTACAGGCACCAGGGAATGTGCAGTCTGGACACCCCCTGTGTTAACAGTCTGGCAGAGCGGTGCTGTTTTCCTCCCCTGAGTTATTGCTGGTGGGTGCCCCGCTAGCTGGGATCTTCTCTCAGCGTAAAGGCTCTGCTGACCGAAGGAGCAGCCTCATTGCAACGGCTCCATTTTCACCGTGGTGTGTCCGGACACGCGGCGGGTGCCGCAGCTCACTGCTCGCCGCACTGCCGGGGCCAAGCATTTCACTCTTTGGGTTAAGACCCAGCAGGACTCAGATGATGTTTAATAGCCCGCAGGATCAGCTTTAAGGCGTCAGCATCTCAGCCCATCCTAGATGTTTCACAAAACCTAACAATCTCCAGTTTGTTGTTATTAAATACCTCGGTGAAAATGTTAACACTGCAGCATCAATTCTCCCAGGGCCAAAAGGTTAACTCAGATATTTCGTGCTTCATCCAGAGAAGCCATGGTGCCGAATAAGCCTCAGATTAAACTAGCCACACGCACGTTTTTTACTAAAAAAGAAAAATGACCAGCGATGATGTTGCAGCGGGAACGCTTTCAGAAGCGTCTGCCTCGGAGGATGAGCAGTCCAAACACTGAGTCACCAGAAGGCCAAGGGTGATGTGACAGCTCGGCATCCAGCAATGCAAAACAAAAAACCGCAACCAACAACATCTGCTTAATTAAGTAGGGCAAGGCACAGAGGCGAGGAAAATGGACGACATTAAGACGTAAATTCAAGCAGCCTCTTTATCGAACACAGCTTGGGACAGGGCTACGGTGGAAGTGGAAGCTGTAAATCGTTCCTGGGAGCCAAACAAGGCACGAGGGTCTGTTTCCTTAGGGCTGAGCACGCAGCTTTTTGTGCTGCTGCAAACCCCAGAGGCGAGCGGCTCTCGGGGAGGTGACGGCGCTGGGCTCAGCCCTGCTGCTGCCCGACTGCCTCCGTCAGCACCTCCCAGCCGGAGGAGGAGGGCTGGCAGGTCTCTGCTGCCCACAGCAGCTGCACCCAAGGCAGCTCTTGGCCCAAACCAGGGCCTTGGCAGCTCACGCTGCCTGAACAGCGGCCGGGTGGCTACATGCATCCATCTGGAGGATGGGACCCGCCAACACTAAAGCATCCCCATCACCCCGCGGGGATCTGCCTGCACGAGGACAGACGGGAAAACTCACCTGAAAGAAAGCGGATTTGTTTAACGTTGCTGGATTGCTCGGCGTGCATGTGCAGGGAAGCTCTTAATTTGGACTGGAGAGCGAGCTAAGCCACACAAAGTTACGGGCACGAACTCTGAACGTGCTCAGGTGCAGGAATTCAAAATTGGTGCATCAGAGTCACCCTGATGCAACCGCGCTGCAACAGGGACCGGTGGAGCAGGGAGCCTGCCCTCAGCAGCTGCTGTTGGTTTGGGACAGATGGGAACAAGGTCCCAGGGTTAGTCCAAACCTCACGGAGGGGCGAGGAAGGGTAACGTCCCCCGTGCCAGAAGCTGGGACCAGCGTTACCGCAGATAGCGCAGGGGCTGGAAACAGGCAGCCTCAAACCGCCCCGACAAGCGGGAGCGGACACGCCAACCGCTTGGGGAATTAAATTCCCTATCACATACAGTCTCTCTCCATCCTTAAAAGGTTGTCAAAATATTTGGCTTATCAGCCAGCCTCAAAGCCTATCTTTCAATTAACAGCTGAGGCACTGATGGGGCAGCTGCCTAGGTCAGATCACGGCAGCTGATTAGATTAGAAGCATTATTAAGCTCCAGTCACTAGTCAAGTCTCCGGGGCTGGTCCCTGGTGGTGTGAACTTGTAAAGGGACTTATTAGAATTACCTTGAAAATGCCTCGTCGAGACCATCATCCATTTCCTTTGTTAAAGAGACAAAAAGAGAGAGAAGTAGTTGCTAAGAGAATGCACAAAAGTATTTAGAGATCCAGCTCTGCGCTTGAGCACAGCAGACAAAAAAAAAATATATATATATATATATTGACTTCCGAGTGCCTAAAGCAACACTCCTCTCGGCACTCCACCTCCTCGGGCAGGTTTTATCTCACTCCCGGCACAAGCCCCAGGGTAAGAGGAGTAACTCTGGGTGGTCCAGGCTTCCTCAGAGCGATCCTAGGGCTCGGGTTGGGGATGCCGCACTCCCCTTGCAGCGCAGGGACGGGGCAGGGGCTTGGCCCCTTCCCACGGTCTCCAAACCAGGCTAATTCTGCCCCACTGCCTGTACTGGCTGGATCTGGCCCATCAGCTGGACCGCGTCCCCCTCCCGGGTTAACCACAGCCCTCGGCTCTTGCAGCTCCTGCCAGGAGACTGGCACACGCTGAGGGTTCCTCCTAAGAGGAGGGACCCGGACAGAGCTCGGCAAGGTGCTCCAGGGATCCCTCGGGGCTCTTCTGCATCAGGAACCTGGAAAGCAACTCTGCGGCAGCACAGAGGGAACCTGCGCTGCTCGGAAGCAACGCTGGGATCCTTTATCTCTGATCTGCTCCTAAGGTTTCCCAGGGAAAGCACTGGAGCTGCTTGGGAGAGAAAGGTTTCCTGTGCAGGGAGATGGGCTCTGTGCGAGGGCTTTGCTATGGACAGACTTGACTGTTCCCAAAATTGTGTGATGCACTTACGGACTTAATGTAATATGTAAAGTATGAAAACTCTGCAAGAAGGGAGGGATCAGAGACTGCTGGTAAGCCTCCAGGATTTGATGTGACTTAGAGCTGATCTTCAGGTTTAACCTGAAAAGCCTCAGGCTCAGACCCAGCAGGCTCAAGAAACAGGCTCCAGGCAAAGGCCTTTACCATTCCTTTCTCCAAAGTTCAGCACATGGTGTGTTTCCAGAGAGCGCACGCGGCGGGGATGAGGTCCCAGCTCAAGTGGGGCTTCAAAGATCAGCCCCAGCCCGGCTGGCGATGGAGCACTTGGGCATGGAGGAGGCTCCCCGATGGCTGCACACCCGGACGCATGCTCTGGGTCTACTTTTCTATTAGTGGTCCGTGACACAATTAAGCCAGACGACTGAGGACATTTTGGAGCAGCCACCCATGCTCACACAAGCCAGATACAGCCGCCAACAAGAAGGAGGGAAAAGTAAGAATAATAACGAACATCAATATAACCTGGTTTTAGTGAACAGTAAACAAAAGCCATCAACATAATGATTTTTTCCCCTGAACAGAGCAGCTAGGTGGTCTCTCAATTAAGTGACAAACCACTGAGAAATGCTGCTCGAGAATAAGTAATATTCAATTATCTGACAGTGGCATTTCTCAGAATGCCTCGCAATCTCGTTCATTTATTTACAGAGCCTAAAAAGGCCAGCAGGCACTCAAACACTAATCGATCTTTTCAAGTAGGACACCGAAACCCAGCTTGCTTGGGCATCTCCGAAACCCTGCCTGAACGGCTCAGCCGCCCCAGAGCTCCCGGGGGGTTTTACCCAAGAAAAAGCCCCAAGACGAGACCCGGAGCACACGAAACGGAGGTGGCATCACTCCCTGCCCCGGCTCAGCAGGCGCCGCTGTGCCCCGGGCACACACTTACCCACACCACGTTGTTATTCACAGAGGAGCTGGGCCCAAACACGCTGTTATCTAAGTGCGGGGAGTCTGCGCTGCTGGTCAGGGGCGATTTGGCAGGATCTTCTAAATCCAGCAAGTTCCCCGTGGCTGCTGCTGTGAGCAGAGCAGAGAATGAATGAGGCAGGGGAGGGGAAAACAGAGATGACGCCAAACCGAGCCTTTTTGTCGTCATCCCTTCCCCTCAAGAGGGGGCTTCAAAGGGTTGCACTGAATTCCTTCAGGATGGCCCCAAATTTTAGCGTGGAGGAGCTGCATTCACCCCAGCTGGGGATGTGGTTTCAGCCCAATTAATTTGTGATGCTCAGATCAGGCACCCAAGAGGCCCTCGACAGGGTCGCAGGGGCGGATCGGCCGGCTTGTCCCTCCAGCAGCCATCGGGAAGGCTCCTGGGCGCCCGCTGACCTTCCGCTTGAGTCAGGTTCAGCCCCAGGCTGAGACATCCCAGCCCCAGGACATCCCAGCCCCAGGACATCCCAGCCTAGGGTGGGAACAGACCCTGAGTGATATCCTCAGCTCAGCCCACGGCATCGATTCAGCCTCTCACAAAGAAGGATCATTATTTTACAGGGCTGAGGGCAAATTGTGCACCGGGTGAAGAGCGGTTTGCAGCCTGGGGGCTGCCGGTACACTGTGGGCTGCGTAGTTTCAGGGGAGCCTCAGATCCCCCCATCGCTCCGCAGTAAGGGCGAGGCAGACGTGCCCCAGCTGCGGAACATCCCCCAAACAGACACCAGAGCCCATTCCCACACCCGAGGAAGCCCCTGGCCTCATTTATCCTGATGTGCCACCGCTTGTGACAGATTCCTCCAGTCCTGGGCCTTCACACGAAGAAACGCGACATGCCAGCCTGGAAGGAAGCCCAGTTTAATGCTCTTTTCCTCTGTGCCAAATCCTCTTATCTCCGTGGCCAGCATGGAAGAGAGATTAGCCTTTTGTCCCACTTCTCCCCGGCTACGCGCCTTGCGTTTCAGAGGCAGCAGAGGACCCACACCCAGGCACTGAATTATGAGGGGTTTTACTGTTTAATTATTTTATTTTCACATGCCTTTCACTCCTTACGGGAGCTGGAGACAGAGCAGCACCTGGATGTCCATCTCCTCCAGCCGATGGGATAGCGAGTCTTTTGGGTCCAAGACAAACCCAAAATCAAACTCAGAAGGTGTGGGTCCACGCTAAGCTCATGAGGACATTACGGCCAATCTGCCTCGGGCAGAAGTAAACTGATTTGGGGTGGCAGCAGCTGGGTACGAGGGGCTGCAGGAGATAAATTTAAGGGGGAGATGGAAGGACCCCGCAGGCGGCCACCACATTGCAAGTGCTCTGCCAAGGGCAACATCTCTGCTACAGCAAAAGTGCTTGCTCCTTGCTGGTCTTCAACGCCCTCCCAGGAGCCTACCCTGGTCAGGGAAAACCCCGCAGGCCTCACGTTCCCCATCCCCAAGCCCAAAGCCAAGCTCTGCTGTTGGTGACTTACGTGTGTCGGGATGGGCAGGGGCTTCCGAGCTGGGGCTGCTCGTCGCTGCTCCTTCCAAGATGGACCTTTCCCGCTTCTCCCTCTCTGCAAAAGAAGCAGACCCTGTGACTGCCGGTGGAGCTCTCTGCTGCATGCCTTTAGGGCGAGGGATGGGGGGACGGCTAGGACGGGCCATCAGGTCTCCTCCACCCACAGCAGCCCAGGCTCCGGGTGTGTTTTACAATCTTGTGGAAGGTGAAAGCAAAAATCCCGGCAGCAGCAGGGCTGAGGTACCACAGACGAGCACTGGGTCCTCCGCACCCCGGCTGCAAGACTGGAGCATGGCCAAAACTCGGCTGGATTTACAAGGCTGTCGAGAGAAACCTGGAAGATGCCTTAAATCACACCAGAGGTTGGACCAAACTTAGCAGCAGCCTGGAAATTTGGAGGGCAAGGGGAAAAGGCAGTTGAAAGCTGGGAAAAAACCAAAGTTATCCCTTGAACTTTGGGTGAAGAGTGAGAAGAAGAAAATAAACCTCACCTTCCTTAGCTGCTTGCCAGAACTCGAATGCGATTTTGAAGGCCTGGGCTACGGTGAGGGTGACCGCTTGCGCCTGGGAAGACAGCAGTGAGGCAGCACATTAACCAACGGGTCCTCGTGGAGATTTAAATCATTTGGAGGCTTTGCTTTGCAGATTCATGTTAACCTGGATCCGACCAGTCCTCTGCTCCGCATGCGCCCCGCCTGGCTGGGGAGGGGTAATCAAATATTGATGGAAGCAGAGAGCTGCTCTGCGCAGGACACGCAGCTCGTTGTAGACACGTCTTCAGGTTTAATGGGCAGACGGAGGAGGCAGGGACACGGCCGTCACAGGCACCGTGCTGATGGATGGGGAGAGAAGAGCTGCTCCCGACCGCGGGGCACGCACAGCTCCTCCTGCACCACGCACCAAAGCGTGACCTAAGCAAGTGCAAGCACTGCACGGCCCCAGGGTGGTCCCAACAGCTCCCCGAGGGATGCGGCTCCCCGCTCCAGAGCATCACCCACCAGAACGACCGACACCTCGCAGGGAACCGGCGCCTGGACCATGCTGCTGCCGGCCACACCAGTGCCAGGGAGGGATGCGCAGAGCTGTGGTCCACCCCTCCCCGGCACCGCACACGACCACGGGCACGAGGATGCTCCAAGAGCAACAGAGTGAAACACCACAAATCTGCAGCTCTCTCCACCGGGGAGCAATCTCAGAGGCAGGACATGAGAGACCCCAGGGTCTTCCCCTGGCTCCCCCCAGCTAAACTGGGGTCTGGCTGGCTTAGACCAACAGCCAGGGCCGCGGCAGGAGCAGGGACACCTTCCCCTTCAGTCCCCCCGTTCCTCCCCAAGCAGAGAGCTTGAGCAGCATTAAAACCTCCACCACCTTAAACAGCCTGAGTCGCCGGAAATGTATAAATAGTGACACAAATGCCACTTCCATTAGGAGAAGACAGAGCTCACGAGCAGTTTAAGTGCAAGGAGATAACGAGGAACACTCCACAAGGCGGGCGCTGCCGGAGCCACGAGGCCTGAGTTTGTTTTACCAAGTTGCAAACTAAAGAAACCCAGACGTGGGTCCGTAACCCGCAGCCCCCGGTAGCTGGGAGGACAGAGCCCAGGTGCCCCCCAAAAGCCAGGCGCTCCCGCGCGGGAGGGGCAAGGAGACCCAGCAAAGCATCAGTGCTAATTAAGCTTTGCAAAGCAGGAAAGCTCGTTTGAATGTCGGAGCTATTTACATCTTTGATGGAAGTGCAAACGCTTTATGGCAAAAACTTAAATATGGTAATTAAGTATGAAACTCCTCACAGCTGTTTACAATTTAAGCTGTCACATCTGAATCAAGTTTAATAGACCCAGCTACCACTGAGAATTACCCAAGAACTAAAAATACAGACTAATTACACGCCCGTGACTGGTAGCTGCGCATACATTCAGGGACCCTGCCCTGGGGCAGGGACAGTCCCTGCTCTGGGAGCAGGGCATCACCTTACCAGCACGACGTTCTTGCATTTTAAAGACAAGGAAAAAAAATATTTCTAGTTTTTGCCACAAAAGGCCTTGGAGAACTTTATTTGGAGAGAGACACACTGAGCTGATGCACCACTGAGATAATTCTTTTAGCGCTGGAGAGATTTAAATTCAAATTTGCAGAGCGAGGCTTATCTTCGCTGTGCAAGGATGGGAGCGCACACCATGGAGAGGAGAGACAACTTGTAGCTTCCATTATTCTCTCCCGAGAAAAAAAAAAAATGAGTTGGGAGAAGCGCAGAATATTAACCGAGCTGCGGTGGCCACGCTCTGGGCTCAGGGATGCTCGTAAGGACCCAGGCAGCACCGCGCTGGGATGCAGCGGGGGGAACGGCTCTTGGGAGGTTGTTTGTCTCCCTGCAGATCTGGGATATCCCGCTTTCCGCTCAGGCCCTGCGACAGGCACCAGGGGAAGGATTTCTGGGGGCAGAGGGATCTGACCTGCCCTTCCTCTCCCCTAAAGCCCCTTCCAGCTGTGGGGATTGGCCACAGCCCCAGCTCTGGCTCCACTGGAGAGACCCCCAGGGCTCTCCCTGCCCCATCTGCAGCCGGTGCCCAGTGACCCATTTCTTTCCCTCGCCAGCTCGGCAGCGCTGGGTCCCTGCCCATCCCGATGCACTGAATCAGCAGGAAAAAACCCCACGAGTGGGTTCAAAGCAAGAGCCAGAGACTGTTCTCCGTATGCAGGTCCCTGCTCCGAGCCCCCCCCTCGGCACACAGCGGGGTCTCCGGCAGTGCTCCCGCGGGGAGGACACGGCCCCGTCTGCAACGACGCTGCTAAAAATCGGACAGGGAGCTTCAACGGTGAGAAATGGAAAGCAGCCAGGACGGCAAGCCCAGAACCGCTGGCTAAATGCCTCCCATCAACGAGGCTGCCTCCAGGCACCTTGCTACCAGCCTCCCCGGAGACCTCCCCGCCTGCCGGGCTCAGACGGGTGCCAGCAGCCCGGGCAAGCGGGTGCTGAGCAGGGAAGAGTCCCAGCAGCCGGGACAGCAGCACAGCAGGGGTGTTTCTGGTGGAAGGGCCAGGTCCTCTCACCGCTGCCCCACACCCTGGGGCAGGAAGGCTTTTACCTGCCAAAGCGATGGGCTGAACCCAGCCCGGAGTCACACTCGCTCAGGGGCGACGGCCAGGCCCTGGGCAGCACGGCCAGGACGAGGTGCCCGACAGCAGCAGGAGGGTGGGTGCTCTCCGACGGCCGTTCACCGGGGCAGGGGCCCCCCTCACTCTAACTACAGGCAGAGCTGTTATCTCACCGGCACAGCCCCTCTCTGCTTCCTCCTCCTACAGCCACATCCCCATTTCTTCCTCTGGACTGACCATTTTCCGTTTGGTACAGAGGAAGGCATGGCACTCCAGGTTCTCATTGAGCTGGTTCTGGGCAATGTAGGCAAACACTTTATCGTGGATCTTGTCTGCCGTGCAGTAGGATATCCTGAAAGACAGAAGGAAACGTCTTGTCCGGGGCACTGCACGCAAGGGAGATCAACCAACCCCTCCTCTGACCTGCCAGCCAGCGCCTTCCCCGGGGCTTCCAGCTCCGGGGCCAAGCAGGGCAGGCAGAAGGAGCACGGGAGCACTGCCAGGCTTCAGTGCAACTCCAAAGAGGAGGAGTCGATGCCACTGGCTGGAGCGTAAGAGAAGCCCGGAGCAACTCCCGCAGCCATGGCGTGAACCACGGCATCACACACAGAGGCTGGAGAGCACAGAAAACGTTTCACCTTGTGGGAAAGGACAGGTTAGAGAAGGTACAGACGCTGCGGTGTGCCAGCCTGGGACCACGCCTGACAAACGCTCGGCCTTCAGAAGAGAGACTCCCAAAGATTTTCCTTGGAGGGTAAGCTTGCAAGGAGAGAGAAGGACTTGCTCTCAGCCTATGATTTAATCTTGAGGCTCAAACCAGGGAAAGAAGTTGATGCAGGGGTGCCCAAGAAAAGCTGTTGGAAAGGCTGAAGTTCAGGCTCCAAGATGCGCAGTAGCAGCCGCACGGGATGCTCCGAGACCCCTGAGCTCAGAGGATGTGGGGCCGGAGGCTCAGCCTCCTCGGTGGAGCATCCCCAGGGTGGCCGTGTCTGTCCCAGCCCCCCGGCAGGGCAGGGCTGACTCTGAAATGCAAGCAAGGCTCTGGAAGAGCAGCAGCCTGACCGGGCTGGGGAGCCCAGGCTGCGACCTAGGGCTTGGCTCCCTGCTGCAGGGCAGCAGGTCCCTCAGCATCAGCCACTGCCATCTCCCATCCACGCCAGGAGCTGCAGGACTGAGCGTCTCGTCTGAAGCCAGCGAGCACCGGCCAGGGCAGCCCCAGAGGTTTAGTGCAAGGCGGCAGGTGCTAGCAGCGAGGAAAGCCTTTTGCCTGGGCACGCGACAGATCAAGCAGGTGTTAAGGAAAGAGAAAATCTGAGGAAAAACTGGGACACTTCAGTGAAAGTTTTCCCGTGGCTCCATATCGCCCCTTCAGCTCCTGCTCTCGCTGCCCCCGAGATTTTGCAGTGAGATGACTGGAAGGTCGCAGTTCCCAGCAGATGCTGGGACTTCAAAAAAGCCACATTCAAAATTTATTTACACGGCATTAGTTTCTTGTTGCATGTGAGAATGCCTCTGCTCAGTGGCCTGTGTTTCGTTTTCCAGAGCTGAGCTGTGCTCTGGATTAAAGAAGCACTTGGAAGCTCACTCCTTCCTCCCATTTTTCCCAGACAGCGTGGCCACTCTTGTAATTATTGTGACAAAGCCACGGAAGGTCGTCTACGCGGGTGCGTGGCCCTTCCAGCAACCCCCAGCACTCCGCTCGATATTTGATGGCCATTAATTTCCAAGGAAAGGATAACTCACACCTGCCTCTGAAGTGAGCCCGTTTTACGACCGAGGCCTCCGGCAGTGGCACGTCCAGCAACGGTGGCTGCGTTTTAGCTGCGGCCGCCCCGTCCTGCCCAAACACCCGATCCGGGGCGAGAGCTCAGAGCTGGCATCTCCCCGGTGAGTAGAAAAGCCAAAGAGAAGAAGCAGAGGTGTTAGAGGAAAGCCCTGGGTCTGCCACCGGTGCACCACGCTCCCAGAGCAGGGAGATGACCCCCCCCACGCACACAGACCCCAGCTTTCGCCGGGACCCCGGCTCCCACAGCGCCAGCAGCTCCGGGGAGCAGCATCAGTCCCCACGTCAAGACCCTACTTAGGATGCGCTGCCTTCAGTCAGCTGCACCGAGGGGATGCTCCGACACGAGCACTGACCGGCAGCAACACTTTCTCGCCGGCTGTTAAAGCGTCCGGGCAATATTTAAGGCAGCATCTAAAAACCCCGGCCCCGCAGATCTGCCTGCTTTCACACCAGCGCAGTGATCTCGATTTTGGCATGACCGCGTTCGTGGCCGCTTCGCCCAGCTCTGCTCTTGAGCAGCCGGTTTATCTCCCGGGGAGGGCTGGGGCTCAGCACCGGTGGCTGTACGCGGCGGCTTGGTTTGAACTGGAGAAAAGCAGGTGGGTTAGTAGTCGGGTTAGAGAGCGTGCTCCCCCCCCTCAGCGCTCCCCATCCCTCGCTCAGCAAAGGGGGACAGAGCAGCAGGTGCAGAGCAGAAGCAGCGTGCGGGGGATGTAGAAGGAGAAGGGAAAGAACCAGATCTGAGCTGAGCTCTGCTCCGCCAGACCTGCGCCTGCCTCCAGCCTCTTTGGAAGAAATACTTGCCAAAGCCCGAGGAGCGGATATGAGATAATCCATCCTCACCCTCCCCACAACGGTACTGGGTCTAAACAGCTTTCTCAGAGCTATTTAATGTATCAGAGGTGCAGAGCAGCCAGCGAGGGGAGGGCAGCCCTGGCTCTGGCGTCCTCGCCCGCTCGGAGATGCTCCAGCTCCTCCGTGTCCGACTCTTGCTGCCACCCCAGGCGCTCTGGCGTTTCTATTGCCAGGAACAGGCGGCGCAGCCACATGCGGCCATGGAGTGCTTGGCTGCGGGTCTGCAGTCTGCACACGCGACACCTCCAGGCTCATCACGTCTTTCCTTACCCCCAGTTGGACACTTCATCCACCAGACGTAAATTTAGCTTAAATTTAGCAACCACCCTCCTTCCCCCGCCTTTGCTTTCTGCCCAGACACGATGGCCAGCGAGACGTCGGCGCAGCCCAGGCGGAGGCCGGCGCAGCCTCAGAGCACGCACCCACCGCAGCGCATGCCGTAACCCACCTGTATATGGAGACGTTCTCGATCAGCTCGTTCGTCCCGCTGTCGTTTAACACGATCCCTCTGGGCGAGACTTTCAGAGTCACTTTCTGCAGTTTCTTTCCACTTGCTTTTGCCTTTGGAAGGAACAGAGGGAGAGGAAAGTTACAGCCTTTTAACCCTCCAAAGGTACAGGAGCAGAGCAGAGACTCCAGGTACACACTACCCAATAGGCATAGTAATAGCACTCGTTAGTACTACAGACTGAATTTCCTACCAGGTGTGATAAGGCATTCGTTAAAACTTTTCCTTCCCTGAAGCACTGATTTTTGCTGGCATTAACAAGACAAGGACACGCACCCTCCACCCCACACCGCAGGGAGGTTCTTCCAGCCCAGCACCTCCAGGAGGATTTCCCTGCGGCCACCAGCAGCGGCTGCTCTGGCCGAGTCGTGGTGAAACCCTGGGGAGTTCTGTCCTTCGGGCCAGCTCTGGAGCAGAGCGGGACAGCAGCACGAACACGGGAGAAGGACGGTCCTGCAGGACACGGGCTCCCAAGTAGCCACCTTCGAGCTCTGCTGCCAAACCCTGCTCGAGTTTCAAAGCACCCCCCACACCAAGGTCAGGACGCCGGCTTAAAAACCAACCAGACTTTAAGAACCACCTTCTCTTATTCACTAGTCTCGTGCTTTTAGCCTCCAGGTTACATTCAGCTCACTGCCCAGCTTCTCTCAAAAAAAAAAAAGCCCCCAAAAACCCACAGCTAGCTGCAGATTGCACACCCGAATCCTCGTCCCTGCTCCCTGGGGACCTCGCTTGAGCCGCATCCACATGTCGGTCCTGCCCCTCCGAGGCCGGCCTTGGCCTCGGGGCTTTGCTTTTATTTAAAGGCTCCGTTACAGAGCAGACGTGGAGGGCTCTGCCAGCAGCTCCGGCTTCATGCGAGCGCTCCCCTCCCGTCCAGCTCAGCACATGCCAGGAAAGGATCCGTCATTACCCAGCGCCGTTCACCACTCCATTGAGTTTTATGACGGTTAACTGTACAACTGGGTCTTTGCCTCATTCAGTTTTATAAGGGCTTAAAGAAGCGTTAATTTTACTTGGAGCCTGGTGAGCAGGGGCTCTGGGGGGGCTTGGTGCGAGAGCATGGCTGAAAATCGGTCCCTCTTGCATCAGAGGTTACAGCGGGACGATGGCTGTGTTGGCTGGGAACGGGAGCAAGCTGTCCTGCCCCCTTCTCCACCCTCCAAACCCCACGAAGGAAAACCCAGAACAGCACGCCAGCTCTTGGTCACACGCAGGCCACACTCGAAACGTTCTCCCTGCCTTGCCAGAGGAGAGATGGCCCTGGGGAAGGCTGATTTCACCAGGTCAGAGGCTTCTCCCACACCCAAGGTCACCCAGGCTTATCAAGGGGAGCCAGAGCTCAGAGACGTAACGCCAGCTTTCCGCACCCTGCCCCATCCACGGGCCGGGGCTGGTCCCAAGGGCTTCCCAGTGCTGCTGTCTGCATTCCCACCTCGGCCACCAGACGCCCGCTCGCCCCTGGACCTGCAGGCCTGACACCCCCAGCCTGCAGACGGACAGCGTTGCCTCCAGACCCGCGGCTCTCAGAACCCTCCCCGGCGACAGACTTGTCTGAACAGCGGGAGACCAGGCTCTGCTCCGGCACGGACACTCACGGTGGCGACGATCCTTTTGACGGCGGCCGCGGAGAGCTCCTCTCCCTTGGGCTGCTCCACCAGCGTCATGCCCATGTACTTGAGGCTGAAGAGCATCCCCTCCAGCAGCGTCTCGCGGGTGTCGGTCCAGTTCTCCGGGAGCTCTAGAGAGACAACAGAGGCTCTGGGATTCCCAAACGCACAAGGGCACCCCTTGTCCAGCCCCAAGGGGAGGTTTAGGCACGAGCAGGGTGTCGGTTTAGCTGCTGCCCGCACTCCCGTGTCTGAGCAGCTGGGAGCCGCGGTGCTTGTGAGGGGAAGGAGATGGGGCAGAGACATGAACAACCCCCCGAAAGTTCTTCCACAAGCCACAGCGAATGGTAGCGACCCTTTAAGACCCATCAGCTCCTCAGTTTAATTGTGAGCACCCAGGCCCACACCATAAGCAAGGAGATCCTGAGCACCAGCCCCAGCCCGGCGCAGAGGAGGGCTCGGTGCTGCCCCACGCACGGCCATAACCTCCTCCTGCGCTAACCGCCACCTGCCCGCAGCGGCTAAGCCGGGATTTGCCGCTAGCTAAGCCCACGCGCAGCTCCCTGCAGGGACCCAGGCGATGTGCTGTGACTTGCTAAACCGGTCACCAGCAGCCCCGAGGAGCCCATCGCGCGGGTGAAGCTTCACCAGGGAAAGGTCTCTGCCCTCCCCTGAGACCACTGAGGAGGCCCCCAGCCTCCTCTCCTGTGTGCTGGCGGGTGGGAAGGAGGGTCCGAAACCCAGAGAGAAGTCTGGGACCAAACTGGAAGTCAGGCGGGTGTTTCTAAGCCTGAAACTGCACCGCAGGGTCTAACCTCCAGACACAGAGCTGGTAACGCAGGAGCTGCTGCTCTCGAGCTCAAGGAGCTTCTTGCTTTGAGCAGGAGAGGACAAAGCACAGCCCTTCTGAGGTGCCCACGGCCCCAGGGAGCGACGAGGCTCTTGGAGAGGAGCCTCCGCTCGCCGCAGACAAAACACGTCCCTGAAGGCTGCGCTGCCTCGTACTCAGCCTCGGCTTCGGCCTCCACGCAGCGGGGCCAAGCCCTGCAGCGCCGGGAGGGCAGGGACGCCGGGGGGACCGGGTGACCTCCGGTGACTCAGCCTAAGCCATAAACCCCAGCACCGCTCCCAGCGCCGGGCGTGGGTGCCGGGCGGTGAACGGCCCCAGCGCTGGCTGAGGTCGAAGTGACGGCAGCCGGGCGGGAGTGGTCCCCTGGGGAGTCTGCAGGAGGGCAGGGGCTCGGTGCCCGGCACCTGGCAGCAGGTCCCAATCCTGCAGAGGGAAAGGAAAAACCGAGGACAGGTGGGATGCTGGGGTTACCTCACGTCCCAGCGGGGAACAGTGGGTGCCGGCGAAAAACCTGCATTTCCCAAAAGCCAAGGGTGCTGCCGCTGTCCTCCCACCCTCAGTGGCCGCAGCCGGGCGAGCGCGCTGGGCTGGAGGGGCAGCTGCCGGCACCACGCTCCCCACCTCGCTGCCCAGGCCCTGGTCCCGTACCCCCACCGAGGACGGGGACCCCACGAGCACCCCACGTTGCCCGGGACGATGCCAGCTGCAGCGAGGGCCCCGGCACCCGCAGCCTGCGCCGGGGTGCGACGGAAACAGGGGCGGTTTGAGCGCAGCCACCGAAGTGCTCTCAGAGAGGAAGGAGCACGCGAGGCAGCGCAGACGGACAGACGGCCGCCCCTCCGCGCACCCTGCTCTGCACCGCTCGCCACCACCCTCCCCATCGGCGCAGACGACTGTGGCCAGGCGCGGGGTGATGGCGATGTCCCCCACGCAGCCGAGGGCCTGGGGACGGCGGCAGGGTGACAGCCAGCCCGGGGGCTGCTGCGTCGCGAGGGGCCTCTGCGCCAGCCACGTCGGGGCTGCGTCCCGCGCCTGCCGCGGAGCCCCCCGGCCACCCTCGTCGCATCCCGCCGCTGCTGGCCCTCAATCCTCGCAAAAAGTGTGACAATACTGGGTCAATCTCCCCAGATTTAGTAAAATCCAGAAGCCTGACGGCGCCTGGCGGGGGCCGAGCGGCCGCTTGCCCGGGGGCCATCGATCGCGTGATGGAGCCCGCGGTGGGACGAGGCCAGAAAACGCCCGGTGGGCTCCTCTGTCCCTCGCCCCGGCCTGGGGGACAGGGACACCCCCCCAGACACCCCCGCACCCATCCCACCCCACCGCTGTGCTAAAAAAAGCTGCTGAAAAGGGGGAATGAAAAAAGGGGTGCAGGAGAGAGGAGTAAAGCAGAAAGGGGGTACGGGGGGTCATGGAAAACGGGGGTGGGGGGAGAGCGACGGGGCAAAGCAAGGTGAGAAGGGGAAGCTCAAGGAGGGAGAAAAGTGGTGCAAGAGGGGCGAGCAGCGGGATAACGCGGGCTGAAGGCGGGGGTTGCGGGACTGGGGGGGTGCCGGGGGCTGGGGGGGGGGAAGCGGGGCGGCGGGTCTCACTCTTGTGTCGGCCGCCGGCCCAGGCGGGTTTGTGGACGCTGGGGCTCCGCAGCAGGGCCCGACCCGCCGACTTCAGCGCGTCCATCCCGCAACCCCCCCCCCGCCCCGCTCCCGGCCCCGCCGCAAACTTTCCAGCGGCGCCAGCGCTGACGCCGTCCGGGGGCGGGGCCCGCATGCAAATCCCGGCGCCGTGACGTCACTCGCCACGCCCCCACCCCGCCGGGGGTCCCCGCTGGGGAGCGGGGGGGGGTCCCCGGAGCTGGGCGGCACTCGCGGGGGGGTGGGGCAGGGGAGACACACAGGGCCCCCGAGAACCCCGCGGGGGAGCCGGGGATCCCCAGGGCGCTGCGGGGACTCCGAGACCCGGGGGGGTGTCCCGGGGGGGGTCCCCGGAAAGCCGCCGGGCCCCCCGAGATGCGGGGTCTGCTGCTCCCCGCCGAGATTCCCCACTGGAGACCTGGGGGACCCCCCCCCCCCCCCGCGATCCCCAGAGCCACCCCACAAACACCTGTGGGAGGAGGGGGTACCAGCAAACACCCGCTCCACGGGTCCCACCTTTCCCACGAGGGGGTCCCACTTTTCCCACGGGGGTCCCACCTTTCCCACGGGGGGGTCCCCACAGAGATTCGGGGCAGGAACCCCTTCCCGTGTTCCCCGACAGTGCGACCCCCGCGGCCCCGCACCAGCACGCTCGGGTGACACCCAACCAAGCTGCGCTTGCCCCCGGCGGTTTCTGGTCCCGGCCCCCACCCCGGGACGCGACACGATATTTTTATCAAACCCCAGATTCAGGTGAGCTGGAGCACGCGCCGCCCGTCCGTGTCACCGCGGCCGCCAGCGTGCTCGTAACTCCGCCTGGACATAATTGTACGGCAGATTAAGGCCCTCAAAGGCTTTCCGAAATTAAAGGGATAATAATGAGGAGGTTAAACCCCATACTTTGAGTTTGTAGAATAATGCCTTACAAAGCCTATTATTCACAGAAACAGTTGTGTAATTGAAAATCCCTTTTTAGTTAAATTTTAACCTTCCCCTCTCAGGTTGGCAGCCGGGAGCCAAGGCGCAGGAGTCGCCAAGCCAAACCGCTGATGGCCGGTTCCCCTCCGCCGGACGCGAGCGGGTGGTGGCAGGCTCGGGCAGAATCTCTCTTCCAGAAAGCCCAGCCTAAAATAGGATGGTGACGCTGGGACGTCTCTGCTCAGCGCCAGGCCTGGGTCTGAGCACGCAGGGGGAGAGCCAGGGACGGGGACTGAAACTTGAAAGAAGAAACTTCCCCTGGGGGCTAACCACTTCGGAGCCGCTCTGAGGGCAGCTGCACACAAATACCAAAAAACCTGAAAAATCGCTGCGTCAGGAACAAATGTGAGCATGTCCGTAGATCCATTTCATGCAGCAACTCACTTCAGCATCTGCACTTCCTTTAGGCGTTTGCGTAGACCTAACTGAAGTCCAGGGTTCTAAGAGCACGCTCAAATGTTCCACTAAGTCGTCGATGAAACTCCGCTCCCGCCCCGCAGCCTGCATTTCCCCGGCGGGCTTCTGGCTCGCCAGTATCTGACGAGTTCAGACACCTTTGCAATTAATTCTTTGATAAACCAGCCTGAGAAAGCCACCCGGCAGGTATCGGACATGTCCGTGATTTATTTTCCTATTTCTGTATTTTGTGTCACCGCTGGCTAAATCCATCACCCCACGCTCCGGTTTGCTCGGGCGGCGGCTGCTGCACTCGCGTGCTGCTCTGCTGCTCCCTTCCCAGCGCTTCCTCCGCAGCGACTTCACGGGGCAGTTACCGGGAGAGATCTGCAGCGCTCCTGCTGCTGCTGCTGCGATGCTCCCCGGCTACGGCCGCTCCCGCGCTGACCTTCTGAGCCCGAGGAGCACAGGGTGCATATTCCTCTTCCTCCGGTCGGTGCTGCAGAGGGTGCGGGACCCAGCTGCCGCGCTGCCTTCCCCGCCTGAGTTTCCCCGCTGAATCGCAGCCCCGGCGTCGGCGTTTGCGCCGCCTCGGGTGGGCGTCGCGGCGTGAGAGCGGCAGGACGTATTTCAAGTGTCGCCACTCGAGGTGGAGAGCGAAGGACCGTGACACCAGCCTGCGAGTCATCAGACCGAGGTCTCAGACGTGGCTGTGGCATCCAAGCCAACCTCCTCGAAAGCCATAATTTGAGTTTAAAATATTCCTGTCATGGTAAAAAAACCGCTAGGGCCATCTCCCCCAGGAAGGCAGAGCATCAGGCAGCTCAAAACCACAGCTCCACACCCATCTACCGGCCACCGCGCCGGGCAGCCCGGGCTGCCCTCCCGCAGGAGAACCCCACGGGCAGACGGGTCCTGCGGGCCAGGCAAGCAAACTCAGACCCATTTTGAGTGCAGAGCGCAGCGAAGCAGCCATTTTTTGCAAACCTTGTTTTCCCGCTAGCTGCGAGCGCCACGTGGCTGACCGCCGAGCCCCGCCGTGCTCGGCCGATCGTTGCCCATCCATCTCGCCGCTAATTGACGTCTCTCCTGATGAGCCACAGGCTCTTTCCGCACGTACCGTCTCAAGGTTATTCTCAGCTCTGCAGCGTCACCGAAAACACACAAGTTTGCGTCTCCGGTGTTGCAGCAGCAGGGCTGCTCCTCTCCACTGTTTCTAACATCCAGCGTCGTCTCTTCTGTCCAGGAAACACAAAGAAATCCTCGCCGCTCTTCCTCCCCGCCATGCTGTTTGCATCCACAAATCACAAGGAAATAAATGCAGCTTTTCGGTGAAAATTCTGTGTTTTTCTGTCACGCCGATGTGTTTTCCCAGCTGGTGGGGCCACAGCCGAGCAGCCACCCCTGATTTCTTTGGAGCAATCTTTGCAACGCACACGCAGCCCCAGCCGTAAGCTCAGCGACGGCCGTCGTGCTTTACTACGAGGGTGGGTGTTCGTTTGCTCCCTGCTTTGATCAACCGAGTCAGCAAAGCCACGCTGGGCAGGGACAGTGCCTGCTCCCGAGGCCGTACTCCTGCGTTCTGCTCTCCTCATCTTTATACCAAAGTGCCTTCACAGCAAGTTAGCGTATCTGGGGCGGGTTAAAAGGTGATCACTAATGGCAATCTGAGCTCCTCCGCTCTGTCAAACCCATCCGAGGTTCGCCTCCTAATAAATCAGCATCTTTGCTGAGCAGGCCTGTGTCCAACCGTCTACATGATAAAAAGACCAATTGCTGACATTTGCCACTGTTTTCACTCCCTTTGACATTTCATTAAGGAGAAAATAACACCAGCAACTACAAAGGCGCTCTCATGGACGCTTGTCGCCCATCACGTCGCGAGTCGCCCCGACTCAGCCAGCAGCTGGCAAGGGGGCTGTGCCCCGTCTCCAGGACGGAGCTCCCCTCCGCCCTGCCACGGCCGTGCAGCGTCTCGGGGCTTTGCGCCGAGGCTGAGCCGCTCCCCGGCAGCTCCCTGGCTCGGAGAATCACCTCGGCTCACCCCGCTGCCACGAGGCTGAGCCGACACAAGCCCAGACTCAGATCATCACTTTAGTCCGTCAGTAGAACTTCTAATTTATAGGCGTGCTTAAGACTTAAATTACCACAGTCATTAAGACTTTGTTAATGAGTCAATTAATGTGCCTTGGGGCCTTTGGAGAAAGGGCATTATGAATATGCATAAGATCAAATACTACAGAAATAAGTATCTGGCTGTACCGGTGTTCGCCGGGAGCCGCTGCCGATGCAGCACGCGCACGGCCTCTGCTCGGCCGGGGGGAACGGTCGCAGCGGTCGCAGTCTCACGCGTGCAGAGGGCTCTCCGGCAGCTGCCGAGGGGACAGGCTCCAGCATCACCACACACAGCTTCCATGCTGGGATGGCCAGGATCAGCACCGGCCGGAAAGCAGCACGAGGCTGGGGATGGGAAACAGCGTCTGAGGCGGAACACTCACTTTAACAGCAGCCAAATGGGTGCAGTAAACACAGCATGGGGCTGTGTGCTTATCCTGAAGCTTTTGCCCCTCAAAAGTAAGGTTTTCAAGCACCCTTAAGCATCCTGGAGCTGTATCCAGGGCAGAACCGAGAGCCCTCTCTCTTGGAGCGAGGGATATTCGATTTCCTCCTCCCAGATCCCCAGTCTGGCTCTCGCTGCTCCTCACCCTGCTCCTTGCCACTGTGCGCAAACACCGAGAGCAAAGCCCCAGCTGCTCCCACCTCCCCCGCAGCCCCCCGCAGTGTAGCGGGGCAGCAGGTGGGCTCACCCCCAGTGATGCCAAATTAACACGCTAATTACCATCGCGCTGCTAGCACGATCCTCACGTGTTCCCCCCGAACACCACGACCTGAATTTTCTGCTTTTTGTGACCTGTTTCGTGTCACGCTCTCCAGCTATTCCCACATCTCTGCAGCTGGGCTGCTTTCGCCTGCATCACCGATGAAATCAGCCTGATGGCTGTGCGCACTGAACTGCCCGTGCTGATGGAAAACAGGCCCAGGGCAATGAGTAGCAGCTACTTAATTGCAATCAAGGCCTGTCAGGCTCGTCAGGGTGCCCGATCAGCTGCAGCTGATGGGCCAGGGCTGGGAGCGGAGCACGCAGCAGGGGAACGGGAGCTGCGTTGGAGAGAGCTGCAGGGACAGGGCTGCCAGTGCTGCTCCAGCACAGGCACCTCCAGCACAGCATCCTTATCCCAGGGATGCTCAGAGCCAGGCGCTACAGAGAGATCTCCTAATTCCAAGTGCTTAGAGGCTGGCTTAAAACTTAAAGACTTAATATCTCTTACCAAATTTCATATGTTAAATAGCCCAGGTCTGCAGATTCTTGGGTACCAAGAAGTAAATCTCCCTCTTTTTTGGAGTGTGAACAATGCCTTGCACAGGGAATCCCACAGCCTAGCTGCTCTCTACGGCCAGGGCCGGTCTGATGACGATCTGACACCGAAGGAGCTCTCATGCTTTGCCCTGACAGGAGCTTGTGAACGAGGCAGGAGCTCACGGGAAAAGCAGCCTCCCCTCCTGCTCTGCTGCTGGTGGAGGCAGCAGGTGCCTCGTACACCCGGTCACCGAGACACGGCCCCCTTCTTCGGAGGGAAGAAAAGGCTCCTGTGACTGGGGAGGAAGCCGAGCTGGGGAGCAGAGCGTGGTGGGAGGGGTGAGGGATGGAAACTCCACCTCAGCATCCCTGTCGTGCGTGGGAATTGGAAGCTGTGCTTGTTCCCAGTGTTTGTCTGTGGTTCGTTCCCCTGCAGACTCACTTTTCTTCCCCATGCAAAGGTGCGTTTGCACACCCAGCACATCGTCCGCCGCTTCCCGACTTCCCGGGCGCAGCGGGCTGCTTGGGCGTCGTGGATAACCCCTGTCACGCCAACGGGCCACCAGCACGCGGGGCAGAAGGGGCCCCAGCGCCTGCTGCTGCCCGTCTGACCCCTGCAGACGCCAAGCTGCTGCAGAGACCAGAGCTGGCACAAAGCGCTCGGAGACTTTGGCTCAAAAAGTACCGAGCGGCAGCGGCGTCTGTGGCCACCGCAGAAGAGTTCGGCTCATTTTTGCTGCCTGGGAGTCAGATGTCTGGTTGGAACTAATTATCTGCTCTCCCTCCGTCGTTACGGAGAAAGCGTCATCTCCGACGGGTGAACCAAGCCTCAGAGGAGATGAAGGCTCCTCAAAGGGTCTCTGTCTTCTCCTCTTGACTTTGTGGCCAGGTCAGGCACGGAGCTCACATCGCGTTTTGCTTACTGACCCCAGCGCCGAGGTGCAGCCCAGCTCCGCGCCGCTGCCGGGGAGCTGCCCACCTCCCCTCCCCGGCCTTCTGTTCTCTGAGGTTTGTTTGCCTGAAGTTGTTTGCCAAATGAGCGTCTAACTCACAAATAGTTCAGTTCCCCAGGAAATGTCTCATTTCATGGTGAATTTATTATTCTCCAGAAAGACTTCTCAGCTTTAATGCAGGTGGAGAGGAAGAGTTACTCCTCACGCGGCTTCTCCAGGGGCTTCACCAGGTTCAAAGCTTTGAGGAGGCTCAACCACGGGGTACGAATTCTCCTGGCATATGCCAAGGACGTAGCTGAAACTGAAAGTTAGCTCATGTTGATTTTAATTAATTTTCCCAGTGCAAGGACAGTGGGACCAGGCCTTCTTTGAGGAGTTTAGTCACTTATTTGGGTTAATTCTGCTTTTTTATCACAAGAAATCCAGTTCTCATTTTAGGCTTGTGTTAAACTGGATTAGTTCTACTGACAGTGCTGGAGCTCTCAGATTGACACCAGTATAACTCAGTTATATATTACAGCAAAGATAAAAATACATCAGGGTAAAATATCAATGGTTAGAGGCAATAACCAGAGCGCCCACACATTTAATGCATTCTGAAGAAACGGAGGGAGAAATCACAGCACTGTAATGCACAGTGTTCTGGGGCATCTTTTATCAGAGGATATCAAAGCACTCTACAAATCATTACTTATTTAAGTGCTGTCACATGCTGGTCACAGAAGAGAACAGTGCTGGAAGAAGGGCATGAACCCAGGAAGCACCAGCAGAGACAAGGAAATACTTAAACCAAAGAGGTTTCCAATGGGAAATGCTGTTTCACCAAGATTGAGATGTTTTGCTGGAGCATATTGATATCAAGAAAGTTTTTGACAGAACAATTTCAAAACGATTCAGCACAAAATGGGATCTTGCGCAGTCAACACGTTAGGGAGGGGCTGGAGGTTTTATTTCAGTACAAGGTTTACTACGTCATGTGTATATCCCGGGTGAATAGTTGTGGCTGACCTTAGCTAAATGTTTCTACGTGTTTCTGAGTGTAACTGCTCCGAGTATTTACTTCGTAACTTGGGGGAAGCTGCTGTGAATTTTCAACCTGATTTGAGAACATAAACACACTTTGCAATGGCAGGATGCCCTCAGAGCTTCAGCAGACGCTCCTTCCTAAACCGTCCTCAGAGACCCCTCTGTAACTCGCTGCACTTCTCCATGCCCTGAGCGGGAAACGCTGCTTGCTCCTATGAATACTCCAGAGTTTAATTCAGTTATAGCTGAGATCGTCTTTCCACGATCTTGCATCCACGTGCTGACAATTTGATCCCTTGAACTACTGGTTTTGAGGCCCTGCTCCAATCTCCCGACCTCTTCCAAGACAAGAGAACCAGGGCTCTGCAGAGGAAGAGGGGAGAAAGGATAAAGGATGGTCTAGAAAACACAGCAGGGCTTTCCTGGAAAAGAGCCCATCAGTCCAGGTTCGCTCGTGCTCGCTATCAAACCTAAACTGCGCTGCTTGCTTCTCTCCCTGGCAGGGACTTCACTTCGCGTTCCTCGACGTGCTTGTGGCTTCTGCTTGCTGGGGTTTCACTTCAGCTCTGTCTATTCTCCCACTGAAGAAACAGCTTGCGCTGGGGAGAGCATCCCGGGGCGTCACTCGGCACTGGGTACTTGCTCTTCAGCCCACAAGAGTTTTGTGAGATTAAAGGCTGTTACAGTGCGACGCTGGCTCTCACCGGTGTGCAATAGTGGGTTAAAACTGGGCACGCAGAGCTGTCTCCTTGCGCAGCTGCTCCTGAACTGCCGTAAATGCAGTGTCCCTGCCTCTGGGTGGTCACATCCATCAGCAGGACGGAGGCACCTGACAGCCTGGTTTTAATCCACCGGCGCACGTCTGCCGGGGACCTCTGTGAGGCCAACATAAATCAGCGTGGTTCTCTGCAAGGGAAAGTGATGCCGTGCTGATTTACAGCGGCCGCAAGCGTCTCTCTTCCCCGGCCCTACCAGGTGGTGAAAACTCACCGCAATCAGCAGCCAGGCTGATTATCGCCGTGCCATGGAAAGAACCTTCGCGACTGTTTGATTAAAGACAGAAAGGGCTCAGCAGAAAGGGGGATAGAAGACAGAGGATATATTTCCAGTTCTGCCCCTTACCTGCAAGGCAATCTTGCTCGAGTCCCTTGAACTGCTTGTTTTGCTTCCGCCTGATGAGCCTGCAGTTACAAGCGCACCAGGAGCAGGTTTCCACGTCGGACCAAGCCAAAACTGGTTTGATCAGTTCCCAAATGCAATCAAGGTTCACTCTGGTTCTCAGCAAGAAAGAAAAAGACAATGATCATTTCGGAACAGTCTTTTCTTAGGGCTATTTAAGCTTTTTAAATCTTTTAAATTATTCACCAGGAACAAAACAAAACATTCCATTTTCAGACAACTCTTTGAACTGCCCAACCTCAAAAAAGCATCCAACAAACCACCGAGGCACTGGAAGTCCCCCAGCCTTTCCAGCTGAAACTTTTCCCTGTGTTCAACCCAAAGAGTGAGGGGGTTTGCAGGTGCCCCCCAGACTGCTGGGATTTCAGGCTGCCCATGCTCCGCTCCCCCAAGCTGTCGCTGCTCTTGCCGTGACTCTGGGGTTGACCAGGAGGGCTTGGCACCCTGACAACACGGCCACGTGCCTCAGGGAGGTGAACACACCCTGCACCCATGCGCACATGTTCAGGCATTTCGAAAGAGTTGAGCATCGTGAGCTCAAAACCAGTGAGGAATTCATGTCTCAGGTATGGTTTTACCCCCCTGCATGCCCTTAACCCCTCCAAGGTTGCACTGGGTCCAGCATCCTTCCCTCTCAGAGGCAAATCTCCCCCTAGAAAATAGCCCCACTGCCGAAATGAGGATTTTTTAGGAAAGAGCCTGCCAAATCCATCCCTTGATTCTTATGTATTTCCTCTAAAAAAAGGTTTCATCCTCTTCCCATCCCCTAAAGCCAGCTCCTGGCAGGTTCTCCATCCCCCTCATCCCACATCCCTTGCTGGTGTGGCAGCCCTGAGCATCGTTTCTCTGTCAGGTTAGAGCAGAGATGAATAAGGGAATTTATAACACAAATGCCAAGGGAGTTAATTTGAACTGTGTGAAAAGCCACGACCGCCTCATGTAACGTTACCACTCAGCTCAATTGAATGTGTTTTTAATTATAACCATTTTTCAGTTTTTGGTTAAGAAAACTCCTCGTGTTGCCTTTTGTCTCTACCCAGCAGTGCTGTCTCTGTCCTCTCTCCTGTTACAGTGCTGCATTTAAGTTGCTGTTCCTCTCTCCCCAAGTTTTTTTCACAGGGCCCTTCTTCCCCAGCTGCTTCCACCCAGCCAGCTTCAGCACCTCCAGCACTGCATCACCGGTGTCAGATTTTGCTACTGCTGGTGTTGCTTTACGTTCAGGTTATATCAGAATATCAAATTTAAGCGGCAGACAGGAACAAAACCATCGAGGCCGTACAGACGTAAAACAACAGATGGGCAGTGCCTTGTTGCTGTGGCTGGGCAGATTTTGAAGCTAATAATAATTGTAAACGTCTCTCTCCATCTTGTTTAATCCTTATAATCTCCTTACCCTCCAAGCGCAGGTTGTTGCGTGCTTTGTGTGCTGAGATCGTTCCTTGGAGCTGGGACATCTCTGCCAGGCGCGTGTGCCCTGCACCTTGCCTTCGGCGAGGCGGACCCAGCCGTGCAGGCTTCGTCAGGGATTGCTTTCCCAGCAAAGCATCCTTCATCCTTCCCATGAAGAAGGGGCAGGCAGGGCTGTGGCAGTTCGAAAAACACCAGCAAGTTAAAAAAAGAAATAAACGTTTCATGGGGAGTACATGCAGGGAACCGGGGTCACATTTTGCTCCTGGTTCTGCTCTGGATGTGCTTTGTAGCTTTTGGAGCGGCCGGTTCTTACAAGCCTTGTTGTTTTACACACAGCCCCTAGGGTTATGTTATCAGATTACAAGTCTTCCCTTCCATTAAAACGAGGTTTTTAGATTTTTGTGGTTGAAAATATGAAGAACAGAAGTTCAAAAATCCAGACAGCAAGCAGAGAAATCTGACTTTCTTTTTTTTTTTAATCTTTAGACTCGGGGGAGGAGCTGACTCTGGGGTTTTGAGCTTTTAATAGTAATACTGGAATCTGGTCACATGCCTGATGAGCTTGGCCCTCCCAAGGCTGAGCACTCGGGTCTCAGCCGGCCGCAGCGCAGGGAAGGGCAGGCACCGACCGCCCTAATAAGTCACCAAATCCTTTTCTGGAAAATAGTCTTGGCCTTTACTGGCTTCTCTTTTTTTTTCCGCTGTTGCAAAGCAAAATCAATTTTCTCATTTTAAAGGGGTCTGAGATCCCTGTGTGAGCAGCGCGGCACCCAGCAGCACTAATGAGCCCGACTCTCTCTCCCCTCACCTGCAAGCTGAGCTGGTGATGGGAGGTGGCACCACGGTCTCGGCCGATGACAAATCCACCCGCTCGGCATCTGGGGCACGGTGTTACGGAGAGCAGCAGCTTGAGCCAAAAGAGGCTCTTCAGCCTGCGAGACAAAGTGATCATATCCAATTACTGAAGGATAAAGCTGGATAAATTTGACCCAGAATAGATTTAGGCGGTTGTGTGGTGTTTTTTGGGAGTTTGTTTTTTAAGGATGCTGATAATTGGCCATCAGAGAATTTATCTAGAATTAGGCTGGATCCTCTAGCCGCAGACAAACTTTAGCTAAGCCTGGATGCCTTGCTGAAAGGGAGAATTAAGTCCTGTGGCTTCTGCTACTCAGGAATTCTGAGTGGCAATCCCAGCCTTCCCCTCTGACCTTTTACTCGCTAAACTGGCTGCACGCTGGGTATCAGGCTGTTCCATGCCAGGTGCATCTGATAAATCAGTTTGTTCTGAACCCAGCCCCCGTTCCCTGTGGCTGCTGGTCTCCTGACCGTACGGCAGAGCTACACACCCACCCATGCCCCTGCACGGCTCCTCCGAAGGCTGCTGGTACCCGCATCGCCTTTACATCCCATGCCTCGGATAGCGCTGACTCCGACTCGACGCTGAACGTCCTTCTGCTCGTTTGTACTTCGGAAATCTCTCTGCTTTGAACCCTGCTAGGAAGTATAACAAACCAGACCATGGGTATTGATAATTTCATGTTAATAACTTAACTGTCCTTGAGCAAAGGCAGAAAGCGTTGGAATAAGGATGTCCCCAGGGCAGGGAGTATTACGTTTCTCCTGAGCATCTTTGGCACAGAGGAGGGGTCCCTGTTCTGCCTCTGCCACCGCAAACGATCCAGCCAGGCTCTGGGCCCTGTCCTCCAGCACGGAGACCAACAGGAGCTTTGCTGACCCCAGAGAGGTCCCGTCCCAGGGCTGAGCCTGGCGGGATCTGCTGCCCTGGAGACCTCAGCCCCGGTCCCCAGGGCCTGCCTCTGCCCGGGAGCTCCCTTCCTGCGCTCTGCTGCCGGGAAGGGAGGATCTCCTGTAAGCAGTCTGGGGCAGTGACTGCACATGTTAAGCCCTGCTGCTATTTATGGTGCTGTTTCCAGGACAGATAATAATCATATCATGCGACAAGTGCGTGCCTATCCCAACAGCAAACATGGGGTTTGATTTGCAGCTTTAATCTGAGACTGGCTAGTGCCAAATGCTGGCTCTTCACCTTATGGCATGCTCAGGCTGCCGGGCTTGGGTGTCTGGGAATGCAGGAGAGCATGCAAGAATGGGGACAGACTAACGTGCACCCTCCCCGTCCCCTGCCACCCAGCATACCAGGTCCCTTCTGCTGCCTCTCTTCTGGGAAGCCCCTCCAGCAGCCTGTCTGATCGCGTGGTTCCTGATCCACCAAAAGCAGATTATTTCTGCTGTACCATATGCAAAAGCTGTCTATGTATTTACAAAAGTCCATTATCTCCTACTACAAGCTCCAGCTCCCCCTTTCCACCGCCCTCCCCAGTCCCAGCTTTTCCACCACATCTGAGAAAAAAAGAAAATAAAAGAACAAAGAGTGGTTACCTGGAAAACAAACAAACAAACAAACAAACAAACAAAGGTGAAAGCCAAGGTGAGACAGGGAGCTGTCAGTCCCATAGCAACAAGAGGTTTCAATTAATCACATGTAAATCGGGATGCAGGGTAAAGCAGGAGACACATCCGTCAGGGTGCTGGCAGCCAGGCCGGTCCTCAGCTGTGTGCCAGGCAAAGAGGCTCCAGCTGGAGGGACGTGATGTGGGGCTGCGCCCTGGCTCCCGCAGGGTCCGGCTGGTGAGAGCTTCTCATCTGGGAGGAGGGAGCTCCTTTTACTGGGACCATATGAAACCAAAGCAGGTCCCACCACTGCAGGGAGGAATCTTTCCCATTCAGCCAGCGATCCCAGAGGAAGCCAGGGCTGTGCAGCAGGCGATGGAAGCGTTTGACTCCCTTTTGCCAAAGTCCCACAGGGTTTGATTGTTTCTGAATGTGGCATCTCCACTTGCTGGGAGCTGCCAGCCAGGCAGTGCAGCTCCCTCCAGGCTGTAAACCTCCCCTGCCTGCCTGCCTGGGAAGGTATCATAAAATATTGATTATTTTCAGCACACTCCTGTCCTCCAGACGTTCAGCAGCCCACTCTTCCTGCACTCAACAGCAAAGCAGAGGCCCCTGCTCCTGAGCAAATCCTCGCTGGGTGAATGGAAGTGCGGGGACAGGTAAGTTGGTGAATGCAAGAATGAGAAAGGGCTTTGAAACACATTGGTCTGGGTGTTTTAATTTTAATGAGGAAAGAAATAGAGCAGCTGAGAAGCTTTTAGGGGCACTGGACAGTTGACGTATGTGCGGGCAGCTGCAGTATACACAGAGCAGCAAAGCACCTGTCTGTTGAACACAGGGCCAGATGAAGTGCCGCTATCCTGGCACGTTAACCCTGTCCGCACGGTCTTTGTGGTGACGCTGCTTGCACTGATCGCCAAATCTCTGCTCTGCGTGCAAAGGAAGGGCTGTGCAGAGCTGGGCCATGGGAGCCACGCACCTGCATCAGCCCCAGCTGCAAGAGGACACACGGTCCTTGCTTCAAGCTCTCAGCAGTCAGCAGCGAGAGAAGGGGTAGTACAGCCCCCTCCCACCAGAGCCAGCCCCGAGTGAGAGCCCTGGGGTCACCGCCAACGTCCCGTGTACGAGCAGTTTCTTGGAGCGATGCTTCTCCAGCCGCTCTTGCCGCACCAGCAGCGACAGCATCCCACTCCTCGCAGGCTCCCGGGGCATTCAACACCCGCTTGTGTAGACAGGAGCGCTGGAGGGACTTGTCCTGGCCTGCCAGCCACCAGCACAGAAAGTAGCTCCCGGATCGCCTATCTCCTGCTCTAGCCCTTGGGGCATTCCTGCCTTCCCAGCTGCTTTCCACAGATCCACCCTCAATCAGCAAACAAACTGGCTAGGAAGTCCGCCTAATCCTTTCGGAAGAGATCAGCTTTACTGGAAAACTTTGTTGGCGTGCAATGCATCCGTGTCCAAGCTGCCTTTGCAGCTGGGTGCCAGCGTCTCATCAGCTTGTGGGTCCTGACGCAGGCTCTTCTCCTCCACACCCTTTATTCGTGTTACTGGTGAACAGCGCCTGTACCTCCCCGGGGAATTCTGGAGCATCGCAGAATGGCGAGATGAAGGGAGAGGAGAGCGGAAGTGTTGCTGCGAAACAGTCTCAGGAAAAGGAGGTCAAAGCACCTGCAAACGAGACAAGGCTTTGCTTCCCCTCTCAGCCCTGCAAACTGCTGTGTAAGAACTGCCTTCTTTATTTGGAAACGCGACTGTGAAATGCGTCCCAGTGGTGTTTTGAGAGCCCGTGGCTTGGCTAGGAGCAGGAGCATCAACACAGATCGCTGGGATTCCCAGACGGACAGAAAACGTGTTTATTTCTGCCAAGGCGGTTTCTATGTGCTCTCCGCATTACTCTTGTAGGAAGTGGCAGCGACACAAGAGCAGAGCGTGGTCATGGGGGCCTGGCAAATCTGCAGCCCGGTGCTTCTTCCCCCTCCAGCCCCGCTCCTCTGCTGTGCAGCTTTTCATCTGCAAATTCTCTGATGCTGCTGCCAAAAGGGAAACCCAAAATTCATGGCCAAGAGGATGAGTTGCAGCAGCAGAGAAGTTGTTGCGTAGTTGACTGCAGCAGGCAGCTGTGCCAGGCTCCGAGCTTTTTTCTCCCCTGCCCCATCAGAGGCTCCTACCCCCTCCTGCGCTGCCCGGGAGAGCTGTCCTGGCAGGGGTGTGGAGCTGCTCAGCCCTCTCCCGGCACTGCTGAAGGTCAGTGCTGAAAGGAGGACCCAGGCGCACAGCACAGCCCGGGGTGAGAGGGACGGGGCAGAGGAGGATGTGAGCAGCTCAGAGAGGCACGGGCAGGGAGCAAGAGCTTGCTCAGACCCTTTTTAGCAGCCACTTCAGCTGCTTACCAGCACTTACCAGCTGTGGTTTTAGCAGCTGTTTCTACCTGTCTGGGCAGGACAACCCCCCGCACATCTGCTGCCACTTGAAGCTCCTCAGGAAGCATCCCCCTCGGTCGCTCTAGAGGTTCAGCACACAGCTGGAAGGAGGAGCAGGGCTGCGAATCAGCAAATCAGCAATGGGGTAGGGACCACACAGCGGTCCTTGGTGCAGGTTTCCAGCTGCCCGCCGCGCTGTAGGAGTACGGAGACACAGAGCCTGCCTCAGAAGGCTCCCAATCTAATCCTTAGATGTGATCATGACTTATAAATGATAAAATGATGAAGAAAAGATGCTAAAAAGATGACGAAAGACCAAAGGAGACAGCAGTAATCCTGCCGACTTGCTGAGCTCTGATGGAAGCTCCTTTTGACAATTCAATTACAATGCAATGCTAATTACCGAGTTGATGGTATTGAGCGCCAAGGCAGAAGGGCACTACAAGAAAGGGATACTGATAGGGGAAGGTGGCAGCAGAAGCAGTTATCGCCCAGAGAGATGCCAAACTGCATCAAGGGAGCACTGAAAAGGAGCGAGATGCGGGGTGGAGTGCAGTGGGGAACGGTAATGTTGGATGACAGCTCAGAAAGGGAGCGATAATGAATGTGATGGCTGTCTGAAACAGAGGCTGAGCTCGCACAGGCAGAAGGCAATTAACCAGGAGAGGGTTTCAGATCCGGGCTGGCATAGATGTTGCTCTGCTGTCAGCCCTTTAAAAGCCTGCAGCTGGGCATTTGCACTTCTCCTCTCAAATCTGGTGCTCCCAACCGAGAGCAGTCAACACAGAATGGGCAGGGAGTAAACCCAGACCTCTGACATGCCAGAGATGAGTCGAGGGGCTTGTCCTTAATCAGATGAAAGCCACTGAAGGGTTAAAGTTGCTCCACTGTGCCTCAAGTCACATTGCTCACTGCAACACGCCTAACAGTGCCTTCCCTGAAAGCAGGGTCATCAACATGCTTCCTTTCACTAATTTCATATTTAAAACACGGCTTCTCAATCAAAGAGATGCTATTACCCACAAAGCAGCTTAAATTGTACCTTAGATTTAAATACAGCCTGTTGCATAAAACATCTTTCTATCAATTTCACTTAGGGCTGACAAGCGCTCCCCCGCGCACATCCTTTTAATAACGTCAGTGCGCTTCACAGAGCCCTTAAGTGCATTCCTCTGGGAAGCAAATACCCTTAAGGGCACCTTTTGTCATTGTGCGTTTTCTCCAGTTGCTGAAGAGGGACTGTGCTGAGAAGCGCTGGGCTCGTACTGCATCACATTGCATTTTGGAACGCGCTCTACGTGCGGTTCCCAGGTGGGTGGAGGGTTCCAGGCTAGGAGAAACATCCTCAGCTGCTGTGCAGGGCAGGAGAAGGGATATTTTGCTTCTCCTCCAGCCCACTGTCCACCCACTGAGAAATTCATGTTTGATCCGTGCCTGGTATTAGAAAGCAGAAATTGAGAGCACTGTCATGGTGAGGGCAGACCTCCCTCCCCAAGGATGCTCTCGGCACCAGCGAGCCTGGCACAGGGACTGAGCGCTACAGCCCCAGCTGCCCAGCCTTGGCAAAGGAGCAGCAAATCCCCCGGCCCTGCGCCCCAGCCACTGGGGCTCTGCTGGTGCTGGGTTGTTCACCGGACATCAAGTGATGTGCTCTTTCCCCAGCACAAGAGGCACAAAGCTTTGAGGTAGTTTGGGGAATCATTGAGGAATCAGCGGAGTGTAGCACTCTAGTACTTCAAGCAGAATCAAAGGGAGAAATAAGATCAATTTTATCAAGTTTTATAGGGAAAATGGGATGGAAGCAGTGTTACCTCATGGTTAGTGCGCTGGTCTGGCATTTGGGGAGCTCTGGTTTATTTTGGCTTCTGCAGATGGGCTCGGTGGATGACAACTGTCCAAAATGTTGGTCCTCTGTGTTTTACCTTCTCCATCTGCCAAATGAAGAGAGCAAGACAAATGAATTGATGAAGTGTGCTGCATAAGAGAGAGATTATATGGTTAATTAACAATGGCAAGCATTCAAGGCACAGGCTTCCATGACATTTCCTCTCAGGCCACAGCACTCTCCTTGCTGCATGCGGGAGGGCTGGGTCAGGAGCAAACCCAAAGCCTCCTGCTGCCAGCAGTGCGAGCCACCGCTTCCCATGCAGATCATCCGCCCGTGCACCGAACCAGCCTGGCTTTGTGAGCTTGATGACAGCATCCCAGGCACTGCCAGCAGCAGAGGATCAGACAGAAAAGGCATTGACTACTCAGGCTGTTAAAAACTGCTCGCTGCTGGCACTGCAAACTTGTATGGCGTCTGGACGTTGAGTTGGACTTCTCAGCAGCTGCTGCACATAAAGGTTGGAGATGGAAGGGATAGGAAATACAGGAACTTGTTTTAAGCTCAAATGAAAGGAGGCTTTTTAAAAAAGATTAAAAAAAACCCAAAACAAACACAAAATGCACAAACCTCATTATTTAAAAAACCATCAGAAATGTACTGAAAAATCTGTACTGCCTGCTGTTTAGTTAAATGGCTCCCATCTTGTCATTAGCTGCTAGAACTTGGTTTATCAGAAGAGCCGTGCATCTGTAAAGCAATTGCTTTCACATTAATGCCCACAGACTCCCTGCCAGGGAGCTGTGCTCTCCATTAATTTTTGACCATCTGTGTCCCTTTTGACGCTTTGGATTTTTTTTCCTCCCTTTCCTGAGTTTCAGGCTGACATTTGCTCTCTAGGATTAGGAGGTCGCCGCCTTCATCACTCCGAGAGCAGGGTTTTCACCCCAGAGTCTCCCAGCCCAGCTGTCAAAGCTACCATGGCATTAAAATTTCTTGCGAAGGGATGCTGGAAGCTTTGAAGTCTCACTACAGTTGGTGGGATGTAAGGATGCTTTACACCTCTGCTGGGTGAGGCCATCTGAAACCATCGCTGCCTGCCTCGTTGTCCGCTGCTCCCTGCGAGGAGCCCGGCGTGAAGCGTCTCCCACCTCGGGATTCAACCCAACACTAACCCCGGTATTGGGTTTGGGAGCGAAGCAGAAGTGGAGTGTGAATGGACCCCAGGGAGGGACGCTGAGTGGGGACAGGAAGGCTTGAGGGAAGGATGACGATCGAGGGCTCGTCTGTGGAGCTGGAGCCAAGCAGGCTTCAGGTAACTTCTCCAGAGCCCTCTGGCTCATTTAGGTATCAGGTATCCAGCTATTGCCTCTTGAAGCAGATGTGTATGAGCACCATTCCAGAGATATTCCCTCACTTGAGTATGACCTGCCGTAGTCCTGCTGCCTCACGGCAGCATATTTGCCAGGCAGAGACCAGACAACTCAGAACATGGCGAGACTCAGCTCTGGACCCCACTTACCACGTGCTCCAGCCCGTGTGCCAGGAACTCCTTGAAGCCATCCTGCTAACTGGCCAGCCACCGGTGCAAACGAAAGGTGTGCGCAGCTAAAGTCCAGCAAGCAGTGTCACAGCTCTCTTTTGGATAGGGGCTGAGGCTTGGCAGGGCCAAACCTTGGAGAAATCAATTTTCTGTTCTTTTCTTCCATTGCAAAGAGAATTTCAAAGTCTCTGTGCGTCTTCCTCTGCTTTCTGGCAGAGCCAACGCCGCCTGCCATCCTCCTCTTTAAATCAGCACCCCTGTTATCATTGCAGAGGTGCAGAGTCAACACAGCAGGAGCGTAAACCAGACAGATCGGGGTTAGCACCAGCTACAGTGGCTAAATGGACTGACGGATGCGTTTAATAACCGCAAATGCTATTCTTGGTGCTGATGATTTAGCAGTTATCATAAGATACAGAGGCAATTAAAATGAATCCAAGGAGAGTACTTACTTTTCATCTGTGCCCGCCTGCTGCCCGCTGGCTTGGGTCTGGCTCACGCTATTACTGCAGGGAGATATCACTGCCCTTCAGCAAAGAATCAAAATCCACAATTGCTTGATTTAACAGCTGGAATATTGCACTCTTCCTTCTACACGCAGCCACCCAAGGTCACTGAAAAACATTGCAAAGTTTCTTTGTTTTGGCCTAGAATAAAACCTCCTAATCTCAGAAGCAAACAAGACAAAACTCAGGCTGAGCTAAAGTTAAGTCATTAGTTATTTGGCTAAAATGCATTTTTACTAACTCTACTTGAGTATGTGTGAATTTTTCAACCGTGCAATGGGTTGCCGTGTTTCTTTTTAGTCCAAGAGAGATTTTAAGGCCAAATGTGAATGGCAGAGCAGCCCCTCTACAGGTTTGGGTGAAAAACACAAGGACACAATCCCCTTTGCACAAGCGTGAACTGTCCAGAGCCCGAGCCCCAGCTCCCCTACCATGATTCCAGCCTTCCTGGACGAAACTCGCTGCCCTCAGTGTCAGCAGTTGGGGTCTTCATAAAAGATCCTCTAAGGCAGCAGAAATCCTTGCACTGAAAGGTTTCAGAGAGCAGAGACATTGGGTCTTAGGAATCTACATAATTTTAGCAGGTTTTTTCCCCACCAGTTTTGAACAGCATGGGTCCAGTAAATCTATTTCTACTCCTGCTCAGAGCACCACAGAAATATCCGTAAGGCCCTTGTCTAGGTGGCTAATAGTGCAAGTTTTTAAGCATGCACAGTACTACAGCAAAGACAACCCAAAAAATGAGGCAGGGGCCACAGAATCAAGAAATTAGGCAATTGCAAGAGAACAAATGTGAGAGACTCACTGCAGGATCAAAACAAGCACAGCTCTGAAGGCAGGAATAGTTCATGTTACAGGACAAGCGCAGCCAGACTAGGACAAATGTTGCATCTCCGCTATTAAAACCCATAAGCGTGCAGGATACTGCCTGGTAGGTGACCACATTTCAGTGCTCAGCAAACCCATCCGCTGATGCCCGTCAGCGGTGCTGCAGGAGCTGCCTGAGCTCGCAGGGACCCGTTTGCGAGGTCACGCAGCCAGGCCGCGGGGAGTGACGACCGAGCCATCGCTCGGCAGGACCCGCCTGCCGCCGGCCAGGGTGGCTTGGCTGGCAAATGGCACCACCAGACCGGTTAAACACCGTGGCCTTGAGGTCTGTGCTTGTAGCCTGCCGACGGGACTATCTGAGAGCTGACAGGCCAAGATTTGGCTACAATCAGTCATTTGTTTAGATTTACCAGCACTGGCTACACGGACTAAAACTACAAGTTCCTGGGGCAAGTCAGGCAAAAAAAAGGTTCATTAAAACGAAGTGGGCTAAAAGGTCACCTTTTTGCTTTGCATAAATGACTGAAAGGGGCAGGGAGAACCCAGCTTCCAGGCATTTACTATTGTATTTTTCATTGCTCTCCAGTAATTTGAATTTTTGCATTCATTAAACGCCTATTATCGATTCTCAACATTACCACTTGCCTCATTTCCTCCCTCATACAAGATCTCAATTTATTCCATTCAAATCCTCGGAGACAGCTTCCTGCATCCCTATTCTAACCCTCTTTAATGTTAACTCTTCTCCTGGTACACCCCAAACCTCTCAAGGAACAGGGGTCACAAGACTTGCTGCCCTGTGGATCCCCAGCCTTTATACCTCTGGGTGGGGAAAGGACAGCCCATTCCCCCGGTCTCCAGCCTGCACTTTCCTTTGCCTCCAGGTTTTGCTCCTCCACCTGCAGACCCCTGTGCCCTTTCCCCATGGCTTCGGCACGAAGTTGATCTCTCAGCTGTAACAAAGAGGAGTGAAGTTTTGCACAGCCTGTGGACACAGCCCCACCTCCCCTCCACTGGCATATTTTGCCATTGTCTATTTTAAAAGAGAAGGGAAATTATGTTTGGAACACTGAAAGCATCTTAAAAATGAGGTGACATTGTTGCTGCTGGTGCTTCCATGGCAACCTGCATTTGTTTCTCAGAGCTGTTTCATAATAATTAATACACCACTTCCATTCACGTGGCCCACGTTCAGAGTGCAAGGCACAGCCCCCACTAGGGCTTTCCTGGGTCGCATGAAATATTTATACCAAAGAATCAGAAGAACTTTTCTGGTGCATTCTGTCCACTGGGACAAAGCAGGGACACAGACATCAGATCACCCCTTTGCTAGCCTGGCTAGCGGGAGCACGTTTGCTGGGAGAAGCTGGGCAGAACTGGTGACGCCATCCCTCCCACGCGATGACAGGGCAGCTGGAGAGCACCCGGTCCTGTTGATCACATCGGGACGGAACACGGCAGGACTTGTTACGCAGCCACAGCAGCGAAGCCAGGACTCTCCTCTTCAGGTGCTGGCAAACACAAGCTGCCCTACCTTGCCACGCTGTACTGGCGTGTCTAGACGTGTCCGAAAGTGAGGGGATTCAGGGAACTGCACCAGCAAAATCCTTAGGCATGAAGAACTTGCATATCTCGCATTCCCTCCCTGCTGCAGGCTCGGGGGGAGTGTTCAGCTGAATGTGGGAGGGCGCAGGGGAGAGGCCGATCAAAGATGCAGTCACCTGCCATAGCCATAAGAAAGACAACGCTGCGAGCAGAGCCTGTAGATGTACCACCTCTGGGCTGTGATCCTGCCAGATCCCACACGTGAAGAAGCAACCTTTCAGCTGGCAGCACCTGGATAGGGATCACCAAAGAAAATTCAGGTGCTGCAAGCTGTGGCTAGGAAAGATCTGGTAGGTGCTACTACGTAGTCCTAGCTCCAGCGGGAAGCCAAGGAGGTTTCCCACTCCAGCAACTCCAGCCTTTCAAGGGATATGTAAAACCAAGTGGTTGGACCCAATATAGCTATCAAATATGCATTGACACTTTCCCAGCAGGAGGAGGGCAAGCCCCAGGGTCCTGGCTGAACTCCAGTTTAGATAATTATGCTCTGTCAACCTTCATTCTTTCTACAGCTTCAATTGGATACGGGATTTGGAGGCTTTTCTCAGCTGAGATGTATTTCTGGCCTTTTTTCCTGCTGACTAGACTATAAAAAAAAAACAACAAAACAACCAAAAAAACCACTGACCCTTCATGTGCAGCCCAGCCTGTACGCCATCAGCATCAGTCTGGGAAGAAATCAGTGATCTTCACAGGCTCTGAAACGCTCCTCAGGAAGGCACTCGTGTATGAAGTCTGGGTCCCTCTCTGTCACTCCCTGTCCACATCCTTCCGTAAACAAGAGGTTCTGCCACAGACGGCTCACAAATACTGACCTACGCCACAGCTAAAACCCTGACATCCTTCACCAGACACCGCAGAGATCCACGAGTGTCGGAGACTTCCTAAAGAGCCTGGCATCGCAGATGCGCAAGCTAAGAACTCTGCTCTTCCTTGTTGACCTCTCTTCTGCCGAGTGAAATGCTTGAATGGGGGACATTAAGTGATCAACAACAAGCGTAAATTAGGGTAGCAAAAGGGAGAGACCTCTCACTGGAGCTGTGCCTTGGTATCATTTAAACAGGCTTGAGAGGCTTAATTGTCGGCTCTGGCAGAGCACAGGCAGGCTGCTTCACCCCACGCTCGTGTAGTCACAGCTACGAGCAGGAGCTGCCCCAACTCCCAGAGTCTCACAGTCATTCACTGCCTAGCAGCGCTGGTGTAACCGAAACATTCCCATGTCCCTGTGAATTATAGTGAAAAGAGGGCTGATAAATCTCAATTGGCTGAATATACAAACCCCCTGAAGTCCCAGACAGTGTGTGTTTGTTTTCTCGCTGCTGCTGCGGCTCCTTGTTTTCTCGCTGCTGTGGCTCCTGTTGTCAGAAACTGTCAGGAGATTTCTCTCTGCATTTCACTATGATGGGAGCACGTGCTGCTTGGATTCTGCTCAATCCCTTTTTACTGGCTTAATTGGAAGCTGCAAAGCAAGGGTCCAAAACCCCAGGAGACAGGAGCTGTTCCTTTGAGCCTGCCTATGAACATCTAAGAGGTTAATGAAGAGATCCCCAAAGTTGCAACAATTGCATGGACAGTCCATGAAGTGCAAGAGCTTTCCTATACAAAATGGTCAGAATTATTTCAGTCCTCTCCCACCTGATGATCTCTCCCAATCCTTGATCAGACTGACAGGGCTTCTCCTGGTGCTACGTGTCACAGGACACATCTTGGAAGTCCTCATCCTCTTCCTCCTGAGGAACAGTGGTTTCACAGCAGACACTTCCAAGGCCCTTGTCAGTTCTGAAAGACAAAGCAGCAGCTTTTATTTCTTCATGTCAGCAACCACCCTTTCCGACTCTGCTTTTACAAACTGACTGCCTTGTTCACTATAAAGAAGGTTCTTGCATTGTGTGTGCCTTGTTCACTTGAGGTGTAGCTGCACCAAAGAGCATCTGGCTGCTCCCCTCCTTTCTGTTTGACTGTTCACCTCTGGCAGAGACTCACCTCTCGATATTCCCACTCTTAACTACATTCCCCTTTGCAAAACATATGAGTTCGCTAGCTTATTGCTTCATCAGAGGGATGGAGTGTCTACAGGGACTTGCAACATTATTAATGCCTAAAACCCAGCAGCTACATGCAACGCTTTACCCAAAGAGGGTTTTGTTTTGTTTCACATTGTAAAGTTAAACATCCGTTCTCCTAACAGCTACAGAACTTGGCAGCACTGTGACAACGCCCTTCCTACCAGGCTCTCGAGGGTTTTTCTTAAGGTTGTAAGTTATCATCCTCATTTTAAACAGAAAAAAGTTCAAAGCACAGACAGGTTAAATGCTTTGCCCGAAACCACAAAGAGAGTGAGTGGCAGGTTTGGGAGAAACTGAGGTCTCTTCCCACGCTTAGTACTACCAACCTTCATTTCAGAAAAGTCAGAATGTTCAGCCAGATTCTTGATGTCCTTTCCAATTAACTTTCAGTAGAGGAAAATAGTCAAAGTGCAGGATTCAGTATTGAGATACCGTCGCAGGCTCTGACCAGCCTGCAGTTAACTTGCCCCTATGAGATCGGATCACAAAGGCACAGCAGCGGGCGTTAGACCTAAGATTAATAAAGATCACTCTTCAGCTGGAGCAATGGGATGCCCATCTCTTTCGGGGAAGAAACCTGCTGTGCCATTCAGCTCGGTTCCACCTGAAGATTGTACAGGGGCAACTGCACACAGAAGTTTCGGGATGCCACTCCAGCTGCACAGCAGGCTGAGTTTCTGCAGCACAGATTATTGCTACACACTTCTGATTGCACGTCATTTCAGCACAGATTATGGGCATAAAAACATAGCATCTGCTCACTCTCTTTGCGTATCTGCCACGTGTTAATTGAGCTCTCAGGAAACCGTGCAGAGTGCAGCCCACAAACCACCCTCAGGCTGAGGTTCCTTTTCAGGTAGGGACACAGAATGAGGTGCCCATACCTCACGCCGGGAAGCACAGTCACAGTTGTAGCTGCTCCCACTTAATTAAAAAGAGTGACCTTTGGGGTTGCACTGTCCTGTGGCAAAACAGCTCTTCCTCCGAGCTCGTTGTCCAGGATGATCAGGCAGTGTGGAGCAGAGAGCACCAGTGCATGTCATGAAGAAAAGGTAATTGTGCTTTCACCTGCTAATAACAGAGACAGGTTTTCTACTCAGGCTTGCAGATGACCTTCTCCAAATCAAACATTAACTTTGCAGCAAACAATCATTAGGGAGCATCTGCAAGCTTTAATTATTAACACTTTTATTAATCCACTGACTCCACTTCCAGCAATAGGTCTCTTCAAAATTAATTCTGTTGCCATTTAGAGGAGAAAGAAATGAATACCATTTCAAGGCAGAGAAGGAAGAAAGTAGTTAGATTCCACCACGCTTTCTAAAGGTACTGGATCTGCTCCTAGAACTGTAATTATGCAACTTACTAACTGAACTGCCAGACGTAAGGCTAAGTAATTTTCAAAGCCTGGGCTTTGAGAAATAGTATTACTGGCAGCCATGCAATCCAAAACCCAATCAAGAAAGACCACAAACTTTCAAGGGGCTGAAACTCCATCAGCTGCTTATTGGCTGCAGAAAACAAGGGAGATGAAGAAAGAGGTCCAGCTAAGCAAATTACCTCTTTTAGAATAAAGGACCTGCGTCTCTACAGAGCCAAGCAATGAGGGGAGGGAGATGTGCGTCTTCAGAGCCGTACTGCACAGGAAGCCCAGCTGGGAGGGAATAACTCCTACCTGTCAAGCAAGACAGGTCAGCTCAGTGATTGCTCTGGCCTGTGGGACTTCGCAGATGTGCTGAGAGCCCCAGGAATTTTAAAGGTCATTAAAAAGGAACAGGAACCCCAAAACATGCCGTGGCTCTGTTGCCAGTGATGACTTTGAATCCCTGTCCAATAGCTCTTTTAAGTGCTATCACTGAACAAATACAGTTGCTGTTTCACACGCTCACCAGAGTCAACCAGATCAGATACACGAGCTGGGAAGAACTCAGTGGTGTTTCTTCGCCTTACTTTCTTTGCTTCCTTGGATCACCATCTATCTAACACCAGGGCAGGCACACAGCTGGTGCAACTGAAATACAAAGAAATTGCAGAGCAAACTCAGCTAAGGGCAGAGGGGAATCAGTAAGTGTTGGTTAATGCAACTACTATTAAACAGGTGGTGCTGAAAAAAATAAGGAGGAAGTGCTGAGAAACCTCCTGTTTAATCCTTCACCCTCCTATGCCTCTCCAGATCAGTTTCTACAGGGCAAGAAGCTGCCTTACCATTTTTCAGTTAAAAACCCCCTTTTTGCAGCAAGTCACAGTGACAGTGCTGGGAGCAGAACCTACTCTTGCTCAGGGCTTTGCAGAGCTCTGCTTGAACCACCAGATAATGCTCCCTTTTGAGTGGTTTGGTACATGTGGGATAATTGAACAGGCTCCCTCTGCAGTGAATAACTCTTGCCTTTGTGTTTGAATACTTGAGGAGCGTTGTGACTTTCTAACTATTGCTGCCATTTAGAAACACAGCATGAGAATCAGACTGTTAATGCATTACTTCGTGCCATAATATGTAGTAAAACTCATGGTTTCAGTTCCTCCAGCTTCTCCCCTGTCAATGCCTAAGTGGGGGTCCTGCTGTTCTCCATCGCGTTACTGCATTTCCCTCCTTTTTTCTTTAGCTATGGTAAATCAGAAACGAATTAAAAAGAGAGGGACAAGAAGATATCAGGCTCTTTTGTTAAAAATATGCATATATTTAAGTTTTCCTTTTATTGTTACTAGAGTTTTGCAGCTGCGGTCAAGATAAGACATAGGAGGAAGCCAAATATTTTACATAACATCTGCCAGAGAAATTCCTACCTGCAAATATTACATACAGCCTCTGCATTCCTGTGTTTCTGAGCCCAGTGCAGTCCCTCTCAGAAGTACTGAGCATTTTAATAATGCCCTAAACATTTAAAGCAGCAATAAATGTGAAGTGAGCTTTAAAATATTTCCCTGAGAAGCCAAGAAACAAAAATCCCATTTTACAGATGGGTAAGCAAGTACAGAGAAGTTAAACGATTTTCTCCAGGATATATACTCATCATGAGGGAGACAGCATTAAAGTTACAATGATCCTGATTTCTTGGCATCATTCACAATTGGCTGTGACCCTCTAAAGCCTGATACACAAAATAAAGTTTTTGTAGCAAATCAGAGCAGATTAGATGCTTCAGAAGCAAAACACGAATGGCAAGACTACTGTCTGAGAGGGAATAATGTTAATTATTTGTCAGCCAAGCCTCTTTTATTTTAACAAGTACAACTTGGTTTGTTTTAAATAGGCTTTAACACAAAGTAGTTGCACAAACAGACTAGCTTGCAGTACCTGCAGTCCTGTGGATACGGAACTCCTGATTAACTATAAAGAAGAGTTGACCTCTACGCAGAGCTCTTCCTGGAGCAGCTAATGGTCTCCCCCTCCTCTGCTCAACTGCTTGTTTTCTCAAAGGTTGTAGAAGCTTGTCTATCCTTAGCATTAACGATCTGCTGCCAATATTAACTGACATTAGGAAACTGATTTTAAAACTAAGCTGAAGCAGACAGACACCCACCCAGCCATATGGAAATACTTAATTTCTGTATAAAGACCAGGTAAAAGAGAGTAGGCAACATACTTCAAATTTATGTATTAGAGCCAGAAAATTAAGAGCATTGGGCTGTATCAAGCTGCCCCTGTAAGGCATAGTTACTGGCACTCAGAAATATATGTTAAAAAGATTATCTATAATGTACAGAATATTTTTTAATGTAGTGCCAAAAAAATGGGTGAATGATACTCAACCAAATTCAGCAAATTCAAACAGGCATCTGGAAAAAATGCGTCCTTGTGAAACATTAAAGAGATCATTTGTACCTGGTAGGCCAGCTGTCCGCTGACAGAAAGAGCCTTGAGGTCTCACTTTGCTGCAAGTGGATTTGGAAAGTCGTGCTAATGATATGTAAAAACGCCATTACGAAAGGGCAGGTCCGTTTTTATACTCTGCACTTGCACTGATATACTGACTCCTTGGAGCAGCGGACATGAATCTTTAGACGTAGCAGCAGTTTAAGCCTGAATTGCTAGGTCTAATTCAAGTTGCCAGCTCTGCCAAGGGCTTGAACCTGCCGAAACTCACACAGCAAGATGAGTTTTGCTGAGATCTCAGCTTCCATCTGGGCCCTGGAACGTGCACTGAGCTCCTCCGCAAACCTGGTCCCAGCAGAGCGGTCTTCAAGGCGGTGGAGGAGGGGAAGCAAACCAGCATACTTGCACCTTGCTAGCTGAGTTGTAGAGCGGGAATGCTGCTGTGCTGCTTGTTTGATTGATTTCTCCTCCTTCTGCAAGTCCACTCAGGCTCTGAGCGCTTCAGGGCAAAAAGCCCCCTCGTTGCCTGTGTACATATAACAGCACGCACAGAACCTCTGAATTCGGTCCAGACTTGTAAGTGCTACTTATAGATTACTAATGTAAGTAATCAAAAAGGAGTTTAAAATAACTAAATGGAAGGGGGAGGGGGAAAAAGGGAAAGTAAATTAATTCCATAATCCTCCTCATCATCTTAAAGGAACAACCTCCCACCCACCGGCCCGCTCGGTCCTGCTGTACGGCTGTGTAGCAATGCACGCTGTACACGCCAGACAGGGAGATGCAGCACAGAGTTTAAAGGAGCCAATGGGGAGAATTGCATCTGAACTAGGAAGCCAAAGGAGTGAGCTAATGAAGGTCAGCTCCACAACAACAGGGTGTTAACAGGACATCTTGCAGCACTGGTGTGGCTTCTCCCCGCCCCGTGTTAAAATTTGGTATAAAGCGTTAATTTGTGTAAAGTTAAAAAGGAGTATTTGTAAATACAGAGTATTTTTAGTGTACTGACTTTTGATGCTACGCATCTTTTACCATAAATTGAGCTTTAATGAGAATAATTATTCTCAACAGAAATCCAAACCAGCTCCTCCACACATGTCAAGATGCATATTGCTCCCCGTTGCAAAGGGGAGTTTTGGCAACTTGATTTTAACCCTAAAAAGTCAGATACTGGATCGTAAACTAGAGTTTGGTCCAGGATTAAACGTTTTTCACCCACATCTCTAAATAATGCCTTTCTTTTATGGGAGGCGACAATTCTACACCTTTGGATAGCAAAGACATAATGGCTTGTAGGATATAATGAATGGCCATGGACCTTTAAAAGGCATTTAAGCTGTAATATTAGTGTTCCCAAGGGAAAAGTGTTGCTGGCAAGCTGCGGGTGAAGCCGGCAGACACCCAGCAAAGGCAGGGAAGTACCATCACCGCAGACAGAAGATGGGTGAAATACTATTGGTGTATGCACTGTGGAAAGTTGCCTGTATTTGCATCAAACTGCAACCAAGGATCTATATCGCTTCGGTTTCTGCAACAGAAAGGCTGCTGGGTACGGAGAATAAAGCAAAGCCTTCCTTCTTCCCTTTCTTTGAGGCTCTATATAGTCTCACATGGAAAGAATGTCTGCATATTGATTGTACTTTATTATCACACAAATCCATGTATTTCTGAGCTCTCTGGGCTTCCCAAGATGAATTTCCTATTCATTCACATCACAGAAAGACTATGAAATAACAGTCAGATGTCTGTTTGAAAAGCAATGGGATTTTTCCCAGTATTTTGGCGACAGAGTAACATTCACGACTTGCTCTCCAAGCAGGGCCAGGCTCACTCCAGACATCCCAGGCCCTCTCGTGGCTGTTTTGCAGAGGACACAAAGTACTTCTTTCAGCAAGTTCTCACCTTCACAAAACTCCAACATACGTTCTTATCGGGCCCTCCAGATCTCAAGTATTTTCACTGAAATCTGCTATGAACCACAACATTTCGTTTCAGATCCAAATTTACTTAGGATTTAGGGATATTTGGATTTTTTTTTATTTTTTTTTTGCTTCAAGCTAATCACTAGTAAAAGACCACTTCTTTTTTTTCCCCATCAAAACAGGTCCTTATTTTAAAACTTAGCTCTCTAAGGGTGGCAAATGATTTAGTTTCTTTACAGATGTGGGGCCCTGCTGCCCTCCAAAGAGCCGCAGGGGCTCTGCAGACAGAAATGCTTTCCCATGGGTAAGGGATGCACCCTACGTAATCGTGTTGGTTTGCTTTTTGATACACGGGACTACAAGCAGATGCAGCATAAATCTTCTCATGGAAAAAAATTGCTTTCAGTTATTCTATTCAGCAGTTAATTCATAGAGAGGTCTCAGAAAAAAAAACCCTAAGCCTATTAAAAAAAGACACTGCAGACAAACAGATGGTCTCAGGTGGAAATACACTTGAAAAGGTTACAAAAAATAGAAAGACTGCCTAAAAAGATCATCTAGAGACCAAATTGTTTAGTCAAGGTTAATGAAATATAGTTGGAAACGCATGAGGAAACAGATCAGATTAAGTGAGCAATTAAGGAGATAAAGATTGTAAAACGCTGGTCATTTCAATCTTGTAAGAATCCCTTGGTTTTCACAGTCTTAAATTGTCTTTAAAACGCTTGTCATGCATTTTGCATAAGCAATGTTTCAATAAGACTTTGAATGGAATGGCTTGAAAGCAAAGGATAAGAAAATTCACCTGAAGCTGACACTTGGTAAATGATCAGGGTACTGCATTACAGCTGTGTTTGGTAGGAAAAGGGAACTGTGAAGAAAATACTTCAGGGTACAGCAAGAAAAAGCTGCATTTCCCCACAAACACTGCACTGCTCCTGGAGTGTTTCCAGAAATGTAAAGGGAGTAGGCTACACTTTCACTAACTGCCACTATCATTTTATCATAATCCAACTGTTACTGTGCATACCAGCTAAATTTTGATGGGAAATAATTTCCTGTTAATTATCTAAGACATACAGTTTAAAAGATTTTCATTTTAAGTGGTAAACCCCACTATTTTCTGAACCTGACAACATGCTCTAGAACAGCATAATTATCACTCAGAGGGATTACAGGTAAATGAGCCATTTACATTTAAACTCGATTGAAATGGATGCTTGCCCTCTTTCTGTCTATTGCCCTTTATTATAAATGCATTAGTCAAATGGATGTGTATTATGTTAGTGCATCATAGAAGTTGATTCAATTAAGATACTGTGGCATCTCAGATTTCATTTTTATAATCTATTATGTGTTAACTTGCTGAAGGTCTGTTTCTGACCTTGACTTCCAAATTGCAATACAAGAAAAGGAAGTGTCCAGTAGCAAAGAAACACATCCCTCACTGCACACTAACTCCTACGCGAGTATTTAATAACTATTGAGCTTATGACTGAAACTTGTAAGTTTTAAAACACCACAGAAAACAAAAAAACCAACAACTTACTGCTGCAGAAGCTCAAGCTGCCACATGACCGGGGTGCTCGGTGCTGGTAGCACACCAACCTGTCTGGAGAAGTGCAGAATGTGTGCTTTGGGTTAGGCTCGTTTCCCTCTCAGATGCTAATTCTTGGTTAGTCTTATTCTCAATAGCAGGCGCTAGTGGTAAAGGAACAGGGTTAAACTCGTTTTATAGAGTGTTTTCTATCAAATGCTATTGCAATGAGTCTGATTTTTATTTTGAAGTGCAAAAAAAACCAAAATTCCTCAGTTGCATACAAATACCATCGCTGACAGCACATTCGGGGCAGCCAGCTCCTGGACACAACAAATGCAGGATCAGGAGATGCTGAAAGGCACACTTCTTTAGTGCTGAGAAACCGTCTTGGAGCCAGTTACTCCAGTGTGCAATTCCAGTGCGCTTAGGGCAACGCTGAGGTAAGTGAACAACTTCCAAATCTGATTTAACAATTAAAAAGGAAAAACAAACCACAGGTTTGTTCTGCTTGAACATTTCAGAGGAAATTGCTACTTTAAGGTAGAAGGAAGTTCACCTGCTTTCCTGCACTGAAGTCGTCATCTCCAGCTTTGTTTCCAGTGGGCCGCAAAGGACGTTTCAGTCAAAGCAGCATTTTTTCACTTTCTGAAAATTATTTGATGAAGCAAGCCTGAGTTCAATACATGCATCTAAGCCCTCCCTTCCCCATCACCAAGAAATATGCTAAGAAAGGGGAGCTAGGTCCTCTTAGTACAGTTACAGAATAGATTCTATAAATAAAGGAGTTTTTCATTAAATATTAAAAATAAAGTTACATACTGCTTTCCACTCTACTTAAAATTTTAGTGAGGATAAACCCCGAGGTGCTCAACACCATTATATATAAACCCGGTCTTTCCATTACCTTTTCTTCCTAGACTTATGCTGGGTGGAAAAAGTTCTGGATACTTCAGTTTCTTTCACAGACCTTTCTCGAATATTTATTCCAGAGTAATATTTCAAAATTGACTGTAGAAAAACCAAAATATCCTAGGTGACCCTTCTGCAGTCTTATGTTCTTAAATTCCCCGTATATTAATCTTCCAAGTACAATTTATGATGAGTCGTTAAGATATTGTCCATTTCAGACATTTAAATATTTAAAGACCCAGAGGTTGGCTGGTATAAGATTTGAGTGTTTAAATTACCTCCTTCCACTCCCTCCACTTACCCTTCATAGCAGACTGGTGTCTGCAAACACGTTCACCACCTCCTAAAGGAACTTACCCATTTGAACCGAGGAGGGTACTACAGAACGCAACTTCTGCTGCACTACAACATGATCTGTTAAAACTGCAAATTTATCTATACAGGATTTTCAGTTTTTCCTTTTAGACTGGGAAATGACCTATGTGTACATCAGACTGGTGGTGGTCTAACAACAAGGAAGGAAAAAAAAAAACAAACATATGTGACTGTGTCCTCAGGGAACTGGGAAGTTCTAGCCGTGCTTGCAGCAGAATCACAGAATATGTGAAGCTGGAATTTCTTGGTACCTAAAAAGTTTTACCTGGAGGCCTAACTGCTGAGGGTTGAAGTTGGAGTAGCCGCAACTGGAGAAAACCATCCATGGCAGGACCTGCTACAGCAGTCGCCAAAGCAAAAGATACCCAAACCAGCTCATTTATCATGAATCCAACTGCAGGATTCCCAAGAAAAAGATTTTACAACAGGGCCTGTGGCTGCTAAGAGAATTAAGCACTTACACTGAAAACCAGGGACAAGTTGTTCATTCTTTTTGTCTAGACAAGGACAACACTTAAACCTCCACATTGCCCATCTCGGCTTTGCTTTTGCCGTAAGGAAAATGGCTGGAAAGAAACAAAGGCCAAACTTACAGACATACTTCTGCAATTCTCAAGAAATGCCGAGCCCACAGACAGGGTAACTTGCTAAGATTATACACTGAATACAAAAACCATCTGTTTTTCCTAGGAGGAGGAAGATCTGTCCTTCCACAGAAGTGAAGCTCTATTGCAAAAGAGAAGACTTACCTGGAGTAACAGAGTGCTCTTTCAACAAAATGTATTCTTTATCTCAGGGTAAATCAGGTCAGTTAAAAAGCCAAAAAGTATCTTTTTTTATCTGCAAGAAAATGTTTATTCTTTGTAAACCCCACAGAAAAAAAGAATGCAGCCAAGACCAAGTATTGAACGAAAATTGTGCCAAAGTAGGCAGCAAAATGGGGGAACCTCAACACAAAAAGTCAGTGACAATATTTCATGTTTTGCACAAAGATGAAAAACCTATGACATTTCTGAGTAACACTTTTATGGTGACAATTACACAAGATGATTCAAAAATGCAAATGACAGCAACATGCATACCTGGCTAAAGCTAGAAATTTTATCCCAAAAGAATATCTGTGATTAAAATGATGAAACTTCAATACTTCTATTGACTCCCATGTCTCACTTTTTTTTTTGATGAGGCATACATGCCAATTAACATGAGATTTTTTTAAAAAAAATTTCTTTCCTTTTAAGAAGAACTTTATCCTTCCAGAGTCCACTCCATGTTTGCAAAATCATCATGTTGGGTTAGTAATTCTTCTAGTTCCCAGTACAATTTTGCTTCCCACCCCTCCAATCCCCACCCTCAAAAAATGTGAAACGCTTCAGAAGTTGCCAGTGCAAACACTTTCTATCAATGTATAATATACATTTTAACTTAAACCTTTGTGCAATTTATGAGTTTCCTTTAAAACTCCTTAAAAACTCCTTGGCACAACAGCTGAAAAATATTCAGCTCCATTTAAATTGTCAAACACAAGGTGATATAAAGTGTAAATCATGGTTGAATAAAATAAAAAAACCCAGAACTGCAGCTTTTATTAGCCAGCTTTACAGTCTCTTGTATACAGTACATTGCACAGTTCCGCCTTCACAATAACGCTTCCTGTATTAATATTGTGCCTTCCACAACGCAGTATAATCAAGGCAAGTTACAGAACACTGCTGAGTTTATATCAAAATAAACAGAAGATGTAACCTTGGTTTATAATGAACATCCAAATTACCATGTACAATTTGCAGTAGACTCTGTAATGAGCTTGATATATAAGCTAGATGACAGTGAAGGGGGAAAAAATAGTTTAAACTATCAAGTTTCCTCTTGAAATGTCTTTTCCCAAGGCACTGTGAACAAGACTGTTAGCAATTCTCGATGACTAAAAAACACCAATGGGAATATAAATATTTCACACAACAACCACCGTCACATCATCATCTATTCTCTTATTCTTTCCCTTAAACAACGCCCCTGAAATTTGTTTGGTCCTTAGCAGGGTAATCAAATTATCTTCTGCAACATCACATATTTGTATTTAATACAGCTATAAATCAAAGCTTTGTTAGATTATTTAACCCTTTCACTGTAAAAACTAAAGGTTTTTCCTCACTATTTCTGAATGAATCTGCAAATTCATTTTGATTATTTAAAAAAAAAAAAAGAAAGGGTTCAAAATCAAGCAAAGCCCTGTATTTTTCAAGAGGAAACCATGCAAGAGTACATAAAAAGGCAAAATTGGCTACTTGAAAACCAAGAATTGTTTTTAATGCATTGGCCAAGGAAAATAAATTGCAAAGTTCTGTGAGGTTTTCTAAAAATTTACAAGAAAAACTGATGGGCAGTTCTAGTCAATCCAGATGTTCTTTTATCCTGTTTTAAATGACAACAAATACAGTCTCACACAATACAATTTCATCTTGACTGCAAGAGACACTCCTGTGTGATGCCTTCAGCATGACAAAATTACTGGGCAAAAAGAAAATTGGCATTCATTTCTTCAAGGGCTGATAAACAGAGGCATTGGGATCAAGTCCAGAAGGGCTGGTCTCCACAAATTTGGAAGAGTAATGTGGGGAAACAGGACTCAGAGTGCTGGTGGCTGCAGTGTATGTTATGCTGGGCATTACTGCCATAACTTCTGCAATCTTCTGTTTTAGGTCCTTGATTTCCTGATCTTTTTGAATGATTTGCCCTGAAAACAGCAAATAACATCACTTAGAACCAGCAGCATGTTTTCACCCGCCACTAACTGTCCAACGCTGAGCTGTCGAAGCAAAACACCCAGAAGACATTCAGCGCTCTAACATGACAGCAGTAAAAGCACAACTCTGGTAACTCCTGGTTTGTGTCGAGGAACTATGTTTAATTACCCGTAGTTACCACACAACACAAGTAGACATAGCAATTCCATCAGATTTCACGTTGTTTGGATTCACAGCTGCACCACACCAAAAGATTATTTCCACAGCTCACCTTTTCTCTGCGCTTTTCCATTCGCATTTTACAAGCACTTCACAGGAGCACAAGTGTTTGCTTATTAAATGTGCTGTTTACTTTCTTTTCAAAACTGTCCTATTCTCACCACGTTTCTATCCCCCCTCTCTGCACATTCACAACATCACCACGGCAATTTATGAAGCTACGCAAAGAGAAACACCAGTGAAATGAAACAAAAAAAATAATTTCTCACTAACCAAGGTTTCCTGCAACCAAACAAACTTCTGCAAGGAAACTAACTAACTAAACAGCTACTAAATCAATAGGTTATTGAATTTTGCTCCCCGGTTTGCGTGGCTGAACAAAGGACAGGCTGGGCAGGGGTTTAAACTGGTTTCACGCTCCCTCTGGTGGCTGCAACACCAGCCCAGCACGGACACCAGGGCCCACGCTCATCTCACCAGCCTGAGGTTTAAAACGGGTTGGGTTATTTATTTCCCCACATTTAGGTTGTATTTACTTCAGGAGTATCAAAATATTATTAGGATTCCCTGACAGGAGCTTGATAGATGGCAACTATTATCTTCTAGCTCTTTAAGAGAAGTTCTCCAGCTTTAAGGTAATGGTTTATAAAAATGTAGAAAATAGTCCTAAATTAACTTAAATGCCCATCTTGATGTTTATTGTCTCTGGTTCAATAGCCTGGGGAAATCAGGGCAGCCGATCAGCTGGATTGCTTAGGCTCACGTTCACAAAGCTGTAAAGACAAAAACCCACTGAAAGCTGGAATGCTGTGTGGCGACTGTAGCCTGTCTCTACATAAAAAGGTAGGATATTCTTTCTGTCGTATTTTCACTATTTCAGTCAGCACCATCCCATATTACCTTGGGCAATCTCAAGCTGCCGTTTTGCATCTCCTAATGCAGAGAACAGATCCAGCTTGATTCTTGTCTCTGCACTCAGGCTGTTCTCTAAGTGCTGTGTTTTATCCTGCATGGCTGAAAGTGCTGACATTAACACCTCCGTATCCTTCTCGTTTTCCTTGTACTTCCGCAGCTCCTGTAGGAGTAATTAGGACAAACATTATTCTCATCGACTTTACACATGAGATACACGGAGAAGTCTTTCTCTTCCCCACAGCACACCACTGGGCCTGGTATTAATACTGTAAAATTAAAATGATGGTTAATTAAGGACACTGTAATATTACCTCCAGTAATTATACATGACCATCATACAAGTGATTAAAGCCATATTGGACGATGCATAATTAGTGTGGTAAGCAAATACCATTTACACTGCTTCTCAGCCCTCTCTCAGCCGTGCCGAGACCCTCCACTCAGAAATCCTCCTCAGCACCTCCAGGTGCCAGCTAAGCAGCTGCACAGCTGTGGAGTATGCAAACACCTCTGACAAGCAAATGGCTCAAATGGGGACTGCTCTCTTGCTAGACAGTTTAAAGCGATACTAAATAGGCATTTTAAGCTATTTCAGTTGGCTAATGAGAGAGATTTCTTTATCTCAGAATACTTCCCATATTGACCCTAACTATGCTCCAAACCCAGACATTCCAAAGAAGCGAGAAGGAGGGAGCAAGTATTCTGCACAGAAGAGACAAGCATCTTCTGGCTGGGAGTACGCATTAACATTTCGACTAAGGAAAAAAAGAAATATACACAAAAACCCCTTCTATACTTTTAAATGAAGAAACAATAATACAACGGGGGAAATACTAACGGTTGTAACAAAAAGCTTCTCTAACAGTTTGAAGATTGCAATCAAATTAAAAACCTTGACTATAGCTGGTGTTCATTATTTGAAAGCCATGCTCATATTCTCCATGGATAAACCACACTTGTCTGTGAGGGTTTGGTAAAACCAGGAAGAAACAAAGGCTACATATGTTATTTGGAAACAAGTTCACAATAACACCAGGTGGATTTTGAAGAGTGTCTAAAAACCATAAGACATTAAAAATACATATTTATGCAACTTGTCAGTTGACAGTCCCAGTACATCTTTAGGAACAGATATTTTAAAGGAATAAGGTCAACTTCAACTCACACATTTGAGCTTAAACTCTAACACGCCAGACAACATGTCTGCTACAAGTCTACCACAATGTACTTTCAATATTCAAGCGCCTCTATCAAAAAAAAAAAAAATCTGGCCAGTGATTAAGACTGCACTGAGTAATCAATCTTACTTTCTAGCAGTGAAATTTATAATGATGCAAACTGACCACAAGCTCCTCACATTAGACAAAATCGTTGAGGAGATTATACTCTCAGTCTACCCAGACCGTTGGTTCAGGGAAAAAAATTCCAATAGTTTAAACAATGGAGTGGTGTGGAGCTGAGACTATTAACCTTTCTCATACCCACGTTCTCACAAAGCCTGATGCAAGACATGCAAGACAGACATCTGAAGAGCTTAATTCTTGAAGGTGTTGATTGCCTCTTCTGTAGATCCACCAGTTTCAGAGGATTGCAAGCACTCATTGGGATGCTTATCTAAGCCCCTGGTGCTTTCTCATTACCTGAACTTTCATTTCTAGTTCTCGTATCTGATCTTCTTTCAGCTTTATGTCAATTGTTAGCTTCTTGCACTCTGTCTCCAGCTCTCGGATACGATTTCGTAAAGTTTCAGTACACTCTCCTCTGCAGAACAAAAAAAAATCCCACACGTTAAAAGAGAAGAAGATGAAATAAGAATGAGGCTGTCATTCCTCAACTGTTTATAACATGAAAATTAATATCAATACTGAAGGATAAAAAGAGGAATCTAACTTTGTTCTTTTCAGCAACAGAATTTCCTTTATAGCAACAATGCAAAAATCTGCAGAAAGTTACTCAATGTTATGCCTCAAGTATTAAGTAATCTGGAATATTTATGAAATATGGAGAACAGAAAGGCAGAAGTAATTCTTTTCAGACACTTAGACACACTTGTGCCATGCTTTCATCTTAAAAAAACTTCCCACCTATACACCTATGTTACTACTGAAACACCACTGTGCTGAGCACTGGTAGTCACTGGCTAGCGCAGAACACTTCAAGATGTGAGAGCAAGACAGTATTTTGGCCAATGTTGTTGCACAAATCCTTGATTCACAGCCCCCACATGAAAGGGGATGTTCCTTTCTTTAAAGCAGACTGACCCATGCAGGGTACAACATCTCTCTGTTCGCACAATCAAGGTACAGCAGGTAATGTAGAGCATGTTCATCCTTTGCACCCTGTAAACGTAATGTATATGAGTCCTGAGACTCAGCTTCACACACAGAGATCTCCCAGTCCTCCCACTGCCTTAATGCAAATAAGCCTCTTACACAAAAAAAAGCTTTTTTGTGTTTGGTTTTTTGGTTTTTTTTCTGAAACCAGACTACTCCTTTCTATATAGAAGAGTGAGAAATGCCTCCCCAAACCCCCCCAAAACACGTTTCAGTAGCAACAATGACATTTCAGTAATTTTCTGGAGCTGCGCTTGCAACTGGGGTAGAACACAGTACCTTGTAGCAGCAGCAAATGCGACAGCACGTGCAGCAGTTGCTTCTTCCAACTTCTTTCTTTTCTTTTCTTCCATTAATTGTTTTTCTACAAAGGCTCGTGCCTCCTGCTCTGCCTTTAGTTTCTTCTCCAACTGGCTGATCATTTGTTTGTCTTTTTGTTTCATTTGTACAGCATTGTGTAATCTGGAAGGTAACAGGTATGGGATTTAATGGAGGATTTCAATTGCTGTCAATGGTCCCAAATGAGTCTTGCTGGATTAGCAGACAAGTGCCTCAAATTTTGCAGTCTTAACATAATATTTCCTCTTTATCAGACTACAGTTATCAGCAGAGAATTTACAGGGCTACGCAGAAACACATACTTGTTCTGAAGCAGTTCATTTTCTTGCCGGAGCTGTCCAATTTCAGATCGAATTCCCCGCTCTGTGTTAGTCAGAGAACTGATCTGACTACGTAGCTCCTGTTCGATCTGCCTGCTCGCTTGCAGGTCAGCCTTTAACTTTTTAATATCTTGTTCCAACCTAAGAAAGACAATTTTAAAAGACAATTTCAACTTTATTTCCCAGTTACCCAAAGGTTTAAGCACATTATATAAAAATAAGCAGTGTAAACATCATACCATCTGCCTACCCCCCAAACCCTTGATTCTAAAAATAATAAACTTTCAGAAATTGTATCTATCCTAGCTAAATAATAATGTTTTATATAACTATACATATATAGCTTTATGTACAGCTGTACACACACTTCATAACCTCCCACAAGGAATTTTGTGTTCCTCCATGCATTGCAGAGTTGTAAAACAAATCCTATGGAATTATATTTTTCCTCTTCAAGCAGAGGTGAAGCAGATTAAGTCTGAGAAGTTGTAAACAAGGACAGGTGCCCATATGAACAAATTTTACTTCTCTTAACAAATTACAAGTTTCATCTTTTAGTTTTAGCTGAGCTGTGGAGCATATTGCTGAATTCTCACCTAAACATTTTCTTTTCCTGGAAGTACATGATGTACATGTTGAATAAAGAATACGTGTTAAGTCATCCACAGTTCAGGAGTCAGTAAATTTAGTTTTAATTGCTCCTGAACAGAGACCATCTGCTAAACACTCAATTGTAGCTTTAGAAAGTTCTTGAAGACTCATGCAAGCTTATTAATTAAAATATTTTCAACCAAAATTGGTTAAATAAAACACAAATTTCTAAAGAGAGGCCGCCAGTATGCCTTAATTTTTTTGCCCATGTTTTCAAAATGAGACTATTGATTCTTAGAATAAAAACACATCATAGGTGATCAATCAACCATTTTTCTAGGCACTGTGTTACGTACTTATTTAAAGCCAATAAGCCTCTCCGTCATTCACACATAATACTCACTTGCTCCGACAGTTATTGACTTAAAAGTTTTTAAGTGTTCATAAAGAAAATAAATTTCATGAAGTTCCATACAGAATTAGTTGCAGTTAAACATGAAGGCTTGGGGAAAGTAGTTGCAAAAGCCAAAATGAACTGCCCTTTTTGACATTCACTAGCACAGATGAATGGTTATAGGTTTTTGTTCTCATACCAAAAATACTTGGCTCTTTTGGGCTTCCGTGCAGGGAAATCTCAACCTAAAACGCTAGTGAGAGATGTAACGATACATAAGAACATCCCACATGAATGAATGAAGGTTAAATATGGAATCATCAAACTTACGGAAATTCATAAAAGTACATCTGCAATGGGCTGAAAAGGCACCTAAGAGGTCTACCGGGTAAATTAACAGCAAGAAACAGCCTATAAAGGAGCGTGGGCTATAATACACTCAAATAACTCCAGTGCTCAGATCCCACTCTCCACAGCTGTACTAAGCTGTCTTTCTAGTCATACTTGACCTGCCCTACTGGTAAGGGGAATTCCTTTTAACATAGTATAAATTGTGGTCCCATGTACCTTTAAAAAGAAAAAAGCTAAACTTCTAGGCAAATAGTAATAGCACAAAGCAAATACGCATTTCATATTGAAGACCACAAATCATTTCAACACCTTGTACTCTGTTGCAGGAGGAAAAGAGTATGCAAACTTAACCACATATTCATTCAACCATGTAACCATAGCACACAAACCAAAACGGGAAAACCCATCAGCAGACGTTACTAGGTACATATCTTCACCGTGCTCGGTATGTTGAGCGACAGACCTGGACAGTCGTTGGGCAATGATATAACAGTTCAACTTCATCTTCCAATAAGCACAACTAAGTGTTTTAGAAAGCACAAACTTATTGACTGAAGAGAGTAAGATGCTGTAGGAAGCATTCACAAGCTGTCATTTGCCAACAGCTAATCAGTTTTAATACAGGTTTTCATAAATATATGAAAAAATGGTCGGTAGGACAATGTAAAGGAATGCACATAAATCACACAGACTTTACATTGACAAGTATCCATAAATAATTTCAACATACATGTCTACAAGGAAATTATAACTGAAAACAAGACACTGTAAATGGCCTTTTGCCTATAACTAAGACTAAGTCAAACTTGCTCAAATAAGATACACCAAGATTTCTTTTTGGTATTCAGTACTCCAGGAAAAGAAGCACTGATCAGGTAGAGCCCGAATACATCAGAGGTGCTGGCACAGGACAAGCTGAATTTGTATTTTTGGCAACAGAGTACTGACATTAGTTCAAACTTCTTGAGCCATCTGGTCATGGCATTCCTGCTGGTTTCAGTGAGGGCTCTGTACCTGCAGTGCTCATGGGGCTGGTCCAGACTGTGCTGTAGAGAAAGATGAAACCTGTGTGATCTGTAGAGCGCATGCAACGTGAGAAGGAAGGATGCCTGCTTTCCAAATCAGGAGGAAACACAAGGCCACAAGCCACAGCCTGCCTTTTTACTCAGCGTACCTAAAAGTGTCCAACCAGAATGGCATACATTATATTTGTGAGAACGGGGGATCAGGAGGTGTTTCACACTCATGATTCATCACTCAGATCCTGCCTGAACACAGAGCCAGAGCCTCATGGATGTCCTTTCTGCCTGAAATTTTCAAGCATGCTCCAAGTGCCAGGTATTCATCCTTTTACTCTGAAGGACCACAGGGGACTTCGGGTAACTTTTACAGGAAAACAAGACCGACCTGCCGGTCATTATGCCTTTCACTGTAAATCACAAAGAAGCCAGGATTAAACTCAACAAGAATTGGTCAAGCTCCGGGTGCTTCCATTGTTTATGAAAAACCAGTAGCCGCACCACTAAAACACACGCAGGCAAACAACGTACAATAGAATATTACAGCCTCTGAGCAGCTGGCACTGTCCGCCGGCAACTCTTCGTTCACTAAATGCTGCAGAGGGGAGTTTCTTTTTCTAAGAAACTGCTAGCAGGTGTAAAGTGAGAACTATGTAGCTTGTGTGTCCATTAAAACACAAAGACTCTCCAATTTACTAGCTACCACAAACGAGCTCACAGTAGGCTCAGGAGTGAAAGACTGGAACCTAACCGGTTCGACTTACTCTAATCAAAGGATTCCAGTACTTCCAGATATCTGAATTTTTCAGGCCACCATGCTGTTAAGAGTTTTCATTCTGTTCTGAAACAATCGCTCCTATCAGTACGGATGAGCTAACTTCAACAGTCGAAAGACAGAAGAACGTATGTAAAACACGATCAATCTACATACAGTGAGTGATCAACTATTGTAGTGCAATTCCAAAGGGGCAGAAGAGAATTCATGCAGAGAAAACTAATCTCTTTCACAGCAATGGCAGACAAAACCATTAAAAATTTATCTGTTGATGGACTTGTTTAGAAATAAGTTTTAAAGTAAGATTTTACCAGATTTTTATTACTCCTTTTAATTATGCTGTAGTTTTTGCTATAGCTTTAAATACCGGAGCAAACATTTGCTGTAATTTATACAGCAAATAAGTTCTCCTTACTATCTAAAATGAGTTAGGAAGCAAATAATCCATCATAATCCAAGGACCGAATGTTTTTTGGTGGTTGTTTTTTTAAAAAAAAAAAAAAAGATACATCAAGTTAGCTTCCCCTCAAAACCACAAGTACTCCTTGCATTCTTTGATGCACAACCATGTTGTTCATCTTATAAAGTCCACTTAAACATTTTCAGCCTAAAAATTTCCTCCTGTGGAACAGCAAGCCAAAGCTTTTCTCTGTATAAAGAGAGAGAGGTCATCCATCATTTTCACAGAAATACAAGGAGATTAAAAACGCTCTTTCTGTTGCCCCCTTTCTAAAATGAAAGAACATCATCAAGGTAAACCAATACAATGCCATGAAAGAAAGCTTCGCTGCTATGAGCACAGACTAGAGCGTGGAGCTTTCCCTCCTCCCCTCTGTAATAGTCTGCACTACTGTTACAGTGATAAATGACCCAAAAAGACAGGACATTTTTTTTTTATTATTCTTTCTACCATTTCATTTTCTGCTTAAGTCTCTTATTTCCAGGCTTATTGGAAAAGTTATTTACAATGGAAGGTGAAGAAAACTTGAGTTCTAGAAGATACTTTTCTCTACTGCTGCACAGGCTACAAGTCATTTTGACACACAACTATTTTTAAAATGAGGGTTTAATTGCAGATTATTACTTTGGGCTGTTTATACAATCAAGCCCAATTTTTTTCGATTTGTCATTACTATAAATGCAGATTTAACCATTTTCTTTTCTCAGCACTACCACATATCATTCTTGATCTCACTGATGAAGAGAATTAATCAGTAATCATCTCCAAGACTGAATATTTTCCCAAATGGTTCAAGGAAGATTGATGGATCAACTCAAAGACAACTCAATTCAGCTTAATCCTCCTAAGTATTGATAACTGATGAATAACGTATCCTTGTTGCCTAGTTTACTTGGTTAATGCAATTCCATAATCACCTGGCAATTACACACAAATTAAACACAATTTATATAAAAATTAGAGTTTTAAAATACCCAGAAGGCACTCGGATGCATTTCTGAGACCCCCATTTTTTCCTTTGTTCTGTTCCAGCCCAATCTGTTGGCATAAGCATCGGCTGCAGTGAACCTACACCTCTGAAGGAGCCAATGTGATCCCGCAGCATCGAGGCTCTCCTGCTGTAACCAATATGCTCTTACTAGCAGTCCCTCAGAGCATTTTTCATTACCAAAAACACAGTAATCCACAGAGAGAAAGCAGAGCTACTTATTTTTCTCCTACACAGAATTGATCTAAGTAGCCAGCATTTCAAAAGGTTATTTATTTCTGAACAGTCCGAGCACTACGCTGCCAGTGGCTTGAAAATAGCCTGCTAGAAGGATCGTCTCCAAGATTTCTAATTTGCATTACCAATTCTTTTGCTTTTCTATTCTATAGTTTCCTTCACTCCCATCATATTGCATGAAACACTGACCATCTCCCCCACTGCAGCTGACAGCAGAAAGCCTTCTGGTACGCTAATGCCGTTTCAGGCAGGGGAGATAAGGAAGAAGCAGCAATCAGGACATCAACGGTGCCACAGAAGATGTACAATAATTAGCATCAAACGGACAGAAATTTACATTAAAACCTTCAAGTCTGTCTCTGTAGGTAACATCAAATTTTAGGAAAGCAAAATAAGATGTGGTAGATCAGCCCTTGCTTCACAAGTATTTTTCTTAGTCCAATTGCCAGAAAATGTCATGGCTATCTCTGAGAATAATTAGTACATAGGACAGCTTGTTTCAACACCTCATGTGCCAAAGGCAAGAACTCTACGGATACAAACAATTTTGCCAAGCCGCAATGCCAGTTTTTTGTGTGTGTTTTTGGTTGTTTTTTTTTTTTTTTTTTTTTAAAGGATACAAATACCTGGAGGCAGGACATGATTATTTCTATATAATAAAAAAAGAAAAATTCTGCAGCAACTACAGCTTGGACTTGTTCCATACATCGAGCCCCTAAAATGTGAACAAAACCTGCTGCACCTCAGAAGTGACAGTGAAACAGCAACAAGAAGTCAATCTGCTCTGTACCTACATACAAACACTAAGTGTAAAGGGATGCCAAGTCTATATCCCTCCCTGGCCCAGTTACCACAGTGTTGGAAAAGAAGCTGCTCAGATCACAGACATTCAGTTATTAAGTGCTTGACAAACAGAGCAGATTTAAGCATCCATCAGAAGCAGACAGTCATTTCAACTGTAGGAAAAAAAACTAAGACAGAGATTACTTTCAAGGCTCATCACAAGGGACAGAGCCTCTTGAATCTCTCTGCTCTAGCTATCAAGATGACAACAACATAATATTCTCTGAAATACCCAGAGATGAGGATCAGTAACTTCCTCTCCAGAAAACTAAACACACACGCACTGTTTACCAGACAGAACAAAAATGAAAACCTACTGTTCCAATAAGAGTAATACTATACATAGAAAATACAACTTTCATTAGCAGTACCATTTCAGATATGTGTCACAACTTTTTCTCTTAAATACTTGATAACAAGCATACAAGACTGTCTTGTTCTCAAAACCCCTCAGTCTTTACTGTTACAAATAACCCCTGTTAATCCCGAGTCCCTAGCAGTCATGAGGCACGCTTTACATTTAATACTGGTTAGTCAGCTCAGGGAACTCATTTGTGAACACAAAAGGAAAGCAGCTTGGCGTTGACATCCTGCTGTGAGTCTGCTGGACAAGAAGTTATAAAAAAGCATCTCTATTTGGAAGCTGAGCAGATCTGATCTGAAAGTCAGACACAAATGCAGGACTCCACACAACCCTTCTCAAGGTACAGCACTGATGCAGGCTAAAAGTTTAATAACAGGAATGAGTAATACTACTGGAAGTGGAAAAGATGATGAACAAATGCCTTACACTTCAGGGACAGGATAACTGACAAGTTAAAAAAAATAAACACGAATTTTTGGATTTAAGTGCATTTCATCCCATCCAATTTGTCAGGTAAATTTCTGCTTCTATTGGCGTAGGAGTTACATGCTCAATCTGAACTGAAACAAGATTTCATGAATGATTTCAGTCATCTACGTCTGTAAGAAACTGTGAGCAGCAACACACAGTACGTTGGTGTTTTAAGTGCTCCTGGCTTGCCTGCACAGGGAAATCAGCGCACAATAAGCAGCCACACAGATTTGTAGCACAACAGCCACATCACACCCACGCACCACAGAGAAACACTTGACAAACAAAAGACTGAAGCAGCTCAATTCACTTTCAGGGCAGAGTAAGGCTACGTTGCACAAAGGCACTTTCAGAGTACACTAACTGTGTACGCCATCCCTTCCCAGTGAGTGAGAGGAGCTAGAATTCCCTAAGGGCACAGTCTAGTTTATTGTATACTCACTTCTGCATTAGAAACTCTGCTTTGGACAATTACAATGACCACCTGGTCTAAGATCACATCTGAGGAACAGCACAGAAAAATGTCAATGCGTGATCTAAAACTTAAAAACACAAGGGGTTTAAATCTCCTTCCCTGTCATAGCTACAGAGGACAAAATTCTTAGTCTGGCAGGTAATTCTACAAAGCACTTCCCTTCGCTTTTCTCAGGAATTACGAACCACACTTTGAACTGCAGCAATGCTAAACTGACCTGTTCTCTTCTTCAGTGAGCAAGTAAGCCATATAAAGAATGTAAAGATGCCCATCTGAAACTGGCATACGAATACTGCAGTCGTATACATGTTTATTTAGATAGAGCTTTGCTGAAGACTGAGCCATCTGCATCCCATTAATCTTGGCTGAGTTCAATTCACAGATTAGATTGATTAGCTGGTTTCTTACTTGCTTCATACAAGTTCTCTACAGACATTAGGTATCAATTAGTCTGGATATTTAATCGGCAAAGGGATGCCAATCAGTGGCAGAGTGATTATCAGAGGAGAAAATAATATTTTCACTGAAGTAATTGTATTCACATAGCACAAATCCTCAGACCAGAGTCAAAAGTCCAATTACCAAAAGGTACCTGCAGGGAAAGCAAACCCAATCTGCCAATTAAGCTAGCCAATGAGGATTGTTAGCCAACGAGGATTGTTAGCCAAAGAGCTTTCAGCACACAAGAAAAGGAGGAAGAGAGACCTAAGCCAGGAATGATAGGAAAGCGCATAACTGTGCGACAGTGTTGTTCTAGAAGTATCTCTGTCCCCATTTGGGACAGGTACACACTACCTCTTTCTTACAAGTGCTTGTTTTGGTAACATACAACACCACCACATGCCTCAGGACTTATATGCTGTAAGTACTTCACTGCATTTCATAAATACATCTTTACTTAAACTTCAGATACACGTATGTAAAGATGTGACTTCTTCAATCTTCATAGTTTACAAGGCAGCTAAATTAAATCCCTGTGACCTATACTTAACCCAATAAAGCAGCAGGTATGCAAGCAGGAATCTGAACTTATCACTTTAAGGAGTAACATAGCAGCTGATAGAAGATTAAAACAAAATCCAAACCTTTCAAGGGGAGGGAAAAAAAGAAAACACACCAAAATTTAAGCAAAAACACCTGTTCAGGCACCATCAAACCCCACTGAATTCCCTGGAGATGTAAAGATCACCCCATCAAAGATTTGTCAAGAACACATCCACTGAGCTCTGTAATAATGATTCTCCACATTGCTCTCATGCCTTCTACCAAATCATTGTCAAAGCCATTTATTACGCCTCACAACACCCCTGTGAGGTAGGTAAGTATCGTACGCTGAGGGAGAAAGGAAGCTATTTGCTGAAGGCTGCATAGCAAACCAGAGGCAAAAATCAGGAACAGCACCCAAAAGGCCCAGTTCCTAGTTATCTTATTCCATTACTAGACAATTCTGTCTTCTTTACGGGATCATGAGTAACATTTTTCTAAGAAAAAAGTGAACTGTATGTATGGGAATGAAGGGAGGATAAGACAGGCTGTTACACAATGCTCAGATCAAACTTACCTTACCAGTGCATCTGGTTTGCTTAGCTGGTTATTTGGAATACAATTTTCCATTAAGTCCTTATGTGTGCTTGGGCTCTTGCTAGCACACTTCTGTTTTTTCTCATTTTTAGTAGATGAGGAAGGGATGCTCCCATTAGTTGCACTGTGACTGCGAGGCGAGGAGTTCACAACTCCGCTGACATTTTTGTAATTTTTGGATGAGGCAGTGCATGAGTCCTCTTTTAAGAGGTTTTCTGTACTTCCTACAAGATCATTATTTAATCTTTTACTATTGATATGGTTCTCCATATATTCAATTTCTTGTATTTTAGAGTCTACAGGTTGCAAAATATTGTTATTTATTCCAAGGTTGTGTTTCTTAGCATCCTTGTCCTTTTCTTTCCCTTTTTCTCTATATTCTAGCTCTGGCAACGTTGCAGATATTTTTTTATTGGCTGGAATGCCTCCATTGTGCTGCAAAAGTATTGAGGAATCCATATCAGGCAATCCTTTGGCTGCTGCAATATCAAAATAAAAAAATACTTAGTTCATTAAATCAATCAATACTGTGACATACAAAGAAAAATCATTAAGCACACATCAATCATTTCTGCAGAAAACAATCATTATTAGAGTCTATTTAAAAATCAGAAGTACGTGATATTTTAAGACTTTTTTTCCTCATTGCAGGCAGGAAACAGTAACCAAGTGATCTAATAATAAATACTAGCACGTCACAGAGCACTGACTGACTAGATTGATGCAGTTGCCCATGAAGAACTAAACAGAGAGGACACAATTCATTTCTATTGTCATAGTAGCCACTGCCAAAACAATTTTATTTCTGGCTCCTCTGTTTCTAAGTTCATTGTACTTTTATCAAAACAACATGGACTAAAGAAGCTCCTCCTTACTTTTTTTTTTTTTTTTGAATACTGCATAATAGCAAACATATTAAGTAATAAGTATAACTTGCCTTCCTCTGCCTCCCTCTCTTGCCTTTGTAGCATCTGCTGTTCTGGAGGCAGAGCTTGCTGGAGAAGCTGCATGTAGAACTCATTCTCTTTCTGCACTTCTTTTTGTTTTCTTAAACGCATCTTGTAGCTGACGTAACTTTTAAAGCCAAAGCCCAAAGTAACAACAGGGTAGCCAATACTAAGAAAAAAAGCAACGTTATTATTAAAAATGTAACCACAATAGCAAATTAATAAATTGTAATAATTTACATAGCTGTGAATACATCTGGATTACAACTTTTCATAGAAAATTATATATAAAATGTTTTCTTTCCTGTACTACAATAAAGCTTCAGTTCAAAAATGTAGGCACTTCATCAAGACAAAATTACAGTTCGTTACAGACAGCAATTAACTATAGCATAGATTAAAGGATTACAACAATGCAATTGCACTACGCACAGCAAAGACAGCTTTTAGACAAGCACCACACTAGGAATCATGCATCTTTTAAGGAGAAAACAGTCGAACACAGCAGAAGTTCCTAAGTTTGGTTCCTAAAGGGCCATGTAACAGATAAGACATTAAGCTGTGAGATGTCGTAACAACCTTCACCTTGGACAGTGAAAGGAGAAACTGATTCTTAGCCCCATCCCTTTGCCCTTGCACTCAGAAATTAACAGCAGATCCCTTTTTCACAGCTCTTTAAAGCCGAGACAAAACAATGATTCTCCAAAACGCCGCCTCTGCAATAGGCCCTGCGGTACCTTCTCGCTGCAGCACAGGCTGAGAAGCAAGAGCTGGAGAAGCCGCTGGAACACGCAGCTTTGGGGCTACTGCATTTCGGGGAGACCAAGGCTGTGAGCCAAAGAGCACTTCCATCGCCCACACCTGCTACAGCAGGAAGTGGTCCCAGGCGTAGAGCCCCAGTAACCATCTGCCTCTGCTGAGGACGGCCACAATTAAGACATCTTTTGTGGGTAAACAGCCTTTGGAAATTCCATTTAGGAGACTGACCTTGAAGCTGTAAGCAAAAAACATCTAATCTCTAAACCTAGTCCTTCCACTTATCTTACTGACAGATAAGATATGAAGAATTTCACTTCCAGCCAGACTCTACTGTTCCATTTGTTGACGAAGATGACAGAAGCATAACAGAACTTTGGAATTATTTTTTGTATATCAGCTTCATCATGCAGAATTTAAGCATTCTTATTAGCTTGTGACAACTGCACCAACACAGAATGCTAACAAATCATGCTGCTGTATTTATTAACAAGTACACTCCATCAATGAGCAAACGTCCCTGTATGAAAATAAATATATCTTTGACAAGTATTTTAACAAAGCACACTGAAGTTGCATTTTAAACACTAAAGGTATCCTAGATCAGGGGAAAACTCAGATGCAGATGACTATTAACCATTAAAATCTTCTCATTCTTTGCTCAGTAATAGCACTGTGCAAACTGCATTTCTAAGTAAGTGCCAGAATGCAAGAATCATTTGCATATGCATCTGACATTATCTCTGCCAATGCTTTTGTAATACTGTGTAAAGCCAGCTGCAGCTACAGTTCTAAAACTCTGATGACAAGCTGAAATGTTTGCATCCAATTCGACAGGAGAAAGACCTTTCTTCACAGTCCCTAAAGTGCTTTTGTAACCTATTATACAATTTAATTAGTGTTTAAGTGATTTATTGCATAATGTAGACAATATAAATTAAAATTACAGCTGTCTGATTTACTGACGACTGTATCACAGGGAACTGGATCAAATGACTCCAGGAAAAACAGGACACATTTTAAAGATAGCCTGCTCAATGCATACTACACTAAAAACTTGAGGAATAAAAGTGTATTTCTTCCAAATATGGATCCTCTGCTGCTAAGTCTTTTGCCTGAAGTCACCTTATCGCTTCCAAAGAAATAGTGCAATAAGTAGCGTTTGGTTTTTATTTTCTGTCATGATTTTCAACCTGAAGCTTATTCACTTCCTCTGGTGAATTATGAAACCAGATGCTCACGAGAACCCTTCTCGTTGGAGGGGAAAAACATGAGTGCTTTGTTACAGGAAAAAAATGAAATTTTCATAACAATACATAAGTTATCAGTGAAACGATTTTTTTTCCTACTTTTACTATCTGTTCATCATGTAAACACAAAATTTGTAAACTGGTGACAAGAACTTCCAAGAAATGCTAGGAATATCTGTGCTACAAATTCCTTACAGCTCACAAGCACTATATCTTCGGAAAGGTTGCACTTGGTTAATGTTTAGCAGACATTTCTTGTAGAATATTTAATGACAGATGTGAGGGAAGAACTGAACAGCCAAACCCTGAATCAAAATAAAAAGCCCTGAATACTAATTTCCCTAGTGAAACATAGGTTAATAAGCAAAGGAGGGAAAAAAACCACTTACCAGTGTGCTGCAAATGGACGACAAAGGTCTACATGGAAGTTTTTTAAATCTTTAAATCTAATGGCTGCTTCAATATAAACAAAAAGTATCCACAGTGATACTGTTGGTAAGCACACCCCCCTCTCTATTGAGAGAAGAGAAAAAGAGAGAAACACCTTAGTAATATATTACAGGCAGCAAATATTCTATTTTTAAAACATTCCAAAAGTCAAGGGAAGTTTTCAGACAGACATATAGCGAATTCTAAGAGGCTTTTTTTTCAGAATAAAGTTATCTAGGATGTCTTTATTTTAAACCAAACCTAAACTTTTGTCTCCTTAATTACTTTTATAAGGCATCAATGAAAAATAACAGATGCACAGCTAATGAAATAGCTTGGCACAAAACCCTCTACAGAAAAGGAACACAAATGGAAGAAACTGCAGAAGATGAGGTAATGTTACAGCTTATGATCTTTGAGTCAGAAGTGGTAAGCTTGGACTACTTTTTCACTCCAAGTTAGGTATATCTTAGTAGCAGCAGTGAGCAAACCGGCTGAGAAAACAGCAGTGAGTAAGCACGATACTGGTTACTCCATATACAGTAATGCAGACAACAGTCTGCAACCCAAACCTCCCCATCAGGAGAACATTCCGGATGCTGTATTGATTCCTCTCTCCAGCACCACTGGTGAGAATGTAAAATAGTAGCCAAGCAAAACTAAGGTCTTAAATCTCTTGGCCAACAGAAAACGCCACTGTTGCTTGCAATATAGCCACTGTACATTTCCACAAATCAATTCCAGTTACATGCCACAAGCTTCATAAAAATAAACAAAGTTCTTGATTACACACTGACATCAACATATTGTGTGCCGATTTGGAAACAGGTCTCAAAAGGCCCTGATGCTATTTACTGCGGTCTCTACTTTGGTCTCTCTTGAATAGCTGCAGTCTGCATAAATGAGAAACCTATAGCATAAACCATCAGCTTAAAGGGACTAAACATTTCAGCTATATATACCACCTAAAAACATCATAACTTCCTAAAAAAAAAAATAAAAGCAAGTTCCCATCAACTTAAGCATTTAAAAAGAAGAATCCCTAAGGTTGCAGTGAATTAAAATGTTAAACAAGCTCAATAACTACAGTTAAAACTGGCCCATCAGGTTTTTCCTTTAGGGTTTCTAAACATCAGCTCTGAGAACTTCAGGTAACACTTTAACCTCTTAATAGAACCTAAAAATAACTCCAGATTCTTTACGTATTATAAATGGGGCAGCAAGTGGTTCACAGTATCTTCCATTAGCTCCCACATTGTCATTATTGTAAATGACTAACTTGTCAGAAAGACAACTGCTTTCACCAGTAAGCTGAGCAATGATCCATGCTATCCCGCAAATTTTTGTGATCTGATGGCAAGTCTAACATAAAATATTACAAAAGCCCCAGATCCCAAGGACTTGGGTAGGGAAAAGTTACCTCTAAAAAAAATATTCAAGTTTTACGGCTAAAATTTTCTGATTGAGGGAAAGACATATACATAACCCATGCCAAGTACTAGTGGTCATGCAAACTAAACCACCTCCCCCCAAGTCCAACTGCTGCCCTCAAACTCCAGAACCCAAGGATTTTTTAAAAAAGACCCCAAACAACTAAGAATAAAATAGAAGGGGGTGGGGTGGGAGAAGATTTCTCCATACATGTCTCAAACCGTTGAGGCAGCCACTGGTATTACCAGCCTTTTTGCTCAGAAAGTGAATCCAGTCAACACAAAGATTTGACTAATGCTAATTTAAACTATGGTAATATCCCAAATTAACAGTACACTAATTGAGTAGTAGGAAGAATGTAACACTGTGTATGTACCGAATGTAACTTTTTGCATGTGCTCTGTATCTGCTGAATTGCTGCAGAAATGTTCTCAAGTCAGGAATTTTTTTTCTTTTAACTTAATTGCTGTTTTTACACCTTCAGTTCCATTGGTCAAGCTTTAACGATTACACTACAAGATGCATCCAGATGTGTATCAAGTGCAAATCAGCATACAATGAAAGCAACAGAAGATTTTTTTTAACTATAACAAAAGTTCATTAAAAGATATGTGGTAGCAAATAGAAGAGGGTTTCTGCATGTTACTAAAAGCTGTAAGATATATATTCAAATCAGTAAGTTGTAAATAAAGAATAGTGACCTACCTGTGTGCCAGACATACTGTACCCAAACATACGTGCTGGCAGCAAAAAACAGCCATTGTATTGGTATGAAGAGCAGACATATTATATTTGATGTGAATGCTACACAAACAAAAAATACTGAAAAGGCCTAGAAGAAAGGAGGGGTGGGGGGAAAGACCAGTGTTTTGGTTTATTCCAGCAAATATTATCAGTTTATCTATTAATGGTGACACGACAATGATTTCAACATAGAAACGCTCGTGTGTTTATAATCAGTGCAAAGAAACGGAGCAGTCTAGCCAACAAAAGTAGAGGCTTAGCCAACTAAGAGAGAATGGTTGCAACTTGAGAATTTGTGCCCATCCACTCTTCCGATAAGTCTCCAAACAGCTATCTTTAATCCTTCTTATTTTGTTTGAAGACTGTCATATACACTGATGATACAGTGTTATCATTACTATATTCTTCTGCATAAAAAAAACCCCAAACAACCAGCAGCATCATTTACTCTCTTGAAAGAGTAGTAAATATCTAAACAGGCAAGGCCTTATGCTTTATTTTAAAGAAAATCCTGTTCTATAGCGATCTAAACCAATTCACTAATCTCCGGAACCCAAACAACAGCTTCCTATGGTGGAAACTTGCTAGCTATGTGTCACTTCCACTTGCCACAGATAAAACATGCAGTCAGAGAGAAGGGACCTGAGCCCAGGTCATCCAGTCACTTCAGAATTCCTCTTGCGAAAATGACCACCAGTGCCACCAGGTTAGTTGTATAACACGGAATATGCCGTGAAACATTGCAAGACGTCCCTACAAAGGGACAGCAATTTTGTGTTACACTTACCAAACCCTGGTATCTGAAGGAATCGTAAACACTCCTGATGAAGAGCCAGAATGGCCACAGGTACTCAAATCTGAACTCCAAGACAAAATCTGCCAACAGTACGAGGGCCCACACTACCAGGAACTTCAGATACAGAAACGTACTGCAAAAAAAACCAGTAATTTCACATCAGCATTTCCAATAAAAACTTACTTTCTTCTTCCCCCTTTTTTTTTTAAACTAAAAGTTCAGGAATAAAAACCATAGACAATTATAATACAGGCAAGAAAACTTCATCCAAAACAATTTTACAAAATCAGTAGTTTTAGTATTACATTAAAATCAGGCCTGGTTGAATGAAATCAATTATATTCAACTGCATTTATTTTTAAAGTAGCAAAGAAACAGGAGGCTCGCTGCTCTTACAAGACATTCAGTGACAATCTCCCTTTAGCTTTGCGATGTATTTTTACAAAGTAAAGTCTTGCCCACAGGTACGCTGTCACAGCTGAAATGCTTCTCTTAGTCTGCAGCCTTGTACTTGGAGCTCAGAAATTTCTGTGTTCCCCAACAGACTGCAGATGTTCACTCATTTTCCACATTTAACACAAATTGCAACACCAATAAATTGAGATATATTTTAAGCCTATAACTATAGCAATTAGGAAGACTGTTTTGATACTAGTTGTCAGAGTTATATTTGAAAACATCCACATTAAAGTAAATGCATCCATTTAAAAAAGAAAAAAAACCCACTAACAGAAAAATGGAGGCACATGAGACTTGAGACCACGCAGTCTAACTTCTATCTTTTTAATTATTTCAAAGCCACATTCCCTTATTCTTAGTCCTGCACTTTGAACCGCTTACGATCCTTCAGGGCTACAGAGGTCAAAATATTTTGAGATCATACCTAACTAACACAGGAACACTTGTCGGATCAGCCCAATCAATTCTTCTAACAGGAGGAAGCAAAACCCCTTTTCCGCCAAAACCCAGCACCCGGACATCTAGCACGTTACTCCAGCTCCCCAAAATGCAATTACCTTTTTGCACTGTATTGGGTTATCACAAAGGTGGGGGTTCAAAATGTATTTTTATTTTTTAAATCAAGGCCAATTTTTCCTTTTAGTAACTTTTTGTTTTCCTCCTCTATCATACTGCCAACAAAACCAGCAGAACTTTGCCCTGGAATGTTTACTGATAAGTGGCCAAGAGTCTGCATGCACAGTGCCAGGTAGGGTCAAGTTTCTGCACTGTTCATGGACACGCGGCTTTTTTGGGAGGTTGTTCAGAGCTTCAGAGAAGACAGAGAACAGAAAACTCCTCTGAAGAGCATTACGTACCAGCAGAGGTTTAGAAGCAACTGAACTACTTGCCCAATCATCACTCACGTTACTTGTCACACGAGGTCAGCTTCCAAACCATGCAACTTGGAAAACACTTTGATTTCTTGTGAATCAAAGATTATTGCATGTGCCTGAAAGTGACCCTTCTCAACTGTCCTGGCCCTACAGCTTCACCCAACAGAAGAGATTTTGCTTAGCTGTTCTCACTTACTGTATGTTATCAGGCTCTCCCCGACAGTCCAATTCCAAGGTTTTTGCTGTGACTAGAGCCCCCCTGAAAGGAATGCTTCAGTGGAACTACTTACATAAATGCTCTCGAATGTACTCACACCAGCACATGCTTTAAATCAGCACAAACTAAAGAAAGACTTCATAGAAATCACAGAATGGCAGGGGTTGGAAGGGACCTCTGGGGATCCTCCAGTCCAACCCCCTGCCAAAGCAGGGTCACCCAGAGCAGGCTGCACAGCACCGTGTCCAGGCGGGGCTGGAATATCTCCAGAGAAGGAGACTCCACAGCCCCTCTGGGCAGCCTGGGCCAGGGCTCCGTCACCCTCAGAGGGAAGAAGTTCTTCCTCGGGTTCAGCTGGAGCTTCCTCTGCTTCCGTTTCTGCCCGTTGCCCCTTGTCCTGTCACTGGGCACCACTGGACAGAGTCTGGCCCCGTCCTCCTGACACCCACCCTGCAGATATTTAGAGGCATTTCTAAGGTCCCCTCTCAGCCTTCTCTTCTCTAGGCTAAACAAGCCCAGCTCCCTCAGCCTCTCCTCGTAGGAGAGATGCTCCAGTCCCCTCCTCATCCTCGTAGCCCTGCGCTGGACTCTCTCCAGTAGCTCCTCATCTTTCTTGAACTGGGGAGCCCAGAACTGGACGCAGTACTCCAGATGGGGACTCACCAGGGCAGAGCAGAGGGGAAGAAGAACCTCCCTCGACCTGCTGGCCACACTCTTCTTAATGCATCCCAGGAGACCACTGCCCTTCTGGGCAACCAGGGCACACTGCTGGCTCATGGTCAACCTGTCATCCACCAGGACACGCAGGTCCCTCTCTGCAGAGCTGCTCTCCAGCAGGTCAGCCCCAAGCCTGTACTGGTGCATTGGGTTGTTCCTCCCTAGGTGCAGGACCCTTGTTGTACTTCATCAGGTTCCTCTCTGCCCAACTCTCCAGCCTGTCCAGGTCTTGCTGAATGGCAGCACAGCCTTCCAGTGTATCCACCACTCCTCCCAGCTTTGTCATCAGCAAACTTGCTGAGGGTACATTCTAACTCTTCATCCAGGCCATTAATGAATAAGTTGAATAAGACTGGGCCAAGTACTGACCTCTGAGGGACATCACTAGTTACCAGCCTCCAACTAGACTCAGCACCGCTGATGACAACCCTCTGAGCTCTGTGATTCAGCCAGTTCTCAATCCACCTCACTGACCACTCATCCAGCCCATACTTCCTGAGCTTCCCTAGGAGGATGGTATGGGAGACAGTGTCGAAAGCCTTGCTGAAGTCAACGTAGACAACATCCACCGCTCTCCCCTCATCTACCCAGCCAGTCATGCCATCATAGAAAGCTATCAGATTGGTCAAGCATGATTTCCCCTTGGTGAATCCACGTTGACTACTCCTGATAACCTTCTTTTCCTCCACTTGCTTAATGATGACCTCCATAATGAGTTGCTCCATCACCTTTCCCGGGATGGAGATAAGGCTGACTGGCCTGTAGTTCCCTGTCTCCTCCTTCTTGCCCTTTTTGAAGACTGGAGTGACACTGGCTTTTCTTCAGTCCTCAGGCACCTCTCCTGTCCTCCAGGACCTTTCAAAGATGTTGGAGAGTGGCTCAGCAACGGCATCCACCAGCTCCCTCAGCACTCATGGATGCATTCCATCTGGGCCCTTCAAAAATACATTTTTGAAGTCTGAGACAAACAAGCAACTATTCCTACAGTTAATCCACCTCGGCCCGCTCCTGCCCACCTTTTTGAACGCTCTCTATCTGGAGCTTAACGTAATGGGACTGGGGGGGGAGGGGGAAGGCAAATAAAGGGGCTACAGGAAGCACTTTAATTTAGCGGAAACAAAATTAATGACACACACGTGGAAAAAGGTACAGTTTTTTTCAGTTTTTACAGAACCGTCCCCAGCCACTTAGTCAAAAACTACTTTTGAAGAATGAAACTACAGCATAAGTACTTAAAAAAAAAAAAAATCCATAGCAAAACCCAAACAAAGCCCATCAAAAAACCTTAAATGGACACATTTGTCCTGGCAGATTATGCTTGGGTATGCTGCTGTTCTCTATTTATTTAAAGTTTAAATCTTCAACAGAAATCTGCAAAAAGCAGCTGCATTCAGACAATACTTAGACATAAAAGGTGACAGACACTCGGTGCAGTCACCACCATGTTTGTTTTGACCGTGCGGTTGAATTGTGCACGTGCAGCTCTCAAGCTTTGAGAAAATATATAAAGGCATCAGACCTAGGCAATCATTATTCTGTCTGTCTAGCTGGAAAAGCAGTCATGTTATGCAGGCACTTTTTCCTGGGTTGTTTATTTTTCTGTCACTAAAATCCATAAAGCGGATATGTTTTCCTAGCAAATGAGGGTTACCAGAACTAACGCTTTTCAATTGTTAAGTGCCACTTTAAGTTAAAGCATTTGCCAAATAGGACTTCTGTAATATAGTCATTAAAGTGATTTCTAATATTAAACTAATATCAATCCAAAGGCCATGGTGACATTTACCACCTTTTAAAGTGGAACTGTAACAAGACAACATTTGTAATAAAGTTTTTCCAACAATATTAAAAATCCTACTTCTCAGTCATCTGAAGGACTCAAAAGCAATCAAGAATTTAATGAGTACAAGACTCAGAGACACAAGAAAATTCTTTCTTTTTAGAAAAGACTTCATCCACTTTTGTTGGCCTCAGCAAAGTTCGCTGTTGTGTAATACATTCTAAATACGTATTCAACTGCAGGAGTCCACATGCATACACGCACCTGCAGAAAATCTTTTAAAGGTACTATACTCCATCAATTGTTTGGGCTTTTTTTACATTGCAACCCCCTGCCCATCAAATTAAAGCATGCAGGACTGCAGAGTCTGAGACTCAGTCCATAACTAAACATTCCACCCCGGCTTTAAAAATCCATATTGAAAGCAGCCTAAAGATATCAGCTCCCTCCTTGAAATGGGCCGGTTTTACAAACTGTGCCAAGCTTCCACGCTGCCACAGTCACATACACAGCTGGGCTACAACCCGCGCGGGTGCCTTTGCAGCACACTGCAGTCTGCAGATGGCAATGAGTCTTTGTAGGCAGAAGCAAGGAACACAAATCTCGGCTTCCCTGCTTCCGCAAAGGTATGCTGCACGCCGAGATTTGCTGTTCCTGGCAAGCACACAGTTCATCAGTGAATTTACAAGGGCTTAGTGAACATACACCTCTTCAGTGAACGCTTAAATTAGCGACAGCTGAAAAACATCCAGCAAGAATTAAACCCCAAAGAAAAACAGGCTAACAGACCTCTCGCTTTGACAGGCTAATCACTCTTCTGCTGTTTTGTTTCATACAGACCTTTCAAATAAGATCACATGAATGAAATGACTAACAAAATTTAACAACAGCCCTCCTCCCTTTCTCTGCTTTGTACTAGCCACTTATTTCATCTTTGCTCTTCACTCCCTTGATTCCTTCCAGACACCGTTCTTCCCTTCGGTGTGTTTCTGTTCGTATCCAGTCTCTGTCCCCACTGTGCCTTCCCTCCAACACGCTCATCCTACGACCGAGACAGCTCCTTCGGAATCCAGCACCAGCCATTTGGTGTCTGTGAACCTCTGACAGTCATTGATCTTTCTGGGCACATCCACACGTTTCACCAGTTTTGATGGCTGCTGCGTCAGTATCCTCACTTAGAGATCATATTCACTAGGCAGAAGGGCTTTCTGACCTCTGTAGCCCTTCTATTAGAAAGGCTCAAACATATTCCACGATGCCAATTACAATTCCGAGTTTGTTCTCAATACAGGAGAAGATTGTTACAGATAAATACCTAGAATCTGGGTTATCCAATTTTCTGACACATGTCAAAAAAATCTGACTTCAGTGATCTGACAGAGGCTTAAGGAAGACAGGGTTTTCCCTACAAAACTAGCATATGGTATCTAACCTTGCGGGGCAATACAAGAGGAGGGGGAAGGATGAACACATTCACGAGAAGAGCAGGGTACTGAACGGGAAGGAGCAGCAATTACAGTGCTGCAAATTCTGTGAAAGGTCAACTGGTTGCTAATGTACACCGAACATAAAGATTTATTCATAACCCAACAGCGGCTGTGCACCCCCTTTGAATTTTCAAACAGATAATTTTCCTCCTTATTTTTCCTCCCCCCCAAGTGCCAGATGCCATTTCCTTTTCTTTTTCCTTTTTTTTCCTCTTGTTCTTTGTTCCCTTTTTACTGCCCCACAGAAACAGATACTGTGCTCGCTGTAAAATAGAAATATTAAGAAAAAAACCACAAAACACTAGAAAAAAACAATTACGAACCCCAAATCCAAACTGATCGCAAATTAAACCTCTATTCTATCCCATTATTATCAGCAAGTCTGAAAGGCTGGGAGGTGAATCTTAGCAGAATTGATGGCTTGTTTCATTTTGCAGTCTGACTCACACAAGACAATGGAATTGTCTTAAGGCTGGCAGCGCGGCAAATGCAGAGGTAGGCTTTAGAAGGGTGAAGTTTAGCATGTGTGTGAAATCACCAGATAAACCACCACCATCTCAAGGTCACCCATCCAATGCCAGACAGAACATTGGGGATACTGGCTCAGTATCACTGGAGATTTTCAAATAAAAAAGCTTTATATATGTAAACACACAAGCAAATATATACATATATGTAAGAGTATTACTAGTGGACAAAAAAGTAGGATAGAATGAGCACAGCAAGTATGCAAGAGAGAAACATGACTGCTGGGATGTGGTATGCATATTGAAAACTGTTATGTGAAATACTTGCCAACTAAATTTTTGAAAAGGAAGAGAAATGTAAAGAATCCCAGGAAACCTCCCTGACTACTTATTCAGTGTCTTTAAATGGCATAGAATATATCAGTTGCTGAACTATGGAAATCTAAGTAAAGGAAGACAAAATAGAGAACTCTTACAGTAATCCTGGAAGCAAGTGTTGAACCATAGGCATACAATCAGCAGCCAGTATTGCTGCACCAAAACAAGAGAAACTGTTAGCCAACGTGGCAACTCTGCTGAAAACACCAGTGTCCAGAACCCATAAAATAAAGCCAGAGGAATCGCAGCACGCAGAGAATGAAAGTCACTGGCAGAGGGAAGCAATATTACATGTACCATTGGGGCTGACACGGTAGAACACATTTAAATGTAAGCTAAATCAGATCTGAGACCTGAATTGGAGTTAAAGTCATAAAGTTAGCACTGCTGGTTTGTTAGAGATCTCCAGGGCAGGTTGAGGAGAAAGTGTGTTTCCTCATATAGGAAGCTTATTAAAAAAGCAGAGTACATCGGTAGGAAAAATCATTATGTTTCTTTTTTTTTAAAAAAAAAAAGAAAAAGCCTAAAAAAGGCCACATTCCTGGAGTTAGTAATGAACTGGTTTTCCCTACAGTTTATGTGCCTGTCAGCAGAGTCAAAAATCAAGACCTTGGAAACAAGCCACGTCAGAAGTTGGGTGGTATACAGAACCACCTGAGTATCTTAGCAAAGGGATCATGGTATTAAGAAATGCTGCCCAGTACGAGATGCCCAGGGGCACCGATGCCTTTAGCAGTGGGTATCTCAGTGACCACTGGGAGATGGCGGACACATACACATCCTCCCAGGCACTCACTTGGCTGCCAGCCCAGGTAATGCCTGTGGTACAGGGCAATACCTCTAACAGGGCTAAAAAAATCCTCATTCTAAAGGAACACACAGTGTTTCAGGACTACTGTCAGGAAATCCATGATACATAGCATAAGTCAGCCGATGTGGAAGTTCAGCCAGTAACGTGTGGAATTCATCTCGAAACTTAACCAGCTACAAAATTGGTAGCAAGTGCCAATATGACTCAGTAGAGCCAAAACAAGCAGTATCAGCAATAAAGCTGAAGGATTTTGAACAGATCAAGGATGAGGACTGGGAAGACTTAGAAACAAGCAGTAACAAGTAAACTTTAATTGCTTAACTGATGACAAGCTGCAATGAACACAATTAAGGTTTTAATACATGCACAGTGTCAAAGGTGTAAAACGTTAATTACTCAAGCATTCTAAAACAATGGCAACGGATAGCTTAAGAACATACATCGTGGAAACAGTAAGAGATCTCACAATTCTTACCATTAGTTCGTTGGTTTCAGACATCTACTGAAAGCACAGTTATGTCCCAATTATAATAATGTTCTTTCCACAGATACTGTAATACTTCTAAACAGCACAAGTCTTTATCATGCTTGCACGCAATATTAGATTGAGATTCATCAGGTTTTTCAGAGTGCAGGTAGCAATATTCACTTGAAGCTGTGATACTGCACCACCACATCCAAGACTTCAGTCACCAAAGAGGGAAGCAAAGCTGCTAATGGCAGTGCTGGCATGCTGTGCTACGCAGTACTGGGGCACAGCCTGAAGTATCTTAGAGCTGCAGATGGCGAGTAAGGGGAAAAATGGGGTAAAAAAGGCAGAAAGCAGAAGGAAGGAGAAACAGCAGAATGGAAAAAGCAGTCTAAAGAAGAACAGTGAGGGCAGCTGTTGAAAATTTGGTGGGGAAAGGGCAGGGGGGAAGACAGGTCAGGAATACCTTTGAAAAGGTTTACCAAGGGCTGAGGCCATTTAATTTAGGTAGTGAATGTTGGGGAAAGAACTACAGCTGTAAAATTTCAAGTAAGAAAGGTTGTGAACCCTCAGACAAACTTGTTAAAAAGGATACTGCAGAAGTTGGCAAAAAAATAAACATTCAGAGAGAAAGGATATTCACAGTTTTCAATGCAACCCAGGATTTTACGTTTCTAACTCTGTTCTGTGACTACAAATTATTTTTCTATTGCTTCTTACAATTTGCTTCAGATTTATACATGCAGGGAACCCTTCCACCAGAGTTTTACTGCAGGACAATTCCTTCATTGCTTCACCTGCTCCAGAACTCTGCAGCTTTGCAGCTCTCAGCTATACTCACACATGTCCATTAGTGACAGCTGTGCCTAGCTTTGCATCAAGGGACTGGAGGGGGAACAAGGATGGAAAGCTTGGTCTTAATTTAAAAAGCAAACAAAAATCATACAAGAGTTAAGTATCTCAATCATGCTGTTTGTTCAGCCTAGCTGCTTTGCTTGTAACACAATGATGCTACCTACCGATAGCTGTGTTTACTAGGTTTGTGTAAGCTGATGGTGACAATTAAGATAAGTTGAGTAAATAACTACAGCAATTACAAGAATTTAGAAATCTATAGTTATATGGGAAGCTACCTGTATGTAATCTCTCTGAATTACGGGGGGAAAGAACAGAGGATTAAAAAAAGGAGAAGCAGGAGAGCAAAAGGAAAAAAAGAGCCACAATCCATATAGAAATACCTCTCTGGTTAGACTTCCAAAGAGGCAAACCTTCACACTAGTTTCTCTTTTCCTTCTGCGGGACAATACTTTCAAGTCACTGATGACTTTTGTTCATCAGAATGTCACGTGAAACAGAGGCTAAAAATCCTATTTCTGAACTAAAGCATTCCACGAGAAGTTAGTAAAAGCAGCCAGATGTCTTAGCTGTTCACGCAACTACAACAGCTCTACATGCTGAACACACTCATCATCTGGTGTTCTTCTCATCTTTTTCTGGTTTTCCCTCCTCCTCTCACCCCACCTTTCCAGGCAGTCACCTCAAAGGTAACGAAGAGCATGTGATTTTGAATGACTTTTGAAAACTAAGTAATTACCTAAGGAACTGCTTATATTTGAATTATTTTCCTAAGACTAGTCATCTTAGATATTAACTTCTAAGCAACAGATGTTTTTTCTTTAACATTCCAAGCACTGTTCTGCCAAAACCTGGGAGTCTAAAGCAACAAGATGCTGTCTATTCTCAAGTAGAGATTCACTACAACTAGGATAAGCACTATATTGTGACAATTTTGTTAGTAAGAGCTCACCATCAACTGTTGCCCTTATGCAAAGCTAACATCCGCACTGTGTACGTTTGCTCAAGTTTCCAGTTACTGCATATATAAACCTCAACTGAAGCAGAAAGAGAAACGGGACACTATGCTTACTGTAACTTTCAAAAGCCAGCTTTCCAGGCTCTACCAAAACAAACTCCTCTTTATTCAGAAATACATAATTATTGTATTTCATATAAAATTTGGCATACTTAAATAGGAGAAAAGAGCTCGAAAATACTCTTTAAAACATGCTCACAACAAGCAAATGCTCTTTATAGATATGCTCACAACAAACAAACGCTTAGGAATCTACATTTTGGTGCGTTCTGCGTGTTCACACCTGGAAAGCACGCTTTTATTCCAAGACACCGCTGAGGTACATCCCGTGCCTGGGAACGTGGACCTCATTCCACCACGGGTCCCATTGCTATTCCGCAGGTCAGAGGCGAGTCCCGTACCCACGGCGGTTTCACCGCCACGAGGACGCCCATCCCCGCTCCAGACATTACCCACGCCGGCTCCTGCTCGCATCCTACGCTGCTACACCTATCGCTCTTGTGTGCTTCCACCGCAGAGGCCGCGGCACAGGTACCTTCACCACCACGTGAAAACCAAGTTTCTTAACCTTCGGGCCAGAGGCTGCCGCCCGCCGAAAGCCAGCAGCCCTGCTCCCGGGCTGCTCCGCCGCTGTCGAACCACCTCAGGGGGCGGTTCGCGGCTTCAGCACCTCTGGGGAAGCCCCAGCCGTGAGAACCCCTTCGGGAAACCTTCCTCGGGAGCCCGGGCGGCTCCGCAGGGTGCGAAGCCCGGGAGGGGGAGGCTCCCCCCAGCCTCCTCGCTGCTCCCTCCAGGCAGCGCCGACAGGACCTTGGCCAGCAGCTCCCCCCCCACCCCCGCGCCCCGAAGCCCTGGCGGGGCCGGGGCGGGCGGGGGGTGACGGAGGGGCCGGCGCGGCCTAGCGGCGGCGCGAACAGGCCGCGGGGCGGGGCAGCGCCTGAGGGGAGCGGGGGCGCCATGTCGCGCGCGCGGCCCCCGCTGACAGGGGCGGGGCAGCGGGGGAGCCGCTGAGGGGACCGGGGGGGGGTGCGACGGGAGCCGGACCGGGGTGCGAGGGGAACCGGGGCGGCGCGTCGTCCCCCCCCGCCCGTACCGCCACCGCCCCGGCGGCCGCTCGGTACCTGCCGTAGATGCCCTCGGTGATGCGGTTCCGCTTGAGCGGCCGCCGCAGCTTGCTGCAGTCCGCGCTCCGCCGCTTCATCCTCCCGGCCGCCTCCGGCCCGGCCCGGAGGGCCCCTCCGCGCGTCCCGGCCCCGCGCTGCCCCGGCCCGGCCCGGTCACGGCAGCACCATCCGCCCCCGCGGGGGGTTCCCTCGCGCGGGGCTTTTTTTTTTCAATTTTTTTTTTTTTTCCTTTTTCCCCGGGAAACAAAGAAATAAAAATAATTCCTGGTCCGTCCCTCCCCGCCGCGTCCCCCCGCGCAGCCGCCGCGCAGAGCCCCGCCTCCCCCAGCGCTGCCCAATCAAGTGGCTGACCCAGCCGGAATGACGGCGTGCTTGACCAATCGGCAGTGGGGAAAGGCAGACGGACGGCCGAGAAGGCCCATCGCGGCATCAGAAAGTTGGTCCCGCCCTACGCTATGGGGTGGCCCGCCCACGCCCTTGATTGACGGCCGCGAGAGCCCGTCAATGAGAAGGATTAGTAAATTGATGGCTTATTGGCCAATACCTGAGTAGGTTTTTTTCTTCTCCCGCCTACTGTCCTTCTGGGCTGGTTCCCACCCCGTATTGTTGATCGACAGCAAGACTGCCCAATGAAAGAGACAAATAAAAATAAAAGGACAGCTCAGCTATCCATTCGGAAACGGAAAAAGGAGGGCTCAATTTCCTCTGTCACCGTGGGGCTGAAGTACCACCCATCATACTTGACTGACAATCCCACTGGCAAATAGGCTGTTGGCAAAGGGAAAGATAAGTCTCAGGGTGAAACCGTAAGAGCAGGCAGGTCGTCGCGCCCTGCGTTTCCCCCCACAGCGCAGCCCTGTCCTGACAGCTTGCCGGGGGCGAAAATACCCTTAGAGTGACTGACGGACTCCTCCTGCCAATAAAAAACGCATACAACAGAGTGACGAGCGATTGGTCCAATCGCGGGGCAGGAAGCCGGGGGGGGGGAGCGACACGGCCTCTCTTTCCCCGATCGGCCCAAAGACGGACGGTGGCTGGAGATGGGCCAATCAGAGGCCACGGGGGAAGTCAGCCTTCAGCCAATGGGAGGCTAGTCCCTAAGGGAGGCCTGTTGGGCGGGGAGGGCGTTCAACCAATGGGAGGCTAGGGGCGGGGCGGTCTCGTCCTTGCCGCCCGGGACTGCCTAGTCACGGCGGGCACCGCCCGCTCCTCGCGTTGCCGCTGGTTCGGGGACTGGGACTGGGGCCTTGGGCCTTCCCTCCCCCCCTCTCCGGGGGCCGCTCGGCGCGGCCCCCTTTGGACTGTGGAAACCGTGAGGAAATCAACGGCGGCCCCCGAGCCTGAGGGAGGCCGCCAACGCGGCCAGGCCTGGCCCGGGCCCCCCCACGTCCCGCGTCAGGCAAAGGGCGGGTGGGGGCCCGGGCCACCCCGCGCCTCTCTATGCTACCTCCTCCAGCCTCGCCCGCAGCTGGGCTGGATGCCGCGGGCCTGCTGGGCCTCTCGGGGGGAGAACGGGCCTGCCTGAGCAGGGGCTGGGCCCGAGGAGTGCGGGTTCCGGTGTGGCCTTGGAGCTGCCCCAGAGGAGCCTGCGTGAGGCTGAGCCGGTGGGGACGTCGTGCTGGGAGCAGAGCTCCAACTGGAGTTACGTTGTGTTTCGCCCTGTCCGAGTTCACTGAACTTGGGGCTTGCTGTTTGGAGGGGGTTCAAGCTGGAAGTTCACAAACTGAAGCAGAGGAAGCTCCAGCTGAACCCGAGGAAGAACTTCTTCCCTCTGAGGGTGACGGAGCCCTGGCCCAGGCTGCCCAGAGGGGCTGGGGAGTCTCCTTCTCTGGAGATATTCCAGACCTGCCTGGACGCGGTGCTGTGCAGCCTGCTCTGGGTGGCCCTGCTTGGGCAGGGGGTTGGGCTTGGTGACCCACAGAGGTCCCTGCCAGCCCCTGCCATTCTGAAAGTTGTGAAATCCGAGCGTCAGCATTTACATGTCGTCCCGAGGGAAAGACAGTGGTGAATTCCTAGCCTGTGGTGAATTTTCCCCGAGTGTTGATGCTGGCAGGGGATTTGATAACAATCATCAAAAGAGTGAATTGTGTTCATGGGACCAGGGCAGAATGGTGGAAGGAGTTCTGGGTCGTTCTCATCCTGAGTAGGAGTCCCAAAGGTTTGTCCTGCAGGAAACAGCTGAAAGTGAATTAGATAGATTGTGTTTATAATCCACACAAAGACAATACCTTGGTTAGCTCAATCAATTTCTAAACGGCTGTTTCAGCTTTTTCTTGTCTAGAGAAAGTTCACCAGGCGTTCTGGTTCTGTCTGAATTACCCACGTGGTCACAGAATTCCTGTGAAAAGGAGCTGAATGTAGATCTTTCTGCGCTGGGATTTTTCTGAAGTCAGGGCAGCGTTGTGCACGTCAGGGAGGGTCCTTTGAATGTTATTTAGGAGTTTCTGAAATGAGCGTGGGGATACTTAACTTATGGCTTTATTAGGCCTGAGTAAAAGCAATTTGTAAATAAAAACGAGCAATTTGATACTACATGTGAGGAAGGTGCAAGTTAGCACCACAAATGCAGACCTTTCACGGATGGATTGAAAACTACACTTGTGCCATATAGCCTGGGTTTGCAGGATGAATGTCCTAAACTACAAGTGAACTGGAATTTTTCTGCGTGTTTGCCTGATACATATTTCTGTAACCAGTAGGTGGCTTTCTGCCCGTTTGTATGCATTGCTACTATCCCAGACCCCAGCAAGCAAGCGCAGCAGTTTGAAATGGCCTCGAAGCAGAAAGTCTGAGGCATGATTGCAGCACTTTCGTCCCTGGGACTGTCTGAACAAAGAGAGTTCAGTTTACCAAAAGGATGGTGAATAGTGAAAAGATAGTAATGTTCATATTCTGGACTTGTAAATTGACCTCAATAACTGAATAATCTTATCTAATAAATTATGATGTGTGTGCATATACTGAACATCATTAGCTTCCACCGTGTAGCCCTGCTCATGTGCCCAAAATGCTCACTCCTGTGGCTCCTGGTTTAAAAATCCACCACCACCACTAGATAAAAAAAGCCTGTGCCTTACCAAAAGGCTCAGAACCCGTAAGGCAATGGGTACTTTGCAGTCACAATGATGTAGTAGAAGTTGATACGCTTCTGGATGAAGGCTAGGTCTGAATTAAAGAATCAGGAGGGTGTGAGTAGGTTGGTTGTTTCTCACTTAAAAGCCTGCAGCACTCTGAATGGTGCTGTCTGCCTGCAACTTCCCAACCTGGGGATTACCAGGGTCTTGCAGAGTATTCACTGGAGCTGTTCCCACAGCCATACTGTAACCAATAGCCCAATCTCACAAGTAGCGTAGGGAATGCTACGTCTCCTTTATGTGTCCAGGGAGTCTTGATTCTCTGGGTTGGCTTCATCATGTATGAGAAGGTTTGTCGTGGAACATGGGTATAGAACTGTACCCTAACCAACCCAAGAATCACCTTGAGATGCTCCATGGGACCTACCCCGACTTCACATGAAGGGACTCGGGACTCGGATGGGTACGAGCAACGTGAATAAATAATGGTTTTGCGTGAACTTCTGTTCTTCCTGCTCTTAGGAGTTCACACTCTTCTTCACTTGCTGTTTAGCTGATGGGTAAGGCTCAGCAGGGGCCGCAGTGCTGTGTGGATGGTGTCCCAGAGCATTACAGTACTGACGGCTTGGTATGTCTGCGTTCGTGAGTACTGCTTGAGTTCAGCCCATGTCAGCTGTGGTAAGTTTGGGCTCCTGACATGCCACAGATAAGGAACTGTTTCTTGCTGACGCCTCTTGGGCTTTTTATCTCTCTTTTTATTCCTGCCCCCCCCCAACACCTTCTTTTCGATTGGTTTGAGGTTACTGGAACATTTTTATAGCAAGAAATGTTAATGTGTTTGTGCTTAATGTAGTCTAGTGCACAATGTCTTCTAACTACCGCAACTTCCGAAACAGCGTGCCGTGGCTAATCCTTTTTCTGGAAGCTGTTTTCATCGTCCTCTTTATGTTTGCAGATTATGGTGAACGCGTATCAAGCAGATCCTACCCGGGTAAGATCAGCAGCCTTGCTGTGGAAGGAGGGGTTAATGCCGGCTTTTATTTTGCAGTGCAACAGAGGTGGGATTCAGCAGTTTTGTGCGTTTGTTAGTGAGAAGCAGAATGTTTTTACTGCCTTTTAGTACCCTGCCTTGCCATGTACGGTGTGTATTTCCATCAAAGCACAGACAGTGAACTAAGACATAAATGATACTAAATTGCATTGCTGGTCTGTTTTCTGCTGCCTATTTGTGGTAATCTTGACTGCTATGAACACAACAAACTTCTGAGGGCAGGCACTGCTCTCTCAAGTGCCTAACTCTGCGAGGTCTTGGCATGAGAAGGTGGTGGTGTGCTAAAGAGTAAGAATTCAGGATGGCCGTGTTTTCCATTTGAATGTTTGGTGTAAATAAATGAAGTGAATACAGTGGAATTAAGGGTTTAAAATATTCTGGAGATGTATTTTATGCATTGATCAAAGGAATGTATTAGCAGATTATGCTATGGCCACAGTATGTAACGTATTTACAGTGTTGTGCAAATATGAGGTGATTAATCCTCATGACATTCTTGTGTTACCCTCCCTGTTTTATAGCTGGAAAAATGAGACCTACTTACTAGCTGTTTGATATTTTGCTGTGTGTAGAGGTCAGCACAACCGTATGAGAGTATGGCTGTTAGCATGTCCCGGGAGACGCTGCCAGGCCTGCAGATCCAAGAGCTTATATCTTGGACAGCCTCTACCTTTTAAGAAGTGGTGCTGGTTTCCACATTAAACTCCTTCTACTGTTATTTCTGTTCCTGTTCCTTCTACCCAGATGAGGACATCATACAGGTTTCTGTTTGTAACTCATTTCTTCCCTAATGCCCTCAAGGAATGAATCAGCACTAATTCACAGTAACTCTTCTGGAAAGTCTAGCTTAAGCTCTTTCAGTTCACCTCAGGAAAAATGCGTGTCCAAATTTCCTTGCTAAATGTACTTCCTTTATGTCCTGCTTTTTGACCCATCAGCCCCCATCCTATGGCATCCATTCTGATCACTCTGTAGAATTAAATTCAGAGTTAAGGTTGTTGTTTTTCTGGTTACTTATGGATTAGACAGAAAGCTCTGGAATTCTTTGCAAGTTTTAAGTAATAATGGCATCTGAATTTTTATCTGAAGGCTTCTTAGTTAATTGTGATTTTTTAATTTATTTTTTAACCAGAAATCCAGTCTGTGTTAATAAATTCACTGCTGTCTTGGTCTTTTCTGTCGTGCAGCTTTTAAAGATGTCAGCCATATGGTGATTTTTGGGTTTGGCTTTTTCCTGACATTTCTGAAAAGATACAGGCTTAGCAGCACTGGATTCAACCTCGTGATCGTCGTACTTGGTGTCCAATGCTCCGTGCTGGTAGAAGGTTTATTAGTTTTCCTTCTTCAACGGCCAAATGAAGAACGTCTGATAAGGTGATTAGTTCGTGTTCAAATTGGAATAATCTAGAACTGCTGATTGCTCTTTGTGAAGGATAATGCCCTGTTATATGGACCTGTTTGCAAATTAGCACAGTCGTATTTGCAGACATTTTAGAAGGCTTTGTGTTTTTAAGTACATTTTACTGTCTGTCATTCTTTCTTTATTGGCTTTGGTGTGGTCCTGGTACAGAATTACTTTTTTCTTTCTTTTATTGCAGAATAACAAGGGCTGCTATGACTGTGACTGCTGTAGTCATCTCCACTGGAGCTGTTCTTGGGAAGGCTAATCCTGTGCAATTAATTCTGATGACAGTTGTGGAGATAATAGTTTTCCATATGAGCAAATGGTCCAACAACACATTCCTGGGGGTACTGTAATATGATTTCCAGGCACATTGGGGAAAATTTCACCGGGACTTTGTGATGTTGCCTTTTGGTGGTTTGTTAGTGCTCTGCTGACAGGAACATCGGTGTGTTTTACCTCATCTCAGTTACATAGTGGCTGTGTTTCCATTAAGAGATGAAGTCTGACTTTGGGAGTATACTTAAGGACATCGATCTCCAAACCCTGCGTACTCTGTATCTATATAGTTGGCGGTATCTATAGTCTTGGCCTTAGGGGTGAGCTGATCTGATGGATTGAGATGTAGTGCATTTGGCCTTGCCCATGCCCTGACCATCCCTAACAGATGCATGAAAGCCTTGACCTATGCTAAGGCACTAATGGCCTTTAAATTTTACCCCCTCCTTGTGTCAGTTCAGTCTGGAAGATTTCCGGTGTGAATGGAGTAGCAGCAGAGTCAGACCTGAGTTTAATGTATGATGTAAACATATCCCAAACTCTCTGTGTATGAATTGTGTGTTTATGAGCTACATTGAACACAGATAAGTTAATCTTGCATTAATAAGTCATGCATAAACTGAGGGAATGTGAAAATAAATTTCTTATAGGAACATTATGTGAGCAATTATATCAGGAACTGCATCAAAGGCTTCCTGTGGCATGAAATAAACCACAAATGTGATTATTCTATCGATACAGGTTCCAGATGATATCAGCATGATGCACGTTCACCTGTTTGGAGCCTACTTTGGTCTGGCAGTCGCCTCACGCTTCTCTGAGCCATCGCCAAGGTCTGAGAAGAATGCGAGTAGCCCGAAGTCGGATTTATTCTCCATGTTGGGTAAGGCATTTGCTTTAACGTCTTAGTTGGAAGAAGAAATTGGAATGAGAACATAAGGCATGTTTTTGGGGCTGGCCACAGCACACTGAAACTTTTACATCCAAAGTGGAGGCCTGAATGCAGCCAAGCATAGAAAACTGCTGCTGCTGTGGTTCGTGGCTTCTGACAATGGGTTGGTGAGTCTCGGCGTGTTTCCCACCGGGCAGATAACCCACTCCTGCAATGGCTGTGGCTTCGTTTGCTGTTGTCAGTCTCAGCATAAAAGCTATGCCAGGTTAACTGCTCCCTCAGAAGCGAAGTTGTCCACTTTGGGCTTGCATAGGCGTATTGGTAAGGTACCTGTACACCAAAGTTGAGGTCGTGACTTGTATTTCAGTAGGGCTTACAGTTCCCAGCTGGGGCGAAGGCTCAGTTTTGTTTTGCAAGGTGCCGTACAGAGATATAAAAAGGCAGTCCCTGCCTAGTGATGGAAATGAAAAGATAAAAGCCTGATGAAGGGTGGGGAATATAATACAGACAGGCACATGAGAAAGGATCTGAGTGGTGGTAGGCTGAATGTATGGGAGTTCCATTCTTTTTCTTAAAGAAGCAATTTGGTTTCTTCATGATCATGACTTCCATTATGTAACTGCCACCAGCTGAACTAAGATCTTTCTGTGAAGGCCCACAGAGTCTTAATTCTCAGTCAGTCTTCACCCAGTTTAGGAAAAGAGAAGTTTAAATACTGCTCTTTTGAGTCCTTGGAGTTCTTGCTTTGCTGGAGAATTTCAGGATATCAATATTTAAATCTAACTCATCAAGACACTGTTAAGCCTTCATTATAATTTTGGTGCAGCTTGCTGCATTCCTGAGGTAACCTGGGTAGAAAGGAGCAACTGAGAAGGCAAATTCCTCATAATTCCTTTTTGCACCCTGCTTCTGAGGGCTGTGCGATGGGTGCTGAGGTCTTCACCCGTATTTGGACTCGTACTGTGACTTTTATTTCCCTAGCTGAGCAAATACTCAGAAGAATGCTTCAGTGGCATTAGTAGGTTTTTAAAGATTTTATTTTGTTTTCTGTGACTAACTGCCTAATCAGTGGGAGTAAGGTTGTCATAGTATGGATCATTCCACCAGTCCTCACTGCTGCTACAGGTTTTGAATTGCCCACCTGGCCTCTTCTGTCTGAGGCATGGTATCACTGCCTTGGTGCACTGAAAGGGTGAAAATTAGCAATGGAAATTGGATTTCAGGGAGTCAAGATAAGCTTGTACAGAAGCAGTAGCTGCCAGGGTTGCTAGAAGCTGGATTTAACCATTGTGCTTTATAGTGACAATGCCTGTGTCACTTCTTAATTGACTTGAACAAGAATACTTCAGGTTTTACTGTCAGGGGAATTGCACAAGGGTCTGGTACCTCTGTGGCAGAACAGAGCATTAGCTGTGGAAGTTGACTGAACAGCCAAAAATAATGACAGGATGAGGCAAAATAAACTGTCGCTTGTTTGTGTTGTCATCTGTACACCTCGAGCTAGGGGTGACGGAGGCACAGATTGCCTTGTGTGGTCCCGCTTGACTTGGTGTGAGGCCACCTACTTCCCTCTGCTGGCAGGAGTCTGGTCTGTGCCCGTGTATCTGTGTGCACGGAGGGAAGGATGTGTCCTGCCAAGCACTGAGCTTGCTCTGTCGAGGCTGAGATTCCTCGGTGCTGACAGTTAGGGCCCAGGTCACGGAAGCAGAAGAACATGTTTTTATTCCTATTGTTAGCGAAGCCTATGTGGTCATGGAAGTGGGACGCTGTACAGCGATCTTACAGGACGAAAGCGAATTGTTCTTTTGGACCCATATACTGGGGAGTAGCTATTTGGTAGGTAACTCTTTCACAAATAGCAACAAAGTTAAGCTGTGCATGGCTGAGTTGGTGAAGCATGATACCCTCAGCTCAAGCTGTTGGTCTTTACCCCTCCTCTGTAGTAATACTAGTAGAGCTAGAGAGGATTCCGTTCTTACGACCCAGTTCATCCTCTTTTTCTCTTCAAACCCTGCCAGGAGGCAAGACAGCCATTACCAGTCGTACTCGCAGCCAGGGCGAAAGGCATTCCAAAGTGCGCTTTGGGTTTCTTTATAGTGATTTGCAGCATGTAAGCTGTCTTCCTCCTGGTCTGTCTTTCATTCTCTCTTGCAGCTGGTTCTGAACTGTTATTCCACAGTTCCATGAAAAGGAGCAGAAATTTTGGCCGAGGACATTGGCGCAAGACCCTAGATCTTCAAAAATTTTCTTCTGTTCAGCAGTGCTGAATATTCCTGGCTGTCATTGGTTTGAGTGCTATTGGAAACCTGTTTTCAAATGCCTGCACAAAACAGACAGGATGCTGCTCGTTTGGAAATCAACAGTGAAATTGTTCCCACTTGTATCTGAACCTGCGTTTAAGGGGATGAGAGATAGGACAAAGCTGATGTTAGAGGTGTTCTTGAAAAGAGACTCCTGCTTTCAGCTCTGCGAAGGACCAGCCAGATGCCAGTGGAGCTGTGCTTTGGCTGTGTGTTTGACATTACAGTGGTATGTTTCTGGGAAGGTGTTGGTACAGCAGGCAGCTCTCAGGGCTGTCTGCACTGTGAATTGTTACGCTTTGTTTACAGTGTGGGAATTACAGGGAATGCAAAATGTGGAATGGAGCCCTCCAGAGGCAGCCGGTGATGGATTCCCTGTGTTTTAGAGCAGGTAATGATAGTTGCTTGTCTTTGTCTCCAAGGTACTCTCTTTCTCTGGGTGTTCTGGCCAAGCTTCAATTCTGTACTGGCTGCGGACAACAAGAGCAAAGTGATCTACAACAGCTACTTTGCCCTTGCAGTGAGTGCTGTAACTGCCTTCGTGCTGTCTGTTCTGACCACAAAGGATGGAAAATTCAGAATGGTAAGACATGAGAGAAAATCACTGCCCGGAGAAGAAACGTTTCTGTCGCTCTCACTCATACACTGAAAGTGCAATAGCTACTAAGTAAAAACAAATCCAGGTTTTCAGTGTGACAGTCATCATTAGCCTCCCAAGCTAAAGCTGTAACTTAGAAATTATGTTCTCAGATTGTAATTTACAGCATATAGAGGCCCAAGTTCACCCTAAAGAGACCACACTTGTGTGAGAATAGCAATCTACGATATTGGGCTGCTATAAGAGAAGTGATGCCTGAATTCTCACTCCATGTTCTTGTTGTTTCATTTTACAGACTCATATCCACAGTGCAGTACTAGCTGGTGGGGTCGCGGTTGGTTACGCAGCGCACCTTATCAAGTATCCTTGGATTGCAATGATTTTGGGTCTGCTTGCCAGTGTGATAGCCATATTAGGATCTTACTGTTCACAGGTATTACTCTAAACCTGAAATTGTTTTTGTATAAACTGTATAAAATTCTTTTCCAACGCCTGTTACCTCAAGGGACACGTCTCTTTTAAAGAGATTAAAGCTAGGAAACCTGAAGTCTTTTGAGCAGTGTGCAAGACTGCAACTTGCAAGACCAAAGTTCACTTTCTAGGTCTGCGACAGACAATACGCTGTTATCAACTTGTGTTTCTGTGTATCAATGAAAACTTTTCTGCTTCCCAGAGCTGCTTGAGTCCTGCTCTCAAGATTCATGATTCCTCTGGAGTTCACTTCACTTTTGGCTTGCCGGCTGTGCTTGGAGCTCTTGCCCAGGTTGTTCTCTTCATAATAGAAGAGTGGACTAATGTACCAAGGTAGATAAATTCTTGCTATTAAGTAGTAAGTTTAGCTGATCGTTACTCTAGTATGCCTTGAGAAGGGTTCTCATATATACAGAAAGCGTGAATGTCATCACAGATAAGTCATTTTATACCAGGTAACCTAAGATAATCTCTGAAGTCCAGAACAGTCGGTAAAAAAGACTTTCAGAGTTGAGCAGACTTTGGATCAGAACTTTCATAATAGCTTTTGGTCCCGTTTTCTGTCTCACTTTTTATTTGATATCAAGTACAGCAGACGTAGGAGCTGAAGGCTGGGGATGTGCCTCCTTCCAAGACTCATTTTGGCTTTTGTGATGCATTTTGGGGAGCTTTCTATGCTAAGACAGGGGGGAAGAAATCAGCATTTCTCTTTGAATGAAGCTGTAACTCTGAGTCAGGAGCAAGAATGCCAGCTTGGGCTAAAGCCAGACTGGACACTGAGCTGGAAAATGTACTTGGGGAGACACCCACTGCAAAAGCTGAAGGGCTCAGTTAAGGATATTCTCCAGAGATTGTGTTGATCGGACACTGGCATCTCATTTTTGCAAATCAAGCTCATGTCGTGTCATACAAGAAGTTCTCTGATTTTCTCAATGTACACAGGAATGCATCACGGCGCAGTGTAACAGCCTTACACTTCCCGTCATATTCTTATTGAAACAAACAAATTTAGCGAAGTTTTAGTACCACAATGATGGTTTCTAAGGGCAAAATGTGTCCTCTGAAGTCTGTGTTAGGCTTCTGATAGGATCTCTTAACTGCAGTTGCAGAGAGATTCAAGAGTAAGAGGATTTTTATGAGATGTTTTGATGTAAAATGCTGTGTAGATACAGATTCATTCAGTGTTAATGCTGAATTCAGCAACTGTGAAAGGTGAAACACTTGTTTTGCTTTTCAGTCTGGGTTACTCAGTCCTGCTTCACATCGGTGCCTTCTGCCTGACTGTCAGTGTTGCCTTGATAACAGGTTTGATTACAGGTCAGTATGGAAAGACGTTGTTCAGTAACATCGTCCTCATTTCCTCGGGGCGAGGGGTCTGGCATCGTATTGCACCTGCTGTCATGTCAGTGCAACCCTTTGCAGAACCAGGCCGGTTTAACTGGGCTCTGAACTGTGTTTCTGTGGGCAAGCTGTTTGTAGAAGCAGTGGGAACCATGAATGCCAGGGACTCTTCGAAGCCAGTCTTTTGAAGAAGAGGTGTATTCAACAGAAATTACCTAGTAGCACCATTCTTTCATGGGTGAAGTTTATTTTAACGGATGTTTAACAGCTGCCTTCAAATTTCAGATGGGACATGCGTGAGGATAAAGATATTTTTACATTTGGATATTGTCTTAGTGACAGCAAAATGCTATCTAGGGCTTGTCACTTTTTAGGCCAGTTGGTATAAATCTGCAAAGTTTCGCTAGCATCGGTAGCTCGCGTGCGTCAGCCCAGCACCAGGCCTTTGATCGCGGGTGGTTTGGGATCGTCAGGGCTCATGTGTTCCCCATGTGACATTCCGTCTCTTTTGTACAGCAGATGCACTTTCTCTACAGCTGTTAATTCTGTCTTGAATAAAAGAGAAACAGCAGATGCAAATTGCTGTGAAATACACTGATTTTTTGTGCTTTAATTGATCCCAAACCTTTGCATTACCTGAAGGGTAATTAAGAAGTTGAGCTAATCAAGCAGATTTTAAAAAAACGTTCAGCTAAAAAATCCAACATGAAGTGTTTAACCAGTCGTTTAAAAATCTCAGTGTTCCTGTCTGAAATCCCAAGCCAACAGTGCTGATAAGCCTGATTGCTTTAAATACACGGGCATTTTTCATGCAAGAAGTTAATGATTTCTGATGTATTTTTAGAATCTGGTAGGCTGTTTAATGGGGTTTTACCTGGAGTAATTAATTTTTAATGACACAAGCCTTGATCCTGGCAAGCTTCTCTCTTTGTATTTAAGGTCAGCTTGAGTCAAGGGGCTCCGCTGGAGCATTCAGTTCTGAATTTGTGTTTTGATCTCTGTTACGTTTGGATGTGTGTTGCTAAGAAACCTCCAGGCACACACGATTTCCCCCTTTGCCTGATATATATATTTATATTGGATATATGTGTTTTTACAACTAGGTTTAATCTTAAACCTCAAACTGTTTAAGACTGCCCCTATATCGAAGTACTTTGACGACCAGTTCTATTGGGAGGTGAGTTTCAATGTGAAATGAACCGCGTGGGTGTACCTAGAGCACCTTGTTGACCTTGATGAAGAACTCCAGGCATCTGAATTAAACAAAACGGGGGGGGGGGATAATTCCATTTCACAGTAGGTTTTGGATGCCCTGTTTGAAATGGATGAGCGGTTCCCACCGTTGATTCAGAGCCTGAACACAATAAATGCGTGTAGTCGTCAGCTGGGAGGGTCAGAGCCGTGGTGGGCACGGGGCTGAGTCTGAAATGATCTCGTTTGTTGTAACACGCAATCTGAGGTGCTCTGACATCCTCTGGGACTGACAGCCCTGGCCTCCGTGCTGCGTACGCAGTCCCCGAGGAGGCTCGAGCAGCATCTAAGAGAGGGATTTTTAGAAGCCAGTGCGTGGAATGGACGGTGCTTTTTGTGACAACAGACCAAGAATCCCGGCCTTCACGGGTGCAGAGTGGCTGGTCAGTCTGACGCACTAACGCAGGCCCTTGGCACCTTCGGGTGCTGAATGCGATGCTCTATCTAGTGACAGAAAAAAGAAAGGGATGAAAATAAGCTTCTAATAAGGTTTTCCACTGCCTTTTGTGTATGATGATTTGATGCATAAAACGTTCTGATACAAGAATATTTGTCTTCACAGTTTCCCCATCTGGCTGTTGGATTTTGAATGGAGGAACCCAGGTGACAGATGTGACCAAGCTAAGCTTTTCCTCTTTGTCACCAGAGAAAATGAAGAGCTACGATGGCCTGAAAGAGCACCTAAGTATCAATTCTCAGGCTCAAAAAAGCCATTCCAATGGACACACAAAAATTAGTGATAACCTGTTCTAAGACACAGGGTGTTTACAGATGCAAATATAGAATGTATTTTTCTTTTCTGCTTTGATGGTCTTGCCTTAAATACTTTTTTGTAGGATTTGTACAAAAAAGTTGGCTGCATTCATTGCTATAATGGCTTATCAGCCAAAATGCTCGGAAACTTTAAACTCCCAAGCTTAAATTTTTAGCTCCCAAGTTTAAAAGCCAAAATACGTATTTTAAAGTATAATTTTTCAAGCAGTACGTACTCATTCTTATCTAGCGAAGCATTAAAGTACCTTTTAAGCTAAATTAATTCTGTTGAGGGCCTTGTTAAGCAAGGATTTGATGAGTGAGCTGGATCAGGGCCAGAACTCTGCATCTTGCCAGACTGAGCTCTCTGAGTTATCTGACTGCTTAAAGACAAATCTATAATTACTTGGCTCAGGCTGGCTGTTTGGAAGTTCAAATGGCAAGAAGTTAAATTGTTCTGCTTGCGGACGGTGCCCCTGAAATCAATGGTATTACTCGTAATTAATATTTGGCAGCAAACCTCAGGAGAGCCTGTCTGCACCAGCTCGGGGTCAGCTCCCTGACAGGCTCTGGCTGCCGTAAGGGCGTGGGCAACTGGGAGACTGGGGACCAGTCCCTGGTGCGGGGCGGTACCAAGGCTGGGACCCCGTTTCTGCAGTGCCTCACGCTGAGCTGTTCTGCTCTGAGACAGGCACAGGGCTTTGGTGCAGGAGCTGGGGACTGGCCAGGAAGAGGATTGTGTGCAAATGAAGCCTTGTTTTTAATTTAAAGAGATTGTGAGCCGCGGTGTTTCTTCTTTGTTTCAGAATAGTTGACATAGAAAAACTCTTTCAAAAATGCTTATGTAATAAAAAAGTCAAAGTTTGATTTTTATTTGTTTAGCATGCTTTCTTAAAAGTGAAGTAACGAGCAAAAATGTAATATTGAGGACAAGGCATGAGTTCTTTGATGCTCACTGCAGTAATGGATGCTGACCTCGATTCATTCATTAGGGATTAGGCAAAGCAGATCACTACGGGCAAAGTGGGGGACGGGTTTCAAGTAATGAAAAATTACTTGCAGAGGAAGCACCATTTTTTCTTATTTCCAGGTCACAAAATAGGCAGTGATCTGCCATGTTTATCAGCTGCCCACAGCTCCCGCCAGCTGATGGTGTGTTCTGGTTTGGGTTAAAATGGAACCGATTCTCTTTTAGTGAATCTTCCTTACAGCTAAGGAAACTCAGCTCAGCCTGGATGCACACTCAGGTCGTTGTGTCATCTCCCAGTTAGCGCACTACTACTGGTGTAGTAGCGTAATCCAGGCCCAGCGTGGGTTCTTCACTTGTTTTAACTTTCCAGCAACCAACCACATGTAACTTCTGCAACACAAACAGCTATTTTCTAGCAGGAGTGCTTTTAAGGAACAGTATTTTGTTCCCTCCCTCTTCCCCACGAGTCTTTTATCATTCGCTTCTTGAGCGACCAGCCGAGGTGAAGGTAGAGGAAGGGGCAGGTACAGGAAGAGCTATCTCACAGTTCAAGAGGGTCTGCTACAGGATCACAGTTCTCCCTGGCAGCGACTCCCTGGCCTGAAGAGTACTCTTCCTGCAGACAGAACTCTGACCTGAAGAGACGCGAGTAGGTAATGGAACAAATCAAATACCTGGTATTTTAAATACATGATTTCCTTTGTTTTACAGTGGTTAGGAAATAGTTTACAGCAAGCTTTGTGGATGTGCTACTTCCATTCAGAGCCACTACGCAATTTGTACTTGTGCCTCTGCAATGTCACAGCAACAGTAAGTTGTTACTCGCCGGAGAATTCCTCATTATTATCATAGCATAAATCAAATATTCAGGGAGGGGGGAAAAAAAACAGTCCCAAAGCAGCATAGTTGTAGATTATGGAAAAAAAGCTACACACCAGTATGTTTTGAAATTGAAGAAATGGTTATATTGTCCAGATACAGGAAATACTTAATAAATATATGTTAAAAAGACATTTTAAAGCATTTTTAGTAAGTCTTAGATTGTAAATAACATCATAGAAACAGCTGGTTAAACTTCCATGTCCCACTGTACTACTGACGTGTAACAAACTTCGTTTCATAAAAGTGACTTGCATTGTTACTTGTAGCAATTTTACATTTGTCAAAAACATTACAACATTTAAATCAACATACAAGAGTAAAAAAGTTAAACAGAATAGAACCAGAATTTTTAGTGCTATGATTTAACGTTTTCCTCATTTTCTCTTTAGACACATGAAGGTTACTGTTTACAAAATGGCTTTACAAAGTTTTGGGAGTGTGCAGGTAAAAAACCAGCATGGCCAATGCACTTCCACAGGCGTGTTCACTGCCACAAGTCTTCCGTGCGCCCAAATTTGAAGACCAGGCCTCTGTTTAAAACACAATAAAGGGACATGAGTGCCTAACAGAGCAAATCAAATACCTTGTACTTTAAATATGTAACTTCAGGGAGCAAGCTGTGGTATTTGTAAATCCAGTTCCCGGTCCTGCAGCCTGTGCAGGACAGACACCAGAGATCGACTGCCTTTACCAGCAGTTTATTCACTGATGTCTAGGTACAAAACAGGGCTTAAAAAGAACAGGTTACAGCAAGTTTCAGTTTTAGTCATTATACACAAATTAGATAAGAAATGAAGAAAGGAAGATAGTCTTACCCAAAAAAGATGAATGCATTCTGGAAAAACACAGCTATTCCTGGGTATACTACAGTTTTTTCTAACAAAAGAAAAAAAATCTCCATAAATTTTTTGGAAGTAATTTTCGAGAACATCCCATCTCTGACATTTCAGAAGCACTAAACTGCACTAGGTTAGCAAAGCTAACCAGTTTTATTTAAGTAAGAACATTTGGGGTCTGTGTACTGTGAAGCAGAGGTAAGGAGCCACACTAGACAGAGGGGTCCGTCACAGTGTAGGGTTCCCGACCAGATACGGGGCTGAAGTGACAACACACAGTCGCTGCTGTTGCTGCTCCTTAACGAGTCTACGCCAGACTGTTCTGGCACGCAATTCAGACAGCACTGTGCAGCTCACAGAACCCTTTCATTCTCTAACCAGTCCCCTCCAACCTCTGTTTCTCCGTTGTGTGACACAGAAGACAAGCATAAGCCTCAGCCCACTGGAAAGCTAATTAAGTGACTTTTGTGCCTCCCCCAAATCATTTAACTGCCCAAAGAAAAGCAGCTTCTCCTGTTCTCTAACCCAAAATGCGCATCTCGGATGCGGTGCTCATAAAGACTGGAATTATGACATGGGATCGCACATCCTGTGTGGTATATGTGTATGCGTTAAGTATATCTACATACATATTCAGATACAATGACAATATACAAAATGGGAGAGCACATTAGCACTACTACACAACTAATGCACCTATGTTTCCCTGAAAATCCCCTGTGAACTGAGTAAAGCCAAAGCTGATGAGACTGTAAATTAAACACCACCACCAATGTGTCCTGCCTACTCTGAAACTCCCTTCAGCTCCAGGTACAAGTAGTAGCTTTACATTTACTTAAGTGGCCTAACTTCCGTTGGAAAAATGAAGGGTAATACGCTGCAGTTTTCATGTCCTTCTCAAGACTTGCCCTTAGAAAAAGTTACCATGGTACATGTTAAGGTATGAATTTAAACAGGCAACTTCAACTAGTTTTTTCCCTTTTGCTAATTTAACATATAGGCTTTGGGAGAAATTTGCACAAAATCAGTAATTTTTATTCTGGGAATAAGTGTTCACCCAGGGAATTATTCCCATATAACTGCAGCAGTTTAGTTGTATCAGTACAGTTCCCAGGTGACCAGGACGTGTGTTTCTAATGAGGCTAGCTGAAAGTTTGACTTGGAAGTAGATAAAATCCATCACAATAATAGTAAATAGTATGGAACAGTGGTGCATAGGGAACCAAAAATATTAAAACTGGGCCTGCCTAGAAACTATCCAAAAATAAGTTCTAAAGCTCAATAGCCATTTAAAATACTTCAAACTTTCAAAATGGATGAGGTCACACTCCATGCTGTATCTTACCTTTAACAACGTAGCCTCCAAAAAGGATCCACATGGAAGCAATCAGAGATCCAAAAGCCATCATAAAGCCAATGAACAGCCAGATCCGAGCACCTTGAGAAAGACGTAGGGATGCTTTGTGTCCGAGTACGGACACTGGTGACTTTCAGCATGCTTTTGTTTCAGAGCACCTTCTGTCACACACCAGAGCTACGCACACACACACAGCGTGCACACTGGTACAGCTCTTACAACTCTTCCAAGAGTTAACGGCTTCACAGGGCTATCGCTATGCAACAGCCTGCACCACCGTACCTGTTTGTCCCAGACAGCCTTCACTGTAACTGTCACCCCGCACTTGTCCATTGGACACCGCATTGATCCTGCACCAGCAAAACAGGATAAAACTGGGTAAGCACAGGTAAAGCAAGAAGTAAGTGTTTACACAGCAAGAGGAGAAACTTCCCAGAAACCTACATGAAAAGGATGATGTTGTGGGTTTTGGTTTTTGTTTTTTTTTTTTTTTTTTTTTTAAAGAAGGATAAGGCTAAAACTTAAAAAGCATTTCTCCAATAATAAGACTTGGATAAGGCTAAAACTTAAAAAGCATTTCTCCAATATTAAGACTTGAATCTGTACAACACATTTTTAAAAAATAATTCCTTACTATAAATACCAACAAAGAAAGATATAGGAGGTACTCAGATAGTAACTTGGTTTGTTATTCTTAGTTTCCTCTCCATTTAAAGATGATGTGTTATTTTATTAATTGCACAAAGTAAGTTCTAGGAGTGTGTAGCTCCGATCCAGAATTACACTTACATTAGGAAGGCAATAGTGGCTATAACCCCACAAGCATGGTACGAATGGTTGAAGTCTTCCACTGTAGGGTATTTTACAGCTGCATCTATGATTATCCACCAACCTGTAAAAAACTGTTAAAAAAGAAGAAAAAGCACGACAGCTTAAAATACGGACACAAGCCTTCTAACAATATGTAAGATTACTCTAGAGAAAGTAATGGTAATATATAAAATCATTCTTACGGTCTCCAGCCCAGAGTGAATTGATAGTGTAACTAGTTTTGTTATCAACTTAGGAACAAGGTTAAATGCAAAGGCAGAGATTTGCATTTTCCAATAGTTATTACATGGGTAGAAGCTGAGAAACTTCAGTAACACGTGGATGCAAGCGCCCAGATTTTGTCATGAACTCTGCTTCTACATACAAGGACAACGTGCTTCTTCCTTTTACATCCAAACAGTTAATAATTATCAGCTCATCGACAGCTGGCGACATCTGGAAAGCCTGAAGCAGCGCAAGAGAAGCTGCACCTACCAGCACTCCCGCAGCCACAGAAGCGATCGTGTTTCGTTTCTCTCCCCAGTCAACGCACTCCGAGCACCTCAAGCTCTCAAGAAAACCTGACATTTTTCAGCGCTCTGAAGAGCTAGAGAAGAAAAAGAGACGTTTCTTTCCAAGAGGAAACCCATCGCACGCCAAGGGCCGGCGCGCAGCGATTCGAACTGCCGCACGCTGCCTGAAAACCCCGCAGCCAGGGCCGCTTCCCGAACAGAGCAGCGGACAGAGCCTGACCACCAACACCTCCGCCCCCCGGGCCACCCCCGGAGAGGCGACGGCCTCAGAGCTGAGGCGATGACACCGCCGGTCAGCGCTCCCAGCGCTCGGGAGGGGACCCTCCCGCCCCCCACCAAGGCCGAGGCCATCCGGGAGGAGAAGGAAGCGGCCCAGCCCCGCCCGGGGACCGGCCTCACGTCCCGGTACGGTTCCTCACGCCGCGTTCCCGGTTTTTACCTCACGGCGCGGAGGAAACGATCGTCGCCGGGCGGCTCACCGGCGCGCGCGCACACCGCCGCCGAAGCGCCCGGAACCGCGCATGCGCGGGGGCTCAGGGGATTTGCGCTCCGCTTGGGCCGCGCGACGGGGGCGGGTGCGCGCAGGCGCACTGGGTGCAGGCGGGTGGGGGGGGGCTTCCGGAACAGCTCCTTCTGCGCATGTGTGGTAGGGGGGCGATGGCGGCGGGTGCGCATGCGCCGCCATCGCGTAACGGGCGGGTGGTTTCTGGAAGGTTCTCGCCCGCCCTCAGTCGCTGCTTGGTGGCGGGAGCGGGTGGTGGCTGCTGTGAGGGCTGCGTATCGCGGCTTGTTTCCTCCGTGGAAGGAGCCTGGTCGGTCGCTATGGGGGTGACTCGGGAAGCGGGGCTCTCTCCTCAGGCGTCGCCGCTGGAGCGGGATCCGTGCGGGGGAAGCCCGGCTGGTTGGAGGCGGTGAGTTGGCGGGGCAGCTGCGGGGAGGGGCCGCCTTGGGTTAAACCTTCTGAGGGAGCGCTGTTGAGGGATCACACGCGTTATTGCCGTTTCTTTTCGTTACAGAAGCGCGTTGGGGTCTGACGGGAAGCCGCAGCGGGGGTGTCCGGCCGCTCCCAGCGGTAAGTGCCTGGGTGGGGGGTGGGGGGTCGGCCGCGAAATTCCTGTGCGTTCAGGCCCCCCGGACCGGCTGGGCCCGCTGAAGCCCGGTTGTGTCAGGAAACCGGAGGTGTGCTCCACATCTGCGTTGTTATAAACAGTGATCTCCAAGTAGCTTAGCGATGGGAGGCGGGGGGGCTGCCCGAGTTCGGAGTAAATCGGTTGTTTCGTCTTGGCGGTGCCCTGCACGGTGCCTGTGACCTTTACCCTTGCTTAGACGTGAAGTAGTGAAACTTCAGCTTCGGTAACAGCAAGGGGAATGCTTCTTAGAAACTGGAACTTAGTACCCTTGATCGATTTCAGTAAGGTTTTAGGGTTTATTTGGTCACTTTGGTTTACAGTGAGCATAGAAGAGAGATGTTGTGATAAAGTAAGCTTACTTAAGCTGTAAAGTGGTGATGTAACTTGGGGTTTAAGTACTAGTGGTAAGATAGTTACACCCTGGAGTACAGTAACCTTTGCAGATATAAAATGGCTGCCACTAGAGTGACAGCCATTTTAATTATTAATATAGAACCGTAATGAGTGTGGCATCTTTACAAGTCATATCTAGTGAATCATTAGCTGTATTTTTCACTAATTATGTAGAATGCTGTTAATAGCAGCTTGCGATATATGCTGCAGGGATATATGAAGCTTTGTGCAGATAGTTTGGAATGGGATACAGCCAAGATCTTGAAGAGGCTGCTTTGTACCTTGAAGGTACTTCTTAATTTTTGTTCTCTGTTGGAGGGAACCAGTGAAACCTAACCTCCATAGAACTGCAGAAGAAAACTATTCAATTTGTACTGATGGCTATCTTGCCTTGCAGCTTATTGCATCTATATTTAGAATAGATTGAAAAAAAACATACCTTGAAAATTCTTGTGTAGAGAGGGGGGAAAAAAGGTATTAACTCGTATCCCTTTCACAAAAGGTGTGTGCTTACCTAGCAAACAAAGGGTATTGAACTTTAAACCTACACAAACAAACCTCTCTTCAAAATTCCATGCAGGACTAGTCACGGTTGAAACTGAAGTCTTTTTTAATTTCATATGAAAGACTGACCACAGGAGAGGAAATGATGCTTTAAATGGTCATGTACAAAGCATGCTGATAAACTGGATGAGATTGTTGGTGTGTTTATGCTTGAACTTTTTGCCCGTGTGTCATAATGTTTGTCGCTGTACAAATAACTTGCTGTGTGTAAATGATCAGCTTCCCCCTTCCCACCCACAACAGGAACAGAGACTGGATATTACAGAACAACAGTAAAAACAGAACCAGCTTCTGAAAGTACCTGCATGCAGAAAATGGTGGTTAGGAAAACTGATGATATGACAGGCTTCATGGATGACTTAACCCTCAGCTCACTGAAGAAGAGAGAGTCGTCTTTGAGATCCAAGAGAAGCTGTGATAGGTCATCAACAAGGTCATCTAGCAGATCCTCTTGCAGTTCACAGTCCAGTTCAAATAGTTCCTCTTCAGCTTCCTCCAGGAGTTGGAGCCGGTCCAGATCAAGGTCACGGGCTAGAAGAAATGGTTCCCGAAGGTACAGAAGATACTCTCGCTCGTATTCCAGAAGCCGGTCGAGATCACGTGGCTACACGAGGTACCGAGGAAGGTACCATGTCAGACACTACAGGAGGTACTGCCGTTCTCCTCCAAGGTACAGATCACGCAGCAGGTCATGGTCTCGTGGAAGGTCGTATTACAGAAGGTCCTATTCCAGAAGCAGATCACGTTCAAGAGGCAGAAGATACTATGGATTTGGGCGAACAATATATCCCGAGGCTTACAGGAGCTGGAGAAGCAGGTCACGAACAAGATCTCGGAGTAGGTCACCTCTCCATTTGAGTGAAAAAGGTGCTTTTTTTTTTTTGAGACTTTAATTGTGTGAGAACTCAAAAACATACAATTTATTTTAACCAGTCAGCTTCTCATCTGTTTACTTGCTTTGTAGAGCATAACTGAGAGTGGCAATGTGGAAGAAAACCTCTGCATGGTTATAAAAATGTATTAATAAAAAATAGTAGTTCAGAGCATATGCTTTGCACTTCAGCTGAAGCTAAATCTCCCAAGTTCTGATGAAAATTCATCACAGTTGATGCTTACGTAGGTGTAGTGATAGTAAACCTGCAGTTTCTAGGCTTGCAAGAATAGGTACATGTTGATTTAAACATAAGCAAATTACGTGCTTTTTTCCTCTTGCAGAGAAGAGGGAACTCCTGGAAATTGCAAAAGCTAATGCTGCAAAAGCTCTGGGAACAGATAACATAGTCTTGCCAGCAAGCTTGAAGATCCTTACTCCTTCCAAAGAGATAAAAAATGAAATACAAGAGCATGAAGATGCTGGAGAGTCAGCTGAGGTAAGTACGGACTTGGAGTATTCTCAATGAAAAGGTAAACACTTCTTAAAACTTGTTGCCTGCATGGATGTGTTAGTTTTTAACTGTGGAGTTCATGATTATGAATTCAAACCCTTGAACAAAAACTCCAGATTTACCAGAATGCTAAAAACTGTTCTGGAAACCACCGTAGACTTTGTGTTAAGCTGAAAGTACTATGGACTGTTAAGAGGTGGTTGACCCACTGCGTATGTGCAGGCTTTCCAGTGGGAAGGAGAGGTGAATGTAGTTTCATGAGTTCTTCATTAGAAGAATGAGTTCTTCTAATAGGATATTGCCCATTAATTAGACGAGTTTGTGTTTCTGACCTAGAACAAGGAGTCTCCGTACCAAACCTAGTGAATAGTGTGGATTTTTTTTTTTAAAGGATAAATCTTTCTGCCCTTTTCAGTGTTAAAAGCTTTTCATGTGCAACAGACTTGTTTCCCCAAAATTACATACCCAAGCACACAATGCATTTTACATACTTTATTTCTGTCTTATAGAAATCATGACTATGGTTCCAGACATGATGAAGAAAATCTGTTGGTAATTAAGGGACTTGTGGGCTGTAGCTGCTGTGCATTGAAGGGAGGGAGAAACTTAAGCAGCGTAAACTGAATTTGAATTTTAGTTTGGCTCTGTTAGTGTGTTAACCTGATTCATGCTAAATACAAAACTGCAATAACTGTTACATGGATCAGATAGTGCTGTTTGAAATGGAAGTGAATTTACTAAGGGTTTTAGACAAATGGTACAGGCATCCCTTTCATAATATATGCAATATATTCCAGATGTTGAGAGAGTACAGAAGAAGAGGCCTCCATCACTTGCAGATAAGTTTATTGTCATTATCCAAAGCTCTGCAGGATGGATGTGCAGAACTTAATGTGACTTGCTCTACCACTGCACTTCACTGTGTGGCAGTCCATGCTTTGAATTGTTTTAATCCTCCTTAAAACTGTAACTGGGGCATGGATATCAGCTCACATGTGAATTGGCACTGTGACATTGATAAAAATACTGAATGCTTTTTGAATTAAGTTCAACATTGATCTGTTTGCATATTTAGTAGCTTACAGCTACTTCTGGTGTAAATACCTGAGACAGCTCTACCAGAAAGTTCATACTCTCTAGTAACTGCCTTAACTTGCACGGAATAATGTATCCTCTCGCTGAAGCTGCCTGTGCTCTTCTCTAGCAACCCGGAAGACCAGCAGAAGACATGACCAAGAGTGGAGTGGAGAGAGTAGCTGTACAGAGAAGCATTTCTTTCAGTCCTAATGTAAGTGTGATTTCCCAAGATGGGAGTCCGGTACATCACCTGCCCTGTGTTAGGCTTTCCCCAGCACTGGTTGCCAGATTCAAGATCTTATTAATAGTAACAAGTTGAATTTAGTGCTTGCATAATGACTTTCCTGGAGAGTTAGGTCTAGTACTTCAGCAGTAGAGCATTGAAAACACACTACAGCACTGTGCTTAAAATAGGTGTTTATGTTTCACAACCTAATCATGTTGAACATCTGTACTGTACTATAGACTCAAAAGTGTATGCCAGAGCTAATTCACACCAGAGCTTATTTTAAGCTCCGTGTTTTAGTGATAAAAACTAAGGAAGAAGCAACTTTCCTAAATCCTGTGTCAGTGAAGCGCACATGATTGATACTTGGTAGGCATCAGGTCTCTCATGAGATGAAACTCTTGCCTTGCCAGCACAGTTGTTTACCTTGAAGTTGACAGGTCTTAGCACATTCCTTCTTGTTCTAGCGTTTTTAAAGGAAATTTCTCTTTCCAGAATACAATGGCAAAACCAGTGCTACAGAAGCCAGTGAGCCATGTTAAGGAACCAGCAATTTCTCCGGCAAGAGAAGAGGACAGAAAGGGAAGTCCCTATGGGCAATGGGTTCCTGTCAAGAAGGAGGAGAAGAAAACATTTATAAACTTCTCGCCTAAAAGTGCACCGTTCCGGGCACGCTAGCATATTTGTCTTGCTGTCTCTGACTGCAGCATTACGCATACTTCAGTAGCGAGAGCTGAGATTTTCTGGTCAGGCTGAAGACTTGTTAATACTGAGTATTTATTTTGAGATCTTAATTTTGGAATCTTAGGTTTCTCTTTCAGATATAGAGCACAGTGATCCAGAAGCCACAGATGGGAATCTTGTGTACATTTGTAAATATTTTTGTATTGCTTTAATGGACTAGAACTTCCAGGTGGGTAACTTTTTCTAAATATAGCTCAGTAGCTGTTATTTTGAACACTTGATTTACATGGTGTAACTGTTTTCTTCAAGTAAATAAACTTTAGTTTTGCACTGGCTTCTCAAGGTGTGGAGTATCAGACCTGTGTCCAGTAATAAGTTGGCCTAAGTGGTTATTTCCAGGTGCAGCTTTCAGTTACCCTACTCTTAGCACAAAGTGCAACAGAAGGTGATTTCTGAGTAATTCCGAGGGTAACCTTCACGCTGGAATCGTTCCTGTCCAGGCTGGGCCTGTTTCAGGGCCTCCAGAGTGCCTTCCCCATGAAGGCTCCTGGTGGATGCGTGCCTGACTGCCAAATGCAAAGCCATTGCCCTTGTCACTGCCAAAAACATGGCCCCTGAGCAACTCCCCCTTCCCCTGACTTGTGGTGCTGACCTGGGCTTAATGCAGGCTTGATTCAGTGGCTCACAAACCTTTACCCCCTGGAGAAAAGCAGGCGAGCATGTTGGCAGACTGGGAGCAATCAGTTAAACTCCAGTCTGGAAGCCTTAAGAAACTATTCAATTACCAGGACAAGGCTGGCAAATATACCAAGGATTATGTACTCTGTGGTGACAAAAGTTAATACTGCAGACAGCCGCTCTTCCTGGGAGCTGCTGCTGGGCAGGGGGACAGCTGTGCTCTGAGCTTCAGGCCTGTTCCTTAAGTGTTCTGTCACCTTGCTAAACGAGCGTGTGCAGGGACGTCACCGCTCTCCAGCTACGACAGAACAAAGACAAGCTTTACTCCAAACTGAGGGATAAGAGTTGGTGTTTATTTAGAACATGGCATTACACAAGCTGGTTATTTCTGAAAGTAAAAGGTACATACAGCTGGAGTTGTTACACAAATTGCTTCTACCCCCTTACATATACTATTGATTTTAAAAATCAGTTAAAGTCTACAAGGTATTTTTCTGACACAACTTGAAATCTCTCTACCAAACACTAAGGGGCATAGCAGGGCTTTGCCAACGGCGATGGTTCAGATGGCTGTTCCTCTCTCCAGGTTCTGTTTAATCTCGGCTGTGTACTTCCCGTAGAACCTCTCCGCCTTCTTGTTGAACTTGGCGTTTCTCTCGTTAATGTAGTCGATGTCTGCGTCGTCGTTGTAAGGACGTCGCCGACTGTACTTCTCACGCTTTTCAATTCTGTAAGACAAAGGCAGCGTTTGAAGACCTGTGGGGTGAATCCTGTGGGTCTGATTACACAGAGCTGCTCCACGTCCCAGACTTTGTTTCACCTTAGTATTTACTCACTGTTTTTCGAGATCTGCAACCATCCTATCAACCCCTTCCTTAGACGGCACGTGACTTCCATGGAGAAGACTGTCAGACGTGGGATACAGCGCTTCACCACTGGGCAAGAGTAACAGAGGGGCAGCAGTTTACACAACTATTGATCGCTGGGAGATTTCACTGCTTCTCGTGGATTCTTACTGTAACGCTTCAAGGCACTGAACTTGTACTGAACTGTGGGAGTCCAGGATGCAGACGAGAACATGCTGAAACCCACTGAAATTCTAAATCTGAATGCAAACTTAGCAAGTTCTCAGCAGCCAGTCAGTCTGTGCTTAAACAAAACCCCAAAACCCGCCCCAAGAGCAATCTACTCACATATTTAAATACAATTAATTGAGAAAATATTTCTTCAAACTCAGTAATGCTAAGTGTGAAGAAAGGAACCTCATCAGCTACCCCACTACCGCTCGTGCCTCCTGAAGCAGGGACTGCAGAGCAGATCAGGGAGGCTGCGCCTTTGAAGGTCACGTTAAAATACTAATATTACAGTGTGTGTGAGACTCTGCATGTGCTGAGAGGATTGGTTTAAGTCTTCAGCGTTGGCCAGTAATCTAGAAATACCCCAGACGGTGCGAGAGGACTGCAAGCAAACGTACTACTGCTCTTTCAGCTTCTCGTACTGCTCCAGGTCGGGTTTGATCTGCCGGGTTAACCGCTGGTACTGGCGCAGCTGCGCAGACGCGTAATCTTTGGGAGAAAATGAATTCGTGTTAGGGCAAAGGTTTTTATTTCACGATTCAGCTCGCAGCTGAAATACCAACAAAGGTGCTCACTACAAACACGGACAATTATGTCGTTACCTGAAAATCCCAGGTCTGGATTTTTCTTCTTCTTTTTCCTTTCCCATCTGTCGGCTTCCTCAGCACTGATCTCCAGCAGTCTAACTCGCTCGTAGTCTTCTCCTCTCGCTGCACATTCCTAGCACAGCACAAAGAACACTTTGGTTCGAACAAGAAGACAGTGGCCAGGCATCAAACTTAGTTACCACTGCCCAGATCAGCGCAGAGTCAACCTTTAGCACAGGACAATGATTTAGATAATCAGGAGTCTACTTAGGAGACGGATTTTTGGGGGTGATGTCTGTGTAAGCTCCCAGGACTGTCCAGCCAGCGCAAAGGGGGCTCAGCCTCACCTCAGCCCCGCGGGCTGAGGCTCAGCAGGGCTACGGGAAGCTGTCATTGCGTCTTTACCTTCTTCTTCTGTTCCACCTTCAGTTCCCACTCCAGCCGAGCTTTTTTGGCTTCCCAGTTTGGTGGCAGTTTACGTCTTTTGTCTTCTTCCACCACTTCTTGGTGATTCAGCTTACGAGCCTCATTCTAGGAACAAAATGCTTTGTTACCCCCGGCAACGCTCGACCCCACAAACAGGAAAAGCCCCAAACGCCCCAGGATCGCCGGTGCTGGGCCTGGGGGGGGGCCAGGCCGCCGCTCGCTGACCCCACCATGAAAATCATAGAATCATCGAATGATTTGGGTTGGGAGGGACCTTAAAGATCATCTGGTTCCAAGCCCCCTGCCACGAGCAGGGACATCTTCCACCAGCCCAGGGTGCTCAGAGCTCCATCCAGCCTGGCCTTGAACACTGCCAGGGAGGGGGCAGCCACAGCTTCTCTGGGCAACCTGGGCCAGGGCCTCACCATCCTCAGGGTGCATTTGGCAAAGGAGCAAGGACACCACGACCCGGTCAGGGCTGCGACAGGACGGGGAATCGCTGCTGCTGCGATGGGAGCAGCGAACCGGCGGCACAGCCTCCCCGCGACTGCCGGGCCGCGGCCGGCCTGCGCCCGAGCAGGGCCGCGTAACCCCCGCCGCCCCCTCCGCGGCAGCGCTGGCAGCAACCGGCCCCACTCCCGGGTCCCGGTCCCGGTCCGGCCGCCGCGTACCCGCTTCATGTGGAGCTCCCGGAACCTGCGCAGCCGCTCCTCCCGCCTCTGCGCTGCCGCCGCCTCCGCCTCCGCCGCCGAGCCAGGCCCCGCCTCGTCCTCTGAGCCCGAGGAGCCCTGAAACAACCCACACTCAGCCACCGGCACCGGGGAGGAGGCGGGAACCCCACGCCCGCTTCTCCCCCCGCCGCCGAGGCCGCCTCACCCCGCCGTCGGGATCCGGAGCCCCCAACCCGCTCAGCGCCGACACCGCCGCCGCCATCGCGGCCGGTAAACACTTCCGCTTCTGGCCCCGCCCTGCCGGGGTGCTGCCGCGGCGCTCGCGCGCCCCCCAGCGGGCGGGAGGTGCGCCTGCCGTCACCTCGTGAGGCGGCCCCGGCCGCCATTAACCCACTCCTCGCCTCGACGCCTGCGGGGCTTTGCTTCTCCGCCTTGGAACTGGAGAGGCTTCAAGGTCTGTCCCCCGCCAGCAGCTGGGAGCAGGGTTTGTCGTGACGGCCTCCGGTCGTCGTCTCCCCTTTACTTTGCCTGACTTCAAGGAGCTGGGGGCTGCAGGGGGCTGTGGTGAGGAGTCCGTGGCCTCCCTGCCAGCCCCAGCCTCTGCCCCAGCCCCGGCCTCTGCCCCAGCCCCGGCCTCCGCCCCAGCCCCGGCCCCCCTGCCAGCCCCGGCACCCAGGGGTCCATGGTTTGTATGTGGTTTTCGAGCTTCGTTTCTGTGTGCCGAGGAGGAGCAGACAGAAGCGGTGTGTCTCCTTTTTTATCTTTGGAGGCAGATTTAAAGCCTTGTCACTGCATCTCGGAGCCGGCTGGAAAGCAATCTTTAAATTACCCCTGTATTCTAGACACTAATGTCCGGGCAGGCAACCTGCTGTGGGCTTGAAGAGACTCCACGGTTTAGTAAACGCTGTTAATCAACCTTTTTTTCTTCTTCCAAGGAATCAATGTGGTGACGCAAGCCTGATAGTCAAAGCAAGGAAGCAGCACGTGAACCAGACGAACTCTGCTGTGCCTCAGCTCACCTGGAAGCAGCGGTGAGAGCTTGGTGTAGGACGAGAAGCCAAGCCGCAGCATCCCTCTGCCCGTGCTGTGCGTCTGCTCGGCCCCTCCGGGAATCACTCCCGTTACCCACAGCAGGTTTGCAAGGGGAGAAAGTTGTAGCTGTTACAGAAAACAAAAAGTTTTGCTGCAACTTCTGAGCAGATAAATTAAAAATTTGCTAATATTGCTGAAGTGGCCAGGATCCTCCAGCCTTATAAAGCCAAATGTAGATTTATTATAAGCGTTTACCAGCAATCCTGATATGCACATACAAATGCATCTATGCATATGTATGTGTGATGTCTTTATATTTGTACAGTAAAGGTAGAAGTGTTCAGGACTTTTGTTTTTCTTTGAAGAAACTGTCCAAACCCCAGACAGTTAAGAATTGCTGGCCGACGATATGTGTTTTAAATTGACCTTGTCAGCTGCGGCTCATGACTTTCCAGCAGAGGGAAATGCAGCACAAGCCGTGAGGGGTTGTGGTGATGGCAGGCAGCCCTGGCAAACTCAAACTATCTTTGTTCTCTTTTAACTTCACTTTCTTCCACTGCCAAACTCTGATGCATGCTGAGTGATTAAAAATATCAAATACAGTGTTACCCAGCAAGGAGTCAAGTCAGAGGAAAAAAAAGAAACCCAACCTAGTGAAGCCAGTGCTGTAAAACTGAGCAGACTGGGACAAAGAATGGGAAGCAGAAGACTTTTATATAGCTTTGTCGACAGTATCTTAAGAAAAAGGAGAGGATTGTTCTGACGTGGTTTGTTTTTTGGGTCTCCCCCTCACCTGCCTTCTCCATATCCTCGTGGCTTGGCTGGGAGTTGTTGGATTTCCGTGCACACTGAGCTTGCTGTCACCACGCCGGAGACAGGGACCGCTGGTGCTGGAAGAGGGGAGATTTCTGAAAGAAGCAGCCAGCAAGGTGGTTGGTGGCGCTGGGCAGTGAACTGGGCAGTGCGCTCTCAGAGTTATGTGCTTGGGTCACGGCTTTACCGATATGTCTCTGCTCCCTCCGGAGCTCCCATCCTCACTGCCCTGAGGTTGCCCCTTAGGTCCCGTCCTCACCGGCTCTGAGCCTGCTCCAGCGAGGGCTGTCCCACCGCCTGCGTGGGTGGCCCCAAGGGTTTTAGCGGCCGTGATCAGTGCATGACAGGAGCAAAGAAAAGCTGAGAAACATCTTGCTGCCGTGCTGCGGCAGCAACCCTGGCCATGTCGCGCCTTTTATTTTCTGGAGCATCCGGACAACGTCCTGTGACGCCTGAGCACTGGGTCGCTCTGCGTCTCCTCCAAACGCAAGTCGGGAGCAAGCAGAGGGGCGAGCGGCAGGGAAAGGGGGGGGCTCTGGGCAGAGACTGCCCCCGGTGTTGGCTCTGCTCTGTGACATGGGGGTAGCCACAGCTCAGCTGCAGAGTGGGGCCATCAGCTGCTTGCGTACTCGCTACCCTTTTATTTAATCACGGGAAGCTGGATGGTTTTTATGGGTTTGTGCAGTGCCTCGGCCCAGCCAAGCCCTGAGCTCGGTGGAGCCTCTTTCTGCTTCTTGCTGCCGTAATGCAGTTATAAAAGAAACCCAAGAGGTTTCCCTGGCTTCTGTGGATTTGCTTCTGGGTCCGATGCCAACTCAGGGAGCCCGGTTCCTGGTGCAGGTGCCGAGTGCCTCCCCGGCTCAGCAGTACTGCTGCGAATCCCAGCCTGGCCTGGAAGAGCAGGGAATTCACCCAAACCCGCCTTGTGCCAAGGGGCAGGACTGTCCTGCACAGGCTGACAGCGAGTACATGCAGATCTGCTTTTGCTGTCACTTACAGTTAATTTATTTTTAGATTAAAAAATGTTTTTACTTCTCATGCACACAGAATTGGCACTGCTCTTTTGGGTTGTAGCTGACTCTATTGTCTTCTCCAGTTATGCCTCCCCTGCAGTGCTGAAATGAAAAATTCCAGTTACATATTGTACAGGGGACGGGAGCTCGGAGGAACTGACTCATCTTGGTTATATTTGTCATTTTCAAAGGGGAAGATCCTGGTCAAGGGGTGGTGGGGCAATGGCATCAGTCGTCTCCCATCCACCACAGCAAACGTGATGCTTTTATCAGGGGTCCGCAGGGTGCGTGGCCGAGTGTCCCCGTGAAGGGAGCCGGGCGTCCTCGCAGTGAGAGGCTCCTGGGGCTGCTCAGATCGGGGCAGTGGGGAAGGGAAGGGTTGGTGTTGTTTCTCAGAAAAATAATTGTGGCTTCAGCGTGGCAGAGGTCGCAGCACGCTCCCCGGGATGCAAGCCAAGCCCCCGCAGGTAGTGAGCCACGGCGCTGGGGATGTTTCCCACCCACGAGGGAGGGTGGATGGGGAGGACACCCCCAAGCTGGAGCTGGAGCGAGGTGCTGCGGTACGCCCAGCTCGCTCTGCTTGGGCAGCACTTGAACACAACAGCTGGGACACCGGGATGGCTGGTCCCTCACCCTGAGCCGGGGCATCCATCAGCGTCGCTTCCCAAAACACCTGACCCCGCTGCCTCTGTCCCGCAGTGCAGCCTCTGTCTTCCACCCGCTGCGGATGATCTGCTGCAGCACCTGGCCTGGGAGCCGCAGCGGCTTGAGCTGGGCGTGTGGCACCGTGGCCGGACCTGCTGCACGAAGTGTGGGTGTGCAGTGCCGTGGTTTGTGTGTGCAATTCTGTGATCTGGGTGTGCAATGCCTTGATTTGGGTGCGCAGTGCTGTGATTTGGGTGCGCAGTGCCGTGATTTGGGTGCGCAGTGCCGTGATTGGGGTGTGCAGTGCCGTGATTGGGGTGCACAATGCCATGGTTTGAGTGTGCAGTGCTGTGATTTGGGTGCGCAGTGCCATGATTGGGGTGCGCAGTGCAGTGGTTTGGGTGTGCAATGCCGTGGTTTGAGTGTGCAGTGCTGTGATTTGGGTGCGCAGTGCCGTGGTTTGGGTGTGCAGTGCCATGGTTTGAGTGTGCAATGCCATGGCTTGGATGTGCAGTGCCATGTTTTAGGTGTGCAGTGCCGTGGTTTGAGTGTGCAATGCCATGGTTTGAGTGTGCAATGCCGTGGTTTGGGTGCTCAGTTCCGTGGTTTGGGTGCGCAATGCCACGGCTTGGGTGTGCAACGCCGCAGTCCAGACCAGCGATGCCACGACGCGGCTCGGCCCCGCAGCGTGCCAGGTCCTTGCACCGGTCGTCGGCGCTGCTGGTGCGTGCGGGGGGGTGTGACGCTCAGCTGCGGCCAAGGCCCGCTCTTCTCCCCGATCTCCCGCAGGCGAGCCCACCCTTCCCCAAGCCGTTGCGTGTCACGTCGGTGCCGTCACGTGCAACCTGCCACATGGGCTCCTTGCGTGTCGGGAGGGAGCCGTGAGCGTGACGGGAGCTGCGATAAGGCCCCGCGTGCGGTGGCGTGAGCGCAGCTCTCCTGCGCGGTCCCAGCAGCTGCAGGAGCCGCTTCCACTTCCTGCCCGTCCCTGCCTGTGCAGCGCAGCTCCGTGCTGTTCAACAGCTGCCGCGCTCCATCCTGTTTCGTGATGAAAGGTGCTTTAGAAGCGGAAGAAAGTTATGATGAGCAGGAGAAATAACGTACAGGCAGGGCTGGAGGCAAGGCAAGCCTGCGCTCATCCCGGTCGCAGCCCTTGGGGTGGGTGGTGGCGGCGGGGGGATGGACGTCCTCAGCCGGGCAGCAGGGACCCTTCCCCACCTCTGATTTTGGGGGGAACCACAGGGGTGAGTGTGGCTGGCACATACGGGGTCGGTTCATCGTGCTCCCGCTGTGCCGGCGCGCTGCAGTGCCATCCCGGTGGCGTGCCGACATCTGGGCATCTCGGATCCGTGGCCAAATCTCCTTTGTCACTGGGATGAAAACCGGGGGCAGGAAAAGAGGCAGCGCCCCGGGTGGCCAGGTGGCTGGGACCAGCGGGGGGCTGAGATCGACTGCGCTGGGAAGACCTTTGCAAGCACAAGCGTTGGTTTGCGTGAGGAGGAGGAAAACCAGATCTAAAACTTGCATAGGACCAGATCAAACTTGTAATAACTGCGTTAATCCAGCGAGGTGGGTGACATACTGGTCTACTGGAGGTTAGGATTAATCGGAGCTTACTGAAACAGATCTAATACACTGTTTTATTGCGTGGAGTCATTAACTGTGAAATTTGGAGAGAGGGGAAACATGAAGATTGTTTGGTTTTTAGGTAGAAGAGAAGCTGGTTTTCTTTCAGTCCGGTTCCTTTCAATCACACACTACTGTTTGTGTCCTGTTGGGTTGCAATTATAATCTTTCAGATCAGACACATAATCATTGGGCTGGAGAGCAAAAAGTACCTGGGTAATGCGCTTAACAGAAATTAACCTGGTTACGTTCGTACTCTATTGAAAATGAGAAAGTGCTGATGGTCAAAATCAATTCCTCCCCAGCCAAATTACTGCAGGGCTGGCTTAGGGTTTCAGCTAAATGCTCAACCTCAAACAATGAGCTGGATTGTATTGAATTAGGCTCCTGATCATATAGTTCAGATGATGGCAACGTTTCCTTTAATGCTAGCAGCGAGCGGGTGGGCAAAATGGAAAATCCACCCCGTGTTCCCCCTGGGACCGTGCGGAGGGTCCTGCTGGGTGTCCTCGGGGCTGGCCAAACGAGGGGCTGCTGGTGAGCTTTGCCCAAGACTTCCCTGTCCATGTTACAGCCCATCGGTCGGGGATCATGGTTAGGTTAACCATGAGCCAGCAGTGTGCCCTGGCTGCCAAGAAAGCCAATGGGATCCTGGGGTGCATCAAGAAGAGTGTGGCCAGCAGGACGAGGGAGGTTCTCCTTCCCCTCTACACTGCCCTGGTGAGCCCTCATCTGGAGTACTGTGTCCAGTTCTGGGCTCCCCAGTTCAAGAAAGATGAAGAGCTACTGGAGAGAGTCCAGCGGAGGGCTACGAGGATGGTGAGGGGACTGGAGCATCTCCCCTACGAGGAGAGGATGAGGGAGCTGGGCTTGTTCAGCCTGAAGAAGAGAAGGCTGCGAAGGGACCTTATAAATGCCTACAAATATCTGAAGGGTGGGTGTCAGGAGGATGGGGCCAAGCTCTTTTCAGTGGTGCCCAGTGACAGGACAAGGGGCAATGGGCACAAACTGAGGCACAGGAAGTTCCGTCTGAACATGAGGAAGAACTTCTTCCCTCTGAGGGTGACGGAGCACTGGAACAGGCTGCCCAGGGAGGTTGTGGAGTCTCCTTCTCTGGAGATATTCAAGACCCGCCTGGACAAGATCCTGTGCAGCCTACTGTAGGTGACCCTGCTTCAGCAGGGGGGTTGGACTAGATGACCCACAGAGGTCCCTTCCAACCCCTACTATTCTGTGATTCTGTGATTCTGTGATCGCAGCTTGGATTGGGACGATGGGCTGGGGGACGCGGAGTGGGATGGTTTGGCATTTGCAGCCCTAAGGGCTGATAAATCACAGCTTTCCCAGGGGGGCTGATGTTTCTTTTGGAGACTTCTTAAGTGCCTGCAGAGCGGGGCAGCTCTCCGCAGCGCTTGTCAACTCCTGCCCGGTTACATCTTTTCCCTTAAAAGCCGGAACCTCGCGGAGTTTCCTGGATGAGAGCACCTCAGTCATTAACCGTGCATTTCAAATGAAGCAGATTTACAGTATATATCACAGAAATATGCTGGTGCGAGACAGCGGGAGGGTGGCCCGGGGCGCTCGCCTCTGCGTTTCTCCCCTCACCAGGCTCTGGCCGGGAAATGGCCCGGCCAATGTGCCACGCTCGAGCATCGCCCGCTGGCACAGCCGCCCCGGTGCCGTGACTCCGTGCACAGCCATTCCGGGAGGTGCAGGGCGGGTTCTCCACCGACCCCTGCGGGATGGGGATGCCTTTGGAGCTCCCAAAACCCAGCGACAGCAGGGATCGATCGCTGGGGGCGGACATTTCCCTGGGGTAATGTGACGAGTGGCAATTAATTAGCTAACAATAACGGGGAACGATGGGACCTGTGGTCCCGCTGTTGCAATTAGGAGGGAGAAGGAGACTGGAGGGAGGGATGCTGTGCTGGGCAGCATGGTGGGGGACGCTCCTGCTGTTGGTCCCAGCACGGTAATACTGAGTCCAAGGCACCGTGGGGGTCCTGGGAGGCTGCCGTGGGTGCCGGGGATTTGCTTCCCTTGCGGCTGTGGGACACGGGGCTCGGGACATGGCCATCCTGCCGGGTGCACCCCAGGGATGTGCCAGGATGGACCCATCCCCAGCAGGCAGCGGGGCGGGGGGTGGCTGCGGGGGAGCAGCCTCTCCGGGCGCGGAGGGAGGATAACGTAACGTTTCCCCCGATCAATGAAGATTTTGGTTTGTGAGTTATTAGCCTGGTGTCGTAAACTATCTCAAAACCACAAAAGTAAAATAATAAATCTCGCTGTTTACCTCCTGTGCATTGTTTTTAAGTACCAAAGTCCCTCCAAGCATCTGTTTAATATTGCATCGACCAAATGCAAACACAAATCACAAAAACGAAGCTGGATTTGGGGGAATATTAGTCAATCTTTGCTGTTTTCCAGCACTTGGCAGTGTGCAGGGAAGCTCCCGTGGACTCGCCGGGCACCGCTCGTGGTGGGCGCAGGAGACCCAGGGCTGAGCAGGGCTGGGGAAGCACTGGGTGAGGGTGATGCCACTGCAGCTCCCGGGGATGTGTCCCTGTCCCACGTGGACCCCACTGAAGATTTGGGACGCCTCTCACCCCTGCCTTGCCATCCCCCTGCCCGTGCATTTTTTGCTGCTGCAGGGATCGAGCTCTCCCCGTCTGACCAGCGCTTGCTTGTAGCCCTGCCACGAGCCCGCTGCGTGGGAAGCACACTTCAGCCAGCGTTCAATATGAAAGGACAAGCTGGTGCTGGTAAGCAGCAGGCACCGCACCCCCAAACTACGGTTCATAGGCGATGCTGGGGGGACAGGGACCAGCTCCCTCCAGGGCTCCCAGTGCTCCCAATGCATCGCCCTTGCGTGCGAAGCCAGAGGTACTGGGGGTCCATGGGACACCCACTGCTGGTGGAGGGGCTGTGGCCCCCTCACCCCCATCCTCTGCCCAGCCCGGAGGTGTCGGGGTGTCTCCTGCCCCCCGAGCCTCCCTGCCCCTCCCGCCAGCCATCACTTTTCTGTTTAAAGATGCTTCTGGTCGCTCTTCCCAGTATTTTTGTCTCTTGGCTGTGGCCACTGCATCCTCCCTCATCATTAACTGCCTGGGTTGGGTTGCTCCGTGGTTTTCCCCTATCCCAGCGGTCTCCCCCCTCATTACCCACCAGAATGAACCTTTCAAAGAAGAAAAAAAGCATGATAAAGGCTATGTCAGGCAGGGCTGGGACCGGCAGGTTCCCCTCCGTGCGGCTGGGAGCCGGATCTGGGGAAAACGTCCAGCTGCAAAGAGAAACCCTGCGCCTGGCCACAGCCGGCCCTGGGAGGAGACCGTGGATTGCAAAGGCAGGGGAGGATGGCCGGGGATGTGGGAACTCGCCCCGGAGTGCTGCACAGCTCCGGGGGGGGGGGAAGCTGGAAACCCAGCCCGCCTCTGAGGTGTGAAGCAATTAGGGTTGGGATCTGATGGCTTTAATGAGGGGAGTTCACACAAGATGGCCACGATGTCGCTTTTCCAGGGCGATGTGAGATGCCCTTTGCCGCTCGGCGCAGAGCAGGGAGCAGTCGGTGACGCGGTGCACTGGGGCATGTCGGTGCACGGGCATCGCTGCGCGTCGTGTCTGCTAACGAGCACCGGGAAGGAGCCGGGGTGCAGGCTGCTCCCCGCGGGACACCCCAGCCCCCGAGCCCCGCACACAGCCTCTCTCATGCAGAGCAGCATGGGGAAACCCATCGTTTCCCGTCTCAACACCTGGATTTCAGGAACCCCCACGCTGTTCAAAGCCAGAGACGGGAGGAAGCCGCTCCTTTGCAGACCATCCCCTTCCCTGACCGCGGGGAGCCGGAGCAGGGTCCCGCTCCCTCCGTGCCCCACAAAGCCACCCCACAGCTGGTGCAGGACTCAGGTTCACAGGGCTGGAAAACCAAAAGGAGCTGAGTGGGAGCATTTTGGGGGTGCAAAGCTGAGCTCCCCGCACTCCCTGGCCCCATGCTCTCTCCTGCCGCTGGCAGCAGGATGCTCCCAGCCGGGCTCATGTCTGACACACCATAGCAAAGCCCTGCTACTTCACAAGGGTTTTGGGGTTTTTTTGTGGTTGTGGAGTTGGATTCTGCTGGGATGTAAACAGGTGCAGCTTATTGGTTTTCTTCTGAGGCCTGATTTTGGCCCCTAAAGTGTTAAGTGAGTGTTAAGCCCTATAAAATTACCCTTTCAGCTACTATTTCTGCACAAAAGGCTTTCAGCGACAAGATATGCCAAAGCATCTGATGAAGTAATATGTCTATTCTCATTTGTGACATTTATTATTAACAGGGAAAAGAAAAAAAAAACCCAGCCAGAAAGAACTCTTAATTGAAGGACTATTGTGCCGTAGTAACTGCTATTAAATTAATCTGCTGCATTCCTTTCCACCCACACACTTTAAAACTTCCTGGTTATAATTAGAACCATTTAAAACCAATTTGACACTCCTTGGATGATGCAGTTCAGCTGCTTAATATGGTGAAACTTCGGTGAAAGGAGCAGAGAGGGGCTGCAAGCAAGCTGGGGTTGCTCGGCTCTTGCGGAGGATCAAACCTGGGAGCCGACGCTCGTGCACGGGGATGTTCGGTCCCGAGGGGAAATGCAAGGTCAGGCCCGCTCCCCTCCAGTGCCGTGGTCTGTCTCAGTCCTCTGCAGTCATCCCATGGGAGATGTTCCCGTGAGAGCTGCCCAGAGCATCCCTTCCCCAGGGACACCCATGGGTGCTGGGAGGGCTCGGTGATGCTGGTCTTTGCTGGGGGGTGCAAACGCCTTCCCCCCTGTTTTGGGAGGCATCTGGAGCAGTCGCCTCCTCCCCTGAGCAAGGTGATAAATGCACCAAAGCAAAAAATGCACCGATACAAAAGCATTTGGGCATTCAGGTGTGGTAAAAAGGCATTTAACTGCAGGACCGAAAGGTGATTTGTTTGGCAACGGGAGACCTCAGAGGCGTGCTGGTGCTGTGCACCTCTGCACCAACGCTCTGCCCACCTCGAAACCTCGGCTGGGGTTAGGAAACCCTCAGAGGGTGCTGGCCCAGGGCTGGATTTGGGAAGAGTTCTCTGGCTGCGCGGGAGCAGGGCTGTAGCTGTTTGCTGGGAGAATAAACAGAGAAACCACCAGGCCTGGCTGAAAACTGGTGCTGAGCCCCTGTGGGTGTCACTTCTGCAAATCTGTTCCTGCTCGGCCGCCTTTATCTGTCATTCTTGTAACCACCTGGGTGGCATTTCACTGGTATCTGCAGGGCCGCCCGTAGCTCTCGAGCACATCCCCGACCACCTCAAGGCAAAGCCAGTTCCTCTAACCGGCCCTGGAAGATCCCGTTAGTCACGGTATCTTTACTGTCACCTTCTGTTTCCTTCTCCATTTGGCTTTCAGTTTTGCGACATGTGTTAACCAGGACTGTGTGCCGGATCCAGACCCGGCCCCGCAGCTTCCTCAGCCGCCGCTGGGACGATTTCCTCCCAGCACCCACCTTGCACCCGTCCACCCGGCAGCCAGGGGTGTGACAGCTCCAGCTCTTACAATTTTGGGGAAAATATGGTGTTTTTCACTTTATACCCTTCATTCCATGAGTTTTTCCCTTTGAGGAAGGGCTGCAATGAAAACCTCGACAGCTCGAGCGTTGCCCCCGGTTCCCTCCGCTGCAGCTCGGTTTCAGGTTCCCGCTCAGCCCGTGGGGCCATGGCTTTCTGGACGTGATGTGCACAGAAATTTGGGCTGCCGTGGGGCCGGTGACTGCTCCAGGCCCGGCTCGCTGCTGCTGCCAGCTCCCCCCCTGCACTGTGTACAGCTCCAAGCTCATATTTAGCCATTCTGGCCAGCACTATTTGCCCTCTTTTCAGGGTCAGACCCCCTCTTTCCCATGCCAGCACCTTCCTTTGACCTTGTTGCTCTCCCTCCCGCTGATGTTTTCCATCTCTCCCAGATGCCCTTAACCACCCTGAGCTCATCCTCATCTTCCTCCCTCCTGCTGCCGCATCCAGGGCTCAGCGCGGTGGCACGAGTTGGGGACCTGCTCTCGTGCCCCGTCTAAGCGGGTGCCAGGGCGGATCTGCCAGGAATGGCAAGGAGAAGGAAATGTGGATTTTTTTTCCCCCAAGCAGGCCCCCGCTGTGGGGCAGGGACCCCTGGCTGAGGCTGGTGATGGGGAGCCACAGCCAACAGATCATCTCCACCGGGATGGAGCACGACGAGCTGGCCAGGGCTGGCATCACCGCGTGTGCGGATTTGGGTTGTGTTTTTTTAATAAACAAACTCCAATTTTTTTAGATTTTGAATTTCTTCCCTCTTTCTGTCCTCCCCCTTCTTCCGCTCTGGAGCACGATCAACCCCCAAAGAACAGAGGTTATTTATGCGTTTGTCTAATCTCTGTTGGTTGGGTTTGTTGTTTTTTTTTCCCCCCATCTTGCTACTTCGTAATTTTTTCCCAACTTTGGAAGCCCAACAGAGTGGCCAAGGGAAAAACAAAACAAGGATATTTCTGCTACCCTGTAACTTTGCAAAAATGCTGCGTGCCTGCGCTGGTGCGCGGCGGGGGGCGTAACGAGAACCAGGGGCTGCGAGCTCCGGCCAGACGGAGTAAAATTAGCCGAGGAGGCGGGAGAAGGGGAAACATCTTCATGCCGGGAAGCCTCCGGAGCCCAGATGGGTTTGTACGGAGCGAGCGGGATACGGACTGCACTCACCACTTGCAGCGGGGCCGAGCCGAGCCCGAGCATGATGTACGAGTCCCCTCTGAGCATTTAGCTCTGCTCGTTACAGCCTCCCCATCCGTCTCCCTTTGCCAGCTCTCCTCCCTTCAAAACCCAAGCTGGGGGCCGGTTGTCTTTTGCTTCCCTCCGAGCTGCGGTGTTTCCCTGGCTGCTACCCCAGCCCGGGGCGGATCGAACCCTTCCTTGGTGGCTGCACAAAGCAGAGCTCCTGGAAGGAGCCGTGCACCCACGGCTGCCTCTCCCAGCCCTCCATCCGCTCAGGGCCGAGGGGAGCCCGTGTTGGGGAGCAGGGACGCCGAGTCCTCCCCGACTGCCCGGGCCAATTATTTCAGTTATTTATTTCACTTGTTGTTTACAAGCAGCGTCTTGGCAGGAGGCGTCAGCTCGGCGCGGCGGCTCTGCCAGTGTTTGTCACCGCTCCTGCTGCCCCGTGGTGCCGTCGGCGGTGGCCATCCCTGTGCGTCCCCGCGGGCGGCTCGCCGTCCTCGGGCAACAGGCGAGCGGGAGTCTGTCTGCGTGTGCCTGTGAAATGCACTGATCATCTGGAGTACTGTGTCCAGTTCTGGGCTCCCCAGTTCAAGAAGGATGAAGAGCTACTGGAGAGAGTCCAGCGGAGGGCTACAAGGATGGTGAGGGGACTGGAGCATCTCCCCTACGAGGAGAGGTTGAGGGAACTGGGCTTGTTCAGCCTGAAGAAGAGAAGGCTGCGAGGGGACCTTATAAATGCCTACAAATATCTGAAGGGTGGGTGTCAGGAGGATGGGGCCAAGCTCTTTTCAGCAGTGCCCAGTGACAGGACAAGGGGCAATGGGCACAAACTGAGGCACAGGAAGTTCCGTCTGAACATGAGGAGGAACTTCTTCCCTCTGAGGGTGACGGAGCACTGGAACAGGCTGCCCAGGGAGGTTGTGGAGTCTCCTTCTCTGGAGATATTCAAGACCCGCCTGGACAAGGTCCTGTGCAGCCTGCTGTAGGTGACCCTGCTTCGGCGGGGGGGTTGGACTAGATGACCCACAGAGGTCCCTTCCAACCCCTACTATTCTGTGATTCTGTGATTCTGTGATGCAGCTTGGATTCGGGTCTTCAGGAAAGAAATGAAATTAAAAAATAATGCACGCTGTATATTTTTTAGGCATAGAAATCCCTTTGGGTCCCTGATGTGGGGCTGTGCCGGTCCCTGACACACATGTGTGGCTCTTGCTGGGGGCTCTCTGAGTATTTCTGAGAAGCATCAGGGACTGGGCTATAATTCGTGTATAAATGTCCATTAAAGTAAATGTAGAGATTAGGACATGGACAAACACGATTAGGGAATCGATGCTGCCAGATCGGAGGCCTGGGCGGAGGACTCGACTGGAACCAATTTAGGCAGTGAAGGGGGTGATTGAATAGGATAAAAAGCCCATGCTTGGTAGTAAGGGGGTGGTAATTAAGGCACATGGGTGCCCGGGCCGGCGCACAGCTGTCACCGCAGTGCCGAGGGTGCAGGGGTGGCAATGGGAGCGGCGCGGGCATAGCACAGCACTTGCTTCCTTCCTCAGAACGGAAAAGAGGCATCGGTCGAAATCAAGGGGGACAAGGAACAAAAAAAGCCTGTTCAGAAGCTGATTTGATCTGACATGGTCTTCTGAGCTCTCCGAGTGGCATTTACTGCTAAAGATACGGCAAAGAAAATAAATCTCCCAGGCATGACAGCTTGCTTTAATTAATAACATAACCAACCGCTTGGCCGAGCGGGACGGGAGGGTTGCAGCACTGGAGGTACCAAAGCGGGGCTGGGTGATGGGGTAAGCAGAGAATTCACCAGCCCTGCTGCTGGGCCCCAAGGGGGAAAATTAGCTAAAAAAAAAAAAAGGATAAGAATAAAAGAGCAACAGGTGGATGCTTGTGATGAGAAGGGATCCAGGTTGCACTGAGTAGGAGCTGCCGGTGGTGCGGGGAGGGAGGAAGATGCTCGATCGCTCGCCTTCCCACGGCTGGGTGCACTTATTGATCGCCCAGGCTCGCAGCCCGGCCCTGGGCAGGCAGAGCTGCTCCCAGATGAGGGGATAATTTAGATTTGAAACGAGGAGCTGCTGAAAGGGAAGGGGCTGTTGCCAGGACACACAGGGATCCTGTGGTATTAAAATTCCCAGTTGTTACATCCTACCAGAAACCGGGGAAAAGCCCAGACCTGAGCACTGAAATAAATGTAAAGACCCAATATTCTTGTTTTTTCCCTTGGTTCCAGCCCTACCACAGTGCCAGGACCCTGCAGCCGTTGTGGAGCTGCCCGGCATGGGTGGATGCTTCTGTGCTCGAGGAGCCAACACATCCCCTGGGCTTCCACGAGGCCACTTCAGCCCCTTGCTCCCTTTGGGGCAAATTTTCCCTTCCCATGCATCATGGCAATGTGGGAAGGGTGCAAAGTCCGTGCTGTCCTGCAGTCTGGCCCCTTCTTAAGCCTCTCTGGGGTCCTGTGGATTCAGAAATGAAGCCCAGACCCTTGGTTTGGAGCTGGCACGATTTAGGGGCTGACAAAAGGCAGGGGCAGATGCCTGGCACCTGAGCTGCCCCCGCAAGGCAGCTCCAGTGGGGACGGGGTGGAGGCAATTAGGGATTAATCAACTGCAGTTGGTGGGAGGGAGGGGAGGTGATGGCTGCTCGGGGTCCCGGCTGCGCTGCATGCCAGCGTCTCTCCGGGGAGCCGGTGGAGGGGCTTTCGGCTGCTCCCGGGCTGCAAATGTGAGTCTTAAAAAGCTGGTGTTGCTCCTCAGAGCTGTCGTGATGCTGAAATATCTCACGATAGGCTCAGGGTCCCGTTGCATTGGAGCCCTGGGAAAAGCAAGGGCTGGCAGGCAGTAGAGGGGTAAAATTTGGGCTGCCCTGGCCCAGAGCTGGAGCTGGGGAGCGGTGGAGGAGTCGGGGGGTCCCCTGTGGTCTCTGGCCCAGCAGCTTTGGGGGTCTCTGCACTGTGCTGGGGAGGGGTGGCCAGCAGCTAATCTCATGTTTGGCTCCCTGGAAATGCCTGCAAAGATTTTCAGCTAACAGAAAGAAAGAAATTCAAGGTGTTTTCTTTCGGTTTGGCTGGAAACTGCTTCAGGAGTGATTTGCAGGGCTGATAAGGAAGCGTTTCCATGCAAAAAAAAAAAAAAAGCCCTTCCCATCAAAAAGTGGGAGCACTTTGTTTTGAAACAGTGATGTAACGTGCTTGATGATTTTGACTTTTAAGACGATAGCTCAGGAAACGGAGAGAAGCTTGCGGAGTCTTTGGATGTCACTAAACGTGCAGGTTCAGCCCAGTAGCTCCTGCTGGAGCTCCCCTGGCTCTGCCAGACCTCCAAAGGAGGAGGGGGAAAACATCAGGAACCGGCTTATTTCTCTGAACAAGGCTCTATTACGGGGGCAGCTCCGTGACGTACTTAGGCTGGAGAAACTTTCCCCCTCGCCTCCAAAGCTTGGCCGGTCCCAAAGGTTGTCACCCAGCGCGGTGACACTCGAGCACTTAGTGGCCTGCTGTCAGTCCCCCAGTGAATTATTTCTCTTTATTTTTCTTGAGTCGGATTCTCTCCATTTGGTCTATTGATTTGAGTTTTAAGTGAGGGGGATAATGTTGGTTTTATTGTGCTTAGCAGCGAGCTGAGGACACTGGCGGGGGGTGCGAGCACTGCAGAAATAAATTGAATTATTATTGGTTATGGTGAACGTGAAGGTGCCGTGGCGGAGGGTGAAGGTGATTTGGGTGGCTCAGCCTGGCAGCACTTTGGGGTGGTGGGATGAGCTTTTCCCCGCCGGGAGCCCATCGTGCTGGATGTCCATAAATCCCTTTGCATCCCACATGAGGACCACAGGAGCAAAACCGACACAATGAGGCTCTGCGCACCTTGGGTGGCTTTGGCATTAAATATATATGGGGAGAAAATTAGCTTAATCAAGTTGAAGCAGAATTGATTAATACTTTAGTAAAAATGTCAAACTCGGGTTTAACGTACTGGTTAAATCTCAGCTGGAAAAAAACCACTGTGGTTCTCCACTGTCTTTTTTTTTTTCTTAAACCCAGGCTGGTTTCCACAGCCCCAGCTCTGCCTACGGGGGCTATGGGAGCTGCCGACCTCCAGTGGGGTTGCTGGAGAGCATTAGACGCACGCAGCTCGCCGAGCTGTTTGCCCTTTAGCTGAGCAAATAATTAGTAGCGGTTTAAAAAGGCCCTTTCTCCCCCTCCCCGCTCCCTTTTATAGGTACAATAATCAGATAAAATATTTCTGGAAGACTATTTACAAACTTCCCCATACCCATCAATCTTACCGTTAAGAAGGAACGGAGGAAGATATCTAACCTCAAGAAGCTGCTAATGCAACCGAGCGATTTAATGGTGGGGTGGATTTTTTTTTTTCCTGCTGCCATTACTATGGAATACATAATAACATCAATAATTAAATATAAATTGGATTTAATATTTTATGCTGGCGACATGTAATTTACACTCTACCCGAGAAATCAAAAGGTCATGTCTGAAGTAAAAGGCAAGAAGTAGGGGGAGATGGGCTTGTCCGTGAAATGAGTCCTGCCGTCGTTCTGACGGGCTCTAACCCTGCTGAAAGGCAGGCTCCAAAATTCCTCCAGGGAGGGGAGGAACAGCTTGGTTTGGGGCAGGAAAGGAGAGTTAAGCGGTCGGATTGCAGGTTGCGTGATTTTTCTTGCTGTATTCGGTCCTGGGTCTGATGGCTCTCGGTGCAGTAACGCTCTCACCTTGGTTTGAAGCACTACCTGGCGGGGAGGGCCGTAGGGCTGGGCTGAGGCGAGCGTGTGCTTGCAGTGCAGCCCCCAGCGCGGCTGTGTCCGAGCATCCTCGGCGAAACGCTGCTCGGGAGGCCGAGAAGATGCCGGCGTTGGGGCAGGCTGGCAGCGCTATCGCCGCATTGATTTTTGTGGGATTACGGCAGATTTCGGTGGCTTGCCAGCGGAGCAGTCTCCATTAACGCGGTGGTAATTCAGGAACTGCCTGTGTTATTTCTGGAATATTTGAAATATTTTCATTTTTTTTATTCCCCCCCCTCAGGTCATCGAACACCTTGTCTACTTTTCACGTTTATATGTGGGGTTTTGTACCAGCTCTGGGTCTCGGCAGCCCCGGAGCTCTTTGTCATTCACTTTACGTCTGTAATTAATTAAAAATAGGATCAATCAAACATTCCTTAGGCAGATGTGGGGTCTTCTAGCTTTCCAGCCCCCGTTCTGCATCTCCTCCTTCATTCCCCTGGGTTAGGAGCGAGCCTGCAGCACAGTGCCCTGTTTGCAGGATGAAGACCCCCTTCATAAGACCTTACAGCAACTGGATGTACGAGCAAACCTGGAGCCTTCCCGAGGGCTGGGCTGTCGGGAGAGAAGATCCCCATCGTTGTTGGGATAAATTATTGCTCAAGACTGTGGGCAGAGAGGTTTGGGGCTCGTCTGGGCTGCCCAAGGCAGGTTTCTTTGCAAGTGAGGCTTCTGCTTTTTTCAAGGTTGTGCAATGCATCTGGGCAAAGCCATTCTTGATTCTTCTTCTGCTTCTTCTCCCTGGAGTGGGTTGAGTGCTCGGGTGAGACAAGGAAGTTGGGGGGAACCAGCCCAGATGGTGGTTGCTTTTGGGGTCTCACCTGGCACGAAGGTGGGGGAGGCAGGTAGTGCTGGGGTGGGGCTGCACAGAGAGAGGCAGCGCCGGGACCTGCTTGTTATGTGGATGTGAAAGGTTTTGAGGCTGAAAAATAAAAGTTGAATACGGGGGCAGGGGAATAAATCCCTTTTGTGTGTTGAGGGGTTGGAGGGAAGTGCTTTAGGGAGACCGCAGACAGGCGAGGAAAACCCGTCGATATGTGGGCACTGTCGGGTGGTCCTTGCTGTACGGGTGAGGGTGGCTGAGGCTGGCACGTCACCCACCGCCGGCTCGGCTCTCCTCACTGGGGAGCCTGGGATGCGGTGCTGGAAATGCATGGATCTTATTTTGGGTTTGTTTCATCCAGATTTAGTTACTACCATCAAATCAAGGACTGGAGCCTGTCCAGGAGGGTGTGCTGCCTGTGACCGAGGTGGAAAAATCCTGACTGATCCTTCTGTTAATTGAACGACTATTTCGGTTTTTTTAGTCTCCATGGCCAAGTTAAATAAAAGCCCGCGATAGCCGACTTTCCACACCCTCCAGGAGTTATAAACCCGCGTTATAGTCACTCAGAAGTGGGCAGAAAATGCCCTGTTTAATTTGGCAAGCCACGGATGTGGCCAAAACGTCTCTGCTTGGCTTTTTGCCGAGCCAGACCCCCACCGGCAGAAAGGACCTCAGGAGAGCCCAGCCCCGACCAAGGCGTTCGGGAAGCCGTGCGGGCTGGGAGGGCCAGATCCTGCCTCCGGACCACGATCCCCTGCTGGGGTGAAGCCTGGTTTGGCTTTTTGCATCATCTGGAGGGAGGCAATCGCTGGCTTTTAGGGGCAAAGCCGTTTCGGATACCTCATCAGATGGCCCGGTCCGAGCTGAACTGCCCCCAAAGGCACTCGGGGCTGAGGTTTATAAGGTCGTTCTGCTTTTGGTGCCTTTTTATGAGGCTTTGGAGTCCGCTTGGAAAAAGAGCTAGTTGTTTTTTTTCGGGGCTAAATGGTTTTGATCAACAATGCGGTGTTTTTTTATACCTCCTTCCCTTGCCCGACCGGCGGGTGAGATCAGCACCTGCCTCCGGAGGAGGAAGGATCTAATGAATTGCAAAAGGATGCGACTGTACCTGCCTTCTCGGGGCTACGCTTTAGTGGGCTCCTTCCATTTTATTTTTTTTTCCAAGTCAGCTATGGAAAATCTATATAAATGTCCTATTCTTGCAGCTTATGGTGCCCCTGAAAGTGGAAACACCTGGTTTCAAAGGGCAATCCTGACTCTTAATTGCTCTTAATAGCATATTTTGATTTTATGGACAGGATAATGCGACTTGGGGGCTTGCTTGCTTGGCAAAGGAAACACTGGGCTTTTCTGATGCTTTGAAGTTTGAGTTCAGGAAGGTTTTTGGTGAAAGAGGAAGGTTTTTGGTGGCAGTCCGGGCCCTTCTCAGTGTGTCTCTGTCCCCTGTACACGCTACATCAGCTGTTCAGGGACACAACCACAGCAAACTCAGTGGGGACAGGTCAGAACAAGTCTCAGACTACACGTTTTTCCACTTTTGAGGCACCAAAATCCGGAGGTATCTTGTGCCATTCCTATTTTGAAGAGCGAGCAACTTCAATTCTTAAAAGATTAATACAGCGAAGTTACGATACCATTGATATACTATTATTTTCCATCTTTATTCATCCCCAGATGCGGCACGAATGGCTCCCTTCAGGCCATTCATGATTGGCAAATGCTTTTAAGACCTTTAACAGTCGCGCGCTCCATTTTGCAAGGTGCTTGGTTTATTGTCTGAAAGAGTCGCTCTGAGAAATTACTTCACTAATGTTTTGCAAGGGACCAACCTGAGTGATTGATGGACAGGATTCAAGTTGCTGATAGCCGGTCACTTAATCTGCAGTCAGGACTGTCCTGATCAATTTGAGAGGCAGCAAGGAGGAGATGCAGAGATTTACCTTTGCTGCGGCAGCTATCGAGGGATTATTGCCCGGAGCAGCCGACACCAGGGTTGAGTTGCCTGTGGGAGTTGGTGACGTTAATCCCAGCTGAGGACCTGGATTTTTGCCTGTTATATCTACGTTTCAGGATGCTCTACTACGGTTTTAGCTGTGCCAGTGGCATCGCTCTGCTTACCTGTTGCTCGTGCTCTTCCTGATGCCCATAAACTCTCCCTGCCCCAGGTAAAGGCTTTTCCATCACCTCTGCAAACTCCCCTTTGCTTAGCAATGAGTCTTTGCAGTGGAAAGTATTTGTGTTTTGACTGCTCTGTTGCTGTGAAAAGTGCCTGGGCCAAGGCGAGTGGGCCAGGGTGCCCGTACAGACCCAACGACTGGGCTCGTGCCCGGGCTGCTGGGCTTTCACGCTGATTTTCAAAAGACCTCTTCAGAAGGACTGAGGGACAAATTCTTTACTGCGGCACCATTGTCTCACAGTTTTTAACTGAGCCTCAAAGCCAATTCAGTTTGCCCACAACCCTTTAATTTGAAAAGCAGTGTAGGGTGCAGGTAGCCGGGGATGCTGCAGCAGGCATCACCGGAGCTCTCGGCAGCCCCGGGGAGCCCCGCGAGCTGCGAATCCATCCCAAAAGCTGCTGCAGGAGGGACTCGATGCCGTACCCCTATCGCAATGTGGGCAGAAACCCCGCTGGAGACTTTCTGCTGGTGTTTAACTCTTCTTCCCCCTTGCCAAGAGAGACAGTCCCTGGCTGGGATTACTCCCCGACAAGAAAAGTTCAGGAGCTCTTTGTTTTGCCGCTGCAATCTTCTGCAACAGAAAGCAATTACAGCTAACGGCTCGAAGGCTTTACCTCCCCGACTTGATTTGCCTTGTCACGTCCCATTAACTTCGAATTCAGCACTAATCCCTGCCCTGAAATATATAATGAAAGACATTCAAAATATATCAAAATGGCATTGGTATTGATTTATTAATGCTAGGGAATGCTGCCCTAATTGAATTTAGGTCCAGGAAGTAAGTTAATGCAGCTGACAGCGATACAGGAATCCAATCTCCCCAGTGCACAGAGTTAGGACTTTTTTTTTCTCTCTTTGTTGTCAGTTGGATAAATAACAAATCAATTTAAATTTCAACGAGGTTGCTAAAAACAAGGCAGCACCTGCCTGGGCCAATCGCTTGGCCGGGGTTTTGGCTGCCGGTGAAGGTCGGGGAGGTTCAGCCGGTAATGGAGGACGTCCCCGGGTCTTGCTGGGGGTTTCTTGGTGCTGACCCTTCCCTGGAGGCTGGGGACCATGTTCCTCACTAGGATCCAGACTGGAGGCTCTGTTGATAAATGCTGTTGTAGGTAACAGTTGTTTTCCTTTTGCTTCTAACCCAGAGAACTCAGAGGCTTCTCCTCCTCCAAACCCCGCCTGGACATGGACGTGCAGGCGCTGCCGGTGGGGACAGCAGTTGTGGGGCAGTGCCGGGGCAGCGTGGGTCCCTTCCCTGGGCTCCGGGCTTGTCTTTCTGCCTGACCTGCCCAAAAACTCTGCTCTTCCTTGTTTTTTGGGGGTACAGTCAGAGGTCTCAGTAGGAGCTGCCGTTTGGTGCTGCCTCTGGGAGATACTGCGAGCATCCCCGTGGTTGTGCCTTGATTTTTAGCCGTTGAATGTATTTATTAACACTCAGTTCAAGTTTAAGCTAAACAAGTCATAAATGCTTGTTGCTAATCGAGTTTAGGACTAAGCAACCACTATTGCTACCCTGGAACTGCAGAAATCAGTCGTTCAGAGTCATCTTTTTTAATTTCTCAGGGTTTTTTTTTTTAAGCCCTGAGAAATACTCATGGCTGGTGTTTGAAATCCAGCCCTGCTGGGGTTGGTATGGTCAAGGAGGCAGAGGAGCCTGAGTTAATTAAATCAACAGCTAACAGTGGAGGTTACCCACAAAAGCGAACCTTGGTGCCCCTAAAACCACTGACCAGAGAATGGCTGGAAAAAAACAAAACCACAGTTGGAGTGAAATGGAAAAAGAAATCTTGAGCTCTACATCACTTCAGCTAGCCACAGGTATCAGAATATTAATTGCTCTTTGACTTGATTTTGTTGTGGGATTAAGGGCACATTGTGGCTTATGAAGATATTCTAGGAGCCACAAGGATGGATGAAAAATCCATCCCTTAAGCATTTCTTTGCTTGCTGAAATCCAGGATGCTCCTGCAGTAGCTTCAGCCTCTGCTGCAGCCGCTCTCCCGGCACGGCCGGGGACACCAAGCAGCCGCTTCGGCTCTCCCAAACCACGTGTTCCCCCCCGACAGCTCGGAGATCCTTGTCCCTGTGCGGGGAGGGGTACCCAGAGTAATTCTCCCTAAGGTTTCGGATGAAGTATTGATTTGCTGGCTTTGCCCAGGGTGAGAACTCATCGGTGGAGGCTGGTGCTGGGTCCTGCCTCCTCCCTCTGTTCCCAAATGCTCAAACTACTGATGGATGGACCAGCGTGGAAATCTGCAGGGAGGTACCTGTGGCCGGGAGGGAACCAGAGGCTCTAAAACATATGGGATGAGCTACACAACGGGTTTTCCTCTCTCCTGCAGCAGGTTGTCCCTACCTCTGGTGCTGGAGGGCCCGTCCCTTCTCCCAGGCGTCCCCGTCCCTTCTCCCAGGCATCCCTGTGATGCTCTGCTCCGTGCTGACTGCCCTGCACAGGAGCACTGATGGATGTAAAAAAAACGATCACAGCTCGAGCATCGCTCGGGCCAGCATGCGGCCGGCAGCAGGGAGGTTTCCTGAGGACAGAGGCAGCACGGAGCTGCTGAGCTGCAAACCGAGTTGCCTCCGGCCCCGTGTTTGCCAAGCCAGGAGCCGGCGGAGGCAAATGGGCTCCTCGGGGCCGTGTGTCACTCCCTGCCCAGCGGCTGGGTGCCTGGAGCCGTCGTTCAGTGCCTTTTCAAACTCATAAATCCAAGAGATCAGAGCAGGGGGATCCAGTCCAGCCCATAAGTCACGGGATGTCAAATAAAACCGTGGACATTAAAACTTTACTGCAGTGAATAGTTTTAATTTCCTGGGTATAACAGCTGGGTTGACGCTAATGGCAGATGAAAGCGGAGATTTCCCGGTCTGTCCAGCCCCAGCCTGGACGGACGCAGCCAGGAGCGCGGGCTGTTAACAATGCGGCTCTTTATCCCCTGAAACTCGGATCCATTAACCCCAGAGATGTTAATTACAACAGAAATTACCTATGAAAGACCTTGCTCAGGAGCCTGAATGTTTGCAGCCAGTAATAACTTTATTTTTTCCATAATGCTGGTGCCATTCGTTTGGTGGGGGTTTGGGATTGTTTTTATTTTTGGTTGAAGGGTTGTTTTATTTTTTTTTTTGTTGGTTTTGTTTTTAATGTGTTTAACTAATGTAATAATTAACAGCTTCTGCCTGGCCCACTGTGGGGGTTCGCTACGGTAGCCTTTGTGCCCTGCAGCAGCCTTGAAGAAAGATGATAAATGGGTATTTGGAGGACAGAGTAAAGAAAAGACATGGAGTGTTTTGGGGTTTGCAGCTGCTGGGAGCTGCCATCAAAGTGTCAAAGGGGTTCGTGCCGCTGGGTACACCATGGGTGGCCCACGGGGATGCTCTGCACAGCTCTGTGTGCAGCTGGGGCAGAGCAGGTTTGGACTGGGCTGGGGTCAGCGTGCGGTGCCTGGGGAGAGCTCAGTGTCCCGAGAAGCCTGTAGGATCCAGCGCCTGCCCTGAGACCCGTCCCCGATCCATACTGGGCCCTTTGTGCCGTGAAGGACTTGCCCTTTGCAGGGGCTCCACACCCGTTTCACAGCCACGATGAGAGGGAGTCGCACGTCCTGGCTCTCACCCAGACACTTCTTCTCTCTTTGGAATTTTATTGCTTCTTTTCATCTCAAAAGCCCGTGGACCTGGGATAAGGCATGCAGCCTGGGCCGTCTGCCGGCACAGTGCTCCCAGCCGCTCCCGGCTCCGCCGGAGCTTGTGACCAGCCGACGGCAATCGCGTGGGGACACCTGATCCAGCGCCCTTTGGAAGAGGCGGAAAATCTCCAGCTGACATCAGGGCTAGGGTCAAGCCTTCGTTTCCAGCCTGTTCCCTGCTTTCATTTTTCTCTTGGGTGCCAGACCCCTCCCAGACACCAGGGATGCTCGGAGGTGACCTCCTCTCTTCGAAGATGGACCAGACCACCGTCGAGGTGGTCTAAAACATATGGGATGAGCTACACAACGGGTTTTCCTCTCTCCTGCAGCAGGTTGTCCCTACCTCTGGTGCTGGAGGGCCCGTCCAGCGAGGGTCGAGGTGCTTGCTGAGCCAGTTCCCCCCATGAGCAGAGAGGATGCTGCTTATGGAAGTGGGAGAAGAGCCGAGATGCTAAAGAAGAAGTAAGATGTCGGCAAACCACCTCGTCTGGCTTCGTCTCAAAGCACAACCCTGAGAGGTGACGGTGACCCTGTACGCTGTGTGCTCAGCCAGCAGAGCCGAGGGAGGTCACGCTGGTGGTCGAGGACAGGTTTTCGGTTCACAGTGACCCCATTGTGCCCTTGCCTTGCTGAGCAGCCTTGGGTGATGCTTGGGGCTGGTTCCCCTGGGCAAGGGAGAAGAAAAGCCCTCTGCAGAGGGTCCTCTGCCAGCTGCGCTCGCCCTTTGCCTGTGCAAAGGGAGCCGCTGGGAGCGGGGAAGCCATCGGGTTGCGGTGCCTGCGGGGCTGGGGACTAGCATCGTTTTGAGCCCAGAGCAAAGGGAGAAGCGGGGAAAGACCACACCTCAGGGTGACTGCTGCCAGGAGCAGGAAAACAGAAGTGAGGGGCCATCACGCAGCTGAGAGCCGCGGGGACCTGGTCCCTGCACCAGTGCTTTCCCTGCTCCAGCAAACGGGGTGCAGGGTTTGGGACAGCCCGGTGGCTGTGGCTACAGCCGACCTGGCCCGGTGGCAGGGGCTGGGTTGGTGCCAGGTGGGCACTGACTCACTGTCCCAGGGCTGAGGGCAGCCTTTGGCCTGGCTGGACGATCCAGGTGATTTCTCCTGTTCCTGGGGAAGGGACACTCTTGTCCCCGTGCCATTGGGGACTGGCAGTGGGAGCAGTGGCACAGAGGCAGAGATAGCCCTTTGTAGCCCTCGTCTAATTCTATTCTTTGCTCTCCTGTTGCCACTGGAATTTCTCGGGTGATATTTCCCCTGCAAGTCCCTGCGACTCCGAACCTGGTGCCAAGCGAAGGTGACGATGAGCACCCAGCCCTGCCCTCCGCAGATGGGCGTCAGTGCGGTGGCAGGTTTTGCCGCTTCACATCCAACCCCTGATGAACAGAAAGGGTCTCTAGCTCCCAGGAAAAGGGTACAGCATGGACCCGGGAGGGACGCGTGCTCCTCGAAGGTGAGGCTGAAAGCCATGGCCCAGGCTGCGCGCATCTCGCAGAACAGGATGGGCTCTGCCCCATCTCACTGCTGGTGAATAAAGGCAGTTCTTAGCCAGTACAGGCAGGCTGATGTGTGTACCCTGTCATGTTTCGTATGATATGACCCTGTTTTTAGAGTAATATTGCAGCTGGTTCTTCATTAGGTTCTCCTCTGCCTTCCCACGTGCTGCTTCCCTGCGTGCTGAAGGCTGTGTTCCCCCATCGCGAGTGCGACTTCGAGCCCACTGAGTATGGGCTTTGAGGCTGCGGGATGGAGGTGCCGGTGCCAGTCTGCACCCTGCAAAGCTGTGACATCTCCCCCGTCAGAGATCCTGGCATAAGGTGCTGGCCCTGGTAAACCTGGGGAGGGTTCCAACACAGTGCAGCACTCAGCACTGTGATGCAGAGCTGCACTGGCTAAATCAGCAGTGGTTGTTAGTTTTACCTTGTGAATTTTGGCGTTTTTTTTGGTAAGTAAAGTTTTGCCCCTCTGGGCAGGATCTCTTGCAGGGATATCTGTGTGCCTGTATTAAAATTGCAATTACACACCTGAAAGTTGAGCCGCAGCACCGCCACAGCCTCCCAGTCCTGGCTGGATGAGACCGTGGTGGGGACGGGGACAGAGGCAGGAGTGGACCTTTCCTTTCTCTTGGGTGATCACCTCATCCTCCAAATGCAGCGGTTATGGCCCCCCCCACCTGGGGAGTGATTCCTGGTGATTTGGGGCAGTTGCAGGGATCGTGGTGCTCCCCGGCACCGTTCGGGTCCTCCCAGCTGCAGGAGCAGGGCAGGAGAGCCTGGCTTGTCGCTTTTTTTAGGCATTAACATCTATGATTGCAGAGCCCTCGGGGAGCTCGGAGTGGAAAATACTGTGTTCCTCATCCCAACCCACCCCTTGCTTAATGAGCGCATTAACAACAAGCCCCGTTTATTTATATCAATTTCAAAATCTCCAAAGACGCTCCTATATATAAGCAGAGCATCAGATCCCATCCCTGTAATGGGTCATTAATGTATTTTAAGCGAGAGAGACAAGTTTGCGTTGGCAAAGAGGAGGATCAAAAATGCTTTTATAGCAAAATGACGAAGAGTGCCTTTTTGATTGCCTCTAAATTCCCAGTGAATAAATGAATAATAGAAAAATAAATGAATAATAGATATATCAGTGGATTAGATATTGCAATGCAAGGATAATAAGTCACCCTGTACCCCTGCCAGACTATTTGTTTAACAGGACAAACTGGGAAAGTCAATACAGAAGGTGTGTGGGGACATGAGAAAACTCTCCCGGTCACGTCACTGTAGGAGACAAACTCCAGATGCTGCTTCAGCCGGGCGGTTTCTTGGGGTCCCATGTTCAAACTGCGCCCTAAGAGGACGGCAGCCTCTGCTAGGACGTGTTCCCCTGCACCAGGACCCGCAGGACACACCGTGAGTGCTGCCGTTACGCTGCTGCGAGCTTTCCTCTGGGGAGGCGGTGTTGGTGGCCGATGCTGTGGCCAGACGGCGGGCAAGTCCCTGGTGTTGGGGCTCCGGCTGCGTCCAGGGGTGCCTTGGCCAGCGTGTCCCATCACCGGGCTGCTCTGGAGCGATGTGCACTAGAGGGAGACAAAGCCCCACGCTCCGCTGGTGGGACCTGGGTGCGTGGTGGGACTGGGTGCCCCATGGGATGAGGAGCCCAGTCCCGCCACTGTGGACACATGGTGGGCGCTGCTGGGGCTTTTCGCAGCACAGGGTCCAGCTGGGTGCGCTGAGGATGCTCCCACACGGGGCTGGGAGCTCCTTGAGGGCTCAGGTTTGGAGTAGTGGGTGAGCCAAGCCCGGCCCCTTCACACCTTGGGGACGGCGGATGGTGTGGCACCCGCTGCCATGGTCCCTTGGCAGGAGGCGTGATGGAACGCTGCGTTCCCACGTGGTGCTGGTGCCCGGGCTGTGCTCTCCATGCTGCCCCACGCAGCCTTGGCTGCTGCTCGGCTGTGACGGCGATCGATGTCCCCAACCGCGGCGGCACCCCGCGGGGCCCACGGTCGATAGGCATTAGGGGCTGGGAGACGGGGCCGCTTGTGGCTTTGCCGTCGGAGCCGTTGCTGGCAGCAGCTCGAGGCTCTGCAGCCACATGGGAAGCGCGGTCAGGGCTCCCGCAGCCGCCAGCACCGTCCTCTCCCCTCCTAGGGCATGGATCCCTGCCTGCCCACCCTGCCCGCTTGCCCTGCCCGCACGCCAGTGAGGTTTTCCTGGGGTCTAAAGGGCTGAAAACCAGCAGGATTTGGTTTCTGCTTGGCCCACGGGAGAGGCAGTCCCTTGGCAGCAGGTCGTCCCCAAGTGACAGTTGATGACTGCTGCGCCAAGGGGATGCTCTTTTTCCGGAGTATGTTTTATCCCAGATAAATACAACAGATATGGGTGAGAATAAATATATCTGATTTTTCACTGTAATCCGTCTCCACCCATCACCTCCCTCTGGCACAGTGAGGCTGCCCACCTACCCCGTGCTTGGTTTGCTTGCCTGTAGATTGCGTGTTTAAATGCAAGTTTATTTATTTATGTATTCTTTATGCGCCCCAACCCCTAATCTAGAAGTTACTCAAGCAGGTGGTGTTTCCCACCGCAGTGCTCCTGGCCCCCCACAAACACAGGGGTAAATTCAGAGCTTCAGCGAGTAACGTTGGAGGTCGCTTGCTTAGACTTCAGGAGAGGCGAAGCTGAGACAGATGGCCTGGGTTGATGGCTGGATCCTTTAACGAGATCCTTGACATCTTCCTGCTGATGAGTTCACTGGGGCGGTGTTTTGCGGCGTCTCCAAGGCGTGGATCGTGTCTGCAGGGATGTCCGCTGCGACAGACCATGGGCAGGGGCTCGGCTGTGCGCGTGTTTCGGGCTGTGGAGGAGCGGAGCTGGCTCTGACGAGCCGCTCTCTCTGCTCCTTGGGGGTCTTCACCATCGTGAAAAGGCTCCCAGAGGCACAAGGGACGTCTGCACGGGGGAGCTGGAGCTGCACCCCATCCCTGCACCCCACGGCTCTGCTCCAAGCTCCCCGTCTGAATCTCTTTGGAGTGGAGGGCGCTTTTCCTGCGGGCAGTGCCGGATTCGGTCTGAGCCCGTCCCATCCCCAGTACTCTGTTTCAGTGGGGTTTGTTGGCTTCTTTTCTTGCCTTCTGCTCTATTTCTGCTCTGTAGAAAACCCACTTTCTCTTCTGAGGCCACAGCATTGCCACCCTGCACGCTCAGCCACCCAGGGTGGCCTTATTAAATTAAAAAAAATCACCCAGAAAAATAAGTAAAATAAGCAGAGGCGGTTCTCCTTAGCACAGCTGAGGCTTTTCCCTTCCTTTTTCCACTCTTTGCCCACAACCACAAGGCCAGAAACTGGCTCTCATTTCTGAACTGCTGTGGAGACGCTCAGGTGATGCTCTGCTCCGGGGCCGCAGCAAAATCCCGCTCCACCGACTGCAGCACCGGGTTGCAGCGGCTCCGCTTGGCACGATGCAAACCGAACGCTGCTGGCAGGGCTTCGCTCCCGCAAATAATCATTAGAGCAATGAGCGCGTCCTCCGTGCCACAGCATCGAGGCAAGAGAAGTGGAAATGGCCCTCGGCAGGTTTTCTGGGGAGGGTTTTGAAGTGGCGGCTGACAGCAGGGTTTGGTCCAGGTGGTAGACGCTGTCACTGCGTTTCAGCTGAGAATATCCTCTGCGGTTTGTTTGAGGGCTGAAGGATGCAAACGAGATCTTGCTTTAGTTTGTTTATTTGTTTAGAGCCACAGTCTGTCTTTTTTTGGCTTCTAATTTGGACTCGTCTGAGCAGCCTCATTTGTTTAGACAGCCCATCTGTACCAGGGCTTGAAAAAAACCTTTTTCTGGGACGTTTTTCCTAGGCACTGAGATCACACAGCGAAGCTGTCAGCTCCTGCGGGCTCGGTGCCTGACGAGTGCCGCCTGGGGAGGGCACAGGGGACAGCAGCTCCTCCATCTCCAGCCCCGGAACCTGGTGGCAGCTGTGAGTGTTTGGGACACTTAGCAAAGCCCCATGAAAGCCCAGGGTCCCCACAGCACACACAGGACGTTCTCCCCAGTACCGATCTGGGGCAGTGGGGATGGGAGCATCACTGAGACACCTCGTTAGTCACAGCCAAGGTTCCCAAAGCAGCCCCTCTCAACCACCCCGTGTCCTCATGCCGCTCTAGCCTTGTTCTACGGGATTGCCAAGCTGTGACATCCACAGGTGTCATCCTGAAGCCTGTCCCATCGCTGACGTGCTGGTGGTCAGGGAGAGGTTTTCCAGCCAACTGAAGTCATGGTGACACTCAACTCAGCCTCTCCTGCAGAGAGGGCTCCTTCATGGCAGGACCTCGGGAGCGTCACCTTGCATTTCAAGATAAAAATCCCCGCGTTGAATCAGGGCGGAGGGGAGAAGGCTCCACTTTTCTGTTTTCTTTGTAGTTTGTTTGTACACTTGATGAAAATGGCTGTGTCATTAGAAACCACAGGTTCCCCACTGTTGACATCTCCATTAATGAAGAAATCATTTCTATTTGCAGGTCAAGAGCTGTGGTTTGCAACCAGTTACGCTAATGAAGACTGTGGCATGCCCAGTCTCATCTGGCTCCACGCCAGCACCCGTGGAGAATTTGACCCACGCCACTGAGTGCTTTCCCCAATTAAACGGCGCGGCAGCGGGACCGGCGCTTCGCCGTTACCTCCCAACAGGAAGGCTGTAGGTCGCAGATGGGTTTCTCCTGGCACCTGAGACCCCCGATGCATCCCGAGCCACGCGGGCTGGTTTTGTGGCCGGTGGCTGGCGGGGAGAAGCCATCCCCATCCTGGCCTTGGTCCTCGGTGCCGTCAATGGAAGGAGCTCCTGGGTAGGGTGAAGTAAGGAAATAGCACAGTGATGCTGCAAAATCAGCTATTACAGCGCTTCCCCGGGGTTTGGCAGCTGGGAGGTGGATGGAGGAGCACGGCTGCTCCCAGCCCTGCAGCAGCTCCACTCATCCCCTGGTGCCAGGGCTCTGCCACGGCTCTGGCACTGCTCATGCTACCACCTGCACAGCAGAGTGCTCTGCCTACAGGGACACCCGTGCTGACCGTGGCCGTGGGCATTCCTCTACAGCTGGGCTCGGTGAGAAGTTTGCTTTAAACCATCCCATTCACCCTGTGTGTGTTGCTGGCACGGGGGGACCTCCATCCACCCATCCACCCATCCACCCATCCATCCTCCAGATAGCAACGGACCTCAGACTGATCCCAGAGGTTGTAACCCTTCGTTTCAGTCTGCTGAGGACCTCTGCACCTCTCATCTCGTTTGCTGTTCCGGGCATGCTTGGAGGTGAAGCGGGGCAAGCTGGGAGAGGTCTGCCTCTGCGTGGTCCAGCAGGTCCTGCCCTCGCAGGCAGCCATGGCGTGGTGTTCCCCCAAACTGCTGGGTACCCACATGGGGTTCAACCCAAGCCCTGGGGTTCGGGATCTTCATATTTAAGGTTAAACACCAGTTGCCCACTAAACACCAGCCGTGGGGTGCCCTGCGGGGAGAAGCGTGGGGAGGGTATGGCTGGGGAGGTGGCAGCTCCTTACGTCCTCCATGAGCAAGGTCCCCTCTGAGCCAACAGCCCCCGAGCAGTGCCCCAATGTGGAGACCCCCGACAGCCCGACTGCTCCCGATCCCCTCGGCTCCCCGAGCGCTGCGTTTCCTCGAGCAGAAGCGGAGCAGAGCCTTGACCGTGCTGATGCATTTCTTCTCCGGGTAAGTGATTTGGGGCAGATCACTGGCCCCTGATGGGAAAGTTTCTGCTCAAGGTTGGTCGGTGCGAGGTGGGATGGCCGGGAGAAATCTGGAGGGAGGCAGCGACTTTCTGTCTTATATCAGAAAATATAATTATGCACTTTCCACCCCTGTTTCTTATCACAAAGGAGGAATGTGCAGTTATGTGATCACAGTTTGCTGCAGTGAATTATTTAGTCAATCTGTCCCGGAGCATGTTGTTGAGGCTAATGTTGCTTGTACTAATGTAGGAAATCATTAAAGATCAATAAAGAAATCATTAGCAGTGTGACGCCCTTACCGAACCGCCTGAGCTACAGATATACCACTTAATCCGGCCATAAAAACGGCACCATGAGCTCATTTTAATGGGTGTCAGCAAGATTGATTGGCCGGGGGCAAAGGTTATAACAGCAATTTGGGAGCAGGACCGCTAATGCACTTGTAACTCTTTGGTACACTTTAATGCAAGTTAAACAGAAAATGCCCTAGAAACCGCATCGAGTCCTCTTGTGCAGACGGTTTAAAAGACTTTCAATATAATGCAAGATTTAGGAATAGAAATAGCACAGTAGAGCAGATGGATTTGACTTAGTTAAAGCAAAACAAGCCGTAACGCTGCTCGGTAGAGCCGACTCCAAGCAGGCTCTAGCAGGGCTGAAGCCGCTGGGGATGCGAGGCAGGGGCTCGGGTTCGGTCCTCGATTTGGTCGCCCCTTTCCTGGCTGCGACGGGGCTTTGCTTGCTTTCCCTGCTGCTTCGGAGGGACGTCACGGGGCGTTTGGCTCCACTCACCTTAAAGGTATTTGCTTTGCTGCAAGTGCTGTGAGCACCTGGGAGACGCCCCAATTTTTGGTGTGCTTTCACAGCTTTTGCCTTTTCCCAGATGCGTGCCGGGCTGTGGGGTAACCTTGGGCAATTCCCTGCCAGCGCCTCAGTTTCCTCGTCTGTGAAATGGGCTCGGTGACACTTTGTGCTGGGTTATGCTGTGTTGAGCAGTGTCACCAGCAAGTCACTGCACAGCACTGGTGAGTGGAGCTGGAGGTCCTCCAGGCCCGGGTGCTCCCCTGACACCGAGATGTTTCCTGCGCAGGGCTGTCTCCCTCTGCTCAACGCTGAAGAAATACCGAAGACTCAGGAAAAGCCGTGTTTACGTAATGAGGCCACATCTCCCTACAATCCTGACGAAGGGCATTGGATTGAGTAGACAAATCCCAATACTGAGGAGGGGAAATTGTGGTGGTACCAGAAGCACGCTAAAGCAATTAGTGGGCAGTGTTGCCGGGCTCAACCGTTAAATTCTGTGGTCACTCACATTTAATGAAACCCCATCCCAACGAAGACACATCAGCTGTGACCTCCTCATACTTCACGTTGGCCACAGGCACACCACAGCGGCATCAAGAGTGATTCGAGGCATTAAGGAAAATTACTTATTGCAAGAGAGTGCCTAATGAAAAAGCCCAACCCAAGTGACCAAACTTAGCCAGGCTGAAATAATGGGAGCGTGGTTTTTCTTTCCTCACTCATCAGATTGAAGTTACTGGCGTAGGGATGAAGTCTTCTGTTAATTAGTCTTTTCGTTAGATGTTTATTCCTTCGGGCTGAGCGGCTGCTTTGGGAGGTTTTGCCCCGGTCCAGGATGTACCGGGCCGAGTTTGGGTTTGGTTTGGATTTGTTTCCACGCCGCGGTGAGCGGCTGCTGTTCGGTTTCCATCAGGGAAGCGTTCGCTCCCTTCCCAATGCTAAAACACATCACGAAAACCCCTCTGTCCTCATATATCCTCTTTCTTGACAAGACTGAAATATCGAAGCTGCGTAACAAATTGAACATCAATTTGCACTTAATTCACTTGGCTGCAATTTACGGGATTATTCCCAGGCAAGAGAAGAGCTCAGCTTGTTGCCTGTCCAAATTCCCTTTCCTAATTTTTTGTTTTTAAGCTGCTGTTCTCAGAGACGCTGGGACTGTCCGTGGGGCCGTTGCTGCTCTGCCTGCTGCTTGCTAAGGGTCTTGGGTTTGCAAATGCTGGTTCGGATGCAACTTTCAGCCCAAAATCAGAGCCTGGCTGGGTCCTTTCCAGGACAGCACGGACCCACGCCAAGGGAAATGTTGTTTTTTTCTCGTAGGGCTGTCTTCACCTTCGGCAGCATCCCTGGGGTGGGCCCAAGCACTGAGTTGCTTCTAGGTCAAATGACAGCACAGTGGCTTGGCAAAACCTGGAGGGGGGTGAGCTGATCATGTTTGTCTTTTTGTGAGGCAGACAAGGCTCCTCGACATCTCACCGCTCGCTGCCACAACGCCCGGCGGGGATGTTGCCGCTGAGTTCATGGCTGTGGTCTTTGGAGATGCCCGTGGGTGCTGCATCTTCCCTGCCCAGAGACCCCCGGCTGCTGAGGAAGAGCAGGAAAAACTGGAGAACTGGTCAAATCGCCCAGTCACCAAACCCATGAGGAGGTGTTTTCTGGCTGCATGGCACAGACCATTTACAGGAGCCTTCCCTGATCCCTTCTGCCTGATCACTACTGTTTGCCGCGCCATATTTTAAAGCATTGAACGTTTAATTATAAATGGCATAATAATCCATGGCTAATGAAGTACAGAGCCCTGCGGATGCAGCGGATGCAGCTTGCATTAGCTGCCGCTCGCTCCTGACGACTTAATAAAACACTCGTTATCCACTGCCAGCCGGGAGAAAGGTTAGATCCCTGTTTAATAAGTAATTTCTAATGAAAAGTTTCGGGCTGGTAATCAAGGAAATGCACGGGTCGCGGTTGCAAGTGTTTATGAGTTTGTTGGTGAATTATTCCTGCGGTGTTTGTGCGCTGCTGCGGCTGCAGCCGTCGCTCGGGGTCGGGTCGGGGAGGCTGCTTGTGTTGAGCGGAAAAACCTCCTCGCCCCAGCATCGCCCGGACCGGGGATCCAGCCCGAAAGTGGGGACGGGGACTGGGGATGGTGGGCGGTGGCCTGGTGCTTTGTGGCAGGGATCTGCAATGCTTTGGGCTAACAAAGCCATGGTTCTGTCCTCGCTGCCACAGCACAGCTGGCCCCGGTGAGGCTGGGGGGGCTGGCAGCAGAGGCAGCCCCAGTGCCCACCCCCAGCACCCCGACCCTGTCCCCCAGGAGCCCCGGGGCTGGGGATGCAGCACTGGGATGCTCATGGGTAGGAGGGAGGAGTGGAGAGCCCAGGCTTGGCGTGCCACTCGGTTTTGGAAACCATCAAAAACTTCAGTTTTGCTTTGGTTTGTGGCGGGGGGGTTGTTGTTGGTTTGTTCTTTGGGGTGAATTTTTTAAATTTTGTGACATTTTGTCCTTTTGCATTTTCCTGCAAAGCCAGCGCTGATTCTGGGGTTTGTTCTCCCCTCTCTGCACCCAGGCCAGCCCAAAGCTCTGGAGCTGCCGTCCTGGGGCTCTGCGATGGTTGGCAAGGACCACCCCAAGCGCCGCAGGGGTCTGGCACCGGGTCCACCGGCCTGGCGAGGGCAAAGCGGTGGGCTGGCATCCCCCTCCCTGCAACCACCGGCCCCCACCGCGCGCTGGGGAAGAGAGAAGCAAAGCGCTGCGAGACGGTAATTCAGCATAAATCCCCGCTAGAAAGAAAAATCCCCAGTGGGGTTTGCAACACTGGCTTTTTCTTCAAGCCCCGGAGAGCTGCAGGTGGGGGGTCACTGGAAGCCACGTCTCCTTCCCTCCCGCCGGCCCTCCCCGCGGCAGCATCCTCTCCCACGCAGCCGCCCTGGCGTGTTGGGGTGCTGCAAACCGCCCCGGGACCATCGGTCGCCGGCGACTTCCCCAGCGCGGCTCAGACTTCTGCTTGGGGAGCGCGGCGGGCGGCCGGGGGTGCGTGAGCCACTGCGCCGCGGCCTCCCCAGTGCCGGAAGCTGCTGCGTGTTGTGTCTGCTGCATCGCCGAGAGAAGAAAAAAAAAAAGGCGATTTCATGATTTCATACAGCAGTTCTGTCTGCTGGAGATTGGGGGGGGGAGAAAAACGCCCTCCTCCGCTTCCTCCCGGCCGTGGTGACAGAGCTGGGGGTACTCGGAGGGGGGATGCTCACCCCTGGGGTCCTGTGTGCAGCCTGGCCCCATTCTCGGGGGTCACCCCCATCCCCTTCACCCCCTCTCTGTGGTCCCCACAGCAAAACCCCCGCTGGTTTTGGGGCAGAAATGGTGCAAAGCCACCGCCACGCTGCTCTGGTTCTCCAGCACCAGTGTCACCCCGGAGGGACACCCCGAGCGAGGGCTGGGGCTTCCCGCAGCCCGTTCCCATGGCAGGGACGGTGTCTGCAGCCGGAGGGGCTGGATCGCCTCTCGGGGTGAGCGGGGTCCCGGCCGGCCCCTGCGCCGGGCTGGTTTCACATCAGTTATCTGGGTCACAGATAAGGTGACTCTCGGCCCGTGTCGTTGTGTCACCACAGGGTTCCTGCGAAGTTCAGCAGCGTCTGCGGCCGCCGGGTTTCGAATCCTTCCGAGCGGCGCAGAGCTGGAGTCGCTGTCCCCGTCCGTGCACGGCACCCACTCTGCACCCCTCGCTCCGTCCACAGGGACCCCCCATGGCACCCCGTGGTGGCTCAGCTGCCCGCCCCGAGTAGGACACGCAGGGCAAGCGCCGGGGGCTTGCAGCTTGGAGTTTGGATTTCCCTTTAACCAAGTGGGATGGCCTGGGGGAAGTAGCTTCAACACTAAAAGTTGCTACTTTCTTAATTAAAACCTTAGAAAAATTGGTGCCTGAAACAACGCATCTCCCCCCAAGCCCAATGCAAACTTTGCTCTAGATTTTTTCCCTCCCTTCTGATCTGCTTTGTTGGGTTTGGACCCTTGGTATTTTCTCCCACAGTTCTCAAAATTGCTCAATAACTGGGAAAAATTGTATTTTGGGTCGATTCTTGCGCCCAGAGCAGCTGGGGAGAAGCCAGCACCTGTTCGCTGCCCCGGCTCGTTGCTGGAGTCACCGTCACCCATCGGCAGCACGCCGCCGCGCGTGCCCTGACCTTCCCCCAGTACCTCCCAAACGTGAATGAAGTGTGACTTTGCAGTTTATTTTTAGTTTTTTCCCCCAGGTTGACTCACCTGCAGCGGCCGTTCCAGAATGATTCAGAGCAAATTACAAGAATTCAAAACTTAGATCTCCGAGCGGTTTTGTTTCAGGAGGAGACCTGGCAACGCCTGCGGGGAGGTGTGAGCCCCCCCGGCCATGCCTGTGCCTGCCGTGTGCGTCAGCAGCAGCCACCGAAGCCCCTGTGACCCCGTGGGTGCCTCTGTGCTGATGGTGTTCCCAGGGAAAGACCCCTCCCGGCTCCTGCTGCTGCTCCTCACTGGGCAAAGCCGCCTCTTGATCCTGCTCTCGGCCTCCAAAGCTTGAAGTATCTCACATCACACACAGGATAGCATTGAGAGAGCCAGAAAAGTGTATTTTTCACGCAGAAAAATGCCACTTCAACGGCCTGAGTCACTCCAGCTTAAAGCTAACCCAGGTTTTTAAAGATGCTGCTAAGCCACAATGAACTGGGAACGCGCATTGGGTCGTGCCTCAGTTTCCCTTACTGCTAAGACAGTGGCTGAAACCCTCTGCAGGGAAGCGTACGACTTCTGAAGGAAAGCGAAGAAGGCCTTTAGAAATCCTGGCTGCACATCCCCCCGACCCTGCTCGGCCCCGTGCGGGGTCAGGGGCAGAGCTGGGCTTCTCCAGGGACGCCTGGGGCCCTCCTGGCTCGGGGAGGTGACCCAGCCCCGCGCTGGTGGCCGGGACCCCCGGGCTCCCTCCCTGGGGATGGGGCTGGGGATGCTCGACCTCCGCAGCTGCCCCAGGTCCCGGAGCCACCCAGGGTCCCCTCGAGGGTCCCCTCCAGGTCAGAAGAGCCCTTAGCATCCCTCCTGCCCCCTCCACACAGTGCAATTTCAGAGAAGAGATTTGGGGTTTCTTTCTCCATTTTTTTGAGGCAGGGAACAATTTTCCTGTTTAAAGAGGGGGGAAAACCCCTCTTTGGAGCTTCCTCCTCTTAAGAGATCTGACCCTGGTCTGCTGTGCCGGAGATAATTGTGCTGCGGGTCCTCCGAGGCAGCGGCACTAATTGCCACTGCTAGGGCCTGGGGTTGGTCTTTTTTTTTGTTGTTTCTTTTTTTTTCTTTTTTCTCCCCCTTCTCTCTTGCTCTGACTGTGACTCACGCGGCGGCAGCGAAGACACAAGTCCCTCCGTTTAGAGAAACCGCACGTCTGAAGAAGTTTCCCACGGTCTGCTCTTTAAATAGCTGCCGCAAGCCGTGGCTGGACCACGCCGGTGCTCGAGCATCGCTTCCCCCATCTTCTTCCTCTCCCGCACCCCTTCCCTTTTCCCCTCCCGCCGCCATCACCCCCCAGAACACCCCACGGGGGGGGACTTTTTGCCAGTCTCAACCCACCACCACTTCACCCTAAAACCCTCAGGGGTGCCCTGAGGCCCCTCGGGGACCGTGCGGTGCTGCCCGGAGGTTTCCCACCCAGGCTGGCAGCTGAGCCCTGGCTCTGTCGCAGCCATCCCTTGCCAAATCCTGCCTGCACCGCTGCCTCCGTCCCCATCACCTGCCACCGCCTTCGTGACAAGCGCCCCGCGTTGCCGCTTCCGCCCGGGGCTCGCTGACGCCGCCGCTGAGCTCTCGCTCGAAAAAAAATAAGTTTCAAAAAAAAAAAAAGAAGCAAGCAAGAAAAAAAAATAAAACAACAGCGGTGAGAAAGGAAAGAGCGTGCCAGGGGCCCACTGCGCACCTCTTTCCAGTAAGCGAGAGCGGCGAGCACAGGGGGGGCAACAGGCCCTTCTGAGAAGCCCGGGGTGCTGGGGGAGGTGGAGGGGCACGCGGAGCTGGAGGGTTTCTGTGAAAGCAGCTGGCGGTGGGGAAATGAAGTGATGGGGGGTGGAGGTGGACGTGCCCCCTTCCTGCACATGAGCCACCTCCCCCCAGTGCTGTTTCTTCACAGAATCCCAGCATGGCAGGGGCTGGCAGGGACCTCTGTGGGTCACCCAGCCCAAACCCCTGCCCAAGCAGGGTCACCCAGAGCAGGCTGCACAGCACCGTGTCCAGCCGGGGCTTGAATATCTCCAGAGAAGGAGACTCCACAGCCCCTCTGGGCAGCCTGGGCCAGGGCTCCGTCACCCTCAGAGGGAAGAAGTTCTTCTTCATCTTCAGCTGGAGCTTCCTCTGCTTCAGTTTGTGCCCGTTGCCCCTTGTCCTGTCGCTGGGCACCACTGAAAAGAGTCTGGCCCCGTCCTCCTGACCCCCACCCTGCAGATATTGATCGGCATTTCTAAGGTCCCCTCTCAGCCTTCTCTTCTCCAGGCTGAACAAGCCCAGCTCCCTCAGCCTCTCCTCGTAGCAGAGATGCTCCAGTCCCCTCCTCATCCTCGTAGCCCTGCGCTGGGCTCTCTCCAGTAGCTCCTCACCTTTCTTGAACTGGGGAGCCCAGCACTGGACGCAGCACTGCAGATGGGGCCTCCCCAGGGCAGAGCAGAGGGGGAGGAGAACCTCCCTTGACCTGCTGCCCACACTCTTCTTAATGTACCCCAGGATCCCAACGGCCCTCTTGGCACCCAGGGCACGCTGCTGGCTCATGGTCAGCTTGTCATCCATCCTTCCTGCGAAGCACTCTGGACATGAAAGATGAAATATGGGTGTGCCCCCAGCGTCATCCCCCCAATGGGTGCTGTGGTCCTCCAGCCCTTCATGGGGTTCCCAAGCCCCTCATGGGGACCCCCAGCCCTCCCCAGGGACCCCTGGCCCTCACAGAGCCCTCTGCCCCACACACAGTGGTGCAGATGCAAAACCCTGCGTCTCGCTGGGCACAGCTGGTGCAGGGAAGGGCCGATGGGGTCTCGGAGCGTTACCTTTCCCGTGCTGGCTACGGTGAGATGCCAACAATAATAATAATCACAATTTAAGCCACAAATTACTTCAAGTATATTTACAGAGGGTGAAATTTTGCAGAATTCAGCAGAGAATGGCAAAGTACCCCCGTCCTGCTGCGAGGAGGTCTCTGCTCCCGGCATCGCCGCATGCTGGCTGCTCCCTGGCAGGGATGCCGCGGATCCCTGGGGCTGGCAGGAGCCGGCCGAAGCCCCTCTGCCCACTGCAGCTCCTCACCCCGGCCGTGCACGGCGTTGGCATCCCCCAAGCAGCCAGACTTGGTCCTCGATTGTTTTCTCTGTGGTCAAATGAAGCTCTTTGGGTTTGAGTCGCCCTTGCCTGTGTCGGTGGGTCTCCGTCGCCTGCAGCCGCTTTGCACCAGTGCAAGGGAAAGCCAGGTCTGACCGTTGCTTTCCCGGTGCCAAGCGAAAGAAGTCTCTGCAGAAGCCACCCACCAAACAGCACCCAGGAACACCCTGCCCGCTGCTGCCTGCTCGCCCTCGACCGCTGCCACCGGCCCGAAAAGCCGCCTGCAAACCGAAACCTGCCTGAGGTGACACGGTGATAACCTCGAAGCAGAGATGCAGAGCCACCCTGTGCTTCCCCGCCCGGCAGGGCTGCGGGCTGGGGTGCAGCCCGGGTCACCCCGGGGATGCTTTTCCCAGGTGGTGGTAGCTCTCCATCCCCTCCGAACCATCCGCTCCCGCCTCGCCTGGGGCGAAGCGATGCAGGAGATCTTCTTGCCGACCTGCTTTTGGCACGGCCCTGCTCTGCAGCGAAGTGCCCGCGGGCTCAGACCACCGTAGGCGGGCGGAAGGAAAATGAAATGAAAGCGATGAGGCAAAACCTCGAGCTGCATCGCGCTGTGCTTGCGACCGGGGCTCCCCGAGGCAGGTGGAGCTGGATCCCCCGGCTCTGCAGATCCGGCATCACGGCGGGGTGGGGTCGGGGGAGACGGGGTCCGGAGTGAGGATCAGTCCCAGGAACTCACCCCAGCCGGAGCCTCCTGCTCCCGTTAACTGCTCTTCCCTCCCTCTCCGCCACATCCCCAGCGCTGGGATCAACCCTGCCATTTTTCCATCCTCTTCTGCCCTGTCAGTGGGGGATTAAGCGCAGATTTGCTACAGATGTGATCGAGAGAAACAGCTGCCTATGAGGGGGGAAAAAAAGGACAAGAAAAGGATGAATGAGTAAGGAACAGAGGCAATGTTATTTTGTTTAGCAAAAGGGGTGTTGCGTGAACGGGAACAGAACACCATGGGTTGAATCCTGTTAAATTCCTCCCCAGTCTTTAAGCCATTAGCTCTCTGGTTTGAATCTCTTCTCTCTGGAGGAAAGCAAGTAACTTGGTAGTTACCCTAATAAAGATTTTTGTCTGTGAAATCAAACACAGTACTTGCAATATGGATGGCAGGAGAGAATCGGTGACCAGCTGGTAATAAATTCTGTGTATTCCTGGCATCACAGTAGCTTTTACCCCCACCCCGGAGGGTCCTTTCCTACAGCCGGCAGAGCTCGTCGCCGTGTTGGAGGCTCCCGTTGCGATTTCGGAGCTGGTCATGGTCAAACCCTCCTGGGACTCAGGGCTTTGACCCCACCCCGGTCCCCATCCAACGTCGCTTTCAGGGATGCTTTCCGCAGGGCGGGTTTGAAGCGGATCCTGTTTCTGAGAGCAGATGCCCAAGGTCACGGCTGGGCTGGGTGTCAGACTCCAGTTTCTTCAATCCCAGCCCACCACCCTCATGAACGTTCACCCTGGTTTGCTGCACCACGGGTGCTTTTGGAGCCGCACAGGGGAAACCTCCAAAACCCCAGGTTTAACCTCAAAGCAGAGACCGCCTCACTCCACCGGTGCCAGGCAAGGGCTGGCCTTGCCCATGGCTCTCTGCGCCAGCCGCGGCTGTGCCTTTTTCCCTGGACATCGCTGGGCTGAGCGTTCTTCTGGAAGGCAAAATAACAGCAATATCTGGTTAACAGCACCTTTGGTGAGCCAAAAGTGTGATGTGCAAGTAGGATCCAAAACAATCACAGAATTCCAGGATGGCAGGGGTTGGCAGGGACCTCTGTGGGTCACCCAGCCCAACCCCCTGCCCAAGCAGGGTCACCCAGAGCAGGCTGCACAGCACCGCGTCCAGGCAGGTCTTGAATATCTCCAGAGAAGGAGACTCCCCAGCCCCTCTGGGCAGCCTGGGCCAGGGCTCCGTCACCCTCAGAGGGAAGAAGTTCTTCCTCGGGTTCAGCTGGAGCTTCCTCTGCTCCAGTTTGTGCCCGTTGCCCCTTGTCCTGTCGGTGGGCACCACTGCAAAGAGTCTGGCCCTTTCCTCCTGACCCCCACCCTTGAGATATTTATAAGCATTTGTAAGGTCCCCTCTCAGCCTTCTCTTCTTCAGGCTGAACGATAATGGTGGCTGAGCCCAGGCAGCTCTCCCAGCATGCCTGCGTCCTGTACTGGTTTTACTGGCCTTAGAAGAGAAGCCCTGAGACAAGTTAAACCAAGGGGATGTCAAATCCATATGTTGGGTATCTTGGAGGGCTACAAGCCCTCTTTCAGGCAGATGTTCTCCCCGCTGTGGTGTACCAGCACCTGTGGCGTGCCTGGGACTAGGGTGGAAAACCAGCCTGGGTATGATGTTTGTTGAAGCGAGGAGCCGGAGTCCGGCTCTCCCAATGCCTTCTGCACCTTCCCACCCAGGGAGGCACCTTCCGACGGATAGCATCTTCTCCTGGCCGTGCCTCTTGCTCAGGTGGTTTTGCTCCCAGGTTGTTCCCATCACAAAAAAATTCTCAGGAGCAATTTTTTTTAAATCTGAAAACAGGAGGGGGTCCTGCAGGCGCCTGTAGGAAGGAGAGCTTTCCCCGGGCAGTCGCGGGGTGAGAGCTCTGCCCTCCCCTCCCAAGTGCCTGGTTCGTGGGCAGGTTGATGCGTTGGGTTTACTCAAATAGCCGGATCCGTGTCTGCCCCCCCAGCCTGGAGAGCCGAGGGCTCTGCAGCTCCTCTGTCTGGGGCCGAGGTCGCAAATGGGGCAGGCAACGGCCCCCGGGCCGAGGGACGGCGTCAGGGGGCTTCATTATTTTCATGACTTGAGCAATAGCTAATTGGCTTTCTTAAATGGACCAACAAAGCTTCAGTTTTCAGTTTAAAAACAAAGGTGAAACTTTCTACTTAAAAGCGAAAGAAATGGGGGTAAAAAATGAATTTTTTGTGGAAAAAACAAATCTCAGCCAAACTACTGCCTCTGCTGGTTTTTTTAAATGAGCCATTTTCAGCTAAAAGTTTTTGAGGAAAAGAGATGTGCGTCTTATTTACGGAGACAGCCTCATTGTGCAACACTCTATAAGCGCTGGGTGGTAATTCCAAGCGGATCACTTACAAGTTCTGTGTAAATTCAGACATATATGTGCGTGTGTGTGTGTGTGTGTGTGTGTGTGTACCGCAAGAAGGGGCTGGGCGACTCCTCAAGGTCTCTTTTCCACAATTCGCTGACTATATTAATAGACCGGTATTTTCTACTATTTTTCGACCGTACATCAAAAAATTTTCAAACACGTCTTTGCCTTTTGATTTGGTTGTGGATTTTAAAAGTAGAAAGAACGCGAGTCTGATAGATCAGATCCTTAAAAAAGGAGTGTGGGGGGCACTGGGGCGAACACACGTGCGTGTGTGTACACTTATATATCTGTATATTTAGAGATCCTCCCCTCCACTGTCTCCTTGATTTACACGAGGAAGAACTTCTTCCCTCTGAGGGTGACGGAGCCCTGGCCCAGGCTGCCCAGAGGGGCTGGGGAGTCTCCTTCTCTGGAGATATTCCAGCCCCGCCTGGACGTGGTGCTGTGCAGCCTGCTCTGGGTGACCCTGCTTGGGCAGGGGGTTGGGCTGGGTGACCCACAGAGGTCCCTTCCAACCTCTGCCAGGCTGGGATTTATGGAGTGTTCAGGTGTGGCGATTTCCACCTTTCCCCTGAAGTCTAGACTAATTATTTTAGTATTTTGCATTAACCCTCCTGGACTCTCCAGGCAGCGCGGGGTGTGCAGGAGGGTTTCCATCACCCATGGATGGCTGCTCAGTACCCACCGAGGCCGTGCCAGCCCAACAGCTCCACTGAGCTTCTCCTTGGGTGGTGACATCTCCCTGTCTTGGTTTGCTTTTTCTTTCCTTTTTTGTTTTTTCAAGGTGGAAAATGTCTCCGAATCCACCTCTGCCCACAGGCTGTGGGGATGAGACTCATTCTTCTAACCACTTCAAAAGCTCCCCGACAACGAGCTGCAGCCCACACGTGCTCTCGCAGAGAGAAGCAGCAGCCGGCCACGAAATGCAAACCCAGCGTGTCCCACCGAGGGCCACGGGTCCTTCATGGGGTCAAAGCCAGGTTCCTGACCCTCCTGGGAGCCCTCATCTTCATCACTGCCCTGAAACGTGCCCTGGCTGGGCCCCAGCCTCCCTACCTGCCCACAGCCCAGCCGCTCTTGCTTCGCAGGTGCCCCTGGAAAGTGAATTTTGCTTCTGTTTAAAAAAGTAAATCCAACCCTGTCTGCTGGGGAGGGAAACAAGAGAGCTGGAGGGTGACGGCCGTTTCCCCCAAGCTCTCTAGATAATTTTTTTTCCTTATTGATGCCCAATCCTGCAAAATACACCCTTAACAAGCAATGCCTGGAGCCTCCCTCCATGACCTCTGCTGCAGGAGCTCTTGGTGCAAGTCGTGGTGTAGCACCAAGCGCGGTGGGGAATGGACCTCAGGCTGCTCCTGATCTCCTCCGTGCTGATAAACTTGGGTTGACTTGTGGTGTGGTCACCCCTGATGGGAGATGTGTCAAGTGAGAACCCACCAGCAACCGTCTCGGCTTCCTTGGCTTCTGCAAGAAGCTCTTCTTGAAGAACGAACGCGTGGAGACCACAGACCAGACAGAAAAATTCACATTCTCTGCCACAAATTGTTGTTTGTTTTTGCATCGACGTTTGCGAGAACGACTGTTAAAATGGGTGGGCGATCGCTGTGTGATCCCCTGGGTTTTTCAGAACGGGCAGATGTATTTAAACCCAAAAAGGAAAGAGAATTTCCTTGTCTCTGTGGGTGAATTGAGGTTTGAGGGATTTTTAGACTTTCTCTCCCTCTGCAGGGTTGGATGTGAAGTGGCTTCAGCCCTGTGGCTGCGCCCGTGGGGACCTGCTGGCCCCACTACTTTTTCACTCATCCTGCTTGGAAAAGCACCAAACCCCCCTTGTACCGGTGACGGACACGGCCGGCGCTCGCCAGGTCGGGGTGCACGCCGGGACAGGGCTGTGCTCCCCGAGGTCGGGTGAAGGGCACCGGCGTGACCGCGCTCTGCTGGCGTGTGACTGCGGCGTGACCCAGCGATGGCGCAACCCTGGCCCGTGCCGCGTTCTCCCTCGGGTGCACCCCTGCTCTCCGCGGAAGCATCTTGGCTCGGATGTTCTCTGCGGGGAGTCTGCGTGTCCCTCGCCCCATCAGACACCCCGGGACCCTCTGGGGTGCCCGCGGCGCGGTGGCGGGGGATTGCCAAGGTGGCTCAGCTAGTGCATGGCACGGATGGGTGTTGCAAATGGCTCCGAGGAGCTGCTCATCATCCCGCAGGGCTGCCGGCTTTGCACCCGCTCCTGACAGCCTCAGAGTCCCATGGGTGTGGGAAGGAGCACGTCCCGTCCCTCTCGCCCTGCCGACACCTCTGTCCCCAAAGTCTCTCCATGCTCCAGCGATGTCCGGGCAGGTGCCGGCTCTGTGTCCAAAGGCACCACCAAGTTGCCTCAGACACTGGGTCCCCTCCTAAATTTGCTTTTTTCATTTCTTTCTTATTTTTCCCTCTCATCTCAGGTCACCTCTGGGGACAATCCCCCGGGACTGCCGCAGAGTCCCTCCGCCTGTACCTCCCCGGCTGCTCCTGGAGGCACCCGACGCCAGCTCCGCTGCAACGTCGGCTCCGCTGCACCGGCTTCCATCACTCCCCAGAAGCTTGGCACCACGGCAGCACCCACGGCTCCCAGGCTTGGGTGCTTTCCCTTGAACCCCGTGGGACGCCCAGGGAAAACCAGGCAGCCGTGATGGGAGAGATCCCGTGGCCGGTCCCTGCTCCGGGGCCAGGAGACATCGCTCCACCAGCGTCGGGGTTACAACGCCGGCATTGTGCCGCTCGCCGCACACGCGTGCCCACGGCTCCGCGCGCCCGGGCGCTGTGCTCCGGTCATGGGCATTCCCGGAGAGCGCTGGCGCCGGCGAGGAAGGGCCGGGATGAAGCCCGGACACAGCTATGAGTTGTTCCCGGGTCACGACAGTTTTCATGGAGCCGATCACATGCCTGCTTTCCCATGGCTGCGGGCAGAGCCAGCGCGGGGCTGGGTGCTGGGGCTGGCGGTGGAGCTGGGATGTGCTGGTGTGGCCCCACGGCTCAGGCCAGCGAGTCCTGCCCCGGCTGGGCTGGGGACCACCATCATCCCCCGACGCTGCAGAGGGCCACGAGCGGCCCCTCTGCTTCGGGCTGGGTGAGACACTGGTGGCTGGGTAAAATGGTGCGTGCCAAAACGACACGGCACGTGGCAGAGGTGCCAGGCTGCACGCTGCCAGGGGCACGACTCCCCTGCTTTCAGCCATCTCAAACAAACGGATGTTTTAGTCCCCATCGCCCCGTGCCTCAGTTTCCCATCTCCAAAGTCAAAGCCCCGTCCCGCCTCCCTGCCTTGCACACAGTGACGCTGTTTGGGAAGCACCGAGCACCGCGGCAGCTTTCCCTGCGGAGCGGACCCGTGGGTGCTAAAGCCCTTTATCCCTGCATCTCCCCAGCGCCGGCGCTCGGGCTGCGTGGGGAGGTGCGTACGCGTGCACGGTGCTGCCGGCCCCGCCGCCCGCGCCTTTGGCAGCCGATCTCGGCCGCCCCGTTCCCGGAGGCGAGGCGGGAGGCTGCGGTCTCGGCCGAGCCGCGGAGGAAGCAGCTGAGCTGCGAAGCCCCCTCTGCCACGCCGGTGCACGGCGCCGGCGGCACGCACAGCCACCAGCTCGTCTTGCTTAGAAGTTTTGCTGGGAGGGTGAAACCGGTGGGTTTGCTAACCTGGAGCTGCTCCGGGCGGTTCTGCGGCTCGCCGGCAGCCGGTGCAGGCGGCGGGTGCCGGTCGCTGTGCCTGGGAGCGTGCAGCTGCAGCCGGGCTCGACGCCGGGGCTGTGATTGCAGCGGGGATCGTGAAGGCTCAGTGGCTTTTTGGGTTTGCCCTTCACTCGCAGAAAGAGAATCCAGAGCTTCGTGGTGGTGAAAGCAGTGGGGAAGGTTTGGGGTCACTGGTATTTTTATTCTGTCGGTGTAATTATCAGCAGGAACGTGCCCGCTTGCTTCGAGCCGGCACGGAGCTCTCCCCGGCCACGCGGGGAACAAACCCGCCTGAAAGCTGACCCCGCGCCGAGGCTGCGGGCGAGAGCCGTGCACCGGGCTCTGAACAGGGGCGGCCATCCCAGAGGCGGATCGCTTGCGCGAGAGCTTTTTATCAGTTATTTTTTAAAACCTGCCCTAACCATGGTTTGCAAGTACGAATAGAACAGCGTCTGCAACCCCAGAAGCTCCCTCGATCAGTTTATATTCCCTTGTCCTCTCTGTGGGGTCGGTGTTTCACGTTCTCCTGGCTCCGTTTCGCAGCTCCTGCGGGAACACGGCTAACAGAAAAGGACCCATTTTTGTAAACGAATGTGAAAGGGCAAGAACTTCACGCAGGTTTGGTCCTCACATCGCTCCGGAGCCTCGTGGGGCTTTGGGGAGGAGTTTTGGATCTCCATGAGTACTGGTGAACCCTAAATCATTGGGGACATCAGTGACATCGCCTGGACAAGGTCCTGTGCAGCCTGCTGTAGGTGACCCTGCCTTGAGTTGGACCAGATGACCCACAGAGGTCCCTTCCAGCCCCTACCATTCTGTGATTCTGTGACTCTCCCCCAGATGCGAATCAATGTGCGTAATGAAGCGCGATGCTTGGGCCGGTCGTGAATCTCCGTGCTGCCAGCACCGCACGGGCACCGTGCCCAGCAGGTTGTAGCCCCATAACAGCCCCGACACCTGGCTGCGGGAGCAACTGGGAGCATTTCAATGTAAAACCCCACGTGAGGAAAAAAAAGCATGATTTGAAGGGGCAGGAGGAGAAATTTTAGGATAGAGGCTGATTTTGTGGACCACATGAGAACGATGACCAGGACCAGAAGCCCTGGCTGTGGCAAAGGGGCTCAGGACCACGTCCCTGGGGTGGCCAAGCTATGATTTAGGGAAGAGGGGGTGGTGGAAGAGTGATGTAGAAGAACATCCCCATCCAGACCCTCCCCCAATTAGTGCTGCTGGAGCATGTTTGGTCAGCACGTAAATCAGCACAGGTGAAACAGAGCTCCCACATGGCACCTAATGATGTGGGGAGTGGGAAGGTGCCTTAAAAGCACCTTCCCCTTCTTTTTCTCCTCTTCTTCATCCTGATTTTTTTCCCCATCAACCCCAGTAGGACCCAAGTCAGGTGGGTGCTCAGACTCCCACCCCTCTCCTGCAGGGAAGGAGCTGCAAAATCCAAAATTAGCCCTAAAATTTTGATTACTGCCAAAGTGGATGCCCATGCGTGCCAAGAGGCTCGTGAGGCTGAAGCAGGCAGGGGTGGCAAGCAGGGTGCTGCCGGGCTGGACCACGGTGGGGGCCGGGAGCCTGTGTTCCCCACGCTGCCGGGGAGCTGGAGGGGAGCGATGCCACCGCTCCAGTAGAAACGGCTTCGCTGCCCGTAGCCTCGTGTCCCGGGGCTGGAGCTGTGGCTGCGGTGGGTGTCTGGCAGGCGAGACAGGGCGATGCTGTTCAGTGCCGCAGACCCCGCTCTGTGCAGCAGCCGGTGTTTTCCAGGCTGGGTTGCTTTTCCCTTCCCTTTTGTGCCAGCACTTGCACAACCTCTGCCCCCCTTCGCTGCTCTGAAACCACTTTTGCCCCCTCTTTGCTTAAAAGCAGCAGACAAGCAGTTTTCAGCCACAGTAAATAAGAGCAGCTCTTTTTTCTCCCCCAGGCTCTAATAATGCTGCAGGAATCGGCAACATCTCAGCCGATAACATCTCGATATGTCCAACTGCCAACATCCATCGGATGAAAAAAATCTCAGCTGAGAGTGGCAGCGGCGAGCAGCAAGGCGTGATGAGCACCAGGCTCTCCACATACCTTGGAATTGTCCCTGTGCGCCCCGACGCCCAGCATCTCCTGCCTTGGGTCCTCTGTGCTTGCGCCTTTTGGTCGCTCGGGCTTAGTTTGCTTTTGTCTTACTCCATCAGAGAACACCCTTTGCTTTTCCTTAGGAGGGGAAAAAAGAAAAGGACAAATAGCGTCTCAAGTTTCAATTCTACATTTCTTCCCATTTAGGGAAAATTTGTCTCCGAGGGTGATAACGATGATTTTCTAGGAGAAAACCCGCCAGCCCCAGGCGAGGCAGCGTCCGATGGCAGCTCCTGTTCCAGGAGTGAGCACCCGCTGGGTGCCGGCGTTTCTGCGGTCCGGCAGAAACGGCATCTTTAGGTGCTCCTGGAGATTTGCTGCGCCTGTATCACTGGATCGGCTTTATCACTTTAGACAGAACATAAAAATTCTCTGCTGTTGTTTGGGCAGAGCAGGAGCTTGGCCGTACCCGCTGCCTTCCTCCTCACCAGCCCTCGCCACCTTCCCTGCTCCCCCCTCCGCAGCCAGCGCTGTTTATTCTGCCGCATGTGCTTCATATTTTGCTTAATACTAATTCACATAAAATCCTTGTGGAGAAGAACCACCCATCTACACATATGGAAACGGTCTCGGCGCTCAGTCCCCGTACCCGGCTGGGAGTTGCGAAGCCGTGTACAGCTCAACATTAGGCTACAGACAAGTGGTGAATGTGGGAGAAAAGGCAGTCAGAAGGAGAAAACCACGGCGTGTAAATGGATTATTACTTCAGTCACCCAATTAGGAATCTATGGGCTCTCTTCTTCGTTTCTTCAAGGCAACAATATAATTAATTAAAGAGAAATGTCTCCTCCGCTCCCGTCTGTCACTCAGCCGCGAGTCTGAGTGAGCCTCCCATGAACCACCAGCTACAAACCATAGAATTATTAGTTTAAAAAAAAAAAACAGAGACAGAAACCAAGCCCAGCACCCCGAAGCCGCAGCGATATCGCCGGCCCGTTGACGCCACGGATCAGGTGACGCCGCTCTCCCACCCAGCGGATGCCGAGCCGGCGGCTCTGCCGTCCCGACCACAGAACCACCAGCCAGCCGGAGGCTACCTGCGCCGCCGGCGGGGTTTTCCTCTTCCTCTCCCATCCCTCCTCTTCCTCCTCCTGCCAGGCAGTGGCTCCTCCAGGGGAGCCGGGATACGGGACGAGGGCGATGGCATCCAACAGCATCTTTGACTCCTTCGCCACCTACTCCTCCGCTCTCCTGCGCGGTGAGTACAGACCGGGCTCTTGCGTTCCTCAGCGGCAGGAAACGTCGTTGGGTTTTGCTTTTTTTTTTTTTTATTTTTTATTTTTTTTGCGAAGAAGCAGACCGGCAGCAGGTTCTGACGTGGCTTTGCTGGCACCTGGCTCCTCGCCGCTGCCGGCCAGCGTTCTCTGCCGGCTCTGCCATGCTCTGGGCCACAGCCGTGTCTGTCCGGGTTCGGTGGGTGATTTGCTCCTGTTCATTTTTTCCCAGTTCCCGTGCAGTTGCAGTGCTGGGAAGGGTCAGGGCTGGGTGGTGCTGGGGTTGATTTGATGTGTTTGTCAGTGTCGTCAGCCGGGTGCTGGGTGGGTGCAGCCCAAGGTGCCGCGCGGGGGGAGCAAAAATCTGCAGGAATAGAAAATGCTTCTAAAGAGCCATGGGTTTGCAGGAGGAGGAGAGCTGGAGAAGATCAGGGCTGCACTCCAGCTCACAATTTTGGATGTTTACTTATATATAATGCTCTAAATATGAAAACAGACAGTAACTGTGTGTAGTACTTTGCTGACTCTATGACTCTGGGCGGTGAATTTGTTCAACCTGCTCTTCCCGGCCCCCAGCACGCCCCGGGACGTGACGCTCTCCTCCCTCCCAGACTGCCTGCAAGAAGGGGTTCGCTGCCCCCCAGATTCCTCCTCCGCTCAATCCCCCCAGAACCGAACCCGCCTTCACTTCACAACCGCCGTCCTCTTGTCGTAACTCCTCTGCAGCCGGGCTGCTCGGGATGAACTGGGCAGACTGGTGTGGGCTGGAGCTGCTGGGACCACAGCTCCCAGGCGCATGCTGAGACTTTTTTTGTGCAGGAGCTGGGTGCTTGCTAAGGCATGGGGCAGAGCTCTGCCAGCTCCTGCCTTTGCCCTTCCTGATGCGACTGGGGAACAGCAGCTTGAGCTGATGGTGGCTGTGGGGACCCAGGTCCTGAGCGGCGGCTCGGCACGTCGCGCTGGACCCGAGCAGCTCGGGGAGGGTAATCCTCAACCCCTACCCCAAGAGCAAACCGCAGCAGGTCAGCCAGAAACGCGTCGCTGTGGACCAGATCTTGGCCTGTTTTTGTGGACGCCAAAGGTTACGTGTCCTTTTGAGGTGGATGGGTGGTGTCAACCTGCATCACCACGTCTCCTTGGCTTTTGGTCTCCTGAGCAGGGGGTGTCGGAGGGGCGGCAGGAGGAGCCTGAGCTGGGGATGGGGATGAGGGTGGGGGGTAAATCCGGACCAGCTCCCCATACCCATCATGGAGAAAAGATGCTGTAGCACAGGGCGAATAGGCAAAATAGCCACATTCATATTAATGCCCTCCGCTCGGAGACGGTGGCATTATAAATGTGTCCTTTGTACTCCGTGCGGCTAATTAAAGGCAGTCCCATGGCAAGGAAATAAGAGAAGTTTATAAAAAACATTTGCATGGTTCTTTTTAATCTATACTTCTCCCTCGGCAAGCCAGATGAAGAAATGCCAGGGTTTAACTGGGCTTGCTCGTTTAAAAATAAAAGGAGCAAGCAACAGAAATATCACGTCTTGTACGCAATTTCCATACAAATAGGAACTCATAAAAGCAATAAACATCTTTGTTTCAGACATAATTTTTTATTAAATGGGGGAGAATTAAATGATTGCACCAAGAATGGAATATGGCCAAATGGTGAAACATTTGTTTAGTATTAGGACAAGAAATCCTTGTTTTCTTTAAGGAGCTCAGTGTGTCTTCTCCTGCCCGGCTAGATTTGGGCGAGTACTGCAAAACATTCACCAACGTTCATTTAAATTCCTCCTGGCTTTGGGGGATTCAACCGCATTCATAGTTTTCGTTTGCTTTTCTGGGCACTTCCATGAAAATGGGTGTTTGTTTGCGCAAATATTTCAGGAATGAAACAAAAAATCCCAAAGGTCTTTTCTAGTTAGTCTGGAAACGCCTTTTTTTTTAGTAGAAAAGGGATTTTTTGGCGTTCCAATGGGGCGGGCAAAGGAGCCCCATGTGGGACAGCGGCACCAATCCCCACTCGCACGCGCCGGATTCCCAACCCAGCAAAATATCTTGCGGGGGCTGAAATAAATTTGCCTCCAGGTGACAGTTTTGGGGATATAAACCCTGTTTTTGGTTGCAAGCGACAGTTTGGCCTGGGGGCTGCCTTCGCATCTCCTCGCTTCTCTTGGAGACCAGCCAGAAGTTGTAAGACAAACTGGGCTGAACTGGGAGGACTGTCCCCTGCCGCTCTCAACAGCTGAACCCCACGGCTGGTGCCAGCCTGAGCTCTGGGCACAGCACATGGGACCGGCCCGAGCCGCGGCCACGCTCCTCCACGGGGCTGCCGAACGCTTTTCTATCAGTTGTTTTGTGAGGAAAAAAGTAACTGCATCTTTTTCTGCTCCATCCGAGCACCCTGGGTGCGGCCGTGCCCTCCTGGGACCTCCGGAGCCACCGTCCCGGTAGCAGCCGGTGGCCTCTAAGTCATCAAACCACAAATGTCACGTCCATGAGTCAGTTCTTCGTTAGCGATGGCGATCGGGACGGGGAGTCTCAGCCATAGGGGCTGGTTTCTCGACAGCCGCCACCACCTCGTTGGTGGAAACCTGATGGGATGGCCGTGGGGATGCGATGCTCTGTGGGGCCACCAAGGGAAGAGCCAGGCACCGGCGGCTCGGATGCTCTCAGACCTTTCGGCTGAGGGTTGGGAGTTAGTTGGCCTTGGGGTGAGCCCTGTGATGGCTTGCTGGTGGCAGGGGCTGGCTCCTCTGCTCAGGATGTCCATGCTGGGCTTGTTCACCTCTTCCTAGCTCAGGATGATGATATTTTGAAATATTTTGGAATATAATGATATTTTCACTGGGGAGTGTGGACAGAGGGTGACAGTTTCACCCTCGCTTTGCCTCTTCCTCCATCATGTCGGTGTCCTCATGTGCCACTGCCCTCACCCCCTCGCCTTCCCCAGGTGGCTTCATGCCCTTGCGCGGGAGGCAAAGGGCACCGAGCCTCAGCCCTGGCATCCAAGGAGGGAATTTCACTTTTTATTTTGCAGCTGCATGAACTCTCAGCCCCGTTTCGCCACGACGCCGTGCTCAGTGCTGCTCAGAAGGAGCTGGGACTGATCCTGGGGTTTAGTCCCTGCCTTGCTGCTTCTCCAGGGCTCTCGAGGCGCTTGGCTCCAGTTGATCATGGCAAATGTCCTTCTGTCTCTGCTCTTTCTTCTCTGCTTTGCTAAAGGGAGTGGGTGGGGAGTCTGAGGATCCCAGCTGGCCCTTCACAGCCTTGTTAGCCTAACGAGCAGACAGGGTTCTGCCTAAAGCAGGGAGTGTGGGGGCTCGGAGGGTCCCTGCAGAGCTGCTCTTCCCCCAGGCAAGGCAGTGGGCTTGTAGCCCCACACAAGGCAGTCTTGTGGGGGGGGTCAGAAATCCCCCTGAGAACATTGCCTGCCCCAGAGGGAAAGAAATGCGCCGTGATGCCACGGGGAACCCACCCCATCCCTGAAATGGGGTGCTTGGGTGGACAAACTGACGTGTCCTGGGCCTGGACCTGCCCCAGGAGATCACAGAATCACAGAATGGTAGGGGTTGGCAGGGCCCTCTGTGGGTCCCCCAGCCCAACCCCCTGCCCAAGCAGGGTCACCCAGAGCAGGCTGCACAGCACCGCGGCCAGCCGGGGCTTGAAAAGCTCCAGAGAAGGAGACTCCACAACCTCCCTGGGCAGCCTGTTCCAGTGCTCTGTCACCCTCAGAGGGAAGAAGTTCTTCCTTGGGTTCAGCTGGAGCTTCCTCTGCTTCAGTTTGTGCCCATTGCCCCTTGTCCTGTCGCTGGGCACCACTGAAAAGAGCTTGGCCCCATCCTCCTGACACCCACCCTGCAGATATTTGTAAGTATATATTAGGTCCCCTCGCAGCCTTCTCTTCTCCAGGCTGAACAAGCCCAGGTCCCTCAGCCCCTGCTCGTAGGAGAGATGCTCCAGTCCCCTCACCATCCTTGTAGCCCTCGATGATGCTGGAGGAGGAGCAGGAGGAACCCTGCAGTGACGGAGCCGGCGCCGGCTGCCTTTGGGTTTCTGAGAGTGGGCGATGCTGACAGCCCTGATGCGGTGGGCGGCCGTCATTTCTTCTCCGGAAGGTCACTGCATCCCGTGCCTGTCCCCCATTTGCCGCCAGCGTGGCTTAGTCAGAGTTTCACAACTGCAGCGTTGGGGACTGTGGTCTCGGGCTGCCATCGCTTGCTGGGGCTGCTGCATCCCGGGGTGCGGAGAAGCTTCCCCCATGCTCCGGCCGTGCCCCAGCGCTCTGGCCGTGCCCAGGCACGATGCCTCTCCTCGCTGCTCCCCCAGGCCACCGGCAGCTTTCCTCGCCTGCCAGGGCGGAGGGGATGGCCCCAGCTCGCCCTGAGCCGGGGTTTCTTTTTCCACCCTTCCCGTAACTGGCCACTGCAGGATTCCCGCTCGGTAAACTTCCTTTTAATGGATTTCTGTGTTTCTTCTTAACCACAGCAGACGGTAATCCTGACAGTGTTTTGAGTTGTTTTTCCCCACTCCTGCCACGCTGGGCAATGGCTCCGGTGGAGGCTGGGTGAGCGGGCACCGGGTGACACCGTGCGCGTGTAATGGTGCCACTGAGCTTTGCCGTCGCATTTCCCTGAAGACGGGTGTTTTGTCTCGTCTTCTACCCCGCAATGTGATTTTTTTTAAAATTTTTTTACGTATGGGTAACTGACTCCGCACCTGCATGGCGGCGGGGCATCGCGCGTGATCTATGCCTGCGGGTGGGAGAAGGAAGGCAGAGCCTGCGTGCTGGGGAGAGGAGCGATGCCCCCAGAGACGTCTGCGTGCCCATGAGTGTTGTGCTCCCCATGCACGTTTGCACCCCCTTGAGCGCTGCAGTACCCACAGACGACTGCACGCCTGCGAGCGTTGCACACCCAGGGGCTCCCCTACAGCCGGAGCCTGCTCTCACCCAGCACCCGGGACCCTTCGCCCCCCTACCCCTCTGCAAACCCTCCCTCTGCCCCCCCAGCTCCCTGGGGCAGAGGCACGGGGACCCCCGGTGCTGCCCCAGCCCCATGCGCTCACCCACATGCCGGGGGCTGGCGTGTGGCACCACGTGGCCATGAAATCTGGTTTGCCTCCGTTCATCCTCCCCTCCCGAGGAAGGCTCGTGCGCTCGGAGCTCGCCGGCTCCTGATTGCCTGTCAGTGGCTTTGCCTTTTCCAAGGGCACCCTGCTGACTGGTGGCATGTCTTTTTTTTTTTTTTTAATATATTTGTGTGTGGGAACGAGTATAAATCCATTGTCTCTCATCACCTTGTTATGATCTAATAGGGGTAGAGAGGCAGTGGCGTTCCCCTTTGCTGAGCACTTTAATTCATGATGATTTCTCAGACTTGATCTGCTCCGATACGTCGTCAGTGTCTGTGGTCCACTGTTTTGGCCGTGCACTGTTTGGGAAACGAAGAACGAGCCGTGTGTTTGCAGGCTCAGATCCACACATGGTCGGCATTAGAAGCAGGAATGCAGCTTCCCATCCGAAGCGATGAGCCCGAGCCACGGCCCACGCCGTCCATACTGTAAATACTCCCCAAACACGGCTGAGCAACGGGGAGGAGAACATGGAAAAACCTGCCAGGAGGTCTGCAGTGGCATTGGGGTGCTGGGGGCTCAGGGCACCCCCTCTCCCTCCCGCTGCAGGGAGCCTTTGCACCCCTTTTTTCTCCTGGGTATCTCTGGGGTGGGATGAACATGGTGCCGCGGGGGTGACGTCTGTTAGCTGTGCAAGTGATGCAGGATCCAGAGGGCTGAGCTCTGCCCCAGGGCTTCCCATCACGCTTTCATTTTCCTTGGCTCCGGGGCTTCATCCCTGATGTGCCAAGGATGGAGCAGCGCAAAGGCTGGGGCAGAATCCGCACTCCTGACCCCCTCGGCAGCCTTCAGCTTCAATTCTTGGCCATAAAACACGAGCCTTGCCCTGTCGCTGCTATAACCCCTGCGGACCCCGTGGTGAGCGTGGGCGAGGTGAGAACCTCGTGCTGCCGGCCGGCTTCTGCTGACCCCGCTCCGAAACCACGGCTGAACCATCTCGGGGGGTTCATGATGGACCCGTGCTGCTGGGTGGGGTGGAGGGAGCGGGGAGCCAAAGGGAGAGCGGCTGGCGGCTGTGCAGGGTGGGGATGTGCCCTGTGCTGTGGGAGGGGAGATGTTGGGGTGCGCCGGGCTGGGGGTGCTGATGACAGCACCCTGGGGTGGCCGTGCTGGGTGGGAGGGAAAAGTGAGTGAAGACCTGCTGTGAATCTGGTGCGGTGCCCATGGGTACACACGGGCTGTCGGCATTTCGGCACGGGCTGCCCAGAGAAGCTGTGGCTGCCCCCTCCCTGGCAGGGCTCAAGGCCAGGCTGGATGGGGCTTGGAGCACCCTGGGCTGGTGGAAGGGGTCCCTGCCCGTGGCAGGGGGTTGGAACTGGATGATCTCTAAGGTCCCTTCTAACCCAAACCATTCTATGAGTTGCTGGAGCACGGGGAAGCATCCCTGGCATTAGCACCAGCTGAAACTGCAGGTGCTGCTGCCTTTTTGGTTGCAAACACAAATGCTCCTCTGCCCTTTGGACCTGCTGCTGCTCCTGCCTGGTCCAGAAAAATTTCTCTCCGTTTCCACCTGTTTCTGCCTCTGCCCTTTACCCCCCTGGCCTTGCCGGGGCGGCTGCCGTGCCGGCGGTGGATGTGGTTTTCCCGGCCGGTGGGGATGGTGAGGCCCTTCGCAGGAGCATCCCCGGGGCGCAGCTCCCCCCGGGCACCCCCCAGCAGAGACGGGTCCGCGGGCAAGGGGGACAGCGAGCACCCACCCCGGCAGCTTCCGAGAGGGCAGGATCCGGCCCTGCTGCGCCGGGTGCTGTGCGGAGCATCGTGACACCGCGATGCTTTGACAGCCCAAAGCAACGCCCAAGCTGGCCACAACGGCGGTCTGCAGGGTGCCAGCACAGCCTTCGACCCCAGCGTTATCCTCCTCCTCCTCGGCTCTCTTGCCTTTCTAAAAATGCTTTAATTATTTTTTATTATTATTATTTTTTTTCAAGAAAGTGGGACAGCCGACGCGTCTGCAATCTGGGGGTATTTTCCATAACATAAACATATTAAAAAGAAAAAGAAAAGGGAAAATAAAAAGAAACAAGGATTTTCCATTCCCACTGGAAGCAGCGAGTGTGCTTGGAACATGAGGAACGTATTACTCAAGCTATTGTAAAATAAAATATAAAAACAACCAAAATAGGAGGACAAGGGAGAGATTTTTTAAAAAAAAAAAAAATCCTCAGTTGGGAAGGAAGACACTGAAAAAAGGGTTTTTTTTCAACAATTTGTCATGTAGAAGGGCTCTGTAGAGACCTGACCTTTGCCTCTGGGATGGCCAGATCCTGGATGGAGGGGTAAGAGGCTCCTGGGTCTGGATTTCCACTTGGGGAGATGCAGCCCTCCCCGTGATGGCCAGGAAGAGACCCCCAGCCACCCCAGTGGTCCCACCACCCCGGCGAGGAGCAGCCCACAAGGCATTCCTGTCCCCGAGGTGCCACCAGCTTCGCTACCACGATTCGGGGCAGAGGGGGGCGAGGGATGTGCTTGCGGCGCCCCGAATCGCCGCCCACACCGGCCATGCGTCCCCCCCAGCCCACCCCACCACTGCCCAGGGCACTGACTGCCCTCACTGAGGCTTCACCGGTGCCTTTGGCATCTGGCGGGGTCTGACCTCGTAACCACGAGCTGTCAGTGTGGGGAAGCCGCGTGCCCACGGGGAGCCCAGCTGGGAGGAGGCACCTTCCAAGGGTCTTTTCTCCTGGTAACGACGGGGTCTGGGGCTCTGGGGCTGACTTATTTTTTGTTTTTTCAGTCCCTACGTGTGTGTTTATGGCAGCTATATTGGGACGTGATTTCACAAGGCAGCATGGTTTTTGTTAAAATGGCTTCTAAAAAAAAAAATCCAAACAAAATGGTAGGAATGATGTTAGCAGCACAATCCTGGACCAAAGTCTGCCCTGGCTGCTTGCACCCTCTGCGCCTCCGGGGCCCCGGCCGGGGCTCAGGCTGGCATGGGGAGAGACAGACAGACAAAGCGGGTCGCAAAATCTGCGTGCCAGTGCCTGTGATGGTGGGATAGGATAGAGCTGCTCGTTAAAAGATACTAATTGCGTTAACGAACCTTGGTCAGGGCTTTGCAGGAGGTTTCCCGCATGGCTCCGGATGCAGCACCAGCATCCCGGGATGGAGCGGGCAGCACGGGGTCCGTCCATCACTCAGCAGGTGGTGGTTGAATAGAGCTTCTCTTGGAGCTGGAGGGGAGTTTTCTTGGAGGAAAACCTCAGCGAGCGACTGGAGCCGTTGCTTTCTGACCTCTGGAGCAAGCACGTGGGTTATTCCTGGGAGCGGCAAGGCAGCCCGTGCACACCTCCCGTCCAGCCGCTGCCGCTAGCCGGGCCGTTACCGCAATATCCCCTCTCCCAGCCAGAAGCCCAAAAAGCCAGGGAGGAAGCTACACTCAATGACAAATACTACAAGCTCATGTGAAAATTGCCTGTTTCCATTCCTGTTTGTGTTGCTTACAAAACATTTAAAGGGATGTTGCTCCCTGCATCCCATGCCCAGCGATGGTGGGTGCAAGCGAGCGGCGAGAAGATGCCCGAGCTGGGAGCGGGGGCCACGCGTTTAGGGGGTGCACGGAAAGCTGGGGAGGCTGTTTCTTCACAGCCTGGCAGACATTAAATGCCAGACACAGGCTTTCTCCCTTTAAACTGGAAGCATATGCATGGAGATAATTTAAGGACAGAGCGCGGTGCCGTGATTTCAGCGACTTGAAGTCAGGAATAAACTACTTAGCAGGGATTTGCAAAAGGCCGTGCCGTTTTCCCTCATTAGGAGGAGAGAGAAAGTGCCGGCCAGAGAACATAAAGAATAAATCAGATGTGCTGTTCCAAAATTAAGCTGTTGTTCTGCAGCTCCTTTGCACCACACGGCATTTTACTGGCCGCTTTTGTGCCCAATTACCTTGAACCCTGTAATTAAACACCTTTTTTTATTAGCCCTGGGTCGGTTTGGAAAATCTCTCCCAATGAATGAGCCTACCATTATTTTTTTTTTTTTCCATAAAACTCAGCAAAAGTGCCAGGCTGGGAGGGGCAGCCCCAGCCCCGACTCCTCGTCGCTGAGCAGGGTGGTGGGACCCCCACCGGCACCCCGACCTCCAACCATGGGTGCTGAGCCCCACGCACACGCTTTAAACCTTCCCCACCTCTGCCGCTGAGAGGGACCTCTAAGCCTCAAAGCCTTTCAGACCCAAATTTACTTCGTGTTAGTGGTGTGCGTTTGCTTTTGCGCCTCGAGCTGGGCACAGAGCTTCACTTCGCTTGGTTTTTTCCCAAAATACCACATTTCTGCTCCCCGTTAGCGCTGCTTTCCCACTGAGCGTGGCAGCCCCGCGACCGCGAGCAGCGGCTTGACCCGCTCTCGGGCTGCTGAAATCCATCGCCGCTTGCTTGCTCTTGTCAGTTTTGGGGGCTTTTGGTCTGTCGTAGGAAGGGCTGAGTTTGGGTCGGGGTTGTGCAGATGTTTCGTGGTGGAGCGGGTGCTGGTGGCACCTTGGTCTGCGTTGGGGTGGTGCTGGGAGCTGGAGCTGGGCAATTCAGCCTTGCGTCCTCCATCCTGCAACTCTCCCCATCACCTTCCTCCCTCCAGAGCAGGTCAGGGGGATAAGAGAAGCAAATGAGAGAGTTCCTGATCAGCCTCCTCTTTCATTAATTCTTTCGAGCCTGAACTGTGCTAGCTGGCACCACCACCACGCATTATTCTCTTGTCATTTGCAGGGGCTCATTCCTGCTGTGATGCCAGAGTTCACCTTCATTTACTCTGAGACAGCGGTACAGGATGTTATTAAAATAGAAAAGCTTTGCTCATATTTACTAGAGATACGTGCCTATCCGTTCTCCAGGGTTTGCTTTGCCCAGGTAGCCCTGGCCAGAGGGGACGTTATCGCGGAGAAACGTGGCTCTGTGCGCTGTGGTTGGATGTGGCCAGGCAGGAGACAAGCGGGGCTGGTTAACGGTGATGACGGGAATTGAATCGGTGATGGTGGAAGGGATTGGGACCCCCAGAGTCGGAGCTTTGGGTCTGTGGTGGGACAAGCAGGTCACCTACGACGCCGGCTCACAGCACCTCCATCCTGGCTGCACCGGGAGCCAGACGCCCTTCACAGGAGGGGTTAGATGGGACCGGCAGCACTGGGATTCCTCCTGTGCTGCCTGGAAAGTCAACGCACTTTTGATGTAGGAGATGGATTAGCCAAGCCCTTAAGCTGCCATCTTTTAGTGGTTTCAAACCTCTTTCTACCTCGACAGCCAGCAGGCACCAGTTAACCCAACGCCCCGCAGAAATCACTGCTTGGGCGGTCAGTCTCACCATCCCACCCCGGGTCGGAGGCGATAAAACACCCTCATCACGTCCAACAAGAGAAGGGGCATTGGGAAACGCTCCCAAGATGGAGAATTCGCAGTTTGTCTCCCCAGACTTTCACCAGAGATCTCCCACCTCCCGTCCCTGACCACCTCTGTGGCTCCACTGCTGCCGTTCAGCGGGCGAGCAAAGCCGACCCTTGCCACTGGGAGATGAAAAGACCTCAATGCCCCCTCCCTGGCGGTGTTCAAGGCCAGGCTGGATGGAGCTCTGAGCAACCTGGTCTGGTGGAAGATGTCCCTGCTGATGGCAAGGGGGTTGAAACCAGATGATCTTTAAGGTCCTTCCCAACCCAAACCATTCGATGATTCTATGATTCTAAATCAAACCTCCTTGAATCCCACCAACACCGATGGAAGAGGGGAGCGCTCACTGGCATCATGGTGGGCGTGTCCCTGTCATGTCTTGAAATGCCAAGACTGTGAATGCGAGCCTGCTGAAGGGCTTTCCTCGGGTTAATGCCGCGTCTGGGGGGCTGGATGAAACTGGGGACTCCTCGCTGCCGGAGGTGGGATGCACTCGTGGTGCCAGGACCGCGTTGCGTGGCAGGGTCTGGTGCGGGGTTTGCCATAGCCGAGGGGTGGGAGACGGGGGAACTGAAGAACTTGGCAGGGAGTCCCCGTCCAGCACATCCGGGGTCCTCGGGGAAGGCGGCAGCGGAGCTGTGGACTGAACCCAGGCATCTTGCTTCCCCCAATGCCTTCTCCCCGACCCCGCGCTTTCTGCCAGCAAGCGCCCGCCGCTTGCTTGGAGGAGAAAATGTAAAAACCTTCTCCAAACCCGCCAGTTTTGGAGGGTCGGGCAGGCACGGAGCGGCGCAGACCTCAGGACACGGCTGAGGCTGCGTTTCGCAGACAAGATCCCCTGTGTCCCCACCGAGCTGGCTGCTCATGCGAGACTGAAAGCCGCTACCGTTTTGTCTGGGCAAGTTCTCCATTTCTCTCGTCTCCAGCCCCAACCTGCCGCTGAACCGCTCCGACTTCCCGGGCTGCCGTCTGGGCTGGGGCGAGGAGCCTGCTCGTGGTGTCAGCCAGCTGACCCTGGCAGACGGGCACCTCCTGCTTGCATCTGAACTTTTATAAGAAACTTCTGCAAAATAAAAAATGAGCTCATGCTGATGAGCGCAGCGCCGGGGGTTTGATGGAGGCGAGCAGACGCAGTTCCCTTTCCACGCTGCCGGAGACGGATGAGGAGCAAACAGTGACTTCACAGCGGTCCCTAAACAGCGTCGCGTTTGATTTGGCGGAGTTGTCTGAGAAACCAGAAGAGTGCCTTCTGCGTCGTTTTGAGCCTGTGACTAATTCCTCTAAGCTGGGGCTTTGCTCGGTGCCCAAGGGGATGGGTAAGCGCCGGGTGGATTCGCAGGGTGACCCTCTCGGGGGCTTGTTTTCTGGAGCTACGCGACAGCTACCAGACTTACCAGTCAGGGATGCCAGGCAAACTCGCACCGATCACATTCTTTATGGAAGGGCAAATATGAAAGCAAATGTTTGCACCAGAAAAAATAATCCGAGGAAGGAGCAGAGGCAACGCAACCCGGAGTCCGTCGAGTCAAAGCGGCCCCACCGCAGCCCTGCTGCGAAACAGCATCGCCCGGAGTTAGTCATAGAAGTGAAAGCAGTGAATAATTGCAAAAGGCAAATGAACATGGAGAAAATGGTGTGGGCCCGCAGGACAATTTGTAGCTGGAACCAGAGGCCAGTTTTCTCTGAATTGCTTTGCTGCAGGCGAATCGTTGGCGGCAGAGTTTGAGGTTGCTCCGTGTCGCTGCTGGAGGATCTGCACTGGTTCTCCTGCGCGTTGCCGTGAAGGCTGGCGGAGACGGCAGAAACCAGGGACCGATCGCACAGGGATCATCAACACCTCGCACGGGAAGGGCTGCTCCTTGCCCAGGGCTGGATTTTGTGTGGTAAAGGGCCAAGGTGTTGCACTGACAGAAATGTTTGGGGTGCGATAGCAGCACTGGCATCTCAAAAGGGCTGCCGCCAGCCCGAACCTCATCTCTGTCTTCTGCCTTGAGCAGTGAGGTAGGGTTAACGAGCTGCGTGTGCCGGCGATTCCACAGGCAAGCTGCTCGAGGAGCAGCCTGAGTGAGGTGGGCGTGGGGTGATGGCCGCGTGCAGCGACGCAGGGTCTGCCGTTTGCTCCGGCTCCACACCAAGCAGCATCGCAGCGGGGTGGAGAAACGCGCTGCCAGCCTCCTGTTTGCATTTCTCTGGCTGTAAGCGGTGCTGCTTGGTGCAGACCTTGCATCCTCATTGGGCTCCGTCTCCACAGTCGGTCCCGTTCTTCCCATCTCTGAGCTCTGCCTTTAACGATCAGTTTGGGGGGGGGCTTTTCTCTGGCTGGAGAACAACCGTCAGCCACCCTGCGCTGGCACAGCTCTGCAAAGCTCATCTGCCTGCAGAGAGGTGGGGAAAACCCTGGCGGGGATGAAAGCTGCTGGGTTAGGCACATCTCTAAACCGCGCATTTGTGAAGCACCTCCTGTGATCTGCCTCCCTCCCAAGCCGCCGGCTCTGCCTCCGTCAGGGCTCGACCCAGGCAAGAGAAATGGGGTGATCACCTCGGGGGGCAGATGGGGAAAGCATCGAGGCTGAGGCAGGAGGGGAGGAGATGCCCGTGCCGGTGGCTCTCCTGGTAAGGTTTCGCAGGCTGAGCTTTTGGGGGGAAACCCTCCACCTCCAGCAAGAGGATATTCCAGGAAGGGCTTTGGAAATTTAGCAAAGCTGCCACGAGGCGTCTCCGCTGCCCTGTGGTCAGCCAGCGTGAGGTGGCACGACCCCGTCATCCGCTTCGGAGCAAGACGCAAACGATGCATGAGGCAACCATGGAAAGCCCATCTGGGGGCTGCCTGGTTAAAGGGGTGTCCGGGGCTCTCGAATCAGCGGAGGGACCGATCTGAGCTCCCTTAGCGATGCTGATGTCCCACAGGGAAGTTAAATGGATACAGTGTGTTTGCACTTGCCCGTAAAGCTGCTTTTGCTGAGGCGTGACCCTAAGACGCTCCATCAGACCTGACCCAAAAGGGAAACTGGAGTTCCCTGTCTGACGCCAGCGCCCGTCGCAGGCAGCTGCCAGCCCCCTCCCACCCTCCCGGGGTGGGTGAGCACCCGCTTCTGTCCCCGCATCCGAGGGGTATTTGCAGACCTCGCAGCCCTGAAGCGGCCAAACCCTCGGCCGAGGTTTGCACGCAGCCGGGTGCCCTTCACAGGGAGGCAGGCGAGCGTGCGGGAACGGGAGCGGTTCCCAAGGTTCACTTTCTCTCCCTTCGTGTTTGACTTCCCCAAAGGGATCGCTCGGCAGCCGGAGCCCAGCTCAGCCTTGCTGCACCCTGCCAGGGCCCGAGCACGTGCCCTGGCCACTGTTTCGGTGGGTGGATGGAAGACCCTTCCCCAAGGGTCCCTGCAGCCTCCCTGCTGCTCTGCAAACCTCAGCGCAGCGCGGGAGCACTGAGCACCCGTTGGATACCCAGCATCACCCCAACGTTTTGGGCCAGGCTGCAGGGAACAGCAGTGAAAAATGCTCTTTAGGAAACCCCACTGCACCTTCAGCCACCGTATGGGATCAGGAGGTCGATTTTTCCCACCCCCAGGGACAGGGACAGGCGCTGGTGCAGTTTTGCCATTGCACGGCTATTTGCCAAGGCCAGAAACAGCTTTCTGCAGCCTCTCCGTGTTGCAAGAGTGCTTTACTCAGCACGAGCAGGAGGATTTCCCTGCGCCCTGGCCCTTGGCACTCTGCCCGGGAACCCTTCCGTGACAGCAACTCCTCCGAACGCCTTTCCTCGCAATTAGAAATCGTGTTGTGTTTTTTCTGCATCCACCCCGTTGTACTTTTCTTGTCGTCATGTGCCTTTCGGTTCCTCTTTCCACCATCCAGACGTTTCCCCTTTTTCTTTCCTTTGGAATTTTTTTTATTTCTCCCCCTGTCGCATTTTGGGTTTTGAAGGGCTCGGCACCGTCCCGGGATCCGCTGGCACGGCCGTGGGACAGGCACTGCCCGGGGCCCCGGCGCTCAGTCCCTTCCCTCGCGATTTTGGCTGTGCCGGACTCTGGGGATGCCAGGGAGGGTCTGTCCAGGGGTCCCAGGAGCCCCATGAAACACTTACCACAGCTTCAACCCTCCACCTTCCAACGTGAGGCACGGACATGTTGGAGATGGCTCCGTGCAAGAAGAGTCCTCATTCCCCATAGGGTCTGGCACGTGCAAACTCCCCTGAAACCTCCAAAGAGGGAGGAACTCCTGTGAACTTGAAGAGCTCTGAGCAAAGCCCAACGCTTCCAGTTGTGATCTCCACCTCTGGGCATCCTGGAGGAGATGGGATGTCCTTAGGTGCTCCGTAACCTTTGCGTGAATAGTTCACTTTCTCCGCATAAGCACATTCTTAAAGGAGCACTGGGCGTTCATTCTCCACGTACTTCAACCGTCGTCCTTCTCTGTTCACTTGTTTAAATCAAGCATAAAGCTCTAACTGTTCTTTGAATATTTATGACTAGTTTTTATCTCATGCCATGCATACAAAACATACTTGATTTCTTTCCTAAAAGTTTTTTCAAGTGCAAAGTTTTAAAAACATGTGGCTTTTATTGCAGGCAGGAATGAATAACAGCATTCCACCAGTAACCACATTAAATGGAACAGTAATATTCATATGCGTAAGGGCAAAAGCTGCCTTGTTTCCTATTTGCAGTTGAACTCTGAAATTAATTAAGAACTAAGAGGATCTGACAGTCATTAGGATCTTTTAAAAAGGAGTGGAAGTGGCAGATGGGACCCACGCTCCAAAAAACTCGGCCGTGCTATCAATAGCACAGAGGATGTGAGCCCTGAGCATGCTGCTCATTGTCGGGCCGTCGCGGCGAGAGGAGAATCGCGGTCCCGAACAATGAAGAACGGCGCTTTCGTGACTTCAGAGCCGTGGGATTCACGTCAGTCGCACTCGTGCTCCTAAGTCACTTCGTGGCTTTTTGAAAACCCCATCTCATCCCACCGCCGCTGCACACGCTCGGGTATTTGTGCTACGTCCGGAGCACGGGGCACTCGGCAAAGGCTGCTGCCAGGGGAGAGCTGGGTCCCGGCTCCCCTCGCGCGCGGTTTGGAGACCCCGGCCGGCAGCGGCATCGCTCCTGATGCACCCCGGTGCGTGCGCTCGGGGCTCACCGGTCCCCAGTGTCCGAGGGGGTGTGTGTGGGTGCACGTGTGTGCGGGGGTCTCCCTGGGGACACCGATTTCAGTGAGGACTGGTAATTAAATGCACTGGTGTACGATGGGGAGAACTGGGCAGACAGGCAAGCCCCAAAGCTGTAGGGAGAGTCAGCGACCACCTCTCTGGCTGTGGCCGTTTCTAGCCCTTCAGATGATGGTGAGTGAAACCTGGACCCAGGCAACCGGGTGGGAATCTCACGCTGATTTTCCCAGGGGACGGCATTTCACGCCAGGATCCAAAAGTCTTGCCAGAGTCTTCCTCCTCCTCTTGCTGCCTCAGGCGAGGATCCTGGACACCGGGTGCCAGGGCTGCGGCTGCAGACCGCAAGGTGAATTTGGGCAGCCGTGGCTGCTGTGGGGGTCGGTGGATGTCCCGGCTCAGGATTTGACGCCGAGCTGCAGCCCTGGCCCTGGAAGCGGCTGCTGAGCAGGGTTTCCCCCGCTGCGGGTCTCGCCCGGGGCTCAGTGGCCGCCGAGCAGAGCCCGGTGCAGCCCGGCTGGAGTCGTCAACGCCAGTCTGGCAGCCGGTCCCTGGCCCAAGCGCAGCCTTCCCCCTGATTTACGTCTGGGGCAGGCGCTGCCTTTTCTCTCCCCCCAGTTTCCCCTTCTTTCTTCCCCCGAGCCCCGCAGCTTCCTCCCACAGGAGCCTCTGCCTGCAGCACCCGTAATTGCCCCATGGGAGCCCGTTTCAGCGGTGACACTGAGGGGTTAAAAATTGTCACCGTCGCGCACCCCGTTGGACCCAGCATCTGCTGTGTGATTTATGAATGAATAGCACGCTCCCTCCCCGCACGCTGCTCTCAGATCCCCGTCCCTCAGCTACAAAACAGATCCAGACACCCGCGCCGGGCTCCGGAGAGGTCGGAGGCAGGCTTCGCGATGAATTTTTAATAGAAAACTTCCTAGAAGCCTCTGCGCTCGCTTCCTTGCCGTCGAAACGAGCGGCTCTGCCGTTAAATAGCAGCTCAAATGAATTAAAAACTACAGAGGAGCCTGTGAGCGAAGTAATCCCAGCGAGGAACGATTTAAAGCGCCGCTGACCTCCCTGCGATGCGAACAGTAGCTTTTTAGGGTTTGAAAAGCGGCCCGCGCAAATCCTGGCTCTTAGGATCTATCCACCTCCCCTGGAGCGCAGGGAGGGCGGCGGAGGAATAATCCCCGCGTGTCGATGTCTCCTGGTTTGCAGAGGCCCGGAGCAGTGTGAGGTTTGACCCCCCCCCCTCTGAGCCTTGGAATCCCGCAGAGCTGAGAAGGATCATTCAAATAAAAGATAATTCCCGCGAGGGCACGGCGCTGCACGTCCCCGTAGCTCGGGGACGGCTTTGCTGGCCCGGACCCCTCTTTGGAGCGGCCGCTGCTGGGTTGCTTTGCTGGGCTCTGCACCTCCGGGGGTCACCCAGTCAATCTGGGGGTGGGGGGAGCGCCACCGCCCTGGGGTTTGGGTCTCGCTTTGTGTCACTGCAAGTCGGCGACTGGCTTCGCGCCGACGCTGCGGAGAAGCGCGGGGCCGGGCAACAGGCTCGGGGGGCTGCGGCTGCACCCCCTCGCCCCGAAGTGGAGAAGAAGTCAGGGGGGGGGGGCAGAGGGTGCCGGAGAGAGCGGCTTTTGGGGAGGGAGCAGGACGCGGTGCCCTGCACGCCTGGGAACACCCAGCCTCTGGGATTGACCAGGGAGATTTTTGGGAAGCAGTTGAACGTCACATGGAGGACACCAAGGTGTTGTCAAATGTCCTTTCTAACTCATTGCTCCCAGTGTAGAAAGGGATGAGAGCAAGGCGCGGGTGGCGGGGCTGGGGGGCCGGGGGGGGCACTGAACGGGTGAAGCAACCAAACCTGCCAAGTTGGGGACACAAAGCTGGAAAACCTGGGAACGAGCCTCGTGCTGCAGGGACGCGGCCCTGCCCCGCCGGGACCGAGCCCGAACTCCCCCCGACGGGGCTTTGCAGGACGGGGCGGGCAGCCTGGCGGGGGGGGTACGGTGCCACCAGCCCCGCGGGGCTACGGGGGGTGACCGAGGGGACCCCCGCAGAGCTGCGTAGGGAAGGCGGCGGGGGCAAAGGCGGGGTAGCCCCAGGGGGGTCGGTTCGGCCGCGGGCGGAGGAGGGGGGGGCGGCCCGGTCCGCCCCGTCGCGGAGCCGCCACAGCGGAGCCTCGGCGCCAACTAGCGGCCGCGCCGCGTCACTGCAGCGCTTGCGCATGCGCCGTGTGACCCCTCCGTGCCCCCCACCTCTCCTTCCCCCCCCATCCCCGGGGCGGGCGGGGGGCACACCGGGATGGGGCCGTGCCCAGTCCCCGGCAGACCCCGGCCGCGGCTCTGCCCCCAGCTCCGGGTTATGCGTGGGGTTCCCCCCCACCCCCGCTGCTGAACGAGGCGGGGGGGGTAAAAAATAGAACTAAACCCGGCGGCCGCTTTCACCTAAAAAGGGCAGAATTTGGATTTCAGCGCCGGTGACTGCGGGAGACGGCCCGACACCCCACCGCCATCCCCCCCCCGCCCACGGCCGCACCGCACCCGGGGGCCGGTTGGACTGGGGGCTGCCCCCGGCACCGGCTCTACGGACCCGGCGCGGCTGCAGCGAGAGGACCTCTGCTCCTCCCGGTTAAAAAATAATATATATATATTTTTTGTTTGTTTTTCTTTTGGACAAACACGGGGTTTTCCCGGGTCTTGCGAGCAGCGGGGTGCGGGAGCCCGGCGCGGGCTCGCCCCTCGGCTTGCGGGGGTAAAAATCTTTCCTTCGTTTGTGGAGGGGGGGCAGGAAAATGGAGAAGATTTTTTTTTTTCTGTGTTGAGGTTTATTTTTGTTTGGTTTAAGGAAAAAAAAAGAATTGCGTTTTCACACCGCGCAGCGCCGAACGGGGAACGCTGCGGCCCGGCCGGCTCCGCCCCGACGGGCCCTCCCGGTGTCCGAGCAGCGGCGAGGAAACCCCCGCCTCACCCTCCCCCCCGGTGCTGCCCTGCGGTTCGCAGCCGTTGAGTTCCCGCAGAATCGGCGGCATCGCCGTGAATTTTCTCGTCAACGGTTCCGGCCGGAGCCGCCGGCCCTGCCCGCAGCCGCAGCCCCGGGGGAGCGGCCAGGACCCGCCGGGACCGCCGGAGACCTAGGCGGTTTTCGGGGGTGATTTGGGGGGGGGGGGGGGGGGGAAGGCGGAGGGCAGGGAGCAGAGGTTTTCAGCGCGGGCCGTGGGGCGAGCCCACCCCGTCGGGGACGCCTGTGCCGGCGGTGCCCCGCGGCTCCCCCGGCCCCGCCACGGCCGAGACACCTCGGGGGGGGGGGGGGGGGGGGGGCGGTGCTCCCAACCGCTCTCCGCGGCGGCGGCCCCGGCCCCAAAGCGGCCCCAGAAGCCTCGGGCGGCGGCCCCGGCCCCAAAGCGGCCCCACCGCGCCCCAAAACCCTCGGGCGGCGGCGGCGAGAAGCCACCGGAGCCCCGACGTGCGCCCGCCCAGCCGGTGGGGCGTGGCTCCCCGAGGCCACGCCTCTTTAGCCATGACCACGCCCCCTTTCTCTCGTGGCCACGCCCCCTCGCCCCGCCGGAGCCGGCGGGTGGGCGGGGGGAAGGAGCCCCTCTCCGCCGTCCCATTGGCGCGGCGCCCCGTCCGTCAGGGCGCGGCCCGCCCCCACCCCGGGGGCCGGCAGTAAATACGGTACCGGGCGGCGCGGCTGACAGTTGGGAGCTGGTTTCGGGGCTGCCGGGGCCGAGGGGACCCGCCGCGACGGGACGGGGCTCCGCGCCGCTTTTTCCCCGGGCGGAACCACAGCGGGTTGGAATCCCGGGAGGCGGGCGGGAGCCGACACCTCCGCGCCCGCTTTCCCCTCTCCCCTCCCCGCCGAGGACGGAGCGAGGCAGCGCAGGGTCCGCCCGCCGCCTCCCACCGCCCAGCCCCGCCGGGCCCCCCCTCCTCATACCCCCCCCGGGCCGCGGCGGCTCCCTGACTCCCGCCGTTGTGATGCGTATTCCCGTAGACCCGAGCACCAGCAGGCGCTTCACACCCCCCTCCACGGCCTTCCCCTGCGGTAAGATGGGCGAGAACAGCGGGGCTCTGGGGGCCGCGGCACCGGGCCCCCGGGTTCGCCCCGAGGTCCGCTCCGTCGTGGATGTACTGGCCGATCACGCCGGCGAACTGGTGCGCACCGACAGCCCCAACTTCTTGTGCTCGGTGCTGCCGTCCCACTGGAGGTGCAACAAGACGCTGCCGGTCGCCTTCAAGGTAAGGCGGGAGCTGCGGGGAGGGCTGCCGGGGGGTCCCGGAGGCTCGGGGGGGGCCGGCTCGGCTCCGGGGTTGCCCTTTCCTTCCCCCCCCCCCCCCCCCTTTTTCCCCTGACATCACCTTCGAGGGAGCGCGGTTTATTATTTTTTAATCAAGTCTCCGCGTTGCCCCGCGGTCACAGCATCTTAGATATTCCGTACAGTTAGGAGCTCTCGGGCGACTTTGAAGTTTAATGAGAGTGGAGGTTAATTAACCTTCCTGGGAGAGGGAGGGAGAGAGGCAGGGAAGGGAGATGTAATCTCCAAAAAGAAAGCGAAGAGCTGAAGCACCGGCACCGGGCTGCGCTGCCCGCGGCCGCCCGGTTCCTCTCCCGCCGGCCGGGGAGACCCGACGGGGCGTCCCCGGGGGCTTGGGGGGGGGGGGGGAAACGGGGCCGAGGGGAGCAAACCCCCCCCAAAAAAATCAGCGGGAGGGGGGGCGGGGGGAGCCGGTCAGGGCGGCAGCGGAGTCCCGGGGAGTCGGCGGGGGGGGGGGTTGCAAGCCGGGTTCCCCCGGCCGTCCCGGCGCCGGGAGCTCGGGGTGCTGCTCCCCGGAGGGGAAGGGGGGACGGGGGGGTCTCTCCTCGTCCAGCCGAGCGCAGGCTTCGCGCTCCCCTCCGCGCAGCTCCGGGCTCCCGGTCGTTTTTGGTTTTATTATTTTTTTCTCTAAATAAAACAAAATAAAAGCGTAATTCCCCCCGGAGGAGCCGAGAGCGGGCTGACCCCCCCCCACCCGCCCCGGGGAAGCCCCTCGCTCCTTTTCACCTGCTTTTTTAGCTCATTTTCCCCTTCCCCCTCCGATTTTCCAGCGTTCCTCGGGGGCTCGCGTTGCTTTTGGTTTTACTTTGGGTTTTTTTGGGGGGGAGGGACCGTAGGGCAGGTTAGCTCCCACCGCGGTTAATTTTAGCCTCAAACCCTCTCCCCCCGCCGCAGGTCGTGGCCCTGGGAGATGTCCCCGACGGGACGGTGGTGACGGTGATGGCAGGGAACGACGAGAACTACTCGGCCGAGCTCCGCAACGCCTCCGCCGTGATGAAAAACCAAGTGGCGAGATTTAACGACCTCAGATTTGTCGGGAGAAGCGGCCGGGGTAGGTACCGCCCGCGGGGTGCCCGGCCTCTGTATTGCGGGGTTTGTTTTAGGGGGGGGGGGGAAAGAAAAAAGAGTTTGTTTTATTTTATTTTAACGGGGTATGTCTCGCCGGCCGGTGGTTTCGTTGCTGCGGGCTGGGGTTGTCACGCAGGGAGGTGTCGAAGCGGTTCCCGAGCCCGGGACGCGGGCGGGATGCGGGAGCGGCTCTGCCCCGCTCCTCCCGGGTTTTTGCGGGGTTTTTCCCCCCCTCCTCCTCTGCCGAGGTGTCGGGAAAGGACGGTGCGGGAAAAAGAAAAACCCCAAACCCCCCCGAATTTCTCCCGTCGGCGGGTCTGCGCGTCTCCTCCGCGGGCGAGCACCCACCGGGAGCTGTTTCTGAAATGGTGAAAATCCAGCGTTTCCAGTGAAAAGAATCCTCGGGCGCTGGGCGGGGAGGGAACGCAGCGGGCTGGGGTGCCGAAGGGCTCGTTCTCACCCGGAGATGCGGCGCAGGGCAGAGCTGCGGCTGCTTTTTTGGGGGGGAAAAAAGTCGTTTTCTCCACGTTCCTTGTGTGGAAAAGCGGGAGAGAAATTGCGCTTCCCGGCCGTAGAGGTTGGCTCCATCATTTAGCTTTAAGCGGAGCACGCTGCCGGCTTCTTCCAAACAAACCTCAAGGAAATCGGGCTGTGCCGACCGAGGGGAGAGAAATAAATCCCCCAAAAAGCGGGTGTGGGGGGCAGAGCCCCGCCTGGTCTCTCGCAGCCGCCTCCTCCCTGGGTTCCAAAGAGTAAAATCAGAATTTCAGCATTTCATCCCTGATAAACGCCGCTGAGTTGTTCGTTTAAACTGAAATAAGAACGCTGTATTTTAATGGCCATATGGCAGCATTTTCTCCAAGGCTTCGAATGTGTACATGCAATGTCAGATATATTTTGACTTCTCTGCATTAATTAAAAGCAGTGATGTTAGGAATTATTTGCATGTAATAACTGTTTACTTGTTCCTCTTTATGAAACTTGAATAGTTTACATTCTTTCATACATTTCCTTTTTCCTGTTGGCTCCTTCTCCCTGTTGCAGTTTCTTTAAAACTCTCCACTTAACTGGTTGCAGGTTGATGGATGGAAAATGTTTTTCTTTTATGAATTAAGCTTTTATTTCTGTAATCAATTATTCTCTTAGGCTCGTTTTCTTTCTGTGTTTTTTTTTTCATCCTCGTTACACAAATTTCCAAGCTGAATGCAACCCAATCTCAGCTTGACTCTTGAATTCATTATTAACTTTCCTCCTCTGCAGTCACAAGCTCTGGATTAACAGTAGTTTACAGTCTCGGAAAGCACTTGGGTGAATAATCTCCTTCCTCGGGCAGAGTACTGGCAAATGCTCATTACAGCAGTGGAAACACCTCCACTGCCTCTGACAGAGCAAGGAGTGTAACCGAAGTGCTGATTCTGAAAAATTTTTCATTCACATATTCTTGTGGGATGAGACTTTGTGATATTTGCAGAGAAATAACCCCGTTGGGGCTCCCTGGGGCTGCGCCCCGCGGTTTTCTCGCAGCATGAAGCGTGCACTTAGTTCCCGGTGTCCGGCCGTGCTTTCCCAGCGAGGGGCTCTGCCGGACCCATTTAGCGTGAAAAATTGTTTCTATCGAATTTTTGTTGGGAGTGTCGCGCTCGCTTTCCCTTGTTTGGCTCAGTCTCTGAGAGCCCGGTGCTGAGTTCGTTTGTTCTGGCAGAAATCTGGATTTGCTGCGAAACCGTTGTGTAAACGTTTGTGTGAAGCTGCCGTGCGGACGTGTGCGTCTGTCAACGGGCGCAGTCCCCCGTACGTCTGCCCGAGCTGCGGGAGCCCTGTGAAATCAGCAGCGGCCAGGCTCTCGCTTTGAAAATATGACTTGGACTGGTTCAGAATCGGGCATTTTTAGTGTTAATGTGGCTGGGATCGTTCCGGCACTGGGAGCTGGGAAGAGCAGGTCCTTCCCCTCTCCCCTCCAAAATTACCATCTCCATGTGCGAGACAAAAGGGGGGGGGAGAAGGACCAGTTTCCCTCTGTGCTCTGCTCCAAAAAAAAAAACCAAAACCCTAAACCCCCAACTTTTTTTGCTCAGGTTGAGCTGTATGAAATGCAAGCCAAGGCCAGCGGCCCCGCCGCCCGCCCTCCCGGCTGGAATATCCCCCCGCAGCATCCCACGGAGCCGTGGGTGCTCCCGAACCCACGCGGGAGCTGGGATCCAGCCCCACGCAGCCGGCGAACCGCGGCCGCCGCAGAGGTGCTGGGGCTGGGTGGGAAAGAGCAACCTCAGCCCGGCTTCCCGAGAAGGCGGGAAATGAGTAAAAATGATGCTGAGTAATAATTGTCGTTTTCGATTCATGGGAGGATTTTTGAGAGCTGTTAATGGAGGCAAAAATGGCCTGGCCGGCTCCGCGCTGCGGCCGTCCTCCCTGGAGAGGTGTTTGAATCTGCAGCAAGCGGGGGGGGGGATGAAATGCAGGGAAGCTATTTCACATGGAGAATAAAAAAATGAAAAATAACAATAATAATAAAAATAATAATCGGATGTGGTAGTAAGTCGAGAAGCCGGGTGTGGAGCTGCTGGGCTCGGCTCCCCAGCGTGCGGGAGGGTTGTGTGGCCGCACGCCGCCAGCTCCCCGCATGCAAACCGAGGGGCTCCCTCTCCTTCCGCGGGATTTCCTGAATAATCGCTCCGAATAATCCTCGTCCCGGCAGAGGTTTTGCCAACAAACACTCGGCGTTGGTTGGTTTTTACGTGGCCGTGCAGGCACCCAGGAGCCTTCGCGCTCCGCGGGCTGCGGTAGCTCGGCTCTTCCGTGCGGGTTGTCGGCACGACCGTTTCACGGAGGGTTAAAATTGTATTTGGGAGGGTAAAAAAAAAAAAATAATTCCCTTTTGTGCAGAAAGTGAGCTGGTTTGTGAACTGTTCAGTCGTGTTTTGGTAGCTGAGGTAGGGCAGGATTGATTGCTGCCTGCTTTTCTGCTTTAAAGCCAGCATTCCCCCCCCCCCCCCCCCCCCCCCGCTACCATAGAGAAACTGTCCCACCTGGGATAGCTGCATTGTGTTCTCAGGAGGAGATAATTTCATTTTCCCATTTATTCTTTTTTCCCTTCTAGCTGTGTAAATACAGTTTCCTTTTGCTATGGGTGTTCTCAGATCCAACCCTGCAGACAGGCGATGGTCGGGGTCTGAAAACCCCCAGTTCCTTTAGGGGGAGAAAGGGAAAGGAGGTGGCTTCTTACTGTATTAATTTGTGAAATAAATGGCGAGGGGCTGTTGCATGGGCATTTCCAGCCTGGTTCCTGCTGGGGTTTATACCTCTGAAATACCACGGCGGTTGCTCTTGGGGGGGGTTGGTTAGAGCGGTTTTGCTCCCTTGTGTGTGCAACCTCTGTCCTTTACCTAAGGGACTTCTGAATCTGGGGAGGCTGCGGGAGAGCGGAGGCCATTCCTGGGGGGACTGGCGCTGTGCACAGCGCCGGTCTCCCCGGGAATGGCCTCCGCTCTCCCGCAGCCTCCCCATCGAGTGGGTGATGGCAGCCAAGACTGGGCAAGGAGAAGGCAGATGGTCTGGGATGCCAAATTTGGCTCCCGAGAGCTTTTCACTGCTTTACTCCCTCTTTTTAAAAAAGAAAAATATATATTTCAAGCTCACTGCTTCAAAAACAGCCCATGGGGCCAAAGCCACCAGGTTCCCCCAGCAAATTCCAGCACCCATTGCCCGCAGACCGATGCCATCTCGCCCGATCTCTCCCGCAGGAGCATCCCATGGGCGCCAGGACCCACTGTGGAGGGGGTCCCGCATCCGGCGCTGCGTTTTAGGGCTGGGTTCCCTTGGGAATAGGGGAAAGAGCTGAGCGGGAAGGCACCAGGAAGCTGCTGTGGGTGGAGGGGTCGACATGGGGACAGGGCAGGGGAGGGGAGGACAAGTGACTTTTCCATCCAGGAAGGTCCTGGCTCCTGCTCTGAACCGGGTCCAAGGCGCTCTCTGCTGCAGCCAGCTGAACCCCAGCGGGAGCCAGCCGAGCTTTGTGTCTCGGCAATAATGTCTCATAAAATTAAATGATGTGTGTGTTGGAGTTCGGTGGATGTGGATATTTGTGTCTGAGCTTGCTCCAGCAGGAGCCTTTTGCTCCCACAAGACTGAGCCCATGTGAATATCCTCATTTATTTTTATTTTTTTCCCCTCTACCTTCCTCAGGAAAAAGCTTCACCCTGACGATCACCGTGTTCACCAACCCCACCCAAGTCGCTACCTATCACCGAGCCATCAAAGTGACCGTGGACGGACCCCGGGAGCCGCGAAGTAAGTGACGTGTTTGATCTGGCATCGCTGAGCAGCGCGGGGGGGACGCGGGGGGCCGAGCTGGCCGTGGTTGAAGGATGCAGGATGCCAGCTGGGCGGAGGTAACGAGACGGCATCGGCGTGGCCGAGCGAGCACCAAGAGCGCGCGCTGTGGCGGGCACAGCTTGGCTGCTTGTATTTTGTTTTATTTTATTTTCTCCGCGTGTCCCTGCTGCTGGCTTGCTCCGCCCGTGCTCTGGATCCCGTCACGGAAGGGAGGTTTTGTAGCTCCGGTCCTCGCGTGGTTGGGGCGCGGGGAAAACGCTTTGGGCTTTGACAGCAAAAACGCAGAGGATTCGGATCTGGAGGTGCAGAGGGCGTTTCGGGGCGGGGGTTGCACAGCCAGAGACGCCGTGCCCAGCTTCGGAGGCCGACTTGCTGGTTATTAAACTAAAAGTGTTTGCAGGTTTCCTCCTCGCTGTGCTTTTATTTGCCCGTCTGTCCGCATGGCCAGGGAGAGCTCGCGGAGCACCTTCCCCTTTTGGTTAGAGCCTCTTTCGCTTTCCGGTCGTCAAAGGCTCCGGCTGGCAGCGCCGGCGGCCGCGTCGCTTGAGAAAAACCAAAGAGACGATTCAACCGCAGAAACTGTGTTTTGATCGAGTAGGTTCTCCTGGGTGCGGGACGGTGCCTCTTGGTCGAGGGCGGCTGTTGGCGAAGGCGGCTGCGGACGGGCCTCGCTGGGTTGGGTTTCGGCGTCGGGCTGGTTTGAGCTCACCCTGGCATCACCCGAGGAGTGCGGGGAAACACGCCGGTGCTCTCGGGCGGAGGAGTTTCCTCTTTCCAGGAGTATTATTTGCTCTGTGCGACCCCCTGTGCGGTGGGACCTGGTCCCCCGGGGCTTCCATCTTTGGCTTTTTGCTCTGGCTTCGCCTTCCTGCTGGCTCAGCACCACCCCGGGGACGATAAAGCAGAGTTTGTTCGCTTTGCGTGTGAAGCTGTCGGTGCCCAGGTTGAAGGGAAACGGTTTGATCCTTCTAAATATGCTTTAGAAAATATTTTCTGTTGCTGCTGTCGTTGGGCCATCGGTGCCCCTTGATGTCAGGCCAGGCGGAGGCTGATACCTCGCCGAGGGGGTTTTATTTGCATCTGGGTTTGTTGGGTTTTCATCCCTCCCCTTATTTTTATTTTGGAGCGCGAGAGGCTTGACAGGAGCCTGTCGAGCTGCCGGGCTGGATTTGCAAAGCCGGCAGCCAGGCGATGCAATGCTGTTGGTTTTTCTTTCAAGCCAGAACCACCAGGCGGGTCCCTGTCGCGGGGCTGCGGCGAGCACGCGTGGGTCGCGGTGGGCGCCGCGGGCAGCGGGAACGGGCTCAGCCGGGGCTGGGAGGGGACGGCGGGCAGGGGTTGGGCAGGGGATTTCACAACTCCTCCAGGTCAGGAATAGAAATCAGGTCTCCTGACTCCTGGCTCAGCCCCTTATCTGCAGCATCAGATCGCCTTTCTAATAATAATAATAATAATCAGGAATACATAAATAATAATACAAGGCGAGATAGTTACTACTCTTAGCGTCTGGTTTGCTCTGACTTCACTGATAACCAGCGCTCGCCAAACCCCCGCTGAATCACACCCGCTCCTCCTGAATTTCAACATCTCGGCCGATCGCTCCCGATCTTTAATTTAAATTTTCTGATGCCAAGGTGAAGGCTCGGCAGCCAGGCGGGGAGCTGGTGGGCTGCGCCGTGGGCACGCTCGCTTGGGCTCGGGCCATGCCTTCTTTTGGCATAATTAGGCAAAACCAGAGGATGGAGCAGCTTGCCCTGGCTCTGGCTTGGTGTGCCCGAGGGATGCCCTCCCTGGGACGACAGCCCAGGCTGCAAGGTCAGCAGTTTTCTGCTTTGTTTTTTTTTTTTTTTCCGCTGATTTGTAGACCTCAAAATGTTCGTGCCGGAGGTGTCGGCTCCCTGAGGAGGTCTGCCTGGCGTTTACTCGCTGCTGATGCCCTTGCCTTATGTGGACCCCAAAGATCGATCTCTCCCTCATCCCTGCACCCCCACAGCCCATAAATTGCTGATCAAAGGAGTTTAGACCCAAGTTTTTTGGGAGATTTTTTTCAGATTATCACAGAGCTGTTGGCAGCACAGGTCATGTTTTGATTCCCAGTTCGACCCTGGGGCTTAAATTCATGTTTGGTGAAAATCCAGCATCTTGCACTGGAAGAAAAATATTTAAAACCCCTCTTTGCCACACTGTGTTGGTTTGCATTTTCTAACGAACCTGTAATTTAAAAAAAAAAATTAAATCATGCCCTTTGCCCTTCCCTCCCTGCAGTCCTCTGCAGAAACCCTTAGCGTGGAAATCCTGGCTGCGAAACGATCCGGGCTCGCTCGTGGAAACCCAGCGTGGTTTTCCCGGTTCACCTGCCCCTGGGTGGCTCTTGGGCATAGCACCCCTGGGTGCCCCGGCGCCTGGTAAAGCCCTGGTGATCGCAGCCTTTGGCCAAAGACGATGGCTCGCGCTGCCTTGCTTGGCTTTGGGAGGTGAGAGCTACCAGCAGGAACTGCAATTTTTATGTCTGTATATGTATTATATATATACTTTTTTACATAAATATGTGTAAATACATATATGCATGTCTATATGTGCATAAATATATGTACATGCATTAAAATATATGGGGGTTTTTTCCCCTTCTTGGCTGAAGTGTTGCAAATGAGTAGGACAAGGGCGTGTGTTGGCTGCTGCTGGCTGGGGCTGGAGGCTGGACGTGGGGCTGGGGAGGAGCTGGTGTGAGCGGGCAGAAAGCTTAGAGTGGGAAGAATTGGCCATTTGTCTTGGTTTCCTGGGAAAGCCCTGGGCATCGTCTTGTCAGATGCGGCGAAATTCTTCCAGCAAACGTTCTCGTGGGGTTTTTTGGGTCAGAAAGGCAGCTGGGCTCCACGCCCCACCTCTGAGCATCCCATTAATCCCCCGCCCCTGTCCCATAGCTTCATCTCAGCAATTGAGCAAGTCTCTTAACCAAAGCGGCGCCCAGAAAAACTTCTGAGGAGTTTGAAATCGAGCCGAGTCGGGCGAGAAAACGCAGGGAAGCGGGTGCCAGCCAGAGCCCCTTGCAGGGCTGGGGGGCGAAGCCCGGCTGGGAGGACCAGGGGAGCTGCCCCACAGTGTTGAAGACACCCAACCGCCCTCGTTTGAAGGCTCCGCAGCCAAGCGAGGAGCGGTGCCAGGGGCTGGTAACGGCGATGGCGTTGGCCGAGCCGCTGTCCTGTTGCGGTCCCCGAGCAGCCCCTGCCAGCTGCCACGCAGGCTCCCTCCGAAGTGCCCCGCTCGCTCGCGCCGAGATGTTTTTTTTTTTTTTTCCCTCATGCTCAGCCTCTTGCTGCGCTAGATCTGGAGCGAAAAAGGACATTTTTTCAAGTTGACACCTTCGCTCTAAACAAATGGCGCAGCGGGTGCCAAGTGTTGACATACTTTGTACAAACAGGAAGTAATAAAATATTTGAACTTCCTGTGGAATTTCCTTCTTTTTTTCCCCCGTTCTCTACAGCTCTTTATTTAGCGAGAGCCCGGCTCGGCCGAGCTGCAGAGCCCTCTCGCATCCCCAGCTGCTTGCAAAAGGATCCACAGGAGGCAGAACATGGGAAAATGAATAGCTGGAAGCTATACAGGGGTGTTTCGTCTGTTCCTGGGTGAATGGGAGCATCTCCAGGGCCTCCCCCTTGCACCCACCTGCTGGCCGTGTTCCCTTCCCCTTCCCACTGCTCTCGCCTCCCCTCCACTGCCACTTCTGCTCTCCGCTCCCCCACTGTCCCTTGCAGCCCCAGCCCCTTCTTGCCTATCTCCCGGGAACTCTTGTGCCAGGTCCTTTTTTCCTTTAAATGCCTTTTTTCCCCTTCAACTCTTTTCTTGCTGCCATTCAGTCTTCATTAGCTTCTCTTCCCCCTCTATAAACCCCCTTTGCCCTTCACCCCATGTTTCTGATTTGTACCCTGTCCCTGATGTCCTGGCACTGTGTTGGGGATGAAAGGGAGACCAAGATGACTTGACCACCCACCCCAACCCTTGTGGGGAAGCACATCTGTACGCAGTCATGCTCCCCTGGGGTAAAAACCATCCCTCTGGCTGCGAGCAGGCAGAGCACCCCATGTGCCGGTGCCTGCAAGGTGGGAAGGGGGACGAGGCAGCTGCGCCGGGACGCACGGAGCCCTCTCCGCTTGCGTGGCGAGAGCTTGGACCATTTTGAGTGTGAAGTCACTTTGAGATTGAACGCCGCTTAGGTTTGGGTGAATGGAGCTGGTTTTCTTTCCCCCCCTCAGCAAAGACAGCGAGTGGAGGAGGGAGGGGGTGCTGGAGGGAGGCACTGGGCACTGCAGCATGGACCAAGCTGCTCTGACCTTGCAGTTCGATGTTCTCCTGTCCTGGGCTGAATGATGAGGTGGAGGGTGAGGAACGGAGGGTGATAGCTTGGGTTTCCATGCCTAAGGAGCAAGGGGCAGTGCGGTCCCTGCATCCTTTCTTGTCATCCGCTCGGCCGCAGCAGCAGTGCGAATGCTGACCAAGGGTCCAGTGGTGGTTGTCGGTATCTCCTGCCCTGCTCATTTCGGGGGTGTGTGTCAGAGATTCGGTGCTTTCGGTCATGTCTCTGCTCGGTGTGACCACGGTAAACACCAGGAGGGTGTCTTCATCCTGCAGCATCTGCTGGCTTGGGCCGGGGGGAGGAGGGGGCTTGTGGCTGGGCTCCCGCAGCCAGGCAAGAGCATTTCATATCCCTGCTCCATCTTGTCCCTGCAGGGTTTTTCTGGCTGGGCCCATCCTGCACAGGCACAAATCCCCTCCATGGCCACTTTTCTCCCCAGAAGGCTCTTTTCCCCTCATGTCCCATGGGGTGGGAGCGATGGGGCCATGCTGGGAGCAGTGCCATCCCAGAGGGGACAGCCCAGCGGCCACCGCTCCAGCTCGCCCCGAGCACCCACTCCCCCCTCGCGTGGCACGTAGCCGGCGGGTGGGAAGGCTTCTCACCTCCCACGGCTCTGAGTCGTTTCCAAGAACCGCCGCTTTTTGCTTTCGTATTTTCGAGATCCTCAGCTGGGTAAGGGTTTCCCTCCCCGCCTGCCCCCCACGCGCGACGTCAGCGCGAGCCGCAGCCCAGCCCTGCGCTTTCAGCTGGGAAATGGAGTTTGGGGTCTGCAGAGGGTGGAAACCCCCTTTTGCAAGGCGTTAGTGGCATCTGTGTCCCCGGGGTGCTGGCAGTCAGTGGGCACGAGGCTGCAGCTTGGGTGCCAGCTGCTGTTGAGCAGCCCAGGCATTGGAGGCTCTTGGTGTCAAGCATGGGGTAAAAAGCAAAAAAATGGCAAAAAGATGGACTGTAAAGGGGAAAATCCTGTCTGTAAATCCAGCCTGAAGAGGGCTTTACCACTGTTAACAGCAGGGGTGGCTGCAGGAGGGTGCCCATGGCCCCACTGGAAGGGCATTGCTTCCAGCAAGGCTGGTGAGCCCAGGAGGCAGCCGGGGAGAAGGGGTTGTCCTGGCGCTCGCTGGGGATGACACACACCTCGCTGTGGCTTCTCCATCCGTCCCGAAGCCGCGCTGATAAAAGCAGCGCCCTGAACCGCCCCGTCCTGCGTCGGCCCCGCCAGCCCGGACACACCTCGGCACCGCTGCCCACACCCCGTATCTCACCTCCGCCATCTCGGTTCTCATCCCACGCCCAGCGCCTCGCCGGCCCTGGCTCCCTGAACCCCGGCGCGTCCGCAAACCACCCTGAAAAAGCCTTTCTCACTTTTTTTTTTTTTTTAATTTAAGGTGAATCTGAATCCATTTTTCTTGAGTTCAGAGAGTTTTTTTGCCTTTTATTCCTAGCGGGTGCTCCAGTTTGAGGTTAGAGAGAAAAAAGATGTGCAGGACCGTGCTAGCAAGGCAAGCCATCCCCCTGCTACCTTCCTCGTTCCTCGTGGCTGCAGAGGAGTCTGAGATTTACTACCAGAAATACCAAAAATGAAAACTCATTTTATTCAGGGAAGAGAAAAGATCTGCAATATTCCACCCCATTAACCAGAAGAAGCTCTGCAGAGCCCCCTGTATGATGCTGACAACTAGAAATTGCCTGATAAGATGATGCTGCCCTAATTTGAGCCTCCCATCCTGTCCAGTTTGACCCGCAGGTTTAGGGCACGGGGGTGGGAGGCCGAGCGCCTGGGATTTGCATTCCCCATGAGCTGCGTTGGGAAGCGTCAGTGCTTTAATTCGGACGGTTGCACGCGTGGAGTCGGTCTGTGCGTGTCCCCGCGGCGATGTCTCTCCCTGTCACCATCTCTCCTCGGCACCGGGCTCGTCCCCAAACCAGCTCCGCTCCTCGCAGCCCCCGAGCGCAGCCGGGCCGTGTTTGTCTGAAGGCGAAGGCAGCTTGCCCAGAGCCGAGGCCGTGCTGGGGCTGGGTGAGGCTGAAGAGCTGAGTCAGCCCCTCCGTGCTCGCTGGCAGCAGCGCTCGGGTTTGGGTTTTTCAGCGGCGGGAGCTCCCCCGTGGCACGACCTGCCAGGCTCCTGTTTGGTTCTCCTGGGGCACAACAGCCCTGTTCAAGCTTGATTCCTTTAGCAATAATAGTATTTTCGTGCCTTCATGGCTTAAATGCCATCAAAAGTACAAGATGATGTGTTTAATACATTGCGGAGTTGGTTATTTCCTTGCTAACTTTTGGGTTGTAATGTCTTTAAAAGAATTCATGGTTTCTGGTGAGATTTCTGACTCATTGGTATTTGCTTGTAGCAAAGAGCATCTCTTTAGGGCTTCCCTCGCTTGCACAGTTTTGGGGGGAAAAAAGAGAGAGAAAGATGAACCGAAAATGTTCCCGTTACCTTTGAGAAAAGTGACTGATGGCTGAATTCACCCGTCAGACCCCGGCCGGGCTGGGCACTGTGCTGCGTGGAGGGGAACTTGCCGGCGCTTTTGGGAAAGGCAGCGCCGCTCTCAGGGAGCGGGGCCGATGCCGGGAACCCCACGGCAAAGCTGTCCTTTGCCCCCAAGCCCGGGGGGGATTTTGAGGCCAGTCTGGAGGTGCTTTGTCACTTGGACCTGTGCTGTGGGGGAAATGACGTCAAGCTACACTGTGCTTCACACGGGGAAGGGGGGGGGAAGAAAAAGGTTGTCTCATGGTTTTGTTATGATTCGAAGCAGCTTTGAGAGGAGGCGGGGAGCTGGAAGAGCTCTGCAGGGCTCGGGCGCGCTGCGGGGAGGCTCGGGGCGATGCATTGTGGCCCTCCAGGATGCCAGCTCCATGGGTCTGGATGGTGAAAGAATATCTATAGCTCTCCCGTTGCCCAGGGCACGGGGAAATTGGGATCTACCGAGTGGCAGATGTGGGTGCGGGTCAGCGAGGGACAGCCTAAAATAGCTGAGGATGAAGACAAGGGGCAGTCAGACGGGGTTGTGGGGTGGGAGCCAAAGAGGAGCAAGGAAGGGCAAAATGATGCCCTATTGCCATATTCCTACGGGCAGCTCTGGGACCCCGCGGCCTGCAGCATGCCCAGGGCGGTGACACCCCGTGTTTGCTGCTCCTTTTACCCGCAGAGGTTTGGTACGGCTTCGGCAAGCACTTGGAGAAGGGATAATGAGTTACGAGAGGGTCTTGCGCTTCTCAGAAGCTCGGATGGAGACCCAGGACGGGGGCCGCGTCGTGCCAGTATTGTAGGATTTCAGATCTTTATCTTGGCAAAAAGGCTTCCTCGTGGGGATGGGCAAAACTTGAACTTGAGATGTTTCTGTAATTAAAAGCAGGCTCAGCGCTGAAGTGCTCCCGTGGGGTGATAGTTTGGGGTATTATTAGGATCTTTTGTTTTATTCTCCTGCTTGCCCTTAGCTAGATATAAATACACAGACATTTCCCAGTTTGCCTGGGAATGGAGGGGGAAGAGAATGGCAAAGAAAAAGGAAAAAAAAAAAGAAAAAAAAGAGAGCTAAATCAATCAAACCAACAAGTTAGTTTAAATAAATACATGACCTCACAACTTCCTGGACAGTTGTCGATGTAAAATTGCTGTAATTTGTTCTAATTTAAAATGCGGTGCTTAAAACACTGATTTCCCACTTCTTGAGACCTGTCCCCGTCCCTGGGGAGGAAGAGGAGGAAATCCTGAGTGACCCTTTCTCGCTTCCGTATTAACTCTCTGCTCTGGACGCGCTGCTGACGGATGTTTAAAGAAACCCTGCGGGCTCCGTCCGACCGCCCGGCAGCTTCGGCATCTGGCTGGTGGGGGACCTGCCATGGTGCTTCCCGTGGTGGCCCTTGGGCGTGGGGGGATGCTGCTGCCCAGGGACGTCAGGCTCATCCCGGCCGTGCTCCAGCCTCCGTGGGTCTCTGCTGCTCCCTTGCGCTGATCCAGCCCCACAGAGGGTCCAACCTGGAGGGGCGAAAGGGCTTTGGATGTGGTGTAGGCTTTTTGGGGTGCCCTGAAACAAGGCAGGCATGGGAAATCCTCAGTGGGAATGCCAAGGTACTTTAGTATTTTAGTTTTATTGGTGTTTTCTCTGCCGTCCCTCCAGCTGCTGTTGGGTTGTTGGTGCCTGGGATGGGGCACTTGCGTGGACGGTGCCCAGGGGCCCCGGTCACCCCGCGCCTCCTGCACGGAGACCATCCAGCCCACCCCACGCTTCCCTGTCCCCTTTGCTCTTTGGATGGAGACAAATGAAAAGCAAACGCTGGCCGGGGCCAAGGGCTGGGCGGATGGCACGGCATCAGTGCCATCGCTGCGTGCCCCACCAGGCAGCTCGAGCGGGGCACAACGCATCGCCCGCTCTCACCCTTCATCTGCCAGATCCCTTAAACACCTCCCCAACGCCCCGTTAACCGGGGCCTCTGCGGCGAGCGGCTGGGTGGAAGGCAAAGGACGAGGTCAAACCCGCATCTCTCGGGGCATGGAGGAGACCCGCGGGCAGTGGGGCGGCAGCCAGCCCCGGGATGGGGAGGGGTGAGGAGACGCCGGCTCGGGGCTCCCGAGTTCATGCAGGAGCCCTTGCAGATCGGTACTTGCTGCAAAGGAGGGTTTCTCTGTTTGTATTCCCATCACTAATGTGTTTTGATCCCAGCGGGGAAATTTGCACCCTTTGGTATCTGCCCAGACCGTCCAGGGCATGGTTTTCTTGCAGAGGCAGTTTGGGACGGCTGTTGATACATGCATCGCAAGCAATTATGTTAAACTGCCTCCTCCTCTAATTTCTTATAGGCGCTGCTATCCAGTTAACCCCTTCGGGGTCCAATCCTGCAAAGACCAGGCGAGGGGGAGGCAGGGCTCAGCTCTGGGACGTGGATAAAAATCCCTCGGGGAGAAAAGCAGCCTGGCACTGGGGTTTCTGTGGGGTGGGATGCGCAAGACCCCCTGCCCCACGCGGGACCCTCGGCGGGGCATGGGGACGCCCGGGCGCCGGGGGCTTGCGGAGCTGGGGAGAGCAGAGCGGGGACAAACGTTGCCCAACCGCGCTCAAAGCTATGGGTTTGCATCGCCAGGGCCTTTGGTGCTACAGCTCGAGGCTGTAATCCCGGCCTCAGAAGAAGTATTAATAGAGCAACCGAAATTATATGGGCTCCAGTAAATTCACTCCTCTAATTATTTTATTTGCCGCATATAGTGTATTCCACCTCTCGTTTTGTAATCACCTGGTGCGTAATAGCTTTGAAATCATTTCACTTAGAAACGACCAATATATTCTAAGCAAAGCAATATTGGGAGTCAGAACAGGTAACTTATTTTTGCTCGCATTGTACAAAGAAATCTTTGTTGAAATTGGTTGCAACACCTCCTGCTTTTGAAAGCTTTGGGAAAACCCCAGGGCACGATTCTCAGCTGGGATGGAAGAGGCATACCCGCTCCTGCTCTGGCTTTGAGAATAAATCGGAGTCGGAGAAGTGGCCACTGCTAGTGTACTTGGAGGAGATCAGGCTGGAGCGAAAGGATCCTCTGGTGGATGGGGGGTGTTTGGAGAACTGTGTTTCATTGCAGGCTCCTTCCAGAAGGATGTCAGCGGTATTTCGATGCCGGGTGCAGGGGCAAATCGTGCCAGGTGCCATACAAATAAAGAGCAGAAGAGATTCCTGCAGGGTCCAGCAGCACGGCCCGAAGGGAGCTGTGCAAAGGGACGAGCGGGCTGGGATGGGGCACAGGTGACGGGAGATGCCAGCACTAAAAAGGATTATTTGTGAGCTTTGTGGCAAGGACGTTGGTGAGCTTCACTCCTTCGCAAAGGGACAATGTTTTGCCCTGTGCCTCAGTTTACCCATTTGTAAAGCGGGGCTAACAACCTGCTGGGCAGCGGGTGATGTGGGAGCGTTGCACACATGTGGAGGTTGTTGTTGGTGAGGGTTTATCATGCTGGGACTGCATGGATTGCAGGGTTATTAATGCAATGTGGCCCTGCTTCCCTCGGGCAGGATTTGCAGGCTCACGAGGACAGCGGGAAGGGTGACGGCTTGGAAAAGAGGGGGGGGGGGGAAATAAAGGCAGTGCTAAAAGGCAAGTTTCATTTCAGGGAAGACAACAGCTAAAAGACCAGAACTATCAAACAAAACCACAAGATCACATCAGATGTCAGGGCAGGACACATCTTCTTTCTCCCTCTCGAAAGGGCTTATCAGTGCAACCAATCACTTTAATGATGTGGCAGAGGGAGGAAGAAGATTTGACTCAGAGTGAGATGAAATTCAGTTCCTAAGACCCTTCTCTTCCGCTGCCGGAGACCAGTCACCTGTTCTGCAGTCAGCCAGAGATAAATCATATCCTGCAGCGGAAGGTGCTGAGACATGATTTTGCATTATTTTATCTTACACTTTCCAGTGAATCTATGCACTGTAGTGTGAGGTGGGGGGGGGGGGGGGAGAGGGGAGGAAGAAGAGGGACCCAGCAAGCAGAGAGCATCCCCGGTGCCCACCGCAGCCTCCGAGCCCTTGCACCGAGGACGATGGCGGTGGGAAGGCGCTGAGCAGCCGAGCCCCACGCTGCCGTGCCTCTCCATGCAGAGATTCCCAGCCAAGCACGTCCCGAAGCTGCGTGCAGGAGCAGGCAGCAGCTCAGCAGCCCAGCGCCCACAGCCCCGGAGCCCAGCGCAGCCCCTCTGCCTGCGGTTAGCCTGGGCCCAGCTCTGCTTTTCTGGCTTTGGAGGAGCAGCGTTGCGGAGAGGATTAAGGGTGCCGTGCAGGTAGCGTCGCTCTGGGCTCCTGCGTATAGCGTCGCGCTGTGTGCGCTGGCAAAGCTCGGCGGGAGCTGTAATCATCCGACATACCAGCCAGTCTCTGGAGATGGAGCTTGGAGCTCAGGCCTGGGATCGGGCAATATTAGCAATCAAATGTCAGGGCTCAGCTCCAGCTCTGTCCTAGGGCAAAGGGGAAACCCAGCACTCAGCATCCTCTAACCTTGGGAAAGTTTGGGTCTGAGCTGGGTTGCACTGTGCTACCGAGAGCGCAGGACCGGCTGGCAAAATGCTGCTCTACCCAGCCCGCTGCCGCACAGCCCCGCGGCACCAGCTACGTCTCGTATCCGTGAGCTGTACCACGGCGCATTCCTTGCGCAGGTCTGAACCCAGCAGAGGGTCCTCCCCATCCTGGGCAGCGTATCCTTAACCAGTGTCACCCAAAGGAATTTGATGTGCTTGCCCTAATGGAACAGGTTGTTAACTGGGAAAAACCAGCTATACTGGTACCGCGCAGGTCCCATTGCAAGTTGTTAGATAGCAGGTATTAACTCACTGTAAATTGGCATCACTCCACTGATCTGCGTAGTGACAGCTAATGTATACAGCTGAAAATCTGATCTCAGAAGTGACTGAGGCAATACCAGCTGGAGGTACTTCAGACCTGTCTGCTTCCTCCCGAGCACCCGGCTTCGAAAGCTTTGAATCAGGGATTTTGCCTGATTCCATGAGAACTGGATCGCAGCCCACGAATGAATTTTGCCTTCCTGGAAACGGGACCAGCTGCAGAGAAGCCGGTGAGGCTGGTGGTTTTTGTGCCCTGTTACGAAAGCTGCTGTATTTCGGGCAGATGTGCTCCGATCTGCTGGTTTGTGACACGCAGGGTGAAATTTTCAGATCTGAAAATCAAAACTTTGAAAACCCACCTAATTCACCCTGCAGTCTCCGAGTCAGATTTTCAGAGCCCTTTCAGGATGGAAAGATGCAGGGGAGCACTTGCGTGGGTTTGCAGCAAGGTGTGAGTGGGCTGAATGCTTAAACCCAATGAACTTTATCCACTCTGCTGCGGAGAATGTCTCCAGCTCTACCTGTGCTGTGAAGTGCTTCAAATACTTTTGCAAATCCAGAAAGGCTCGGTCTCCTTGCTGAAGCCCTGGGAATGGGGTGCCCGTGTCCTTCAGGGATTTGTGCTGAAGTTGCGTGGAAATTCGGGCGTGATGTTCCTTTTGATCTGAATGTGGGCCACGGCTCTCGCATCCCAGGAGCTTTTGGAAATGCTACCCTAGATTTCTGTTTAAATATCTGAATTAATGCCCTGCTTTGTTTTCCTTCCAGAAGGCTTAATTCTGGGGTCTCCCAGTGTAATAGAAGGCCACCACAGGATTTATTGGCAGCTGCCCTGCTTGCAAGGCCTCCCAGCGCAGGGTGGGCAGGGAGAGAGGCAGAGGCAAAGTCAAGGGACTAACCCGTAAGTGAGAGGAGATTAGGGGCTTGCAAAGCCAGCTAATCAATACCAGGCTGCCTAGAACGAACATCTCTCCCGCTGCTGGAGCTTCAGACAGTAAAAAACCTACTGTAAATGCAACATATCTCGGTGCTTCCTGCCAGCTGGCCGGGAGCCAGCCTATTTCCTTCAAAAAGAGGGATATTTATTTTCATCCTTTTAGAGGCAGCCAATTCATCTCAGACCACCACCAGCTAAAAAAGCTTTATAAATTAGCAGCCTTTTTCTTCCTTAATTTTCTCCCCCACCCCCTTAAATATTATTTTCCTCTCGTTGTTCAAGTCGGTGTAAATCCTCTGCCAGGACATGCGAGCCGAGGCGCATTGCGACACGCTCCCCTTTCTCTCCAAGCTGGAGAAAGACAGTAGCGGTAGTGTCTCACGAAAGCCAGAGGAAACCAAAGCAAAGCCTCGCCGTGACTGATTCTCTTTCCAAATGGCGTAAGCAGGCCAACTTCAAACGTGTGAATAATGAGTTATCTGTGCTTGACTTTGTTAGGCAGCAGAAGAGACGGTTCCTTCTAACATTTTCCTCCTGCTCCCTCCTGTGAACTTCTCAGCTTCAACTTTTAGAAGTGGGCTGAAGTAGCGCTGGCACTTGCCGGCTGCTGCCACTCACTGGAGCTCGGTGAAGATCTCCGTCCTCCTCCGTGGAGACGTCATGTTTGAGTCCCTTCCAGCTGCCGGTGCTGTGGGCAACCTGGTTCCCATCTCCCCCTGTCCTCCCCTCCCTTTGCTGGCCATGGGGCTCCAGCAAATTCTTCCTGGCCGGGAATTTCCCATGGCAAGTCTCGAGCTGGAGGTTGGTTTCCAGGGAAAACGTGAGGGACGGTCACGTCTTGTGTTATAGGTGTGCAAAGATGAAACCAGCCCAACATCTGCTGTAAGGGACAGGCCTGCGGTGCCCATAACACAGGCATTTCACATGTGGCTTCTTTCTGGAGCACATGCTGGGACTTGATAGTCTAGCCGAGACTGGGAAAAATTTCAACCCTCTGTAGAGTATTGGCATGTCTCTCTGAAGTACCTATTTTGAGGGCTACAAGAGGGATTTGAAAGGTGTTTTGCACATTGAGCTGGAGTTTTATCCACTGCTGATTGCTTTCTTGTGGTCCATTCTCATGGACGTGTAGAGACTGAGGCACTGGGTTGTGTGGCATGGCTGCTCCTGGTGAGCTCCTTCTCGGCTAAGCTATGGAGTTTGGGTGCTAATGTTTGAGCAGAGCCTTGGGTGAAGGATGGTAGGAGCTTGCTGGTGGGATGCTTGAAGCCTTGCTTTGAAAGTGGCCACTGCGGCTGCTGATGGCTCTGCTCGAGCTGCTGCCCCAGCCCACGCCACCGTCTCCTGGTTCTTGTCTTCTCCTCAGCGGAGTGAAGGAAATGATCTGCAAATGTGTGTGTTAATGAACATCCCCCCCCCCGAGCTGAAACACTCCGCGTTTCCTTCGCTCCAGCTTGCCGCCAGCGTTTCGCAGCAAGACGCCTGGGGAGGGCCAAGCCACTTCCCACCATCTGCTCTCCCGTCCTTTGGTAGCACGGGGCTACGGCAGAGGACGGGGACGAACGTGACACCCAAATCCGAACCCGCCAAGATTGGAGAGCGGGCTGTGCAGCCCCTTGTCTCTCCCAGTTGTAACCCCATCTGCTCTAAACACAGATGAATCAGGGAACCGGGAGCCCCAGGCACTCCAGAGAGTATTTTTTCAAATCAAATCTGCCAGCTCTGACATTTTGGTATCACTCAAGCCATGAAGTTCCCGGAGCCCCTTCCTAACTTTGATCAACTTTATACTCTGCATCTCAGTGATCCGGAGAAATAAGCTGCTTTTGGTGAACACTGTGGATACCCCCTCGCCGCCTGGAAACCCCATCCAGGTCCCAGCTTCGGAAGCCACATCAGGTTGCAGACTTCTAGAAGGAAGAGCAGGGTCTGTTTGGTCTTTGAAATGTTTTAATGCAGAAAGCATGTCTTTAAATCATAGATTGGAGGGGCTGAGCTCCAGTGCAGCACACACTGTTTCACTGTCTGCATTCCAAGGAAACACCCAAAACTTCCAGTGTGCTTCTTATTACTGGCCGAAAGTGTCAAATTCACATCGGCTCTTCCAGCTGGGAAGTGTTCAATGGGATTGTTTGTTTGACATGCTGATACAGATCTTGTTATTACATCAGGATCGTAGGTGATCTGTCAATGTTTACATCATGTCATATTCAATTTTGGAATTAACTGATTTGGAAAACCAACTCAGCATTAAAACCCTTGCGCTGTTGACAAGAAATGCCCAAGGTCAGTAGCTGCCATCATTTTATAGTACTAAGGGCTGTTGTTTCCATGAATATTGACCTGGAAGCCAGTGCTAGCACAGCTGGAAAGGCAGTGCAAAATCTCCAACCCAACACCAGGTTTCATGCCCCAAAATTCACAGGTCGGGATGATTAAGACTTCTCAGACAGATTTCTTGGGATGAGGTCTGGAGCTGTTTGAAGTCGATTGAAAATCCACCCACTGGCTTCGGGAGGCTTTGAGTCAGTCCTCGGGTTAAGCTAGAAACCACCTTCCTCTTCTCTAAGGTATGAGCTATTGTTCGCTTGACGGCGTTGGTTTCCTCTCCATGACAGCTGTGGGTAGATGGGGAAGGGCTTTTAATGAAGCCAGCCGCTGCAGAAATTAAAAAGCTCAGGTTGTTCTGATGAAAGAAACCCATTAATAGCGATTCTCTCTTGCGTGACAAAGTCTGACGTCCCTAGCTCAAAGCGACAAGCGGCAGGAAGTCCTGGGGAGACAGCCTGTACCAAAGAGGGTTGGCAGCCCAAGCTGGTGGTTTTTAACGCATTCGCTGCCTTGTTTTATACAGCTTAGCGCTTCCAGGTCCCACCTGTGGTGATGGGGTGGGATATGAACCACAGAGGGTCTAGGAGAACCAGGAAGGTTCCCACTGTAGCTCTCCTCTGGGTTTTCACTCCTAAATGAGCCCCTGTGTTTGCCTTGACTTATATTTGCATCGAATTTTCTACTTTCTTTTTATCACAATAGCTTTAGGTTTTGGGAGGTTTTGCTGGTAATTGCTGGGTCTCCCTGCAAACCAGCCCCTTTTGGAGGGTGCACGTACAGCACTGCTATTTACATGAGGCTGAAAAACCCCGTGGGGCTGTGCCCTCGTTCAGACAGCACGGGGACCGGAGCATCCACAGTGCAGCACGATGCAGCCACATGAAGCCCTCAGTTAAGCCGTACAGCTGAATAATCCTTATAAAAACATTATCAGCATTGAGATCTCTTGATCTATTTTTCAGGATTTTCTCTGTCACATGCCAGATACTACCGCAGGGTAGGGTTTCAGCTGAGATAGAGGCAGAGAATTTAATTTTCATCAAATTTCTGTGGAACTTGGTCTTTGAAGTTCTTTTGGCTTCTCTGCTAAGCTCTGCCTGAGAAAACTGGTTAAAGGTAAAACGTAAACCTATTTTTCTTCTTCTGTGCTCAGATGTATACTAGAATAGTAGAATGTGGACCAAAACAAGACCCCTCACTGCACACGGTTTCTCCCGTGGGGAAAGCACAAACACCACGTGACGGATGCTGCTCACGTCTCCGAAGGCCCTCAGCTAACACAGAGGTGCCCGAGGTCTAGGGACGCACAGAGGTTAGAAGGGATCCTTTCTGGTGTTGATTTGAGATTTCCTTGGTTTACTTCACACAGCAGGGAAAATACATTCTCAAAATATCGCTGGGTTTTGCTTTCTGTTGGGAGCCCTTTCTCACCGAGTTCTGCGCTCTGGCGGCAGCACGTTTTCACTCGATCTGGAGTTTTGCACAGCTGCGAGCCTGGAGATTATAGAGTTTGGGGGGGATAGTGGGGCTCACCTGGATGTGGAGCTCCCAGGGGAGGGTCAAAGCCCCTCAAAAACTGTGACTGGGGTCGGTTTGCTGTTGGGGTACCCAAGGAGCGACGCTGTGGCAGGGAGCTCGGCTGGGAGCACGAGGTCCCCTCCGGAGCTGATGCTGTCCCCTCCCATCCAAGCCATCCGGCGTCTCTGCAGGCAGCCTGGCAAGTGCAGCCTGAGCACGACGAGCCAAGCTAATGCGAGATCAGAAGAGATCAGACAGCAGATTTAAAGAGGGGGAAGTCTGGGGACTTTCTGTGACTTTGCTATAAATTGACACCGAGCTCACGCTGCGCAGATGTGAGGGGGGAGGGAAGGGGGGATGCGAGCAAGAGGTGGCTGCGTTTTTCACCTTTTAAATGCATCGCTTTTCTTCTTAAAAGCCGCTGAGAACTGAGCTTGACTTGGTGGATGTTGGGCCGTAGGGCTGGATCTGATAAAGCCCAGCTCTCAGAAGAGCTGCAGAAGGGTTTCTTCCCAGCTCCCGTCCTACCTCCCCGGCATGCCTGCACACCTCCAGTGCCCCCGAGCTCTGCTCTCATTTACGCCGGGATGAGGCGTTTGCCACCTTGGGAAGGTCCTTCCACGGCAGGTGCAAAGAGCTGCGGGTGTTGCACGGCTGTCTGGCTGCGGCAGGCAAATAGCGAGGAGAACCCAAGGTCTGAACCCGGCACCGATGTAAAACCGAAGCAGCTCCGGCTTCTCTGGAGTCCCTCCAGCTTTGTGCGGGTGTAACTGAGACTGGAATCTGGCCCAGAGAGAGTGAAGCCGTTCGGTGATGATTAATATAGTAAAATGCGAAAGTTATGTATCAAGTGTATTTCATGCGCCTCTTGCCTCGGGACAATTAGCATAAATTTAATAATTATTGCCCTGTTCCAGCAGCTGCTACCTAAGGAGCAGGGAGTGCTTTACGAATGCTCATCAGCTGCTGCCCTGCCTGGGGGAGGGAGGTGAATAGTCTCCCCATTTTACGGGTAGGAAAAGAGGAACAGAAAGAAGCAAAGTGAGAAGGCTAAGGTGCGGTGCCATGGCCGGGCTGCTCCCTTCCCTCCTCCTGCACCTTCTCCAGCCCAGCTTTGCTCTGGCCCTGTTGGTTGGGCAGAGCTGAGGAGGGGGCTGGATTAAGATGAGAGTTTCTTCTTCGTGCGCGGAGCAAGCGCTGTAGAAAATACTTAAATTTCAATGTTTCCTTTGCTGGTTCTCTAATCACCGCCCTGCCAGGAGATGGGGTTTCTCCTGCCTTGCACGTACGCGTTCGGAGTGAGTGAGGGCTGGTGGAGGCTGGTCGCTCGGGCACGGCACAGGGCATCCTGACCCTGGTGCCCGCATCCTGCTCCTCGATCGGACGCAGACTTACCGGATGATCTGGGGCCTCCCGCACGGGTCAGTCTGCGTCACTTCTTCGATGAGCTTCGTCTGTCTGAACCGTGAGCTCTTCCCACGTGTGTGTGCCGTGCAAAGCCCCCGGGGAGCCGATCTCCGCTGGGGCAAATCACACATTACCCCTGTGCGAATAATAGCAAACCGCGAAGATGGAGGCTGTGCTGGCTTTGTTTAACCAAGGTGCGCTAGCCAAAGGGTAACTGATTAGATATCAGACTGTCTTATCGTGTTCCAGGGCACAGACAAAAGCTAGAAGACCAAGCCAAACCCTTCACCGACCGCTACGGGGAGCTGGAACGGCTGCGCCAGTCCATGAGAGTCACCCCAACAACACCCAACCCCCGCGGATCCCTCAGCACCCCGAGCCACTTTGGGTCCCAGGCTCAAACTCCAATACAAGGTAACTGGCTGGGTGCCCCAGCCTGGCGTCACACCCCGAACCCTCGTGATCCCAACACGGCCGGGCAGGGAACAGAGCCATCCCGGCCAAGCAAGCCTTCCTCCAGTCGGTATTTTAGGGCTGGAGTCCAGCTCTCCCCTGGGTAGGAGCCTGCGGGGCAAGCCAGGGAGGGGTTTGGTTGGGTTTCTTGACGCTGGAAGCCTTTCTGCACCCACTGAATCAGCAGACGGCTGCTGAGTCGTAAACCCGGGCGATTTTGCCCTGTGCACCATTAGATACGGGGTCTTAGGGAGAACCGAGCAGTTTCAGCAGGAGCGCGAGGGAGATCAGAGCAACGTACATTGAATCCAGGAGCTTCTTTGACATGAAGGCACCCGCGTAGACAGTTAAGCATCAGCTAGAAAGGGTGTATTATACTTTACATGCTAATCCAAATGGTTTCTTATCTTGTTGCATTGTGTTTATGCCAAGTCTGGTGATCCATCACCCAGCTCCAGCATAATTCCCCGCACGTATGCACACCTGCATGGGCGCACGCGTGCGCACACACACAGACACACACACAGAGGCTTTACTCTTCCCATATTTGCCATCAGCATAGCTGCGCCCTCGGGCGCTCCCCGTGAATCTGCATCGTAGCTTGTTGCCAGGAAAGAGGGAGGAATTGCCACCAGAGTTACCCGAGAGAGGTCGGTCTGCTAATTCCCATGCATCGGAATTTCAGCCCCGAGCTAAGCCTTGCATTTGAAAATCTCCAGCTGCCTTGCTGCTCCCGGCTTTCTGCACCGCTCGGCACAGCCAGCCGCCACCACGACGTATTGAGAGCAGCCGTTCTCCTGTCCGCACGTGAAACGTGCTCCTTTGCCGTGCGTTTTTCATCTCGGTGTTGTTTGCTTTTGAAAATCATCAGAAATGCTAACGGGGATTTAAGGAATAGCATTTAAGCTGTTTGCGTTTCGAGCTTTGGTGATTGGAAGGTTTTGCACTGAAAAGTTTCAAAGGCCGTTACGCGGCATTTTCAGAAGTGACGTAGATGTCTGAAAACCTCAGTGTCATTGGCAAGGAGGGTGTCTCAGGCGCAAAAACATGTTTGAAAATGTTACCCGAACTGTAAAAGCTGCTCCACTCCTCCCAACCCAAAATTACAGTGAAAATTTAATTTATTTCTCATTGAAATGCAAATCTTTATGCTTGGAATTTTCATTGATATTAGCATGGTTTATGAGAAGAACCCGGGCAGTTTGTATAGGGTTATCATTTGATTTTTGTTAAAAAAAGCAAGAGGGAGAGAGAGAAAGGGTTTTATAGGCTCGTGTCAGTGGCTGCGTAAGAAAGAAAGAGATTCTTGAGGGAAGAAAAAAAGATGCGTATTTTAAATTAGCCCAGTCCCCCGTAGTGCCAGAAACCGAAAGAGCGTCGTTTGGAGCAAAGAGTCAGGTGATGACACAAATTCAACAAGAGAAAAAATGAAACTGGCCACAAGCTACCGTCCGTGCCAAATTCCCAAATGTCAAGTGACAGCAGGAGTGGAGACACACAGAATTAGCCATCGAAAATCATTCCTGCGGAGTGAATCCAGAGCACCAGGAATGCTGCAAAAGGCAGTTCGTGCACGCTCTGCTCTTGGCTCCCTGCTTCCCAAGTTGGAGGAACAGTCTTGACATGACTGTGGGTTCTTACCAGCGTAACTGGGAGCAGAATCAGCTCAGTAATTTTAATCTCAGCCCTGTCCTTTTGACACAACGCTGACTATAACCAATCATAATAATAATAAAACCCTTTCTCTCACACACACACAGCTTATTCACAAAGATCGTAATTTTTACCCAAGCAAGTGGAGCCTGGCCCATGCCAAGAATAACACAGGAGTTAACAGGCCTGTAATTCTCACGACTTGGCACGTTCTTAGGTAACACACACACGAGAAGCCAATTAGCAAAAAGCACAACGAGATATCGGTTAGGAGGGACAAACAGGGCAGGCTGGAGTTCATCCGGCCCCCGCCATCCTTTACCTGGGTGCTTCCCACCCTTAGTGTTTTTAGCATCTTTCCAATCCTGCGCGAGGATGAAAAGGGGGCCAGCGAGGGTGGAGAGGCAGGTTTTCCCTCTGCGAGCACCTACGCCCGGCAGCCCTCCGCTCGTCTGCCAGAGGTGGTTGGCCTCCCGCTTCTGCTGACCGAGCAGTCTGCGTGAACGCTTCCTAATCCGCTTCTGGCAAAACCAGGCTGGGGAGCTGAGATGCTCCGAAACAGCCTTGGCCATTGAGGGGGGGATTCGGGCGCCGCAAACCCCTGAACACAGCGCGTGGAGTTTGGGCGTTGAAGCAGACAGGCACCGAGGAGACAGCGTTTATCTGTGGGAGGAACTGGAGTCCCTTGGAGCTCTGTTTGCTCTGGCCCAGTCCGGTCTTTCCTAAACGGGAGCGAAGGCTGTGGTCGCAGAGGAGATCACAGCAAGGACGCTGGTGTAAATGGGAGAAGAATCTGGCCCTCAGCCATTTGCAGGAGACTTTCAGTAAAGCAGGCCCTGGAGGTTATAAATAGGCCCCATGTAAAACGATCATCCTGAGGTTAAATGGTCTCAAACCAAAAACCTCCCGGTAAGAGAAAACCGATCGTTTCTGAAGGGCATGCCAGGAAACATGGGAGGAGAGCATGCTCAGCACTGTGGCCGAGCGGGTCAGATCCTGCTCTCGTGCTGGCTTCCCACTGCCCAGTGTCAGTGTACTTCAGTTGTGTCAGTCTTGCCTTACCCCGTGCAAATGGGACAGACATTTGCAACCTTCCACAGACCAGATTTCATTCCCATTTCCACTGCTTTGGGAGAAAACAGCAAAATTCTGAGTTCACCGCAGTGTGGCTGTGACGAGAATCTGGCCCAGTAGCTGAGCAGGTAGGACAGGCAGACCCTCGTCTAGCATCAGTCAGTGCTGCTTCCCTGGCTTCAGCAGAGCAGAACCGTTTGCTTCTGTTGAGGATTTGGCCCAATACTTCTAGAGTGAGGTCTGGAAAATCTGAGGTTTTGAAATCCCAGCTCTCCTGTCTCCGCAGCAAGACACCAAGCTGTCATTAGGATGGCTTGAAATGGTTCCTTATTACGGGGCACGCGAAGCCAGAGCCTTGCGTGCTTGCTTCATCTCGAGTTTTGTCTTCTAGCTTAAAAAAAAAAAATCAAGTAGCTCTCAAAAGTGAAGCAAGATGTTAAAGGAACTTGCTTCTGCCCGCCTTTGGCTGCTTCTCGGGGCCCCCTTGCTCTGGGGAAGTGGGATGGTGACAGACGCATCCTCCCGGGGGGAACCGGGATAGTCCTCGCAGCCCCCAGTTCTCCACGCGACGCTTTGCCCCTGCCCGTGTTTCAGCAGTGCTTCACGCCGAACCATTTTATTCCCGTTGCAACACAGCAGGACCGCCCACACAGCCGGCTCCCGCGTTCTAGCTTTGTGGTGGGAACATCTTCAACCACTCAAAAGCAATTGTGTGCATTGTCCAGCAACATGTAGGGGCCTTGCGTACTCGAGGACAATTGCAAAGTGATTTTAAATTTGATCTACTCAGTAACAGCGAGCTGTTTTGATTAATGCGCTTCACATCCCTTTGCACAGTCCTCGTATTGCTCCAGCAAAACCAAATTCCCTTGACTTCACAGGGAGAACAGTAAAGGCTGGATCCTTTTGCAAACTCCGTCCTGCCTCTCCCAGCCTTCGCCTCTGCCGAACCGTTTGGGAGACATTGTCTTTGCTGGTGAAGAGCTTTCAGATCTGATCTGGAAACTGCTCAGCTTTAACCAGCTTGATTTCCAATCCATTATTTAGAGCCAGTGCCACCTTTTTAACATAGGCCAGTCATCAGCAGAATGCTTCACCATATGCATTTAAAGTAAAATCTCTCTCTCTCTTTTTCTTTTTAAATACACATTTTTAAAGTATTACATTACTTTTAAGAAGCCTCTTGGCATAGGCAGCCAGTGCCCTATTGTTTCCGAAATGCAACGTGGCTGCTCTGAGGTTAAGTCCTGAATTATGGGCCCAGCAAATACACTGAATTGCTGCTTCCTAATCCCTGTCCAGATCGACTTATGGTTTCTTTAAAATATCCGTTTCTTAATGGATAAAAACATTCTACCATGGGCAGAGACTAAATTGTTTCCAAAGGAAGCTAGGCAAGCATTAGTGGGAAGAAAACATATTGTGGGATTGAGCTTCAGCCTCAAAGGAAGGAACACGCTTGAGATGGGTTTCCTGCCTGCTTTCAGGCTCCGCAGGCTTCGGTGCCTATCTTTAAACTGCTTTTCTGCTCCTCTCAATTACGTTCACCCGCTGTGCAGTGGATGTCCCTGAAATGAATCTGGCGTGTAACCGTCAGAGATGAACCACAGGCCAGTGCTGGGCGGGAGCATCCCCCGAGAGGGAGTCCAAGCACCCGCGACCGCTGCTTTTGCCGCTGCCGTGCAGCCGCCTCCATCTCCCAGCCACAGCTCAGGGTGCCAAAGTGCTGCTGTTCCTAGGAAATAGCAGGCGAGCGAAATAGCAGGCGGGCTCGCAACGAGCCCAGCTGGATTTGCCTCAGGCTCCAGGGGATGCCATCCTGCCTTTTGACGTGGGATTTTCGAACGCGCTGGGTTCTGCTCTGCCAGATTCAGGCTGCCGATGGGGAGCCTCCAGCCCGGGGTGCCGCTGCGGGAGGCCACGGCTTGCGTCGCCGGGCTGCGTGGCTGCGGTGCGGAGCAGGGCAGGAGCCCCATCTCCTATCGCCCCGTCAGCCTCCCCTATCAGCCTGCCGCTCCGCAGTGGGTTTCCCATGGCAGCCGTGGCCTGGCCCAAACCTGCTCGGCAGGCACGGTGGTCTAGCTGCAGGCTGGGTTGTAAATTCAGCAACTTCCTTTTATGTAGTCGGGGCTTGTTAATTTTTTTTAATACCCTTTGAATACAGGTAAAGAGCAAAGCGCAGGCAGGCCAGAAGGAGTGCCTGCAATCAAGGGAGCGCTTCCCGTTCAGCCCACCCACCCGCTCCAATTAGCACCGTTAGCTTATTCATTAGCATTGCGGGATGGAGCGGCAGGGAATGAGCCTGATGCGGTGCGTGTGGGGCAGGGGGATGCGGGCAGAGGAGGGCTCTGGGGAAGAGAGAGGCTGTCGAGGGAGAGGAAGCTGGGAGAGCCTGGCTTGTTTAGTCTAGCAAACAGCGGGCTGGGAGCAGAGCTGATTGCTCTGTGTAAATACGTCCAGGGGGTAAACATCGGGGAGGGAGAGGAGCTGATGTAAGCTACGAAGGACACTGCTGGCACAGGAGACGGGGCCGAACTGGCCCTGAATAAATCCAGCCTGGATGTTGGAAGCAGAGTCCTTCCCAGAAGGGCAGGATGGGTCCAACGAACCACTGGGAGCATCCCGACGGAGCTTGAAAGGTTTGCAGCGGAGGCTGAGACGTGGTGCATGATTCACCGAGCTGGGAATACCTGGGAATGGCCCTGCCTCGCTGCGCTGCCTGCCTGTGTGGAGGCTGTTGCCCACCTTATCTGGGGTCTGATGGAAAGTGCTGGGAGAGGACCCAGGAGAGCGGAGTTGAGGCTGGCGATGCTCAGTGGGGCAGGTTTGGGGGCCGAGTGCGTGTCTGCATGGCGGCATGCGGTATTAGAAGAGAATCAGAAAACTGAGCAGCAAATGTGCTCGGCGATCTTGAGGTGGTGCCTGGCGATGCTGTGATAAGCGACGCGTGTGTGCGTGTGTGTGTGTGTGTGTGTGTGTGTGTGTGTGTGTGTGTTGTTGTGTTTTGGTTTGGGGTTGTATTTTTTTTTTCTTCAAACTCTGCAGAGGAAGTACTTGCACCCACTTTGTGAGCTGGTTGTATCAGATACAGAACAATTGCTCCATGGGCGTGTGACAACGGATGCTGTTCACACCCTCGTTTTCTTTCAACACCTCCCCTCCTCCCCCAAAATAAATTTTGCTCTATTTTTCGTGGGGTGGGAGGAAGGGGCCGTTTTCTTTTTTAGTTGGCTCTGACTTGGAAGCGAATGAACTTGTTCACATATGTGACAGAGGCGTGAGAGCGTGCCTGCGTGCGTGGGTGGGGAGGAGAGCGGCGCCTTCTCTAGAGATGAGCTGGGTCTTCAGAGATCAAGTGCGTCTCGTGCACCTTCCCGCACAGAGCAGATTCTCTCTGTCTTTGGGCCACCTGCCTCTCCGTGCTGCCGGACGGAGCCATTACGATCGGGGGAAGGAAGCAGAGAGGAAGGGAGGTCAGAAAAATGCTGAAAGACAGCTTGGAGGTCCAAGCATCACAGAAAGCAGTAGAGAAAAAAATAGCCGAAGGTATATACAGAGAGAGAATTTCTGTCCCCGCTCCGTCTCGCAGATGCATGCATATTATATACATAAGCATAAAGTATCATTAGTGTTTACATTGTCGTCAATCATCATGGCGTAAGACAGGAAAGGAGTTTTTTTTTTTGCCCCGGGCTAGATTTTTCATGACAATTTTGCAAGGCATGTATATGCATATAAATAAAACGGTGATATATGACCAGGCTGAAGACATCTATATATTCTGTACACTCAGTGAGTGCCACATGATCAAATTAGTTTTAAATTTCCTTTATTCTCTGTGTGTACCTCACACTGTGAGTATGTGTGTGTGTTGTGTAAGATACACACATGCTTAGGCTTATTCCTGACTTTATTCAGTAAGCCACTGCGTGTTCCCCACATCTCAGAAATGGGGACCAGAGAGTGATCTCGCGGATGCTGTGGAATTGCTCAGGTTCCCTACGTCACTGCCCGGCCCCAGATGATCTGATAATCTCCTCCTGCTGCTGTACATCTCTGCACACGTGCCCTGGGTGAGCTTGTCGTTCAGTTGCCCCTCAAAGCTCTTTCCATGCTGCAGCACTGAAGTGGTCCCGACATCGCTCCTGCTTTCCCCTCCCCAGGCAGAACAGGCATTTTCCTGGGTTAGGAGGCAGCGGAATCCCCCACCGCTTTGCTGGGCTGGATGCACGTCAGCACAGGTAGTCCCTAAAACCCCTTGCAGGGTCCATTGCCTCGGCTCCACGAGGGCTTCCGGGGATCGCTGAGCAGATCCACCAGTCCTGACCCAGCAAGGGTGCAGGGACTGGTTTCAATCCATCCAAGGCAGCTCCCCAAACCAGCATGGTCTGAAGGGAGGCAGCTGAACACGCCCAAGGAAACCTTTGTGGTCGGCAGCCTCGTGAACCAGCCTCTCCACCTCCATGCTCACGACCAGCCCTCACCGCCCTGTCCGGCTCGGCCACGAAGGTTCAGCTCCCATCACCGCGCAGCCACTCACAGCCGGCTCTTTGCATTTATCTCCTTGCCATCCACCCAAGAAAAGCCCCATATTGTCTCTGAGGTGAAAAGCAAGCTGCTGTGTCACTTGAGTGCGGTTGTTTTATCTGGAAAGGGGCTGAGCGGCTTTGAAAGCCGGTTTCTGTCCAGCTCCGCGTGCGGGGGGACTTGGGGGTCTTCAAAAGGTGCAAATTGCAGCTGCACAATTAAGTAACGGGGTGTGTCCCGGCCCCCGCGGTCCCCTGGGCAGCACGGCCCTAACGAGGAGACAGTGGCATTACTAATCAGGGCTTTGACCTTTACATGGCTTTTATTTAATACGCATTCCACACTTCCCCAAACTCCCATCCAAAACATTGACATTTCCGCTGATAGATTGGGTCAGATTTTGGAGTAGTTGGGGGACTCAATTCACTCTTACAATGGTTAAATTCTTACAGCTAAATGGGCTTATTCAGTTAGTGCAGCAGCTGGTGTGATTTCGAGAAGAAAATAAACATTTCCTTCAAATATTTTGATTGGCAACCGGACAACTGAAATACTCAAGCTCAGATTGCCAGGGTCCAAAAAAGCAAATGGGGGCTGGACAGCGAGGAAGGGAGGCAAACCGTAGTAAATCCTGCGCTACCACGCAGATGTGTGTGTGAGATGTGCTGTGCCGGAGACGGGGACAGCGAGAGGGGGTTTGCGGAGCGCGTTGTCGGCTGTGATTCCGAAGGGAGCGCGGGGCCCGAGGGTACGGCTTCACCCGCTCCGATTTCCCTGGCACTCGCTTCCCACGTTGCGTGCTCCAGGTTGCCGTTTGACGGCTGGCTGAGTGTGCCGGAGGGTTGCTTTGCTGCTGGGTTAGGTGGTTATGGAGGGTATTAATGGCGGTGTTTTATTTGGACCCCATTTCAGCGGACATCTCCTCAGGTGCAGGGCAGGAGCGCTGATGGCCCCGGCCGGGGACAGCGGGCACGGGGCTGCGGTGGCTCTGACCTGTGTGGATCTGTGAGGTGGAGGGGCAGCCCTGAGGTGAAGGAGACGGGATGGAGGGGCAGCCCTGAGGCAAGGACTGAGATGGAGGGGCAGCCCTGAGGTGACCGCACTGAGGTGGAGGGGCAGCCCCGAGGCGAGGGTTGAGACGGAGGGGCAGCCCTGAGATGATGGCGATGAGGTGGAGGGGCAGCCCTGAGGTGATGGCGGGGCAGCCCTGAGGTGAAGCAGACAGGACGGAGGGGCAGCCCCGAGGCGAAGGAGGCGGGATGGCGGGGCAGCCCTGAGGCGAGGGCTGAGGCGGAGCAGGGACCCCGCCACCAGCGCGCGCTCAGTGCGCAGCGCTCGCGCCGGGCCCCTCTCCCGCCTGGCGCCTCCCCCCGGGCCGCGCGCGGGCGGCAGCCAGGCCGGCGCGTGGCGCGGCGCCCTCTAGCGGCCGCCTCCCGCCGCGCGCCCGCCGCCTCTGCCCCCTGCTGGCGGCGGGGCGGCACCGACCCGGACCTGGGCCCCGCGCGGAGCCGGGGGCCGGGGTTAACGAGCAGGCCCCGGGGGGGGGAACCCCTGCTCCGGCGCCCAGCTCCGTGCCCCAGCCCCCTGCGGCCGGGGAGAGGGGGTTGGACGGGCTTTGCCAACCCGGGGGGGCGGCTGGGGGGGGGCGGGAGAACAGAGACCGACACAACCCGGTGTCCGGTTGCCACAGCCTGGGCAGGCCGAACCGCCCCCCCGCCCCAGACAATGCAGAGACAAAATGCACGCCTGGGTTCTTCTTCTTGGGGGTTTGGGGGGTTTCCTTCAGCCTCAGAGCGGCTGGGGAGAGCGGGAGCTTTATTCTGGTCAGAGACCGGGGCCCAAAGCCCGGCGCCGGCCCAGCTCGCCCGCTGCCCACCGGCCTTTCACAGAATCACAGAATCCGAGGTTGGAAAAGGCCTCTGAGATCATCGAGTCCAACCATCCACCCAACACCCCCACGCCTGCTAAACCATGTCCTGAAGTGCCACATCCACACGGTTTTTGAACCCCTCCAGGGATGGGGACTCCACCACTGCCTGGACAGCCTGGTCCAACGCCTGACCACTTTTCCAGGAAAGAAATTTTTCCTAATATCCAATCTAAACCTCCCCTGACGCAGCTTGAGGCCATCACCTCTTGTCCTTCCCCTTTGGCGGGGAAGAGCCGGGTGTCTCGAGGGCCGACAGTATCGCCGTGCCTTGCTGGGCGCACACGCAGCCTGTAATTAACACTCGTACACGTTGCGTCTCAGTTAGTAGCAAGGACCCATTGCCAGACGTTCCAAGTTCGTGCCAGTAAAGCGTCGCCGTTAAAAAAAAGAACAAAACCATTTGAGTGTGTTATAGAGGAAGAGGGAAATGTGCCCTGAGCACTTATGTTTTATTTCGCTTTGCATTTTATGGAATATTATTTATGGGCACGTGAAAGCTAACGAAGGAGCGCGGTCTGACGGCTGGAGATCGTCGTTGGCTCTGGGGAAGGCGGTGAGCAGCGGTCTGGGTTTTCAGGGGTCTGGGGGCGATTTCGGGACCGCTTTCTCTCAGTGCCTGGCAAACCAGTCCGGATACTTGGACCGCAGTGGCAGGGCTGCTTGCGGGTAGGGAGGAAGCATTCCAAAAATAGCTTTTTTCCCTCTCCAGTCCAAGTTCAGCCAGGATTTTTGTCCCATGCTCTGACCTGACGCTGTGATGCTGCCGGATTGCTAAAGCTACGGGCTCTGGTCAAGCTGCTCCTTGCAGAGCCGGTCTCCAGACCTCAGCTCACAGCACCCGACAGCAGTTTTGGTGCTGCTTTTGCAGGAGCGTGGCCGCGGGACAGTGCAGAGTGTCCCGTTGGCAGGCTGAGATGTGGAATCAGGTTGGTTTGGTCAGCTGCGAGCATTTTTCACAGCGTAGGGCTTTTCCAGCCAGCCCCAGCACGCTGGCCCTCCACGCAGCAGGCAAGAGGGACGGCTGAGCTGCATCCAGCCCCGGCTGCGTGCCGAGCAGCGCAGTTCGTGACGGCTTTGAGCTGCTGCTCTCTTATCTCGCCCCAAAGCCGCAGCCACGTTCACAGACCGGGTGCTCCCCCGCCTTTCCCCTCCGTGGAGCCTGCGTGGGAAGGCAGGCGCTGCCGATCGCCCGCAAGAGGCTGGAGGGGAGGGAGGAACCTGCCTTCCCCTGCTCCTTCCAGCGGCCCATGGCTGAGGGACTCTCCTGGGATGAGAAAGAGGGTTCAGACCCAGTCCCCTCGCTATCTGCTCCTCCAGAGCATGCCCTTGCTGCCAGTTAGCTGGAGGGGATTAGCTCGAGTATATTTTCTCCTGGGGAAATGCTGCAGGGCCTGGAACACCAGCCCTGAGGAGTTAAAAATGCTTCATCATCATAAATATATATAAAACACACGTCCCTATGCATGCACAGCAAATACACAAGCATATAAATGTGTGTCTATACACATAGGCATATTTAAAACCAGCAAACGTGTTTGTCGTACTTATCTCACACATTTCCTTGGTCTGAGTCGATTCCAAATCCAGCTGATGTGACCAAAAAAAGTCACCGAGGCCAGATGACATCCCACTGCCAAAGCAGGCGCGATTCCCCTGCTTTTAGCAAGGGAGAAATAGGGGTCTTGGGAGTAAACAGAAAGGATGAAGAGCCACCTCCAGCCGGCCAAGGCTTTGAGCTCGGTGCATTGGCTGAGTGCTGTGGGCTAGAACTGCTCCTTCTAGAGACTGTCGTCTCCTGGGGGGTGGTAAATGGCTGAGAAGGGCGCAGTCGCAGCGTTTCTGGCCATGTTCTCCTGCATAACTGGTGCAGAGCTTGGCGTGGGCTGCTGAGGTCTCGAGGACAGGGGTTTCGGGTCTCTCCGTGGAGAGCAAAACTCATTTCTCTCTGTCTCAGATGCACTGAGGCCAGTGGTGTGCTGGGATCCATAAGGAAATGGCACCGGTCTCAGGAGAGCTGAGAGAGCCACAGCAAAGCCTCGAGGTCCTCAAAGGATCTGCTAGTCTGGAATCCCACCTCTAACCTGGGCTTCCCATGGAGGAACAGGACTCGGCAGCCCCGGGCAGAGGTCCCTTTCCAGTTACAAGCTGGCTGCAGCCCTCGTTGGGTTAAGACCCCCCCCCAAGAAAAGGCATGGGGGGGCTCCAGCATCCGAGGGAGCTGAGTAACATCCCCACCACGCTGACCCAAATCTCCCCTCCCCCAGCAGAAGAAAGCCTGAATTTCTCACTCTCTTTATCCTCTTGGAAGGAGCAAAATACACAGAGCAATGAAGCAGAGGGATATTGTGGCTCCTAGCTTGGGAGTTTTCGGCTGTGTGTTTATCAGCTCCATCCCCTGATGCTATCAGCACGAACAGGCCACCCACAAGAAGGCTTAGCAGGCTGGTCTGGACTCCAGCTTTTCCCCTCTGCCTCCGTGTGTGTGTATATACACCACCGAGTATCCCAGGGACCGGCCGTCTGGGGCCTGCCTCCATTTATTTACTACACAGCTGATGTAATGGCTAAACATTTTTTTTCTGTGTTTATGGGGTGTGTTTTTTCAATCTGCCAGAGATGAATAGACCCCTAGAGAAGGCGGCTTAGTCGTGTCCCTTCTTGGATAGGAAACAACAAAGTTTAGGGCAGGAAATGGGAACAACTTAAACAAATGAGTGTAGGATTTTTGTATTTAGGTTCCCCAGCTCTCTTCCCTGGCAGATCCAAGAGATGCTTTTTCCTCTGACTTTAATTCCGTGGGCAGGATATGGCCCAGGCTATCGGCCAGACTCGACAAGCCTCAAGGACAGTACTCTAACCACCGGCTTTCTTCCTCCACCCCAACAGGCACGTCAGACCTGAGCCCCTTCTCTGACCCCCGGCAGTTCGATCGCTCCTTCCCGACGCTGCCGGCTCTCACCGAGACCCGGTTCTCCGACCCACGGATGCATTACCCCGGCGCCATGTCTGCTGCCTTCCCCTACACCGCGACGCCCTCCGCCACGGGCATCGGCGGCATCAGCATGACCAGCATGCCCACCACGACGCGCTTCCACCACACTTACCTGCCGCCTCCCTACCCCGGCTCCACGCAAAACCAAAGTGGACCCTTCCAGGCCAACCCCTCTCCCTACCATTTGTACTACGGCACGTCTTCGGGCTCCTACCAGTTCTCCATGGTGGCGGGCGGTGAGCGCTCCCCTACCCGGATGCTCTCTTCTTGTACAAGTGCCTCAGCGGGGAACAGCTTAATGAATCCCAACCTGGGCAACCAGAACGACGGGGTGGATGCGGACGGGAGCCACAGTAACTCGCCGACGACCATGACGACTACTGGGAGGATGGATGAGTCAGTCTGGAGACCCTACTAGGAGGAACTCAACCTATAGCTTTAACTTAATCAGCCACCGTTAACGTTACTCCTTTCGGTAATGAATAGAGCAAAATGATGCCTAGGGAAAAGGTAAACCAAAGTCTCCCAAACCAAAAGCAAGCCAGGATCCTCCGTATGCAAGCATGGGCAAACATCAAGTGAAGACGGACCAGGACCTGCGTTACATTTCAAGATGAACGTCCTCGAGGCTTGAATTTTGTCGCTTGATGTGGTTCCTTTCGTATGTTTTAAGTATGTGGATTGTACATAGGGAAAACAAAAAGGACGTGTGGAATCAGAGGTTTGTTTCTTTCAGAACACTTCTCAGTCATCTCACTCGCCCCCCCCTTCCCCACAGAAAGCATTCAAAAGTTGTGAAAAGCTCACCCTTCGTCTGCAAATTGTTTCAGAGAAGAGAAAAGACCGGGGAATCATCCAAGCCATCTCTCTGCCAATGCAGGAAGACTGAACTGAAAAAAAAAAAAAGGAAAAAAAAAATAAGACAACCCCCCCGTTGTCTCTCTCCTTCCCTCCCCACCAGTGTAGGGCCCCTGACCACCAAAGAGCTCCGGGCCGACGCCAGAGCCGCGCGCGGCGCGCGAGAGTCTGGTTTACAGCGCGACGGCGGGGCCTGGGGCACGCGCGGGGTCGGCCAGCGTCAGCCATGTGAACAAGAGCTGTGACACGACGGTTGTTATTTGTTGCTGGCGACAGAGGTTGTATTGTTCATTTTTTGTCATTGTCGTCATTTTTAAAACAGTAACGTGGTTGATCCCGTGCCTGACAGGCCCCCCTTCCCTCTATGTTTACAGATGAGATGTACTTTTTACGAGATGTGTTTTGTTTCGTTTTGTTTGCTCCTCTGTCCTGACCTCGCCACTCAGTTCTTTGCTCCTCTTCGCAAATCTCGGTGGTGGTGGCTGGAGCGGAGGCGGCGCTCAGGACAAGCCAAGGTGTATGAGATGCACTTCCACGTGCGTCAGCTGCAAAGGGGACTCGGGAGCCTTTGGCGTGACCCTGCCGCCGGTCCCTGGCTCTTCCTTTCATCCTCTCTGAGTGGCGACGCGTGCCGCTGCTGGCGAAGCGTCGTATTTCTCTTACGATTCTTTCCCAGGTTTTCACCCAGAGCGGATTGACACACAGTGACTTTTTTTATTAAGAAATGACTTTTACACTTGTCAGTTCAGACTGAAAGTTCTGACTGAGATTTGGAGAAAGGTGCAATTTCTACTCAGTTCCTTGGTGGTGGGAATATTGCAAAGCAACGTTATCTAGCATTTTCCATCCCCTCGCCCTCCTTTCCCTTCCCCCAGGTGACCCGGAGCAGGGGTATCTGGCTGCAGACAGGGCACTGAAGGTACCACCAGCTGGGCGGCAGCCGGTTGCGTCACGCAGCGTTCGGAGGAACCCGGTCTCCGGGCACCACACACCCCCATAGCTGCTACCGCAGAGACGCCAGCCCGAACGGGAGCGCGACGGGCGGTCGCAGGCAGCCGGAGGGGTGGCAGGGGCTCCCCCAGGGCCGCGTTGGTGGCCAGGCTCCGGCGCACGCCGCAGGGCTGTGTTGCCTCCCACAAGCCGGCTGTGCTTTCTGCTGGCGTGGGAAGTGGGGCTGGGTTCGGGATTCCTCGCACCGGCAGGGCCAAGGGTGCCCGGGCCGGTTCCGGAGGAGGGGGGTGACTGCTGTACCCACTACCCTCCAGAGCCTGCCCAGCAGCACGGGCACAGGGACAGTCCCAGATCCCAGCGCCACCAGTAACCAAGCCTTTTTTTGTTTTGTTTTTTTCATGAGCATAGGAAAATTGCCCCCCCCCCAGCTGCTCTCCCAGCCCCTCTGTCTCAGCCACACCAGTACAGCCGCGTCGCCTGTCACCGAATCTCAGTCGGCAGCTTGGCAGCGCGTTGTAATTGCACTACCACGCCAAGACTGGAGCACGACATCCTGGCTTCGCTGGCAAGCTGCGATGACCACTCACGAGTTAAATAAGCAACAAGAAGAACAACTTTTTAAAATAATAAATAATAATAAAAAAAGCCCTACCCCAGCAAAACTGCAACCTCCACTTGCCTTAGCGACCGCGAGCACCTCTCCGGTGCTTGCCAGCTGTAGAAACCGGACCACGGCAGCCTGTGTTTTGACGCATTTACGTTTACCATCCGATCGCGCCACTGGTTGAAAGCACAAAGAAAACAAGGCATTCGTAGGACTAGGTTAATTTAAGACTGTTCGTAGCGAATTTAAAAAATAAAATAATGAAAAGAATGGCAACGATGTTATTTTTATGACATATTGTCATGTGAAGGTGTAAAGATATGCACCTCTGTTGTATGCAAATGGTCACGAGACAGGCCAACGTTTTTTGCTTTGCACTATAATTTGCTTTTTTAAAAAAATGCACAATCGCTTGTACAGTAAAACCCCTTTGTCTGGCTCACAGAATATTTAACTATAAAATCTAATTTTTGGTCTTATTTGTTATAATAATATAATTCTTAAATGTGTTGAAGGATCCGATTCTTAATAATGCTTCTAATACTTGTATGTGCAGGGTAAAATCACAACAAGCAGCTAAGGAGATGAGAGCAAAGATCTCTGTAGATAAAGAAGGCTAAAGCTGTTGGGTTTTTTAATGGTGTCTGACAATGGACGTTAAAAAAAAAAATGCTAGTGATACCAAATAATGTGGTTATTTGTGTAATATACCAGCCCTACTTGAAGGTAATGCCCTATATTTAATATGTAGCCCATCTTTTTAACCTGTAGCACTTGTCACTGGGGAGGGGGGAGGCGGGGAGGGAGGGGGAGGAAGAGGAGGGTCTGCTCCTGTTGAAGTCATTGGAACAAGCTCTCGCTGGAGACGTCTCTGCTGCGCTGGCTTCGGCGAGGACAGAGCCGGGCTCCGTCGTGGGCGGGTGGGGATCGCCTTGGTACGTAGCAAAGTGGTCAGTTCTGCTTTTCTGTTATCGGTGTCGATGTTCTTATCCAATGTGCGTGATTATATCGTCAGGCCTCCGTGTAATCATTTTAATGACTTTCCATGTGGAATAATAAACATACGGTTACAAGTCACCCGCTGCCTTCCGCCTGCTCACTGCTCACCTGGGGGGAGCAGATCTGCGCCCCGGTTCAGAGCAGGGTTTGTCACGCTGCTCTTTCTCCAGGGTCTAATTCTGGCACTTCTCCGAGCACGCCAGGGCTGGTGTCTGGGGGGGTAGCAGCTGCTCTTGACCGCAGTCTGGCGTTGCGAGGGTCTCCGGGGAGGCGGGTGCCTTCACAGGGAAGCGACGGGTGGGGGGCACCCTGGGCTGCGAGCTCTGAGAAAAAAAAAACCCTTTGGGCTTCTCCAGGGTGGGTCTGGACCACTGACACTGTGCCAGGTGAGACCTGGCAGGTGATCTCTGCATCCCCCGCCCAGCATCCCCTGCCCCGACTGCCGCCCGTCGTCGCCGTGCCGCTTCCCGAGACACCAAAGCTCCGGCACAAATCCTAAACAGGACCCAAATTCCCAGGCGGTCCAAGCCCAAACCCCTTAGCACTCACCACTCGCCTCCAGAACCCAAATGACAGCTGAAAAGCGAAAAACAACAACAAAAAATAAATCCCAGCCTACAACGGCGCCCGATGCCAAGGCGCTGCAGGCTGGGGCTCCCGAGGAGCCAAGCCACTCAACGCCGGCGTCATTCATCAGCCCGGCGGAGGCAACGGCAGCGGCGTGCCGAGGCGATGCCAGCGCCTTCCCCGTCGAGCAGGGCTCGTGGCGGACGTGCCGGAGCCGATGTTCTACCTCTGCTTTGCAGCAGCTCCGTGAGCGTAGCCCATAGGGGCGTTTGCACAGAGAGAGAAAAAAAGAAAGAGGAAAAAAGAATTTAAAAAAATAAAAATAAAAAAAAAGGAAAAGCCCAAACAAAACCACAGTAAATGTTAATCTGGGTGAGAACCCGGCCCCGCAGCCCTGGCCAGCGGAAATATGTTTCAAGTCAAACCCCAGACATAGCCGCCTTTTCTTCGCAGCTACGGGGAGAGGAAACACCCCGAGGTGTAGCTATTATTTACAGAAACTTTCCATTCCAAATTGATCCGCACTTCGCTCGCAGCCTCGTTTAAAGCTGCAAGGAAAAGAGACAAGATGAAGGAGAGGGGTAAAGAAAAAGAGGACAAATAAAAAAGGGCTTTGGTGTAGCAAAGTGCACTGGGTCCCCGGCGGAGAAGGGGCTTCCGAGGGGTGCAGCCCCTCTGCGAGGCGGCCTCGGTACCGGCGCCGATGGGGCGATGCCCGTCGGAGGGGTGAGGCCGGGTCAGGCGCTGGACCAAGGCAGCGCGGGGAGGACACGGCAGCAGCTAAAACACAGCTGGGGGGCCCAGGTAGCTCGGCGAGCCGGTGGCGTTGAAGGTACCCAGCACCCGAGGGCCAGATGGGTGCTATTATTATATGGGTGTCATTTTTATATGAGTGTTATTTTTATATGGGCGTCATTTTTATATGGGCGTTGATTTTATAAGGGCCACCTACCAAGCACAGGACCCAGCGTGCGGTTGGGGCTGCATCTTGCTCATGTGCAGGTTCTGCACCGATTTAATGAATTAAATGGAAAAGCTGGAGCCCAGCCTGGCAGCGGGGGACGTGGGGTGCACCAGCCTCTCCCCAGGGCCCTCTGGGAGCCGGGAGCGGCCGCAGATGCGGGTCCAGGCTGGCAAACGGCGGAGCTGAGCACCCGAGGGCTCCCACTGTTCCAGAGGGATGCTGAAAAGCAGGGCAGAAAGCGAAGGTGTGGGGCAGCCGGAGCAGAAGTGTTTGGTTTCTGTTTTGCAAATGAACACTGAAAGGAAACAAAAAAAATCGCTGAGCTTGAAGGACTTTTTTTGAACATTCAGATATTAAATTGAATGGAGTTTGGGCTACAAAATCCCCTAGGAAAAATGAAGAGTATTTCCTTTGAGAACAAAGCTAACAAATGTCTCGGCAAGAATCTTATTTTATTCTGTTTCCAGACCAAAGTCTAAACCCAGCTTCTGCTTTAATGATGGTGTTGTCTCCAGGCTGCCCGTCTTAGTAAATCAACTTCTAACTTCTGAAACGTTTCTATGCCCCTTCCCTCATCAAGCCCTTAACGAACCTTGCACAAACGAGCGATCAGCATCATTAATGCACAATCCCGTCCCTCTGAAACAGCAGGGCCAAACAGCCCTGCGAGGTGCCCAGCACCCTTCCCGCACCCCCGGGGCCCGGCAGACACCAACCCCATCGCCCGGACCGGCGAGAAGCCGAGCCACCGGCTCCAGCTCCGGCGTCCTCTCCGCGGGCATCTGTGGGGGGCGAATCCTGCTGGAAAGGATGGGTGGTTTGTGGAGGTTGGGGTTGGGGGTTTTTTTGAATACTGCCTATTTAGAAGCTAAATGGGGGGAAAACATGGAAAATTCATTAGGGTGTCTGGGAAAGTGTTAGGTTACACGTCATTCACATCTACTTACTCAGCGGGACCTCGCGCCTTGGGGGAGATGGATATTTATATATGTATTTTATATATACGCGCTGGTGGGAGGGGGTTTCTCTCCATTTGATTCCCTGACAGGCACAAAAAGCGAGCCCTTTCGCTTCCCACAGGCTCTTCAAAACTCACCCCTCGAAGCAGAGCTGTCATCTTCGCCCGGCCCCGCCAGGCTCTGCCCCCTGCCCACCCCTCAGGGGCCAGCCCTGGTGCTCAGCTTCTCTGCGAGGCGACCGGGGCCGTTCCCACCTGCTCGGAAAAGGCTGGAGCGGTTAAACCAAGGCCAATGAAGGGCAAATGCGCAGCCACGCCGGGACCTGCTGGCAGCGAGCCCCAGACGGCTGCTTCTGCGGTGCTGGCTGGCAAGGGGCTCGGCAGGGATGGAGCTGGGAGAAGAACAGGGGGGATGGAGGGCTGGTACAGTGCCCAAACTCTAAAACCCCCCAAAAATAATCCTTCTTTCCTGATCACTTGGAGTTTCTAAAGGTGGGTGCAATACAAAAACCAACAAAACATCGTTCCGGGGTCGCAAGAGCTGTTCTGTTCGGCTGCAGCCAGGATGGTTCCTTCAGGTCCACGATGGCTCCTCTGCTGAGCTCTTTCTCCCCAGCTTTGACCAGTCCTGCCGTCGCCATCCAGCTCTGAACCACAGCTTGTTCAGCTAAAATCAACCCCGAATTTCTCTGTGCATCGCGGAGGAGACTCTCCAATTCATAAGAAAAAAAGAAAATAAAGGGCAGGCTGTGTTTTCCCATAAATAGAACTCCACCAACAGATCCTCACCGCCCGTCCCGTGCCAGGCCACCTGTTTGCCCCAGCGCCTGCTTGCTCCTGGCCAGGACACCCCAGCCCTCGTGGAGGGGATGAGGCTGGGCCGTGGCTGTGGGTAAGAGCTGTCCCCACGGCATGGCGGGGCTTTGGGCACCGGGGCGTGGGGAGGAGGGGGCAGCTGGCGCCAGGACCGCCAGGGGAGCCGGGGCTCCGATGGCTCATCCCACCGCAGGACACACCGTGGCTCTCCCGGCTGGGGAACGGTCCGGTTGGAACAGTCTGGGTTCATTTGTAGTGAGTCTGGGGCACCTCTACGATGCCGTCCCAGGTACCCACCTTGGAAATCTCTGCCTAAAGCGAGTTTGGTATTCAGGCTGCACTTGGGGCTAAAACAGGCAAAAAAAGCCGGGTGGAATTCAGCACCCAAGTATTTTTGTACAGCTCAGAAGTCTTTCCCAGTGCCAGATTCAAACCCAGTTCCCTGGATCCCCACCAGCCTCCTTGAATCCCTCCCACCCTGCAAGGATGTCACCAAGTGGGGCCATGTCACTGGGGTGCGCATCCCGATGGCACCCGAACCCGGCGCTGGCTGCACCAAGACCAGCAGCCACGTCTCGAAATTCCCCCGCAGCACCTTCTGCGCCGTTCCGCAGGAGGGCAGAAGGTGGGTCCAGCCTTATTTAACTTCTTCATCAACGACCTGGATGAAGAGTTAGAATGTACCCTCATCAAGTTTCCTGATGGCACCAAACTGGGAGGAGTGGTGGATAAACCAGCAGGCTGTGCTGCCATTCAGTGTGACCTGGACAGGCTGGAGAGTTGGGCAGAGAGGAACCTGATGAGGTTCAACAAGGGCAAGGGCAGGGTCCTGCACCTGGGGAGGAATAACCCCAGGCATCAGTACAGGCTGGGGCTGACCTGCTGGAGAGCAGCTCTGTAGAGAGGGACCTGGGTGTCCTGGTGGACGACAGGGTGACCATGAGCCAGCAGCGTGCCCTGGCTGCCAAGAAGGACAATGGCATTCTGGGGTGCATTAGGAGAAGTGTGGCCAGCAGGTCGAGGGAGGTTCTCCTTCCCCTCTACACTGCCCTAGTGAGGCCTCATCTGGAGTACTGCGTCCAGTTCTGGGCTCCCCAGTTCAAGAAAGATGAGGAGCTACTGGAGAGAGTCCAGCGGAGGGCTACAAGGATGGTGAGGGGACTGGAGCATCTCCCCTACGAGGAGAGGCTGAGGGAGCTGGGCTTGTTCAGCCTGGAGAAGAGAAGGCTGCGAGGGGACCTAATATATACTTACAAATATCTGAAGGGTGGGTGTCAGGAGGATGGAGCCAAGCTCTTTTCAGTGGTGCCCAGTGACAGGACAAGGGGCAATGGGCATAAACTGAAGCAGAGGAAGTTCCGTCTGAACCTGAGGAAGAACTTCTTCCCTCTGAGGGTGACGGAGCCCTGGCCCAGGCTGCCCAGGGAGGTTGTGGAGTCTCCTTCTCTGGAGATATTCAAGACCCACCTGGACAAGGTCCTCTACAGCCTGCTGTAGGTGACCCTGCTTCGGCAGGAGGGTTGGACTAGATGACCCACAGAGGTCCCTGCCAACCCCAACCATTCTGTGATTCTGTGATTCTGTGATTCTGTGATTCTGTGATTTAATTACATGCTATTTTTTACCTAAGCCATGCAAACCAGGTCACCTGTGTAACTGTCCACTCCCTGGCAGCAGCGGGCGGAGGTGCGGGGAAGGTGTTTTCTTGCACAGAGTTGGGCTGGGCTGGGAGATCAGAGGAGTTTAAATTAAAATAGGCTGATGCCCTGCGAGTCTTTATTCTTGGCTGAACCCACAGAGGCTAAAAATGATGTTAGCGACACGGTGCCGGGATCCCGGCTCGCTCTGCTGAGCACCTCCCGCTGCCGTCAGACACCGGGCAATGAAAGCAGCTCGACTTCAAAGGGCTGGGGCAGGGGAGGATGGCGAGCGAGGCCTCATTAACCTCGGCATCGCGTTAGATGGGCCGATAGCGGGCTTTAATTAGGCCAGGCGAGGCGGGCAGGGGAGACGAGGCTGCGTCCCGGGGTGGGGGGAGCATGCGTTCGTGCGGTGCCGTTTCGGCGTGCACCCCCCCCCCAGGTGAGCACCCCCGGGCGTGCACCTGCCTGCGTGGGCAGAGCGCACACGCGTGACGGGGCATGTCCGCGTGGCGGGGGGACGCGCGCCCGGCGGCACCGCCAGCCCATTGGGTCCCCACGGGGACGTGACGCTGCCCAGCGCGGGGCTGGGAATCCCGCTGGTGGGCAGCCGAGCCGGCGCTGGGCTGGCACCGCAGCCACCAAGGCGCTGGGGCACAGAGCGGCGAAAGCACCGGCGTGTCTGCAGAAAAAGGACACGAGAAAACACCAGCCACCTTTTTGGGCTGAATTACCCAAATCCTGGCTCCGTCCGCGCTGCGATGCCGGGTGGGTGGGCAGGCGGCCAAGGACCGGGTCGGGCTCTCCGTCACCGCGCGGTGCTCTGGCGATGCTCCTCCGGTGATCCGGTGAGCCCCTTCCCCAGCCCCTGCCTGGGCTCTGGCTCGGCTCCAGGAGGGAGATTTCACCTCGGTGCTACCTGGCAGCGTGTTTCCTTTCCGTTCTAGCGACTTGCAAAGCCCCCGGGGTCCCTGCAAACATACACAGCTCATTTTTTTAAAATGGGGAGAAAAAATCACCGCAGCAGAGCCGGGTTTGGCCGCGGAGAGGGGACCTGGGGGTGCCGTCCCTGGGGTGGCTGCAGCCCGGTCCCCCCCTTGGCAGGTTTTGCTGTTTGTCTTTGCAGCCGGCGGGTTTATTACGGCCAGGAACACCCAGGTTTTTTCCCTGTCTGCCATGAAATCGATACAGTAATTTCATTTCTCAGTCATAAATGAAATGAGCTGTAAAGTAAAGTTGGGTGTTTAAGCCAGAGTGAAAGAATGAATTGTTCTAATGGGGGACGTTAACGAGGGGATTAAATGTTCCTGCGAAAGCTGGGGGTCCCCGGCCGCCCCTGCCTGCTGCCGGCCGCTTTTAGGGCTCCCCACACCCCTCCCTTGCGCTGCCGCGGAGCTGTGTGGTCCATGGCCCGCGGCCCCCGGCCAAGCCACCGCCGTCCCTGCCTGGGTGGGTGGCCACGCTTCGCCCGCTCACCCACCTTGCACCCCGCCGGGGTCCCCACCAGGCACAGAGCGGCTCCGGGGGGGTTTTGGGTGCTGGCAGCCAAGGCAGAGACCCGAGAACAGGTGCTCACTGCGGGACGGGGCCGTTGCGATGCCCTCGCCTCTTCCAGCATCCTCATCACGATGCTGGGGCGCTTCCACGTGGAATTTGACTAAAAGCAAATGGAGAAAAAAAAATCAACAAACCAAAATGATGTTTCTCAACAGTAGCCTTGCAGCTGACCCAAAGCAACTGTTTTTCTGCCCAGAATTTTTCGGGGGGGGCACACAAAACCCTGCTGCTCTCCAGGGAGGCTGCGCAGAGGTTTCTGCTCCCGGGGCCGGGCAGCCTCCAGCGCGTGGGACATTTTCCCCCGGTAAGGAAAGCAGACGGAGGCCCGGCCCCTCTCGCCACAGCAGGACTCGCCCCGCTCCAGTTCAATATTTAGCCCCAAATTTGGTCTTTTCTTTCCTGCCCGCAGCCCGGCAGCCCGAGCTCGGGACCTCTCCTCTCCCAGCAAGTGACCAAGACCCCCATCTCCCCTCTTCTCCCCCTGCTCTATCATTTATTTTCTAGTGAAAAATAGCCCAGCGCTGATCCAGGGCAAAACAGAGCACTTTGCCAAGCCCAAAAATACGAGGGCCGTATTATCTTTAAACCATTTAGAAAGAAAAAACCCCAAAGTGAAAGCCCTACTGGGGCAGGAGAAACCTCAGCCAAGTTCCCCATGTCCGCCCCCCGCTTCAGTTGTATTCCCCTGGAAATCCTCGCAAAGAAAAACACGGGGCATGAAAAAAAATTTGGTTTTCATTAAAAACCTCGAATGTGAGGGGTTCTGTAGCTTTCAATGGGGCTTTGATTCCTATAGATGGTGGAATGTTTTCAGAACATTTCAAAAATGTTCTCCACCTTTCTATCTTCTATCGGCAGAAAACTGCGCTGGGGTTTTTTCCCCCCGCCTGGGCGATAGAAGTGGCGAGCGCTGAATGCAGACGCAAACTCTTGCCTTTATTTACCTTGAGGTTCCGTTTTAAAAATACGATGCTATTTTCTTGTGGCTTTGGAACCAGAGGAGATAACCCAGGGGAGCTGGGGGGGAAGAAATGTGTGGAAAACGCTGCCAGAACGTTCTTAAAGAGGGATTTTTAGGGGTTTTTTATTTCATTGAGAGAAAGCAGGGTCATGCAGCGCTTGCAGGGACCTGGGTACCTCCCTGAGCACGGTCGGCAGGGAGCAGAGGGGCATTTCCAGCCCTCTAAGCTGTCGCCAGCATCGTGGAGCTCGTTGGCTTGGCCAAAAGAGGTGATTTTATCACTGTGTTACATCACCGCTCCGGGATGCACCAGCCCGTGGCTTTCCCAAACGCCCTCTGACATGGCATCAGCCTTTTACTTTATTTTAATTTTTTTTAGCAACTGTCAAGTAGGTTTCTGGCCTTTGCACTTTTCAAGGTGAAGTTTAAAGGGGCGGACTGGGGTGAAGAGAGCCAGGGGGAAATGCCCCTTCCCAGCGCAGCCCTCCCAGCCGATCCCGGCGATGCCGAGGAGCCCCGGGATGCTGCCCGAGACGCTTTGCCCCCGTGCTGGGCTGGGACGGCCACGTTGTCCCCATCGTGCCAGGCATCCCCAGGCCTGGCCGCCCGCACTGATCCCTGCAAAGAGCTTTTTCCACCCAGCCAGCTCCTCGGGGCCAAACCAGGCCGTGTCCCAGTGCCAGCATCGCCCTCCAGCCCTCGCCAGGAGCCGGCGCTCGCCTTCCCCGTGGAACCCCAACCGAGCTGGCATTTTGGGCAGCTTCATGCTTTCTCTTGGAGGAAAAAAAAAAAATAAAATAAAAAGAAACCAATCACCTCTCCTGCACCTTGGCATCCGGGTGCCGCGTTAGGGCACGCGGCGGCGGGGAGGAGGTGCGAGCCCAGCCCTGGGTGGCTTGTGCCGAAACGTGGCACCCCGGCACGGGCTGGTTCAGCCGGTCGGGCTGGCTGAGCAGCGCCCGCTGCACCCAGACACGCCGCGCTCGCCCCTATCTCTGCCGCTTTGCCCCCCGCTCCCTTGTGCCAGCTCGCCTGTCGGTGTTCGTTAAAGCCTGATCTCAATTACTGGAGTCATTAGTCGCCACCCAAGAAAGGGCCACCCAGTCTGCAGTGGCAGGGTGCCGGTGCCTGGCCCCTCCGCCCCGCGCCCAGGGATCCCCTGCAGCGCTCCCAGCCCGCGCTTATCAGCGATCCCTTCCCGAGGGATTTGATGAAACCCGAGGGAGCCGCGCACACGCTGCCGCGGGGGCGATGGGTGCCAAACCCCGGGGATGCCATCGCTCCAGCCCTGCCACGCTGACCCGGCGCCATCGGAAAAGCAGCCGCCGGCTGGTTCTGTAGCTGCTCCCCAGGCTGGCGTCCCTGCGACGTGCCGGGGTCCGGCCGAGCAGCGGCAGCCCTGGGGGGCTGGCGAGGTGGGCTCGGTGCCTGGGCTTCGCCTGCCGCTCTTCTGCAGGCAGGGACGAGCTCACTCTGCCCGCAGGCGGCTGCCAAAGCGATGGGAAGCACCATGGGGTTAAGGCTTGGCCTTTGCCCTTCCCTGGGGTGTCCCCAGGGTGTCCCCAAGCCCTGCAGTGGGGGCTGATGGCCCCTGCCTGTCCCAGTGCCCTGCCCCAGGTGCCGAGGCTGTGGGAGGTGGGGGAGAGCCGGGCTGCGGCGTGCCTGCCTGCCGGAGCTCACGTAGGCAGGAGCTGCCGCCGACCTCGGCTGCCTCCTCTCTGGCGCGGGAGAGGACGGGGTGCGTTCTCCGCGCCCGACGGGCAGCGACCCGGAGCCAGTGGCACCATCCGAAGGAGACGGGGCTGGTTCTCATTTTAAGATGTGAACGCTGACAGCCCCCTCCCTGCCCCTGAGAGCCCCCGAGCAGCAAGCGGCCGAATAAAAGCTGCTCAGCTCCCACCTACCGCAAGAAACAAAAACATGATTAATTTTTTTATATATAACGAACCTCTAACGCGTTACCCTCGTGCAAAGGGTACGGTTACCGCCTCTGCGGCTGTCACTTTGACGCCGTGTGTAAGGAGATCATAAAACACCCTCGTGGAGCCTTTATGGATCCGAGGATCCCCGTTAATTAGTGGGCAGAGGTGGGCAGGGTTAATTGCCAAAGACCTCGCCCGCGTGCTGGCCCTGCGCCGTCGCAGCGTCCCACGGCCGGCGGATGCCGACTGGGGCGGCGTCGAGCCCCCCCGGAGCTGGGGAGCCCCATCGGGTCCCTCGCACGGCTCCAAACAAGCTGAAATTATTCCAGGCAAACGTCAAAGGCCCCTCTGTACCCCGGCGCGGGGCTGAGCTGTGCCTCGATGAGCTCTAGCACTTGCCTGCAGGGATTAAAAAACCCAACACCTTTATTAGATTAAAACCAAGCCCCTCTTCATGAATCCTCTCCCTCTTCCTGAGCCCAATCATTTTAAAAGGTAGAGGTGGAAAAAAAAATAGGAGAGCTTTGAAGAGACCTTACCCCTCCGCAGGAGATACTCCGGCCTGCTGTAGCTTTACAAATAAACTTTGCTTTAAAAGTTTGACTTGTGGCACAGTTTTGGCAAATTCAGACCCCTTAAATACACCGTTTCCTGCATTCTTGATTGCTATCTGAAGGCTTGGGAAAATATACAGGTGGATGGAATAAATGTTAACCCTTTGCTCCCCACCCTCGCCCTCCGAGTCGGAGAGCTGCTGGGCTAACGCAGAGCTCGGAGCCGCTCCGGCAGGGACCGATGCTCCCGGCCGGGGACCACATCTCCGCTCCGCCAGCGCAGGGAGACGCTTAGGATGGGATTAGAGAAAAAACAGGAACTGGGCCCAAAGGAAAGGCTGGAAATCAGGGCTCAACCCCAGCTTCCCGCTGCCTGCGCTGCAGAGAACCTGCGGACCAGCGGGACGGTGGGGACGGAGACTCCTCGCTTCCCCGGGCAGCCTGGGTTTCCTGGCTGTGAGAGGGCTTCGGCCGCCGCCAGCCGGAGTCCGTTTAACGCGCAGTTGCAGAAGCCCTGAGAGGCACTCGCTCCACAATTGCAAAGGAATTTTAATTCTTTGTTTAAAAAAATTTTTTAAAAAAGGGTAATAATAATAATTTATAGGATGCCGGGCTTGAACCTCTCCCAAGCCCAGGGATGGGGAGGCATCCGTGAGCTCCAGCCTGTCCCATCCCGACTGAGCCCCACGGCTCGGGGTGGTCCCACCCTGGGACCATCCTGCCCACGGAGCTGCACCGACCCAGGTCCAGCCTTCGGAGTGGGATTAACTCCCTTGGGAAGCACCCGAGCCCTTTCCCCAGGGGGCAGAGCTTCGCTCTCAGTGAGACTCCCGCATTCAAGGCGCTTGCCCCCGACCCTTGGCTGTGGGAGGTGGCCCCGGGGGGCTGTGCCCAGCCGGGAGCCCCCTCCCCTCCTGCCAGCATCAGCATCCTCGCAGGAGAGGAAGGCTTCAACCTATTATATTATATATTTTATAAATAATCCTATTATTTCCTAGTTTTTTTCCTCTCCAGCCACTGCTCAGATGCTGCCAGGGCTTTTCCAAACCCCCGGTGTTGGCTCCTCTCGGACCGCAGGGGCTGGGGGGTCCCCAGCCCACCCAAAGGCGCCCGGGGATGGAGCAGGGGGGTCCTTCGGGGAAGGGGGCACAGCCGGCGCGGTTGTCCCAGCACGTTTCCCCAGCACAGCCTTGCTGTTAAGGAAACAACCCCTGCCCGTGCAGCGAGCAGGGAGATTTCAATCATTTCAATAAAAAAACAACAAAAAAAAAGTGCAAGGCATCACGGCAGCCGCCACCCGCCCCCGTTCCCGGGACAAACAGCCTTTCTCAGCCCACATGCAAGAACTAATTTCTTTCTGCCACATCAAGATACTACGGATCTGAATCAGCTGTTTTTACAGGACTAATTTTTTTTTCTTTTTTTTTTTTCCTCCTTTTATTTTTGCATTTGCCAACAAAAGTACCAAGAGGTTCAGCTCTGGAGATGAAAAATGAGCGGCTGGAAGGAAACGCGGCCCAAAGCCCCCGGTGAGGCGGCGGGGGGAAGCTGTGCTGCCTGGAGCCGGCGCTTCGGCGAGGAAAAGCCAGGCACTGAAAGTCCAGCTTCATTTCCACCGGAGCAGCCTACAAACACCAGCGACCCCACCAGCCCAAGCTTGTCTGGGAAGTAAAATAAACACAAATAAAATAATAATAATTAAAGAAAAACAAATTTTAAAATGCCAGCCAGGCTTTTTACATAAAGGGAAGCCTGGGAGCTGCAAATAGGAGGGGTCTCTGGTTTTCTTCTGCACCACGACCCTGGGCTTCAGGCGCGGGGCCGCCCGCTTGCGACAGGGCAGGGAGGGAGGGCAGGGGATGGACGGGCTCCTCGGCTCCTCCGCAGAGGCAGAAGCCAGTGCTGGCCCTGAACCCACCTCCCCACAGGGCTCGGACACGGCTCCCACTCCCCGGGTGTGCACGGGCAGTGCCCAGCCCTCTCCTGCTCACCTGCTTAGGCTGCAGGGTTTTAGGACAAGCTTCTTGCTGTGCCACCACCCAGCTCCGACTCACGTAAGGAAGCTCCTTTTTAACCTGACATTGGCACAAGGAGCTTTGTAAGATTCAAAACTCGCTCCCATTCCCACCCCACTGCTGAAATCAGAGCCTTTTCACTCGATTTGAGCTGCCTTTGCTGTCCACGTTAAGCATCGGGATGGATTTGGCTACGAGCTATGCTCCAGGACCACGCGTCTGCGGCGTGCGGGTCACGGACCACGGCACCAGCTCAGCCCCTGCCCCAAAAGCCGCCATCCGATGCCCCGTGCGATACCGGCTCGCTGGGCTCTGCCTCTCCCTCCCGGGTCGGCCAGGCTTCGGCGAGCTCGGTACAATAACGCTCGGGTTGCCAAAACCACACGGGAAATAAACATTTGTTTTTAAAAAAAAAAAAAAGAAAAAGAGGAGGAAACAAACAGAAAAGTCGCGGCGCTGTTCCTTCGGTGGGGGCCGAATCCGAGCCAGCGTCATCCCTGTACCAGGAACCGACCTCGGGTCTGGCCCAAGCGGGAGGAGGAAATTCCAGCCCCTCCGCGCTGTTTCCCACCGCAGGAAGATGCTGAAGGTGCTTGGAAAAGCGCTGGTGAGAAATGCGCCGTGCAGAGGCTCGGCCGACCAGGACGGCCACCTCTGCGCCGGGACGGCGGGGCTGGGTCCGGCCTTCTTGTCTCTATTTCTCCCCTGCAAGCCCAGACGGCACCCTCGCCCTCGCTAGAACACGTGGACAGAAACACTGACGGGAGCCGGACCTCGGCGCCAGTCAGCCAGGACGTTGCTGAGGGGTGGGCATGTGTCCTGGAGGTCCAAACGACCTTCCAGGAGGAGCAGGAGCATCCAACCCTCCCACGGGAGCGAAGCAGGCAGGGATGCAGAGTCGGGAGCACAGGGACCCTCTCTGGACCACGGTGGCTTTGTTGGTCACTTGACTGCAGGGCCACCAGCCTCGCGGAGAAGCCATTCCCAGCACGAAGAGACCCGGGTCGGCTGGCGAGGGAAGGGATTACTCATCTCCCTGGGGGGAGGAAGGCTCAGTTCTCTCCCTGTCACAGCCTCCCCCCCCTCCCCAACCAGGGATGGTTTTTTGCCTGGCGGTGGGGGGGCTGGACAAGCCGCTCAGTTGCAGGCACTGAGCTGAAGCTGGGGACACGGAGACCGGCCTGAGCATCACCACCTTCGGGGTGCTGCAGGGAGCCCAACATCTCCCCGTTGGTGTCCACCTGTCCCCTCCCCTCATGGCACCAGGAGACAGAATCCTAGGTTGGAAAAGCCCTCCGAGATCATCGAGTGCAACCATCCACCCAACCCCACCACGCCTGCTAAACCATGTCCTGAAGTGCCACATCCACACGTTTTTTGAACCCCTCCAGGGATGGGGACTCCACCACTGCCCTGGGCAGCCTGGTCCAGTGCCTGACCACTCTTTCAGGAAAGAAATTGTTCCCAATGTCCAGTCTAAACCTCCCCTGATGCATCTTGAGGCCATCATCTCTCGTCCTATCGCTGGTTACCTGGGAGAAGAGACCGACCCCCATCTCACTACACCCTCCTGTCAGGTGAGTGAGGATGGAGCGAGGATGGGGCAGAGCGGGGGCACACGCTGCCAGTGAACCCTCGCCCCGCTCCAGCCTAGCAGGGGTAATTAACAGGAGCCAGACGAGGCTCCTGACTCACCCCTGTTTCCCCAGGCAGGACCTAAAGCACTCGGACACGGGGGCCAGAGAAAGCCCCGCTGTTTCACAGCTCAGCAAAAGGACGTCAGCTGCATCCCACCCACCTTGGGCACCTCTTTAACCGAGGTGACAAGGACGTGGCTTTCCCACCCGCTCCAAAAGAGCGTCACGGGATTCGGGTCAGGCGAGGGCTGAGCCCTCCCGTGGCTGGAAAAAGCTGGCGGGACCTTCCCGGGATGCGCAGGGCTCGTGCCCGCCGGCCCAGCTCCTGGCCCCGAGCTCCGAGAGCCGGCACGGTGCAGATGAAAGCACCCGAGCGTATTTTGGAGCTATGGCCGAGGCAAAGGGAGAGGACGAGCAGACACCAACCTGCCCCAGATCGGCCGCGCCGGGGCTGGGGTGAGGACGGGGAAGGTGCGCGCTCAGATCCGAGCTCTGCCCCAGCTGTACGGAATGGCCCGGGGCAGCCGCTTTCATCTCACTCCGTGTCTGCAAAACTGGGTTAAACGCTCCCTGCTTTCCTCCTGGTTTGTTGCGACGGGGAGCGGGCTGGAGCCCGGGCTGTCACCCGGGGCCTCGTAGGGCTGGTGCCAAGGCTGAGCCGCGCCAGGTCCCGTCCGAGCCGGCAGCCAGCAGGCTCAGGCATCCCAACGCACCGCATCCACTCACTGCCCAGCTCTGGGAACATCCTAAAGAAATCCCCATTTCCTCTAAAACAGGGAGTAGAAAAACAGAGGTGATTCTGACCCTGGCTTTTCAGCAGCAGCATCAAAGCAGAGCTGCTCTTCTCCTTTGCTAACCAGCAGCCCCCTCCTCACTCCGTCTCCAGGGGATGGGGACGCAGTCGCAGAGCCCCTCCGGCCGCGTCAGGGAGCAGGACCAGGAGCCACGGGCAGGAGTGGTTCCCTTCGGCCCCAAGCCCCAGCGGCTTGCACCCCGCTCTGCACCAGCCGTGCTTCACAAGTCCCCAGCTCGAGGACCCGTCCCACCACCCAGACGTGGACGGGGCAGGTGGAGAGCGGCCAGGAGGGACCCAGCTCTCCCCAGCACCCCGCTGAGGTTTGCCAGGACAAGGGGACGCGCAGCCTCTCTCGCCCCGTGCCCACCGCAGCCCAGGGAAGGGGACCCGGCTCATGAGCTCAGGCACTGGAGGGGAGAGAGAGGGAAAAAAAGGAACCTGAACCAAAAAAACACAGACTGCTGGTTTCTGGGAATGGTTTGCATTGACCACAGGAAATAACACACACGTCCAGGCAGCCCTCCCCTGCCAGCCTCCCCAGGGCCCTCCCCAGCGCTCGGGCAGAAGGCACGGGGTCACAGCCCAGCCCGCGGCCGAGGAAGCGGCACGGCTGGCACCGTCGAGGAAAGGCAGGAGGGATGCCCTGAGCCCAGCACCACGGCTTCAGCAGTGCCCACATACACCTGGAGCATCCCCGTTCCCCTCCTCTCTCTGAAAGCACAGCGCCGGCGCTGCCAAGGTGCTTTGGCATCCCCTCCACATGCACCAAAATTCAGCAAGGCTTATTCTACTCGGAGAAGCTCCTACCCACTCCCAGCACCGCCGTTCCACAGCGAAGCTGCCGTGGTTTGAGAGCCGTGGTGCAGCATCACGTCTGCTCGGCCCATCAGCCGGAGCAGCGTGGTCCCCAGCCATCCCTCCGTCACCAGCATTGGCCACGCAGCCCGGCTCAGCCCCGTGGTCTGGTTTTCCTTGGCCGGACCCACCGCCCACCAGAGCAGGGAGCTGATGTGAGTCCCCCTGAGCGGCTGCACGGTCCCCAGCTCGCAGGGAAAGTGGGAGGCGAGAGCCGTGGCCGGCGGCGGGGAGCGTGGGCCAAACTCCCCGGGCACACGGCCCGTCCCGGGGCAGCGGGAGCCGATTGTGCAACGACACCGCGGTACCAGCCCGGCTTTGAAATGCAAAGGCAGAAAGATCTGTTACGCTCAGGTAGTGCTGTTGTGGTCTAAGGCAAACAAAGTACACAATATAAATGGGCTGCAATTGCTAATCAACGAGCAGATTCAGACCGAGAGGCATCTCACATGTAAATCGCATTTACCACTAATTAAATGCACAAAGAAGATTTTTCCAGGCATCCAAGTTTGCTGCTGCAGAGTCTGAACACCCACACGCGCACACACCCAGCGCCTCTGCCGAACGACGACTGCTTTTTGCGCACAAAGCAGCTCATTTCCATGCGCGTGGATTGGGCAACACTGCCGTTCCCATGTCCCCTTCCACGCTCCCTGCTCCCAGCAAGGGCACGTGTGCAGCACCCCGACCTGCCACCGGCTTTTGGGTCTCCCGGGTTTCACCCCCATGTCCGTCTTGGGGCATCTGGATGGGAAACCCAGAGCGACGGGACAATTTCAGCCCGTTTGCGGGGTTGGTGGAGCTGGGCGAGGTCTTGAAGGTGTCAGGCTCCTGCAGGTTTGGGGGAAACAGTTGGTTTGAGGGAGAAGACCCAAGAGGTCCCATCTCCCAGAGGGAACACCGAGGTCCAGCCGCTTGCTCTGGCCACCCAGCATAGGCACCATAAGGTGCTCACAGCAGCGGCCGTAGGAGAAAGTCATCTGCTGGCGCAAGGACACGTTGCTGGTGACACTCCACGAGCCAGCCCAGGGACTGGGAGGAGGACGAGCCCCTCCGCTGGAGAGGCTGCCTCCAAGCTAACCGGGATCATTTGGCAGAGAAAAGCTTGGGGTCAAGAAGCAATTCCCTGCGGCGCGCTGTCAGCCATGCGGGTTGGCGAGGCAGCCAGCCTGCAGGACAGAGCGGCCAGCGCTGCCTTTGATGGGCAGTGAATACAAATCATCTGCTAAACTTACCTGAAACTACGGTGACTGCAGAGCGAGGAGGAGGAGACGGTGGTGAAACCGGGCTGGCCTTTTCCTAGATCTTCTCCCGGAACGGTTTTAGCAGCAGAGCCTCACGTCGCCGTTTCACTGACTGCATGGGCAGGACGGGGCCGTTGACCTGGGACGACACACGGAGAAGCATCATGGCCTGGGATGTCGCAAC